>NW_027315724.1:13507748-14107748 GCF_026437365.1 Eucyclogobius newberryi | reverse complement strand
AATATAAGCAGATATCTAACCCTCCAGGCGCACGTAAACCCAACCAAACGTCCCACTTAGTCCACAGTCCTTTGAATGTCCATTTTCAGATCATTGTGAGTTTTTCCATTTTACGAGTGTCCAAAGTCATCTCTGTCCAGTCCCTGATTGTCAGTGCAATTTGTGTCATCCATTTTGTGTCATCCGTTTGTGATGGCCTTTTTTTGCCACTGCCTAGTATGTTCCAGAAGTAACTGTTTATTGTGTCCATGGCAGGAGTCCTGAGGGCCAAGTACATATTTTGCATAATCTTAACAAAAATTTGCAGTATTTTTCAACAAATGATTGTTACATTTTCAATGTGCTTTTGATAATTCAATATCTGCCTATGACCACAACCAACCATTTACACATATGTTGCACATTTGTGGCATTGAAGGATCCATGTATATGCACTATACAGTATGTGACAAAACCTTTAATCATAATATAACATTGTTACTCTCCGAAACATACTTGGAGTTGTATTTAGCTTCATCCACACTTGTTTGATGAATCATGTTTTTGTAAATCCTCTCTCTCTGAGCCTCATAAAACACTCAACGATCAGGTGTGAGAACTTCTGCACTGTTATTAAGTCAATAAATCAAATCCGGACTCGTTCCGACCATTTCTGCTGTCAAATTGCTTTCATTACAACAGAACGCTAGGTTTTTTTTAATCACCCGTTTTAATTTCCTCTGCAGCCAGTAGATGGAGCTGTAACTCCATTCTGACTAATGTAGCGTAATGTATGTTTGCATAAATATATATTGGACATGTATTGATATGTTTCAAGTTATGTCATCAACATTCTTTAGGTGCTGAAGTCAACTGGAGGCACTGCTTTGTCCGAGGCTCTGTTAATCAACTTAGACTTTAATCTGAGTTTGTTGAGGTGAGCTAATATATGCTGTCAAACAAATAACAGTCAAAAGCTAGCATTAGTCAACAGTTTTTCAGTTAGTCACGCTCACCTTTGTGTTGAAAATCAAAAACTTAAATCGAAACATTGATCACATAATCCTGAATATGTGTTGTTTAAAACCTTCTCCTCCGACCGTCTAAAAACACATTTGGCCATTTCTGTCACCATGGAAACTGTGGAACTATCCTCGATAGACAAACATGCTGTCCCCCCACAAATCTTCAAAACATTCTTCTTTCACTCATGGGATAAATTATAAATGTGACACAAAGCTGACTTTTCATATTGGAAATACAGAACAATAATCATGGCTCTAAAGTTAAGAAGAAAAAATATGGTTAACCCAAAAGTCAACTGAACTGAAGAACAGAAAGTGCAGTTGGCAAAGTTTTTTTTGTTTTTACTTTTTCTTGTCTGAAATGGGTGACTTCGGCTTAACTTCTTGACCTCCAGCTAAACCCTCTATATCCTTGTCTTCTATGACTTACACCCACCCCTCGCTCTCTCTCCCTCCTTCTCTCTTTCTGTCGATGGAAGTTGAAATGAATCTAAATGAAGGAATATCATTATAGCCTCTTAAATAGCCGCGCAGTATCACTCACCCTTCTGGGCTTTATCTCGCTGCACACATGGGCCCCGGACAACCAAACCTCTCTGCAAGATATTGATTGAAATGGCTAACTACTTGCCTCTTTTTTTCGTCTAAATTTCCCGGGACGGTTGGCTCTGTCTTTCGGCGGGGGAACGTGCAATGCCATTGTGAGTTTTGCGCCTTGCAAGGGCGGTCTGCTGGTGCCGACATGTTTTTACCATAGATAAAGTTGACTTTAGGGCAAAATCACAAAAAACAAAATAATTAAAAAAACAACATATCAGAACATTTATGTAGTAAAATATGTTTTGCTCCAGTACAGATATGTTGTAGACGTAGAGTGCGTTCTGCTTCTAATTATATAGTGTTTGACTCTCCGAAATCCAGGAGGTGCTATGTTTGTATGCTAGTGGTTATTAGCTTTACTGTGACTGTAAAACTCTGCTCTGGCCTCTGAAAGTTGGGGAAAGTGCTTATAAACTAATTAGGTGGCTTGTAATACCTTTAAACTTCTTCAAACAGTTACAAATGTTTACTATTTAATAGTTATATTTTTTACAGGTACAGCGCCTTAATGTCTATGTGTATTTTTTTTTAGGATTTCGTTTTATTTTATTATTTTTTGGTTTTATTTACAACTTGGGGTTAGGGGCAACCTGGGCTAATTAAATAACCCAAAAAAAGCCAGGAAGAAGGTGAAACATTCAGTTGAATACTTGAATAAGCTTTGCAACGTGCACTGAAATCTAATTAGACAAATTCTCTCTCAAAACTAAATAACAAAATGCACAATGCTGCGTCTCATTGGTCTGCACAAGGTAACATGATACATTATTACACTTACACATAGTTATGGAAAATGTATTTTTTTTTACAATGTCTTCTCTGTATATAATCTTGTCATCTTCCCACATAAAAAGTTGCTTTACTTAAGAATTTCAAGCCTGTTAGCTCCACCCACATGGTGTCTCCTATTAACAGCTGCTTCTTTATTGTTCACATCCAACAAATGTCTTTGTTTTTCGCTGTATCATTCATTTCACAAATAATTCAAGTTCACTCAACCAATAAGGTGATTGTAAACAGCATTAATGAGTACAAACTCCAATGGGAAAGTCCTTGATGTGTCTAAATGTTTCTTTTTACTGCACGTCTTAATTTATGGGAGTCATTGAATGCCTTTGGGATCACAGTAAGTCAGTCAGAGGACATAAAAATACATTGTAGTGGAAGTAGAGCATTCCTCAAAGGACACCCATACCCATGTAAAGACTGCATGAGAAGGTTAAACTGGCTTATTTACACATAGTGGAGACAATCCCTCTGCTCCCCCACATTCAGTTAACCTATAACTAAACACATGAACAATTCAAGGTGAATGCACGTCTTCATCATGTGTACGTTGTATTAGTTTAATCAGATCCAGAAGGAGAGATTGTGGCGTCTTGTGTTTTTTTCCCCAAGAATGTCAGCAGTTTACAGGCCATTATTGGATTAATCTAGCAACTTGTCAACAGATAAAGAAAAAACATATGAGCTGCTAGGTTTGCCCTGATATCTACCAGTTTTCTGCTGTAGTCAAAAATATTTTGGCCATTTTACTTGACCTTAATTTGAACGGGATTGGTACTAACTTTAAAGACTGAGGTAAACTTGGATCAGGGTGACTCCAGATTTGACAACAGAAGAGCCCCCAGGCAAACGTCAGCTTCTCTATGTATTTATTCTGTTTTTGTAAATAAACACATTTTAAAATAGAGAAGCAAGTGTTAAAATAGAGAAGCAAGTGTCAAAGCGTTCTTCCTGCTTCCCAATCACCTCGACCAACACCTTGAGATACCACAAAAGCTTTTGAATATCTCCTTTTGTAAAGGATTTTTGAAGGGAGAAGAGCACCTCTCTGTGTGCTCAGTAGCCAGGTGCCACCGGGTGGAAAGGCTAAATTGGCTAAAAGCGCCAATGAGCTCAGCCATGAACACAAAGTGGTGTCCATGTTTCAACCCAGGACATGGATGTTCTGCGAGGCACAGACACATACAGAGTGATCTGCATTTGTTCATGTCAGAACCAATGGTATATTCCAGCTTCTTTTGACAGTCCTACTAGCGACACAGAGGTGACAAAACATTTGCCAGAGGGTCCGACACCTGCTTGTTTCCATGGAGATGTTATAGCCTCTCCTTGAATGTTTTCACAGTATGGCATTCAACTTCTCTGGTTCCATGGAGACAAGTAGGTGACAACACCAGGTCAAATTACAGGTCAAATCTGTGGAGCGGCGACTCCGCTCATACAAAGAATGCATGTTTTTCATGTATTGTATGTTTAGAAATAAAAGCCATGGAATTATTACAAAATAGGTTTAAAGCATACTGTGGAACACTCCAGGTAAAGAAATATGACTAGCAGGCAGTAGAGTCCCCACCAGCAAAGTTCATACTAAGATATACTTACTGCAGAATGTGTAACAATCTAACCGAAAGGATGTACAATAAGTGCTCTGGGTGTAGCTCTAGGTCCTGGAAGGATCACTGTCCGTGAACATCACGTTTGTCGTCTTAAAGGGGCTTTGAGTGACAGAGCATATACAAAGATTAGAATACATTTTCAGTTTCTGTATTGTATGCATAAAATGGACAAGAATTGTGTTGCTGCATCAAAGTTTGGTTCCACAACAATAAACATGTGGTTTAAAGTGGGATAATGTTTTAATCAATTGTATTAATGTATTTATATTGCTTTGTGAGGAAATAATGAAAAAAAAAAAAAATTGATTCACTGTCCAGTTGTACAATACACAATTCTGTCACCAGAGAACATGCAAGTGCTGCTGTCCAGCTATTGTTGTTGTTGCTGTTGTTGTTGTGACCACATAGGACTCCAACTAATGATTAAGATATTCCTTTATTGTCCCACATGGGGAAATTTCATTGGTGCAACGCAGGTAGATCCAGAGGTAGATACAGAAGAACAGATCACTTATAGGAAGTCTGAAAAACACTTTCAGTAGAAGATCTCCTATAAATAAATAAAAACTCCCATAGACAAATAAATAAATAAATACCATTGCATATGATCCCGACAGTAACTGCACATGAATATGTGTCACGACAGCACATGAATTGCACATGAATTTCACAGTAATTGCACATAGACTGCACATGAATTCCAACAGCAATTGCACATATGACAGAATTGCACATCAGTATTAGGTTAGGTCAGTATTGCGACGGGATAACGTGACGATCTCCGGGTAAGACGACTGTTCTCCGCAGTTTCATGAGTTCCTCCTTTGTGTAAACGCGGTACGGTGCCGGCCGGGGGGCGGGGCCGGAGCCGGGGGGCGGGGCCGGAGCCGGAGCCGGGGGGCGGGGCCGGAGCCGGGGGACTCAGAGCCAAAACACATCGCAACGACACGACGAAAACACTCAATCCAGCCGAATAAAGTCAAAACAAGTTAATTTAAAGCGATTCCAGTGCGTGTCCTGATCGTTCGTGAAGTTCCTCTTTCATATAAACGTGTACATAAACGTGTACCGACGACACGCCGTACTTTAGCGCGGCCGGAGGGCGCGGGGGGGGCTGGTGGCTCGCTCGGAGCTAGCTCACGTCACAACAACACAACGAACGCAACGAAAAACGCTCAAATCCAGCCGAAAAAAGTCAAAAACAGTTGAATTAAAAAAACTATTCCAGCGCGTGTCCCTATCGTACAGTAAAATAGAAAAAATATACTAACTATATTTACAAAATATAGGAGATAAAGCACAATAAGTGTGAGAAAGAAGAGAGAGCGTTTACACCGGGCTGCCAGCTGTACCAGCGCCTTATGACTTATGAAAAAAGAACATGCATCCCTATTTGCAACTGTAAATTAAAGAAGTAAGAAGTTTATCAATGAATATTTACATTACATTTTCATTGGTAGAAATTATGTTTACTTCATTTCCAGTACAGATGCCTTTCTAGCCAGCTGGGCACGCTATAATATTCCCATTCCTAGTGTCCCAGAGTTCAACTGGTGACATAATGTGTTAGAAGTGGGCTGAGAATCATAACTCCATTATTCATGTTCCTTGGCTTCGTCCCTGCCACTGTGAATTCAGGAGGGTGCGATTGTGTGAGAGTGGTTGAAACAAAACTGGTAAAGCTGCAAAGATCACCATTTGAAACTGCTTTAAACGGTTTGGTTTATCAGTGTGGGGTGTGTTTCACAGCTTTTTATATCCCCTACAAAACAACTGAAGAAAAAGACTTCAATACAGACCAACAGAACAAGAGTCTGAAACAAAAATGGGACAATCTAAATGTCTATGGCTGTGTACGAGTGGATTTTGGCAGAATAGTGCACTCATTCTCAGAGTAATTCGGACACTCAACTCATCCCTCGCCACAACTCACGAAACTCTGGCGTTTAAATGAAAAAGGTTTGCCTAACTCTGGTAAAACTATTAAAGATGGTAAATTTGGAGGGCCCCTCATGTCATTCAACTCTTCTACGTGCTCACCCCTCAGACGCGCATGTGTAGAAGAATGTGTAGAAAGTCTGGTTAATACCCGAGTTAGTTTGATGGTGTCCTCGAGCTCCACTTGAGCCGTGAGCACAGATAATGGCTGAAGGTCAGAAGAGGACGGGGAAAACAGACTTTCAGGTTTCTGAGAAGAGGCGAAAGGCTTCAGAGCAGAGGAACAGGACGAGGGTTTTCCTCAGGGGTTCGTTTACGTGATGGCGCGACTTGAAATCTCAAACTGGACATTGCGCTGATGCATCTGTAGCAAAGCTTTTACTCCACAGGTAACTTTGCCTTACTTTTTTTTTTTTACAAAAGTCCAAAACTTACATAACATGTACAGGTATGTGTTGGAACAAAGTGTTGGAGACCTACTAGTGGTGAGTCTGACATGTTTTTACACAGTTCAAATCGATAAGAGAGGCTTGAAGCTGCTTCACCCTGCTTGGGTAGCGGCTGTAAACATATGTAGCTAAGCACATAAACAGTGATTCAAGAGCGACAAATTTCTACAAAAATCTTAAAATGTTGCTTTAAATCTGATTGACGTTTAAGTATTTATCCACTAATATTAATCCTAGTTTTATTTCACACGAATGTCACGTTCACATCAAAACAAACTATTCAGTTTTCATCCCGAGAAGGGGAGCTATCAATCTTATTTTACCCACTCAATAAGGTAAGCGGCTAACGTTAGCGACTATACATGATAGTGGTTTATTTAAGACGGGTTACTGATAATCACAGGTCAACAGTACGTTTAAAACTGCACTTTTCTGCATTCATTCATTACTGTTACTGCTGTCTGTTTTTGTTTCTCTGATTCTCGCAATGTCCAAATGCCAAACTTTTCAGTACCCCAAAATAGCGTTGCAATTAACTCGATAGCTGACAAATTAAACTAAAAGTAGTAATAAGTGACAAAACATCTTAAATCAGGCCTAATGTTGTTTATTGTAATAGTTTATTGTGTTATTTGAGGATTTTATATCCACTACTTTTTCACCCACTGGGTATTCGGACACAACACAATTTAATGCCCTATTATACGTAATATTGTGTAAAAGTGTTATATGTTAAAGTGCGTATGACAGATTTGTAAGATTTTAAAATGTTGAATATATTTGGTCTATTTATACCTGTTGTACATATACATTATAGTTTTACACTAATCGAGTAGGTATTTGTAAAGAAAACATTGAAAAATCTGTAGAAAATGACAGGAAGTGACATCCCACTGGGGATACAGTGATCCCTCGCTATATCGCGGTTCACTTTTCACGGTCTCGCTGCTTCACAGATTTGCATCATGCATTGTGTTCTGCATTCTGATTGGCTAAACAGTCTCTCCGCGTCTTCAATAACGTTATAGATTAATGTGTACACGTACGTAAAACCGCTTGCCAAATTGAAGTTTGCGAGGCCGGTGAGAGCGCGCGTGTGAGCTTCAATGTTTTATGGAGTATTTCATTGTATAATAACTGTAAAAAAATAAAGGTTTCTACTTCGCGGATTTCGACTCCCGCGGGTTCTTCTTGGAACGTAACCCCCGCGATAAACGAGGGATCACTGTACTCATTCCAGTCAAAGTTTAGCATAATTTATGCAAATAGACAACTTTTTGGACTCTCTAAACATGAATTCAACAATATAAAAGTTGCTCTCATATATTTTTAGTCGTCAAATAAAACAAAATTGTAACATTAGATGAGTTTGTGTGATGTCATCAATTACAAACAGGAAGTGAAATTGTAAACCCAAAAAAAGGTTTTTAGCAAAATTCAAATAAATATTTCTCTTTAACTGACCGGTGGAACTACTCGAACTGAAATGCAGTCAAGTTAAGCCACACTGTTTTAGTTATTTATTTTTGTTAATTTATGTTCTGCTTTTGAAGTGCCTATAAATATTTGAATTATGTATATTAAAAAAAGTTATGTAAAAAGGACTTATGCAGGAAAGGCATATGCAGATATCAGTGATTTCATGTGTTCTTCTTTATACTGTGTACTGATGTTGACATTTGTACCTTTTCTCTTCCTCCTTCTGATCAATGGCTCCATCCTGAGCCCCGGCCTGTGTGTAATTACACCACTGTCTGTGACATCTGAATGTTTAAAGGATAAAACGACGTCTCGGCCCTCAAAAGCCATGGATCTGAGAAGGCAGAAGAACGTCGCACAGAAAGGTCACTCTGTGCTTTCCAATACTTCTCTCTCTCTCTTTTTGAATGCTTCAAGTCTTACCTTCATGTATGGAGAGAAATGTAAAATGTCATGGCCCTCAGCGGTGATTATTGAGCCGAAGACAGCAGGTGGAGCCAATTCAAGTGTGGGGACGAGTGGAAAGAGATGAAAAATTGTGTGCAAAACATTTATTTATATGGTAGTCGTGTTTTCATTTCAAAGACAGACAGACTTCTATTGTAGATGATGTAATTGTGTTGGGCTGTTTTCTCATTTTCCTCTTTAATCAGAATACATAAAAAGTATTACATCACTGAAACATTACTGAACAGTACATGTATAATTACCATATTTTTGGCTTTAGTGCAGACTTGAATAGGAAATCTTAAACAAGGGCAGTGTCAAAAGCAACTAAACCTTTTTCTGTGTATAATATAAAGAAGACATACTCCTGAGGAATCGTCTAATTATCATTATTAAACATTTTGATCATCGTAACTGCAAAATGTATCTAAAACTACTTAACGGGCCCTTCCTGTTCCTGTTGACATCTCTCATCTGAGAGGTGAGCTGGATAACTAATATTAATATACTGTACACTGCTCAGTTGAACAGATTTTGACACATTTTTTTAACAATATTTGAGCGATATGGGACTTTTGTGTATATAGAAAAAGTTTAATATATTTATTTATATTTATTTATATTTTTGATCAGTCCATACATAAAAAAAAACAATCAGGTAGTCTTTACTTCGATTTCAAACTTATTTTTATTTCTTTTCTATTTTACACACTTTCATAAATGGCAGCGTTAGCTATAACATTAGCATTTGCGCTGCTGTGACCAGAGCCCATTTCACTCACTCTCTGTTCTTCTCCTTCATCCCTTGTCCCCTGCCAACCTGCACAGACAGGGGCCCCACTACAAATAGCACAAAGACGACAATTTAAGACCTCCCCATAGTGTTGAAAATAGTAACAGGAATCAGTCTCCTTGAAATATCATCCCGTGTTCCTTTTGCGTTGTCTCTCCATATTGACCTGCCCGTCTCATTCCTCATGCTTGCTATAGACTTTACGGGGCTTAATGTTGATGGCAGTTTGGGCTGCGGAGCAGGGCCAAGTGCGTTGACAGGGATGAAGAGATGGAGGAGAGGATGGAGAGATCAAGTAAAGAGGGTGGTGGGCACAGATTTGCAAACAAATTTAATAACTCGCTCTAGAATTAAATCAGTTTGCTGCTTTAGAACGGCCTTCCTGAAAGAGCGGCGTGAACAGAAAGAGGAAGAGAGTGAGAGGGAAAAGAAAAAAATGGGAACAGGGAGGAGAGATGGCGTGTTAAAGGACTAGAGGGAATTAGAAAAATGTCACATTAATTGTAGGCTTCAGTCACAAGAGTGTATGTGTATATGGATATGCAGAGAAATGGAAACATGAAGTACTAGCAATACATGATTAGAATGTACTGTACCTTGCCATGTTTTACTTGGAAGTTGGAACTACTAGATGGAGTAGAGAGCTTAATGCTATGTGGACTTTTCCGTCATTCCAGTAATTATTGTTATTGTGAATTTACAACCAAACAGGTTATTTACAAAGAAAGAACGAATGCAATATTAATGCCTCATTTCTATCTTGTGTTTATTTAGACGCGATAAGTATCTTTCTTTTGTTATAAATAAATAAGTAAACTTTTCTTTTTTTTGCAAAATTGGGCTTGGTCTTGGTCTTGTTTTAGAGACCGTTTTTAGAGACACAACTGATTTTTTTCTAAGTCTTTATTTGATGAAAACAGGGAAAAACAGGCAAAACAGCAGCATGTTCTTCGTCTTGCAGCTGAGATTCGACTCGCCACAAGATTTAGCTGTGTTTTATATCGCTGTTGCTTGGGTCTGATAAAAATGGCCTGACCTTCGCTATGACGTCCGCTTTAAGATTGTTTAGACTAGTCCACAGATGATCAGAAAATACACAGAATAGTTAAAATACACAGAATAGTTCATTGTGATCTATATGCAGCAAGATCATCTTGACTCATGATAAATAGGACACAGACATGACAATAATTTGATCACTATCCACAGAGTCTTAGAAAACAACCACATGTTCCAGTTTTGTGACATCATAGTTAGAGCTTTGGAGAGTGCAATACGCTTACGCTTATGTCCAAGGAGTTGGCGGGTATTAGTAGTTGGGAGGTTCTTAGTAGTCTTTCGCTAGGAAGCGATCACTATCTCATATTCAATAAGGTTGGCATTGAAAGCTGTGTGGACAGAGGGGCAATGATCCAGAGGTGGAAGTTGATGGGGGTTGTGTGGTTTTGCTGGAAGCACTCAGGTGGATGGACTAAATAGTGCAATCACGAAGTCAGTAGAAGACACGTTTCCAAAAAGTAGTGATGGTGGTCGTAAGAAGCAGGTGCCGTGGTGGAATGTAGCATAATGGTAAAGCTATTAGGGCAAGAAAGAAGGCGTTTAAAAAGGTAAGGGTTCTTTACACTATGTATGCCCTCATTGAATACACGAAAGCCCATGCGTGCGAAGAACTGTAAAAACAGTCAAGAAAACCTATTGGAGGCAGTACTGTTCCAAAATTGGGAGAGAAACGCGACTCTGTAATGTCTGGGGGATGATTAAGTGTATGAATGGAGTTATGCGCTGTTATGGGACGCCAGTTCTAATAAATAATGGTGTTGAAGCAGTCAGCGACGTTGACAAAGCTGAACTGTTGGCCAGTATTTTTGTGTCACTTGTGGCAAGGCAATGCAGGGATAATACTCAGGCACAGAATTTTGAGACAAACGACTCTGGGTAAAGATGAGGTGTGCCATGACACGCTTGGTCTGATTTTAGGTCTTTTTATTTTTTTTAGGTTGCATCTGGGATTCAGGATGTATTCCATTAGCATGGAAACAATCTATTGTGGTACCGATCCTGAAGCCGGGTAAACCCCTGTCCAACCCCCAAGCTATAGGCCGATTGATTTGACGTCTCAGCTAGGAAAAACCATTGAGCGCATGGTTACCGAGCGATTGGATTACTTCTTGGAAAGTCAGGGTTTGCTTTCCACGCAGTGGCTTCCGCAAGTGCAGAAATACCATGGATTCTGTGTTATGTTTGGAATCTGAAATCCAACTGGCTAGGACTCAAAAAGAGAAAGTTATTGCAGTACTTTTTGATGTGGAGAAAGCATTAGATATGGTTTGGAAGGATGGGCTCCTTATCAAGTTGCGTAAGTGTGGTGCGAAGGGAAAGTTGTTTAACTGGGTTAGGACTTTCTTGTCTGGCCGGCGTATTCAAACCAGAGTGGGCGCAGCTTACTCTGAGGTTTATGAGATAGAAAATGGGATCCCGCAAGGAAGTGTGTCCAGCCCTATCTTGTTCAATGTCATGATTAATGTGGAGGATGGATCCGTTAGAAGGAGCCTTTATGCCGACGATAGCGCATTGTGGGTGAGAGGCAGAAAGCTCAAATTTTACGAGGTGAAACTGCAAAGAGCAATACAGGAGGTGGAGCAGTGGACTCTGAAATGGGGATTTAAGCTGTCCGTACAGAAGTCTCAAGAGATTTGTTTCTTCAAAGGGCATTGGGACGTCTCCTTTAAACTGCAGGGGCAAGTACTTGAACAGGTCAGGGAAGTGAGATTCTTGGGAGTCATCTTTGACGAGAGGCAAAAAGACGAATAATCTCCTTCGTTATCCATCCGGCCAGTGACTGACTGACTAGCAGAAGGTCGCTTCTGAATATAGAGGGGCAATGACACACAGTGGGCGAAGCCCACTCATAAATAGATCACGAGTATGGGAAGTGTGACGAAGGAGCTAAACTGAAGTGCTGTAACTGTGGGGAAGAACATAGCTCTGCCTACAGGGGATGCGTGTTTAGCAAAAGAGCTGCTGAGTTGCAAAAAATTAAAGACTCTCAAGGCATATCCTATGTGGATGCATTCAAGGTGTCAAATAAAGATTTGAAAGTAGATACAGTGAGAGATGCCTGCGCTGCTCACAGCGAGAGCAAAGCGAGAGAAGTCAGCGTTATGTATGGAGGTTTCCAAGTGTGGAGATTCCAGAATTACTGAGAATACCTTGGTTGAGATAGAAAGGATTTTGTACTCTTTATGGTGGATGTTATTAACTGTGCTGCTCAAACTCAAAAAAGAACTGAAAGGATCAGGATCATTGCTAAAGCTGCAGGAAGATTCCTTGGAACAAAAGAGCTTGAATAGGCAGAAATATAAAACATGCTTAAGGCTCTAAATGGGAGTCAGAGTAAAGGTAAAGTCTACTTTTGGAGAGTCAGAGTAATCAAAGTAAAGAAATGGAAGTAGGGGCGTCGCTGGTCTCCTGTCCACAGTAGATCCACAATGACAACAACAGAAGCAACTCCAGAAATCACAATTACAGTGGGTGGATACCAGCCGCCATAAAACACCAAAGAGGGAGAAGAATGTAAAGCTCTGGAATAAAGTCTAAAGAATAAAGTCTGGCGGTAATGTAACACTTGGATACCAATCGCTATAAAACACCAAAAAAGAAGAAGAAGAAATGAATGTGACTTCTCCCCCTGAAGAATAAAGTCTGGGGGACTCATCGGGGGCAGGGGCCTCGGGCCTCGAAGTCTAAAGAGTGAAGTCTAAAGAATGAAGTCGAAAGAATGAAGTTTGAAGGATAAAGTCTAAAGATTAAAGTCGATGTACAACCACAGTAGGCGGCTGTAATGAAACACTTGGATACCAACTGCCATAAAACACCAAGGAAGAAGAAGGTGTAATGTAACACTTGGGTAGAGTCAGCTCTGGAATAAAGTCTAAAGAATAAAGTCTGGCGGTAATGTAACACTTGAATACCAACCGTCGTCAAACAACAACAACAACACTTGGATACCAACGGTTAGCATTGGAATGGGCTGAATCTACGTTACAGTGTTGCGGCATTGTGGCAGCCTCTGACAGCCTTTCTGCATTGCAAAGCAGTAAATCTGGGAAGTTGGATTGCAGACAGGATGTTTTATATAGCATATTCTGTCTGATACTCTCTCTGTCCAGGAAGGATGTGAGGGTTTCCTTCATTTAGGTTCTTGCACATGGGGGTAGATGGTAACGAAGTGGCTGATTTGCTTGCTTAGGCGGCCATCAATTCATGTTACGGTTGAGTTAAGCACACCTGAAATCAAGCCTATTATTAAGAATCATGTGTATAAACTTTGGCAGGAATTTTGGAGTCGTTGTGAGACTGGCCGGCATCTCTATCAAATACAGGGTAGTGTTGGTCCTTGCAGATCCATGGGCAGGAACGTGGGGGAGGAAAGGGCCTTTGCTCGCATGAGGATTGGCCATACTGGACTCAATTGGTCACTGAGCAGGATAGGCAAACATCCGTCCGGTCTGTGTAATCACTGTCAGGTGCCAGAGACTGTCGAGCATGTTCTGATTCGCTGTGTAGCCTATGAGAAAGGGCCGGGTTTGCCTTATGGTTTCAGAATAATAGGCAGGAATTCAACCTGCGGAATATTCTTACATTCCAGTCACAGGGATTGTGTAATTCCCTGCGTTGCCAGTAGATGGACTTCTAATGCAAACCCATATGAAAAAACGCCTCATAGATATAAAGTAAGTGTACTTTCAGTTGATACATAAAGCTTAAATGTTTTTAAGAGCATGTGTCCTATGAAATTCTGTATAAAAGAGCAATAAGCACCTTAAATACACATGTCTCTGCTCTGTGTGGCCAATTGCTACCTTGAATTTTGTCTCTAGATGAAACCAGAACAAGCCAAACCTTTATATAATTTTACTATTATCGTTAAATTGCTGGCGTAATGCTTTTCCCTTTGTACTGTTAGAAGTTGTACTTAATGTAACATGAGGGACACAGCAGTGGGTCCTTGAATTCAAACAAGTCTGACAAGAACATGGAAATCAACCACCAAGGGCATATTTTGTATTCCCACCACTCTGTTACCGTAGTCCCGCCCTCAATCGTGTAAGAATAGACCAGAATGATCTCAGCCCTTTTCACCTAGAGGTAAATGCAACACGATTTCATGGCATCATAAACCTGTTTGTGTTGCACTTTAAGCACACACGCTCCGATCATGCATAAAAACAGCTTCTTATTACCAGTGTTAGGAAGATACGTATTTACTGAGCTAATACTGAATACTTGAGTTAAAATTTATTTGTAACTTTCACACTGAGTTGCATTATATTATAGTGTGAACTATAGTGTAATGTATTCCCCTGATTTTAGCTAAGTAACTATTCTGAACACCACTAAAAGAAAGTGTAACTGTACCAGTATACATTCACTCAAAATGGAATATTCTGAATACATATTATTCGTTTGTATTGAGTCACTTCCCAACAGTAACTATTTTACACAAATAATTCCCTCCTGTTTTGAAGGTTTCTGTAAAGACCTTTTGCCTTTCAAAATATATACATTTTGACTGTCGCCATAGCTTGAAACTCATGCACATTGTGTCTTTTTCCTCTTTCAGTTGGATGCGTCCCTGTTCTAGAATTAGATGTTGTCATATTTTCAAATGGAGAGCAGGGGCCAATAAATCTATGGGTGATTTACAGTTTTTGATTTAAATATCCAAAGGTATGATCCACAAATGTTAGACTTAATCATAAACTCATTTAAATTGACAACAATGTGCCAGTTTCATTCATTCATTTCGTTCTTTCATGTGGATAGGCCCAGTGATTAACCATAAAGCAGCTCAACAAATCCTCAGTCTGACTGCTAATTCCACCATACAATCCATACCTGTTCTACATACTTCTTAACTTATTTACCATCCCAGGGGGGAGATAACGCTTAAAAAAGCGGTAGATTGCCCCCCAAAGCGGGGGATTTCAAATTTGATCAGCATTAAGAGAAATGAACAAAAATAAACAAATGAAATGCAAATCACATGGCTTATAGGAAGCATATCCTTCCCACTTAGTGCACCACAGTATGTTTCTGTAGTAAACAATACCATGAAAAATTAAAAGGTATTTATTTTTAACTATGTTTATCCTTGTCGGCACCCCTATCTTTACCAACGGTCATGTCGTTCAACATCATGGTGTAGATTTAATAATAAATTTGACCTTCTTTGCATTCTGGGACATAAACACGCCCATCAGCATAATCACAACAAACATGGCTGCGCCCGTGTCCCCCGCATGTTCCCCCCGCTCGCCTTCACTACCAAAATAAAGGATAACGGCGTACAAAAGGTTGATTTTTGATTTTTCGATTGAAATATCTTCAAATCGGGAGACTCCTGACCAAATCGGGAGAGTTGGGAAGTATGGTTCTACAGCTGAATTTTAACCAAATTTCAAATGGATGCAAAATTACGACCGTTACCATATAGTGATTGACAATTAAAAAACAAAATATGACATAATGAGAGATGGTCCTCAAAATGTTGAAAAGGGCTGTTGTGATGTCCCATGAACCTATTAAAGTCAAAGGTTCATGAGACTTGCTTGATTCCTTTAACCATCCATAATATTGTTTCCACATGAATGCAGTATTGGATTTTATTGTTGTAACATATTTTCTCTAAACAGTAGAAATGTCGGTTTCAAATTGTTAAAAGTTGAATGGACGATTTTTTTGGCCCAAATCTGAGTCTTATTTCCTCGTGGCGTGGACTGCCGATTAGTCCTGCCACGTATCAATCATAAAACGCACCTACCGCTCACCTGCAGCCGCGTCAGGCTCGTCCCCACGTTTACGCGTGTCTAAGCGCATTGATCTATCATAATATAGTTCCCTCAGTGTACGGGACAAAATGAAGACAGAGAAAGACTGTTCGAGCTGACTCAGAAGAAGACGAAAATCTGTGGGAGACGAGGGATGCAATTCGATCCGTCGCGCTAATAAACAAACGCACGTGTGTGTTGTATCAGTCCGCACGGGGGAGTGCACATGCGCACTTCCGCCTGAGTTCGCAAATCGCCGAAAAATCGTCCATTGTGCCTTTAAATAACCATTTCAAAACTGGAAAATTGTTCTGATCAGTGCTTAACTGGCCTTCATTGTTTTTTTTATTATTTTAAAGAGGGCCAAGGCCCCTGGGCCGAAGGTGCAGAACGCGCCACTGTAACTACCTTTTGGGTCACACAAAATATCCCCAACACCGTTGAGTTAACACAATAACTGATGGACTTGATTTTTGTGAGAAATAACACAATTCTTTACCAACATTGCTTTGCAAAATGGTCTATCCAGTTCTGAACCAGAATTAAACCAGGACTAGACTAGTACCAACCAGGTCTGACTCAGGACTAACCTAAAACAAAAACTAGGTCCAATCTAGTGCTAACCCAGAATCAAATTTAAAAAAAAATTGGGTGGGTCGATGGCCAAATTAAATTTTTTGGAGGGCCGGATTTGACCCCCAGGCCTTGTGTTGAATAGCCCTAATCTATGATGTATTAATTTGTTTGCCATCTTGTTGCTATTTTCCCTTAATTCACTTCCACGTTTACCAAAAGAGGGGGCAGTCACTTATCAAGCTGTTTTCGGTGTACTTAAAAACATAAATAAATACAAACATTGGTGCACATTTTTCTATATACATTTACAAATCATTGAAGTATATGCCAGCAACAAAATCATAACTTCCATCCATCCATCTTCTTCCGCTTATCCGGGGCCGGGTCGCGATGGCAGCGGTCTAAGCAGGGACTCCCAGACTTCCTTCTCCCAAGACACTTCCTCCAACTCCTCCGGGGGGATCCCGTGGCGTTCCTAGGCCAGCCGAGAGACATAGTCAAAATCATAACGTGTCAAATTTAAACCCTCTTGAAATCTTGCTAGTTTTTGACTGTTTTGACTTTTTCTTTATTTACTCCTCGGCAAACACTCTTCTTGTATTATCAATCTCACTCTTGTTATATTCCGCGCTGCCTTCATGTTCTTTCGTCAGTCAATAATAAGCCGAGATTTGGTTAGTAGCATACAGCTGGGAGTAATCCAATACGGGGAAATACACCCACATGCAGCTTAAACTGTTCAGTCAGCAGGAGCCCCTCACAACACGGGGACACAAATAGCAAGGCAAATGACTTTTTCCTTCCTTCCACTACTCGCTCGCTTGTCGGGACACACCTTTGACTTGCTTATCTCCCCGAAGGCAGTTAAGTTTCATTACACTGGCTCTCGAGCATCAGTTGGACTTCTTGTACATTTGATTATTCCGTTGCTAAGTAACTGTTCTCTTCTCGCAGTCAGCTGGAGTCGGTAGAAACACCTCAAGGCAACACTTCTTTTCTCATGCACAATTTCGACTCAGTGCGTGTTATAATTTAGTCAGATATGGATTAGTCACGTTAAACAAAACCACATATTTGCATAATT
This sequence comes from Eucyclogobius newberryi, assembly GCF_026437365.1. Lineage (NCBI taxonomy): Eukaryota > Metazoa > Chordata > Actinopteri > Gobiiformes > Gobiidae > Eucyclogobius > Eucyclogobius newberryi. The sequence continues at coordinate 14,090,146 of NW_027315724.1, read as the reverse complement.
CAGTACTTTGACATTTAAAATATAGCTGGGAGAATATACGAGAGAGATACAAGTGGGCTGTATACAATTAGAGATGTTAAATTAGAGAGGTATATTTCCAAGAACTCCGGTGTAGCCCATCAACATAACAGATGCACAATAATCCGATCCTTCAGCTAGTCACTCTACATCAAATGAGAAAATAAGCACTGTTACAGCGAAGGAGAACCACAAGATGCTGGTTGTCTAAATGTTTTTTTCTACAGGACCTTGAACACACAACACATTGCCACAGTAACAACAAAGTCTGAATATGCTTCTACACAAAGAGGTTTCAATAGTTCTGGTTTGGCGTCATATTGACAACAAAGAAGATCAGCAGAGTGTAGGAACTTTAGTGAAGGAGAAAAAGAAAGATCTGTAGAAATCCCAGTAAAATGATACATATACATATATATATATATATATATATATATATATATATATATATTATATATATATATATATATATATTATATATATATATATATATATATATATATATATATATACCTATACTGTACATGAGTAAATCATAATTTTACATTTTGATCACTGTAAACCACACTATAGATATAAAACTTAAAGGCGCAATGGACGATTTTTCAGCGATTTGAGAACGCAGGCGGAAGTGCGCATGCCACTCCCCCGAGTGGACCGATACAACACACACGTGCGTTTGTTTATTAGCGCGTAAGATCGCATCGCATCTCTCGTCTCCACTAGATTTCCGTCTTCTTCTGCGTCAGCTCAAACAGTCTTTCTTCGTCTTCATTTTGCCCCGTACACTGAGGGAACTATATTATAATAGATCAATGCGCTTGGACTCGCGGAAATGTGGGACGATCCGCACCCGGCTGCAGGTGAGCGGTAGGTGCGTTTTATGATTGATACGTGGCAGGACTAATCGGCAGTCCACGCCACGAGGAAATAAGACTTAGATTTGGGCCAAAAATTGTCCATTCAACCTTTAATATAGAAACAGTTTCAGTGACTTCCTTTTCAAAACAGCAAAAAATAAAAGCCCTGACTTTTTATAGAGGCATTTCAGACATTTCACTGAAGCAATTTACATGTTGTTTTATTTTCATACACTTTTTTATTTTGTCTATATGGTATTTTAGAACCATGGCGGAACTGCATTATTCATGTCTCACACACAAAGCATGAAGCGTTTCGGTGGATGTTTTGGTTCAAACTGATTTTCGTCCACAACCATACTGACATATAATCACAACTAAGTACATAGCTGTGGGCGGGGATAGGGGGGAGTGGAAAAATCTCAGTTGTTGAACATTAAAGGATTACTCAAACGCATGAATCAATCAAAATACAACTTTGAGTAAGCTAATGATGAGGAAACACCGTTGTAACAAGGTTTAACGCTCATTAGATTTCATGGGGATTTAAACTAAAGCTAGCTTGCCCCTGACATGCTAGTGCAGAAAATGCTCAGAACGAGGCTGGCTGGTCTGGGGATTTATGGATTTAAAAACAGAGCAGAAGATCTCAGAATGTTATTTATGTCATTCCAAATCTGGGAAATTTGGGATCAAATGCTTTTTACCCCAGATGCTCAGCGGGAGAGGAGTTGCTATACAGGATTCATCAAACAAGCATGAATGAAGCTAAACACAACTCCAGGTATGTTTTGATGATGGATATTATGAGTACATTTATCATAATATGTTTTATTTTATTTATCTTTTATGTCAACAACTGCAAATATTCCTTCAAATCAGTCCTTACAAAGATTCTAACTCTACTGCCTTTAAATAAATCAGGAACATACCGTTTTTGACCCAGCTAATTATGATCTTGTACATTCTGTCTTAACAAAAGGCGGTGCACATTCCTAGCATCCTAATTCTTCTCCACGATGAGTTTATGATTAAGTTAATAATAATAACATTAATTTCTAGTTTGTGGAAGAAAAAAATGTTTTATAATTAGGGGCAGACAGCACACAGTGGTCTCATTGTGACCTTAAGAGCTGCTTTGTTCAAATACAACTGTGCTTTGGCAGAACTTATTTTACATTACCACACATATTCTGTGTTGACGCTTATATTTTCAAACGCCTCAATGTAATGAAGGGTTAGGTTCAACAGCGTTAACGTCTAATTCTTCTGTGACTCAAAAATTGTAAAACTGTCTTGAGACATGTGGTTTATTATCGTCCTGATTTATACCAGACCTTTATGAAAATGCACGGACACAACAGGTATTCATGGCAGACAGCCGGGTGCAAGCTGTTCACTTCCACTGTAGGCCACTTTTTCCTGGAAAGTCATTCATCATTCCCGATCATCTGCCCTGATCTGTTTATGAAGAACATCTGGTCGGCTGGTTGTCGGAGTCATGCATGAGCGCGCACACTCGCACATGCTAAAAGCCACAGAGGCCAAACGCTTTCCAGGTATGCACACCACCTGCTGTAGATCACCAGAGTGTGCGGGCATCAACTGCTGCCTTCTGGTCGTAGATCACCACTAATATGCGAAAATGAAAATGTTAAATGTGTGTCTATGTCAGTCTTGTGTTAAGTTATAAGGTTACTTTGTGCAAATTCAATCACCAAATATTTAATGGTTGTTATGAAGATATACCAACAATGTTTTTTCAAGCTTGACAAACCTCTCGAATATCTGATGATAAACTGCATCTGTAGCCACAGCTGCCCTGAGGGCTCAGATTCAATCTTCCTGGTATCTATAATGGGATACTGAACCCCTGGAAAGGTAGAGGACCAGGACAAGGACATCCGGATGCTAATCAGGTACTCAGGGTGGTTGAGCCAGGGTCTCACAAAGACAAAGAGGATTCTAATAGCCCATTAAGATTCTGAATAGGCTCGGTAGATACAAGGGGGGAGTTTCTGTTGAAACAAACAACTCTTTCTACTTCAGGAAGGCTCCTCCCAATGGGCGGGTCTTACCACAGAACAGTATTAATATCGGAGTTCTCGATCTAAATTCTCTTATTGACAATGACTCTTGGATGAGAGTCGAAACGTCTATTTTTTCAAACTGAGTCCAGATGACCACAACTGAAGCTTTTTCTACTTGTAATGTATTGCACTTTTAAGCTGAGGGGCAAATCAGGGTCTTAATTTCAGATAGACTTAAAATGATAAAACATTCAGTACACAGGAGGCGGAGCCCTACGCAACTTGCATAGGTTGCATATAAAAAGGTCCATATCTGCAAGCTTCCTTTCCCTCTTTCTCTGTTTCTCTCTCTCTTTCTCTCCCTTTTCTCTCTCTTTATCTTTTTTTTTAATGGTATAGCGTAAAACACATTCTCTGAAGACGTACAACTACAAAAGATGTACAACTACATTAGGTGGCGGTAATGTAACACTTGGATACCAACCGCCATAAAACACCGAAGAAGAAGACAGAAACAAGGCCACTAATCCCTCTCACTCACAAAATGTTCACTATTTATACAGCACTTTTCTACTTTCAAAGCTCTCAAAGTTCTTAAGGCACTCAAAGCAACAAAATCAAGAGTCCTGATCAAGCTTGCATTGGGTCTGTACAGTCGATGTGTCCATTTTGGAAAATTTAAGCTCTGTGGACGAGAATAGCCAAAATCTAACACTGTTTCTGTTAGTATCCGCTCTGCAGACTCTAATTCATTTGTGCCCCTTGTGTTTGTCATGTGCTCCCATGGTTGTGTCTGTGTCTCCGCCCCTCACCTGCTGTCTGTTACTTCCTGGATTTCCCTGTCACCTCCCACCACACCTGCTGTCAGTCTTCTTATTACCTTAATTAGGTTCTCCTGCCACTTGTTTGTTTCCCACCAATCACCTGCTTCTCTGTGTGTATTTAAGTTCTGTCTCCCCTTTGTTCTGTGTCCGTTCGTCACTTCATGTTTGTCCTGATTGTTGCCCTGCCCTGCCCTGCCCTGCCCTGCCCTGCCCTGCCCTGTATTCTGTCTACCTGAGCAAGTTTGTACTCTTCACTTCTGGCTGTTTGGAAATTTGGATCTTTTGTGATTTTTGCAGCCTTTGTGCCTAACTTTTTGTTAAATAAATTCTTATTTGCCTTATCCGGACTGCTTTTGGGTTTTTGCCTCCGGGGTCATAACAGTTTCTGAATATATTTTGGGGATTTGAAGGTCAAATTAAGTTAAATAAAGATTTTTTTTTTCTAAACTTTTGGCATTGTTTTTTGTTTTGCAATTAATATATCTGGCAATTAGTTACTTTCATTAATAAAAATAAATCTTAGCAAGCAGTGTTGGGTAAGTTCTCCCCAACACTGCTAAGATTTATTCGTCATTGCTTTGAAGAAGTCATTTAACTAGTATTTATATTGTGACATTGTGCAACATTTGCACACATGGATTCACAATAACCCTGCCCTTTGAAAACCATGACCCCTTTTCTAACCTGGACATAAAAACCAAACAAACGCTACCTTTATCTCACAGTTTGATCAAGTTTGCATCTTTGGAAAAAACATTTTCACCATTTTCTTTATGCACAGAAATCACAGGACTTAGCTATTGCCAGCCACTTTATAATAAGGATTACCAAGCTGCAATGTGCGGTGTGTGTATCGACTTATCCACGCAACACAAAACAACATATAAGCGATTACGGGCCCAAAGGTTGGGCTGGTGGTAGGAATAAAAGAAGCGACAGTTGGAAAGCTAGAGAGAGAGTGAGAGAGAGGAGAATCCGGAGGGCCATGGGGAGAGGGTAAGTAGGAAAGCCAATCTGTGAGCTGATGGGGCTCCTCAGCACAGCGGCAAAATCAATTTGACTGGTGCTGCTCCTGCTCCGAATGAGAGGAGGCCATGATGGAACGAGAGAGAGGGAGAGAGGGACCGTGGAGGAGAGAAGTGGCGGAGTCAATAAGGCGGTGGCAATAAAGTAGAGTGGAATGGACAGAGGGAATGAGAAGGAGGAGCAGAGCAGAGCAGAGCAGGTCAGTGTGGGGACAGACCCGCGAGACCTGGCACTGGTCAGTGTTCCCGCTGTACTTTTGAGTCATGAAAGTCACTGTAAGGGTAACTTTGAAGAATGTAAAATGAAAGGAAGCTGTCCCTTTGGAATAATGTAACAGCTATGCAGACACAGCAGGGAAGTAAATGGTTCAGTTTTGGTTTTGGTATGTTTAAAACCACTTAAGCTTTGCGCACGTCACAGTGTCTGCTCCACGGAGCTGTGTTAGAATGAAACCAGACCTGCGTTGCATCGATTTCTCTTTTTCTTATTGAATATGGGCCAATTTTTCATCAGCTGAAGACCATTTTGTTTCTTGTGGTTTGTAGAATACAGTCAAAACTGTTCCCATCTCAAACTCTTGGATTCAACAGAGAGAGAGAGAGAAAGGGAGAGAGGAATCAGTCGAGTCCTCGTTAGTTTAGAATTGATAAAGAATTAAAGACAGAGTTATGCCTAGGCTCTCTTTTTCATTGCAAAAGGATCAGACAATGGGCAGGGCCGTGTTGAGTGGAGCTCCACATGCTCTACATCTGGTTTGGTTTAATAACTATCTATTGAACCCAACCCTAACCTTACCCAACTACCCAACCATGTAGCTACATAAATTAATAAATCATCCAAGCTTTAGTTTTTTGTGGATGTATTTTTTGCCACCATATGTGACTGAGTGGAGCTCCTCTGAGCGGCCCCGCCCTATCCCCTTCCTCTCATAGTAAGTCACGCCTGAAACCAATCGCCTGAGTGTGTGAGTAGCTTATTGGGCCCTGAATCCAGCTGCGAGGGCTCGTGACTAGTGCATATGGTGAGGGAGAATACACTAGTTTTGTCACTTTCTGTGTCAGCAGTGTGTCAACAGTGCCCAACACAGGCCTGTGAGAAGTTTCAGATGTTATGAAATTTGATGAACTAGTGCCATGTTCGTGCAATTTGTCTTGGAAACTATAGCATCTATGTTGCGTTGCTTTCACCCCTAGAAACTTATCATGGGCTTTTTTCTACTTACTGTATTTTCGCACCGGAGTATAAGTCGCACCAGCCAAAAAATGCACAATAAAGAAAAAAAAAACATATATAAGTTGCACTGGAGTATGAAATGTGATTGCAAGTGTGGAAATAACAAATAATATTACATAGAAGTCGCTCCGGAGTAGTATAAATACAAGTATAAGTCGCACCCTGGCCAAAACTTTGAAAAAAGTTGCTTATAGTCTGGAAAATACGGTATTAACAATTCTTTTAAAAATGTTGTTGCATTGTGATGTACAACCATTCAAGCGCGGATAATTTGCTCAAAAATTCGCTTTCTCAGGATGGATTAAAATATGCTGATTCCTGTTGTACTATTCTTCTCTTTTCTGAAATAAAATGGGTTTTGTGGCAGCAGCACTCGCGCTAATTAGCTTTATAGTGTATTAGCTAATTGCCAGCAGTGGGACAGGGATGCTTCTCGTAGCAAAGTCCACAGGTGTCAGTGTGCTGGCTGCGTGCCATTCACCGCTTGAATTACCTTCTACTTAAACTGCTGCATGTTATGTTGTGTAGGGGAAATGCACGGCTACCAGGAAGCGTCCCTTATTACTGGTAAAGGCTCTTTCTGATTTGCCATTCTTCAAGCGCACCGCTGTTTAATCTGAGCCCAAGTTATAGCAAACAGTGCATGATATGAACAGAAGGCTCATACATACAGTAACTTTATTTGAAACATGTGGACGCTTTTTTGGAGCGCATATACTAAACTGAACTATGACATATATTTCAATATCAGTGAGGGAAATGTTAACCTGCAGAAGCTGGATTGATAGGTGTTTTATATGGAATGGCACTCGCTGAAAATGATCAGGAAAAGTCAAAATGGCCGAATCCAGTTGAGGGGAAAATATATATTTCCCACCCACAAATGCACAAAGCTCCTCCCTCTGCTGTAAAAATAAAAAACAAACAAAATAGCCAATATTTCTCAGTGCCACCATGTTTGTTTTAGCCAGTTTGGCCCTTTACCTTTTAGCTACTGCCCAAACAACAATACTTATACGGTTCAAGGTGGATCCTTCTGAATTTGTGATCTTAGGGATATTGTGATGTCATGTTGTTGTTCAAGGTCAAATGACACGACAAAAACGTTACATTTCATTTCAGGGTACAGAACCTTGCCACGGTGATGTACAGTCCATGCTTCTGTACTGTAAGTATACTTGTTTAATATGTTGGTACCACGCAGTCTGCTACCACCAGAATGGAACTGCTTATTTTCCCATTGGCGCTGACAGCCTGAGCCAAGAGGCAGCTATTTTTAAAAAGGAGTGGGTGTGTGCGCGAGTTAATGAACATGCACATACACACCACTACAGAATAAATGCAAGCAACATTTATTTACATACAAAAAAGTGTTTGGTTTGAATCTTGGACCTAGGCAACGTTATCAAAAGCACCTTTTGGCGTTTGGAGATTTTTATGCAAGAAGAGTACATGCATAGCTAAGGGAAGTGTTCTCACAATCAGAAGTTTATTCATGTTCCACATCATATGATTCACTATAATTTTATGTCTATATTTTTTACTTTTAAATCGCAGTTTGATAAAATTGTTCGCAGATTAAAAAAAAATAATGCAATAATACAATACATACATACTCTAGTGATGGGCAGTTCCATAACCAATATCAATACAGACAGAGGTATCAATAATATAAAATATTGGTAAAACTGAAATTCTCATTTTAATAAGATTCCTTATTAAACTATTATAAGGTGTTAATAATCACTAGTTATTTGTTTCTGAGCATTTAGACAATTACTGGCATTTATAGATGGCTTATAAATGTTCACCAACCATGTTCAAAATATTTTAAGATCAGTAATAAACTGCTTATTAAACTGTTTTCAGTAACAAATAACCACATGCCAGTAAATGCCTTATAAGCACATAAACAACTTGTACATATTGATAAATTAAAAATAGTTTAGTATGGAACCTTATTTTATTTATTTATTTTTCATATTTTAGGACTTCTGCAAAGTTTAAGTTTGAGTAAAGAAAATAATGACAGCCAAGGTAAAATTAATTTTGATACATTTGAATACAAAACGCTTGATTTGTATTGTTATCAGATTAAAAAAAACACTGGTGTCACTCATAACAATTTTACCTTCCCTCTCGATTTTTCGTCTGTACTCAAACAACTTTTAGACATTATTAAATGCGAGTTCCAGAGTGCCGGAGTCTTAGATCATTCCTGATCGAGCGCAGCTGTTGCAGCACATTAGGAAGCCGAGCGCGAGGTTGACAAACACACACGTGCTTGTTATAGAGCCAAAGTTGATAGCAGATCACGTTTGAGCGCATATCCTCAGGCCTATCCGTGTCAATGAGTCTCTTCTCCTTCTGTAATCTGCCGGCTTTGTTCCGCTGTCAACACCTTCCTCCGCAGTATTTGTTTCTCTTTCCGCGGTTTGTCAGGTGCCCTGCCTCCGTCACCTCTGATTATCGTAATACGGTGGAAATAGGTTCTATTAACGGGATGTTTTGGATGAGAAGTGGCAACGTGGCAAATGGTACAAAATATGGCACCAGACCCAGATGTTAGCCGTCAGACACCAAACCACCACTGGTTCAGACTAATCATTCCACCTTCAATCAATCAACATGTATTTGTAAAGTACGGTTCATACAAAAGGAACTCGAAGATTGAAATAGCACTATATATCACTAGATTAAAAGCATACATAGTCAAACATGACTTGGATCAGAAGCACAGCTAAACAGAAGCGTTTTTAGCCTGGATTTAAACATTGGCAGCATCTCGTGACTTCAGGGAGACTATTCCAGATTGTAGCTCCATAAAACGGAATCAGCTCACACTTTGGATGAAGGTGTGCAGTCAGGACTGGGGGAACGGATAGTCATGATGGAGTGTGTATGAGGCTAGATAAAGAGTAACGCAGAGTCATTTTCATGTTTTTTACAAAGCCACAACCGGGTTATTGCCAATATTCTGGTTATGAAAGGGTTTTTTAATGCAACATTATCATTGTCACCTCAAACTGTCCACCCAATACAGATATGAAGATTGGGTAGGTTTTTCTTTTTTTCATCAAACCAAATATAAGGGAACACAGAACAGGTTTTGTGATGGCGCGTCCCCTCTTTGAGAACCACAGGGTCTGCTGACAAAAAAGATGAAGGATCCAGAGGTTTGAGAGGTAAGACTATTTCCCATTTCCCCCCTTCAAATTAAACAATGGGATTAAGGATGGACCTTCATGATAGCATCGGGATTTGCCTGCAATGACAAATTAGCATAACGCGGGAACAGAGCAAAACTAGTGAGCTAATTAGTGTGCATTATTGAAATTATTGAGCTTGTTCTGCGGGTAGATGTACTGTAAGTGTAAGCACTAACCAGCCTGTTCCCGGAAAGTGCTGACACAAAATTACCTCCTGTAATTCTCCAGTACTCTAGGCCCGATCCTTGGAATGGTGAGGCCTAATTAGAGGCTCCACCTGACATCCGCGTAACATAGAACTATCGACCAGCGGGTCAAAGGCATTAGTTATTGTTGCTGAAGGCCACATTTGTATTCTAGCTCTAAATGTAAAGCTATTAGGCAGATTAAAGTCTCTCAATGGTCACTACAGCTAATGATCCTGAGCTTACAGAGCCGCAGCATGTAAATTACGACCGGCGCCCGTGTTGTAAGTGAAGATTTGTGTTGTTGATCCAGACAAAGGCTAAGGTTGTTTTTTGGTGTTATGGAGCTAATAGTTTTTGAGGTTTTAATCATGTTATGTTCTATCATCAACAAAAACAGTGGAACACCCTCCACAGTTGATAAAGTGTGTATGGCAGGTTTTTACGATTTTCTAATTTTGGCTTTATTTGGTGTATTTCTACCTGATATATGTATGTATACCCCATATAAATGATTGTTTTAAACCAATCGAGTAGGCATTTGTGGAGAAAAGTAAAAAAAATCTGTAGAAAAATGACAGGAAGTGACATCACACATGGTACATGCATTCCAGTCAAAGTTTATGCTGAATTTACACAAAGAAACAACTTGTTTGACACTCTAAACATTCATTCAACAAATAAAGTTGCTCACATATTTGTAATACAGTCAGAGGCACTTTTACCTTGAGGCTAAAAAAGAAAAGGTTGTGAAGTGTGAAATGTTGTGAAACTGCATTGTTGTAAATATGACATTAATGATGATTTTGCTGTTATAACGTTTGAACTGTTAATTATGATAATGTGTAAGAAAAGCCCACCAGGAACAGGAATTAAGCTGTTTGGACACCTTCTCATTTAATGTTTTTTTTTCTCTTTGTGTTGTCCACATTGCAGATACGTTAGATACATACATATAAATAGACTGCCTGTAAACATCTGGATTCAGCAAATATGTGAAAGCCTCCTACTGATAAACTGCTGCAGGTGATGATCTTTCAGCTCCAACAGTATTTAAACCCAACTGATGCAGTGAGTGGCTTCTCATTTCTGGAACAACTATGTGGAAAGACAAATCCTATGGTCATGGAAAAGATGTATGTGTGTTTAAAAAGGGTTAAACCATTGGCATCAGCAGAGAAAACATCCAAGGCAGGGGTGCCCAATACGTGGATCGCGATCTCAGAGGCATTGAGGGTCAATCCCAAAATCTGTTTTTAGTTGTGGACCGAGGGCTACAATCAGCAAGTGCAAGCTGTGTAACACATGCTGTCAAAGAAGAGAGGAGAGAGAGTCATGGCAAGAAGCAGGAGGAGGAGTGAGGAGAGAGAGAGTCATGGCAAGAAGCAGGAGGAGGAGTGAGGAGAGAGAGAATCATGGCAAGAAGCAGGAGGAGGAGTGAGGAGAGAGAGAATCATGGCAAGAAGCAGGAGGAGGAGTGAGGAGAGAGAGTCATGGCAAGAAGCAGGAGGAGGAGTGAGGAGAGAGAGAGTCATGACAAGAAGCAGGAGGAGGAGGCAGGTGAGAGTCATGGCAAGAAGCAGGAGGAGGAGGCAGGAGAGAGAGTCATGGCAAGAAGCAGGAGGAGGAGTGAGGAGAGAGAGAGTCATGGCAAGAAGCAGGAGGAGGAGTGAGGAGAGAGAGAATCATGGCAAGAAGCAGGAGGAGGAGTGAGGAGAAAGAGTCATGGCAAGAAGCAGGAGGAGGAGTGAGGAGAGAGAGAGTCATGGCAAGAAGCAGGAGGAGGAGTGAGGAGAGAGAGAGTCATGGCAAGAAGCAGGAGGAGGAGTGAGGAGAGAGAATCATGGCAAGAAGCAGGAGGAGGAGTGAGGAGAGAGAGTCATGGCAAGAAGCAGGAGGAGGAGTGAGGAGAGAGAGAGTCATGGCAAGAAGCAGGAGGAGGAGTGAGGAGAGAGAGAATCATGGCAAGAAGCAGGAGGAGGAGTGAGGAGAGAGAGTCATGGCAAGAAGCAGGAGGAGGAGTGAGGAGAGAGAGAGTCATGACAAGAAGCAGGAGGAGGAGGCAGGTGAGAGTCATGGCAAGAAGCAGGAGGAGGAGGCAGGAGAGAGAGTCATGGCAAGAAGCAGGAGGAGGAGTGAGGAGAGAGAGAGTCATGGCAAGAAGCAGGAGGAGGAGTGAGGAGAGAGAGAATCATGGCAAGAAGCAGGAGGAGGAGTGAGGAGAAAGAGTCATGGCAAGAAGCAGGAGGAGGAGTGAGGAGAGAGAGAGTCATGGCAAGAAGCAGGAGGAGGAGTGAGGAGAGAGAGAGTCATGACAAGAAGAAGGAGGAGGAGGCAGGAGAGTCATGGCAAGAAGCAGGAAGAGGAGACGAGAGAGAGTCATGGCAAGAAGCAGGAGGAGGAGAGATGAGAGAGAGTCATGGCAAGAAGCAGGAGGAGTGAGGAGAGAGAGAGTCATGGCAAGAAGCAGGAGGAGTGAGGAGAGAGAGAGTCATGGCAAGAAGCAGGAGGAGGAGTGAGGAGAGAGAGAGTCATGACAAGAAGCATGAGGAGGAGGCAGGAGAGTCATGGCAAGAAGCAGGAGAAGGAGGCAGGAGAGAGAGTCATGGCAAGAAGCAGGAGGAGGAGTGAGGAGAGAGAGTCATGGCAAGAAGCAGGAGGAGTGAGGAGAGAGAGTCATGGCAAGAAGCAGGAGGAGTGAGGAGAGAGAGAGTCATGGCAAGAAGCAGGAGGAGGAGTGAGGAGAGAGAGTCATGGCAAGAAGCAGGAGGAGGAGGCAGGAGAGAGAGTCATGGCAAGAAGCAGGAGGAGGAGTGAGGAGAGAGGGTCATGGCAAGAAGCAGGAGGAGGAGTGAGGAGAGAGAGTCATGGCAAGAAGCAGGAGGAGGAGGCAGGAGAGAGAGTCATGGCAAGAAGCAGGAGGAGGAGTGAGGAGAGAGAGTCATGGCAAGAAGCAGGAGGAGGAGGCAGGAGAGAGAGAGTCATGGCAAGAAGCAGGAGGAGGAGGCAGGAGAGAGAGAGTCATGGCAAGAAGCAGGAGGAGGAGGCAGGAGAGAGAGTCATGGCAAGAAGCAGGAGGAGGAGTGAGGGGAGAGAGTCATGGTAAGAAGCAGGAGGAGGAGGCAGGAGAGAGAGTCATGGCAAGAAGCAGGAGGAGGAGTGAGGAGAGAGAATCATGGCAAGAAGCAGGAGGAGGAGTGAGGAGAGAGAGTCATGGCAAGAAGCAGGAGGAGGAGTGAGGAGAGAGAGAGTCATGACAAGAAGCAGGAGGAGGAGGCAGGTGAGAGTCATGGCAAGAAGCAGGAGGAGGAGGCAGGAGAGAGAGTCATGGCAAGAAGCAGGAGGAGGAGTGAGGAGAGAGAGAGTCATGGCCAGAAGCAGGAGGAGGAGTGAGGCGAGAGAGAATCATGGCAAGAAGCAGGAGGAGGAGTGAGGAGAGAGAGTCATGGCAAGAAGCAGGAGGAGGAGTGAGGAGAGAGAGAGTCATGGCAAGAAGCAGGAGGAGGAGTGAGGAGAGAGAGAGTCATGACAAGAAGCAGGAGGAGGAGGCAGGAGAGTCATGGCAAGAAGCAGGAGGAGGAGGCAGGAGAGAGAGTCATGGCAAGAAGCAGGAGGAGGAGTGAGGAGAGAGAGTCATGGCAAGAAGCAGGAGGGGTGAGGAGAGAGAGAGTCATGGCAAGAAGCAGGAGGAGGAGGCAGGAGAGAGAGTCATGGCAAGAAGCAGGAGGAGGAGTGAGGAGAGAGGGTCATGGCAAGAAGCAGGAGGAGGAGTGAGGAGAGAGAGTCATGGCAAGAAGCAGGAGGAGGAGGCAGGAGAGAGTCATGGCAAGAAGCAGGAGGAGGAGTGAGGAGAGAGAGTCATGGCAAGAAGCAGGAGGAGGAGGCAGGAGAGAGAGAGTCATGGCAAGAAGCAGGAGGAGGAGGCAGGAGAGAGAGAGTCATGGCAAGAAGCAGGAGGAGGAGGCAGGAGAGAGAGTCATGGCAAGAAGCAGGAGGAGGAGTGAGGAGAGAGAGTCATGGCAAGAAGCAGGAGGAGGAGGCAGGAGAGAGAGAGTCATGGCAAGAAGCAGGAGGAGGAGGCAGGAGAGAGAGAGTCATGGCAAGAAGCAGGAGGAGGAGGCAGGAGAGAGAGAGTCATGGCAAGAAGCAGGAGGAGGAGTGAGGAGAGAGAGAGTCATCGCAAGAAGCAGGAGGAGCAGGCAGGAGAGAGAGTCATGGCAAGAAGCAGGAGGAGGAGGCAGGAGAGAGAGAGTCATGGCAAGAAGCAGGAGGAGGAGTGAGGAGAGAGAGTCATGACAAGAAGCAGGAGGAGGAGTGAGGAGAGAGTCATGGCAAGAAGCAGGAGGAGGAGGCAGGAGAGAGAGTCATGGCAAGAAGCAGGAGGAGGAGTGAGGAGAGAGAGAGTCATGGCAAGAAGCAGGAGGAGGAGTGAGGAGAGAGAGAATCATGGCAAGAAGCAGGAGGAGGAGTGAGGAGAAAGAGTCATGGCAAGAAGCAGGAGGAGGAGTGAGGAGAGAGAGAGTCATGGCAAGAAGCAGGAGGAGGAGGCAGGAGAGAGAGTCATGGCAAGAAGCAGGAGGAGGAGTGAGGAGAGAGAGTCAAGGCAAGAAGCAGGAGGAGGAGGCAGGAGAGAGAGAGTCATGGCAAGAAGCAGGAGGAGGAGTGAGGAGAGAGAGAGTCATGGCAAGAAGCAGGAGGAGCAGGCAGGAGAGAGAGTCATGGCAAGAAGCAGGAGGAGGAGGCAGGAGAGAGAGAGTCATGGCAAGAAGCAGGAGGAGGAGTGAGGAGAGAGAGTCATGGCAAGAAGCAGGAGGAGGAGTGAGGAGAGAGAGTCATGGCAAGAAGCAGGAGGAGGAGTGAGGAGAGAGAGTCATGGCAAGAAGCAGGAGGAGTGAGGAGAGAGAGAGTCATGGCAAGAAGCAGGAGGAAGAGGCAGGAGAGAGAGAATCATGGCAAGAAGCAGGAGGAGGAGGCAGGAGAGAGTCATGGCAAGAAGCAGGAGGAGGAGGCAGGAGAGAGAGTCATGGCAAGAAGCAGGAGGAGGAGTGAGGAGAGAGAGTCATGGCAAGAAGCAGGAGGAGTGAGGAGAGAGAATCATGGCAAGAAGCAGGAGGAGGAGTGAGGAGAGAGAGAGTCATGGCAAGAAGCAGGAGGAGGAGTGAGGAGAGAGAGTCATGGCAAGAAGCAGGAGGAGGAGGCAGGAGAGAGAGTCATGGCAAGAAGCAGGAGGAGGAGTGAGGAGAGAGAGTCAAGGCAAGAAGCAGGAGGAGGAGTGAGGAGAGGGAGTCATGGCAAGAAGCAGGAGGAGGAGTGAGGAGAGAGAGAGTCATGGCAAGAAGCAGGAGGAGCAGGCAGGAGAGAGAGTCATGGCAAGAAGCAGGAGGAGGAGGCAGGAGAGAGAGAGTCATGACAAGAAGCAGGAGGAGGAGTGAGGAGAGAGAGTCATGGCAAGAAGCAGGAGGAGCAGGCAGGAGAGAGAGTCATGGCAAGAAGCAGGAGTGAGGAGAGAGAGGGTCATGGCAAGAAGCAGGAGGAGTGAGGAGAGAGAGTCATGGCAAGAAGCAGGAGGAGGAGGCAGGAGAGAGAGAGTCATGGCAAGAAGCAGGAGGAGGAGTGAGGAGAGAGAGAGTCATGGTAAGAAGCAGGAGGAGGAGGGAGGAGAGTGTTATGGCAAGAAGCAGGAGGAGGAGGGAGGAGAGAGTAGAGGCAAGAAGGAGAGAGGAGAGGGAGTCAGGGCAAGAAGGAGGAGAGAGAGTCATGGCAAGAAGCAGGAGGAGAGATGAGATGGAGTCATGGCAAGAAGCAGGAGGAGGAGGGAGGAGAGGGAGTCATGGCAAGAAGCAGGAGGAGGAGGAGGGAGGAAAGGGAGTTATGGCAAGAAGCAGGAGGAGGAGACAGGAGAGAGAGTCATGGCAAGAAGCAGGAGGAGAGAAAGTAATGGCAATAAGCAGGAGTAGGAGGGAGGAGAGAGAGTCATGGCAAGAAGCAGGAGGAGGAGACAGGAGAGAGTCATGGCAAGAAGCAGGAGGAGGAGAGATGAGAGTGAGTCATGGCAATAGGCAGGAGGAGGAGAGAGGAGAGGGAGTCATGGCAATAAGCAGGAGGAGGAGACAGGAGAGAGAGTCATGGCAATAAGCAGGAGGAGGAGAGAGGAGAGGGAGTCATGGCAAGAAGCAGGAGGAGAGAAAGTCATGGCAATAAGCAGGAGGAGGAGGGAGGAGAGAGAGTCATGGCAAGAAGCAGGAAGAGGAGATGTGAGAGAGAGTCATGGCAAGAAGCAGGAGGAGGAGAGATGAGAGGGAGTCATGGCAATAAGCAGGAGGAGGAGAGAGGAGAGGGAGTCATGGCAATAAGCAGGAGGAGGAGACAGGAGAGAGAGTCATGGCAAGAAGCAGGAAGAGGAGACATGAGAGAGAGTCATGGCAAGAAGCAGGAGGGGGAGGCAGGAGAGAGAGTCATGGCAAGAAGCAGGAGGAGGAGTGAGGAGAGAGAGAGTCATGGCAAGAAGCAGGAGGAGGAGTGAGGAGAGAGAGTCATGGCAAGAAGCAGGAGGAGGAGTGAGGAGAGAGAGTCATGGCAAGAAGCAGGAGGAGGAGTGAGGAGAGAGAGAGTCATGGCAAGAGGCAGGAGGAGGAGTGAGGAGAGAGAGAGTAATGGCAAGAAGCAGAAGGAGGAGGCAGGAGAGCGAGAGTCATGGCAAGAAGCAGGAGGAGGAGGCAGGAGAAAGAGTCATGGCAAGAAGCAGGAGGAGGAGTGAGGAGAGAGAGTCATGGCAAGAAGCAGGAGGAGGATGCAGGAGAGAGAGTCGTGGCAAGAATCAGGAGGAGGAGTGAGGAGAGAGAGAGTCATGGCAAGAAGCAGGAGGAGCAGGCAGGAGAGAGAGAGTCATGGCAAGAAGCAGGAGGAGGAGGCAGGAGAGAGTCATGGCAAGAAGCAGGAGGAGGAGGCAGGAGAGAGAGTCATGGCAAGAAGCAGGAGGAGGAGTGAGGAGAGAGAGTCATGGCAAGAAGCAGGAGGAGGAGTGAGGAGAGAGAGAGTCATGGCAAGAAGCAGGAGGAGGAGAGATAGAGTCATGGCAAGAAGCAGGAGGAGGAGGCAGGAGAGAGAGAGTCATGGCAAGAAGCAGGAGGAGGAGGCAGGAGAGAGAGAGTCATGGCAAGAAGCAGGAGGAGAAGTGAGGAGAGAGAGTCAGGGCAAGAAGCAGGAGGAGGAGTGAGGAGAGAGAGAGTCATGGCAAGAAGCAGGAGGAGGAGTGAGGAGAGAGAGAGTCATGGCAAGAAGCAGGAGGAGCAGGCAGGAGAGAGAGTCATGGCAAGAAGCAGGAGAGAGAGTCATGGCGAGGGGGCAGGAGAGAGAGTCATGGCAAGAAGCAGGAGGAGGAGTGAGGAGAGAGAGAGTCATGGCAAGAAGCAGGAGGAGGAGTGAGGAGAGAGAGAATCATGGCAAGAAGCAGGAGGAGGAGTGAGGAGAAAGAGTCATGGCAAGAAGCAGGAGGAGGAGTGAGGAGAGAGAGAGTCATGGCAAGAAGCAGGAGTAGGAGTGAGGAGAGAGAGAGTCATGACAAGAAGAAGGAGGAGGAGGCAGGAGAGTCATGGCAAGAAGCAGGAAGAGGAGACGAGAGAGAGTCATGGCAAGAAGCAGGAGGAGGAGAGATGAGAGAGAGTCATGGCAAGAAGCAGGAGGAGTGAGGAGAGAGAGAGTCATGGCAAGAAGCAGGAGGAGTGAGGAGAGAGAGAGTCATGGCAAGAAGCAGGAGGAGGAGTGAGGAGAGAGAGAGTCATGACAAGAAGCATGAGGAGGAGGCAGGAGAGTCATGGCAAGAAGCAGGAGAAGGAGGCAGGAGAGAGAGTCATGGCAAGAAGCAGGAGGAGGAGTGAGGAGAGAGACTCATGGCAAGAAGCAGGAGGAGTGAGGAGAGAGAGTCATGGCAAGAAGCAGGAGGAGTGAGGAGAGAGAGAGTCATGGCAAGAAGCAGGAGGAGGAGTGAGGAGAGAGAGTCATGGCAAGAAGCAGGAGGAGGAGGCAGGAGAGAGAGTCATGGCAAGAAGCAGGAGGAGGAGTGAGGAGAGAGGGTCATGGCAAGAAGCAGGAGGAGGAGTGAGGAGAGAGAGTCATGGCAAGAAGCAGGAGGAGGAGGCAGGAGAGAGAGTCATGGCAAGAAGCAGGAGGAGGAGTGAGGAGAGAGAGTCATGGCAAGAAGCAGGAGGAGGAGGCAGGAGAGAGAGAGTCATGGCAAGAAGCAGGAGGAGGAGGCAGGAGAGAGAGAGTCATGGCAAGAAGCAGGAGGAGGAGGCAGGAGAGAGAGTCATGGCAAGAAGCAGGAGGAGGAGTGAGGGGAGAGAGTCATGGTAAGAAGCAGGAGGAGGAGGCAGGAGAGAGAGTCATGGCAAGAAGCAGGAGGAGGAGTGAGGAGAGAGAATCATGGCAAGAAGCAGGAGGAGGAGTGAGGAGAGAGAGTCATGGCAAGAAGCAGGAGGAGGAGTGAGGAGAGAGAGAGTCATGACAAAAAGCAGGAGGAGGAGGCAGGTGAGAGTCATGGCAAGAAGCAGGAGGAGGAGGCAGGAGAGAGAGTCATGGCAAGAAGCAGGAGGAGGAGTGAGGAGAGAGAGAGTCATGGCCAGAAGCAGGAGGAGGAGTGAGGAGAGAGAGAATCATGGCAAGAAGCAGGAGGAGGAGTGAGGAGAGAGAGTCATGGCAAGAAGCAGGAGGAGGAGTGAGGAGAGAGAGAGTCATGGCAAGAAGCAGGAGGAGGAGTGAGGAGAGAGTCATGGCAAGAAGCAGGAGGAGGAGGCAGGAGAGAGAGTCATGGCAAGAAGCAGGAGGAGGAGTGAGGAGAGAGAGAGTCATGGCAAGAAGCAGGAGGAGGAATGAGGAGAGAGAGAATCATGGCAAGAAGCAGGAGGAGGAGTGAGGAGAGAGAGTCATGGCAAGAAGCAGGAGGAGGAGTGAGGAGAGAGAGAGTCATGGCAAGAAGCAGGAGGAGGAGGCAGGAGAGAGAGTCATGGCAAGAAGCAGGAGGAGGAGTGAGGAGAGAGAGTCAAGGCAAGAAGCAGGAGGAGGAGGCAGGAGAGAGAGAGTCATGGCAAGAAGCAGGAGGAGGAGTGAGGAGAGAGAGAGTCATGGCAAGAAGCAGGAGGAGCAGGCAGGAGAGAGAGTAATGGCAAGAAGCAGGAGGAGGAGGCAGGAGAGAGAGAGTCATGGCAAGAAGCAGGAGGAGGAGTGAGGAGAGAGAGTCATGGCAAGAAGCAGGAGGAGGAGTTAGGAGAGAGAGTCATGGCAAGAAGCAGGAGGAGTGAGGAGAGAGAGAGTCATGGCAAGAAGCAGGAGGAAGAGGCAGGAGAGAGAGAATCATGGCAAGAAGCAGGAGGAGGAGGCAGGAGAGAGTCATGGCAAGAAGCAGGAGGAGGAGGCAGGAGAGAGAGTCATGGCAAGAAGCAGGAGGAGGAGTGAGGAGAGAGAGTCATGGCAAGAAGCAGGAGGAGTGAGGAGAGAGAATCATGGCAAGAAGCAGGAGGAGGAGTGAGGAGAGAGAGAGTCATGGCAAGAAGCAGGAGGAGGAGTGAGGAGAGAGAGTCATGGAAAGAAGCAGGAGGAGGAGGCAGGAGAGAGAGTCATGGCAAGAAGCAGGAGGAGGAGTGAGGAGAGAGAGTCAAGGCAAGAAGCAGGAGGAGGAGTGAGGAGAGGGAGTCATGGCAAGAAGCAGGAGGAGGAGTGAGGAGAGAGAGAGTCATGGCAAGAAGCAGGAGGAGCAGGCAGGAGAGAGAGTCATGGCAAGAAGCAGGAGGAGGAGGCAGGAGAGAGAGAGTCATGACAAGAAGCAGGAGGAGGAGTGAGGAGAGAGAGTCATGGCAAGAAGCAGGAGGAGCAGGCAGGAGAGAGAGTCATGGCAAGAAGCAGGAGTGAGGAGAGAGAGGGTCATGGCAAGAAGCAGGAGGAGTGAGGAGAGAGAGTCATGGCAAGAAGCAGGAGGAGGAGGCAGGAGAGAGAGAGTCATGGCAAGAAGCAGGAGGAGGAGTGAGGAGAGAGAGAGTCATGGTAAGAAGCAGGAGGAGGAGGGAGGAGAGTGTTATGGCAAGAAGCAGGAGGAGGAGGGAGGAGAGAGTAGAGGCAAGAAGGAGAGAGGAGAGGGAGTCAGGGCAAGAAGGAGGAGAGAGAGTCATGGCAAGAAGCAGGAGGAGAGATGAGATGGAGTCATGGCAAGAAGCAGGAGGAGGAGGGAGGAGAGGGAGTCATGGCAAGAAGCAGGAGGAGGAGGAGGGAGGAAAGGGAGTTATGGCAAGAAGCAGGAGGAGGAGACAGGAGAGAGAGTCATGGCAAGAAGCAGGAGGAGAGAAAGTAATGGCAATAAGCAGGAGTAGGAGGGAGGAGAGAGAGTCATGGCAAGAAGCAGGAGGAGGAGACAGGAGAGAGTCATGGCAAGAAGCAGGAGGAGGAGAGATGAGAGTGAGTCATGGCAATAGGCAGGAGGAGGAGAGAGGAGAGGGAGTCATGGCAATAAGCAGGAGGAGGAGACAGGAGAGAGAGTCATGGCAATAAGCAGGAGGAGGAGAGAGGAGAGGGAGTCATGGCAAGAAGCAGGAGGAGAGAAAGTCATGGCAATAAGCAGGAGGAGGAGGGAGGAGAGAGAGTCATGGCAAGAAGCAGGAAGAGGAGATGTGAGAGAGAGTCATGGCAAGAAGCAGGAGGGGGAGAGATGAGAGGGAGTCATGGCAATAAGCAGGAGGAGGAGAGAGGAGAGGGAGTCATGGCAATAAGCAGGAGGAGGAGACAGGAGAGAGAGTCATGGCAAGAAGCAGGAAGAGGAGACATGAGAGAGAGTCATGGCAAGAAGCAGGAGGAGGAGAGATGAGAGGGAGTCATGGCAAGAAGCAGGAGGAGGAGAGAGAGAGTCATGGCAAGAAGCAGGAGGAGCAGGCAGGAGAGAGAGAGTCATGGAAAGAAGCAGGAGGAGGAGGCAGGAGAGAGTCATGGCAAGAAGCAGGAGGGGGAGGCAGGAGAGAGAGTCATGGCAAGAAGCAGGAGGAGGAGTGAGGAGAGAGAGAGTCATGGCAAGAAGCAGGAGGAGGAGTGAGGAGAGAGAGAGTCATGGCAAGAAGCAGGAGGAGGAGTGAGGAGAGAGAGTCATGGCAAGAAGCAGGAGGAGGAGTGAGGAGAGAGAGAGTCATGGCAAGAAGCAGGAGGAGGAGTGAGGAGAGAGAGAGTAATGGCAAGAAGCAGAAGGAGGAGGCAGGAGAGCGAGAGTCATGGCAAGAAGCAGGAGGAGGAGGCAGGAGAAAGAGTCATGGCAAGAAGCAGGAGGAGGAGTGAGGAGAGAGAGTCATGGCAAGAAGCAGGAGGAGGATGCAGGAGAGAGATTCGTGGCAAGAATCAGGAGGAGGAGTGAGGAGAGAGAGAGTCATGGCAAGAAGCAGGAGGAGCAGGCAGGAGAGAGAGAGTCATGGCAAGAAGCAGGAGGAGGAGGCAGGAGAGAGTCATGGCAAGAAGCAGGAGGAGGAGTTAGGAGAGAGAGTCATGGCAAGAAGCAGGAGGAGGAGTGAGGAGAGAGAGTCATGGCAAGAAGCAGGAGGAGGAGTGAGGAGAGAGAGAGTCATGGCAAGAAGCAGGAGGAGGAGAGAGAGAGTCATGGCAAGAAGCAGGAGGAGGAGGCAGGAGAGAGAGAGTCATGGCAAGAAGCAGGAGGAGGAGGCAGGAGAGAGAGAGTCATGGCAAGAAGCAGGAGGAGAAGTGAGGAGAGAGAGTCATGGCAAGAAGCAGGAGGAGGAGTGAGGAGAGAGAGAGTCATGGCAAGAAGCAGGAGGAGGAGTGAGGAGAGAGAGAGTCATGGCAAGAAGCAGGAGGAGCAGGCAGGAGAGAGAGTCATGGCAAGAAGCAGGAGAGAGAGTCATGGCGAGGGGGCAGGAGAGAGAGTCATGGCAAGAAGCAGGAGGAGGAGTGAGGAGAGAGAGAGTCATGGCAAGAAGCAGGAGGAGGAGGCAGGAGAGAGAGTCATGGCAAGGAGGAGGAGTGAGGAGAGAGAGAGTCATGGTAAGAAGCAGGAGGAGGAGTGAGGAGAGAGAGAGTCATGGCAAGAAGCAGGAGGAGGAGGGAGGAGAGCGTTATGGCAAGAAGCAGGAGGAGGAGGGAGGAGAGAGTAGAGGCAAGAAGGAGAGAGGAGAGGGAGTCAGGGCAACAAGGAGGAGAGAGAGTCATGGCAATAAGCAGGAGGAGGAGGGAGGAGAGAGAGTCATGGCAAGAAGCAGGAGGAGGAGACAGGAGGGAGAGTCATGGCAAGAAGCAGGAAGAGGAGACGAGAGAGAGTCATGGCAAGAAGCAGGAGGAGGAGAGATGAGAGGGAGTCATGGCAATAAGCAGGAGGAGGAGAGAGGAGAGGGAGTCATTGCAAGAAGCAGGATGAGGAGACAGGAGAGAGAGTGACGGCAAGAAGCAGGAAGAGGAGACATGAGAGAGAGTCATGGCAAGAAGCAGGAGGAGGAGAGAGGAGAGGGAGTCATGGCAATAAGCAGGATGAGGAGACAGGAGAGAGAGTGATGGCAAGAAGCAGGAAGAGGAGACATGAGAGGGAGTCATGGCAATAAGCAGGAGGAGGAGAGAGGAGAGGGAGAGTCATGGCAAGAAGCAGGAGGAGGAGACAGGAGAGAGTCATGGCAATAAGCAGGAGGAGGAGAGAGGAGAGGGAGTCATGGCAAGAAGCAGGAGGAGAGAAAGTCATGGCAATAAGCAGGAGGAGGAGGGAGGAGAGAGAGTCATGGCAAGAAGCAGGAGGAGGAGACAGGAGAAAGAGTCATGGCACGAAGCAGGAGGAGGAGAGAGGAGAGAGAGTCATGGCAAGAAGCAGGAGGAGGAGGGAGGAGAGGGAGTCATGGCAATAAGCAGGAGGAGGAGAGAGGAGAGAATGTCATGGCAAGAAGCAGGAGGAGGAAGGAGGAGAGAGAGTCATGGCAAGAAGCAGGAGGAGGAGTGAGGAGAGAGAGAGTCATGGCAAGAAGCAGGAGGAGGAGGCAGGAGAGAGAGAGTCATGGCAAGAAGCAGGAGGAGAAGGCAGGAGAGAGAGTCATGGCAAGAAGCAGGAGGAGGAGTGAGGAGAGAGAGTCATGGCAAGAAGCAGGAGGAGGAGTGAGGAGAGAGAGAGTCATCGCAAGAAGCAGGAGGAGCAGGCAGGAGAGAGAGAGTCATGGCAAGAAGCAGGAGGAGGAGGCAGGAGAGAGAGAGTCATAGCAAGAAGCAGGAGGAGGAGGCAGGAGAGAGAGAGTCATAGCAAGAAGCAGGAGGAGGAGTGAGCAGAGAGAGTCATGGCAAGAAGCAGGAGGAGGAGTGAGGAGAGAGAGAGTCATGGCAAGAAGCAGGAGGAGGAGGCAGGAGAGAGAGAGTCATGGCAAGAAGCAGGAGGAGGAGTGAGGAGAGAGAGTCATGGCAAGAAGCAGGAGGAGGAGAGAGGAGGTGCTGGTTTAGCTCGACCTTCTATCATTAGCGTAGTTGTGGCCAGTATATTTTATTTTCAAAATAATAATGTATTAAATAGTCTAGTTAAATAGCAGATTTTCTCTCTCCTTTTTATATTGCACATTTGTAATGATAAACGATATTAGGCTATGAATGAAAGCCAACATTGTGTTTCTATTGCCTAATTATGGTTAAACAAAAAATAAAACCTGTTTAATAGTGACAATAATGGGTAAATCTTCGCGCTTTGTTGAGTATAAAAGTAGCTTGTGGAGAAGCAGAAGCTAATGTATGACAGATCTGACCCGAGTGAGAGTGTTTGGGACGAGCTGGACACAGCTTTGTTCAGTGGTCACTCTCTACATCATCAATACAAGATCTGTGTGAAAAATAATTCAAAACTGGATGTAAATAAATCTGTTGACACTATACGCTTATTAAAACAGCTCCACATTGGATACGTGCTGTTTAAATTGAATATCAGTACATATTATTTTATTTTTTGTTAGGCAGTGTATGAAACATGGTGTATGGAATTATGTAGCTCAGAATAAACATGTTGCATAACCCTAAATGTGTATTTCACTTTTTTGACAGCGCTGCAAACCTTTGACCTCCTTTCATGAGCCTCACGATGACGTTAACGGAAATGGTTTTCACTTCACTGCAGAGCTTCGTCAGGGTTCATTTGTGGAACGCCATGAGTGAGCAAAGCAGTGGTCAAAACACGCTTCCAGTTTACTACAATCTAACGTTCATTCATAGTTGTATCTAATCTAAATAGCCATGAAAAAAGTGTTCAAAAGTGTTCAAACTTGTGGCGGTGTACAGTGTGTCGCATCAGTAGCATGTTCTGCTTGTAAGTGTGTAATAAATAAATACGCTCCTTCTTACGACCTTAGACAACCTCCCCTCGCTCCTCTGTGTTTTTAAGTCCAGACACGTTCACAAGATTTGACACAAAAGCACTTAGTATGTGTGACATTGACTTGAGTGATATGTCGAGGTAGTGTATGTATGTATTTATGAGTGTATATATATAAACTACATATGTTTATATTCTGAGCCAGGAACTGAAACATCTTTTCCATCGAATATCAAGGATTTATAATATTTACCAGAGAAAACAAAGTAAGGGCACAACCGTCTGATATTTGATATTTCAGAGCACAATTACATTTATAGTTCCATAGTGAAGATTACAGTAACATTAAAAAGCTGATTTTGTGTGTTTAAGTTTAAATTGTTAGCTCCGCCCACTTAGTCCTTTCTGCTGCTCTGATGTCGTCCCGCTGAACAGAAACAACTCTGTGGGACAGTCACGGGCAGTAGTTTTTCTATTAGTTATTAATCAACAACCCACATTTTAGAATTTGTTAATTTCCCGATGAAATATTTACCGTAAAAGGAAAATTATTTAATATTGAACTTGATGATTTCTCTTAGTGACTGCACCTCAGAACTCACTGTATTGCAAAAAAAAAAATCAATCAATCAAATTAAAATACATGTATTTTAAAGATATTCATTTTAGACTCCCACCATCTGCATTAACTATTGGCTGAGGAAATGTTCTGAATTGATGATGTCATAATCGCAGATGGCGTCCCTTTCTGCGCCTGACGTGCAAAAAAAATTAAAAAAAGATTTCACTTTTGTTTATATATATTATACTGATATAGAGGATATTGAACTTTGTGCCAGTTTTTGTTTCATGTGTTCATGGAATAGGGCAGGTAATTACAGAGATATGAACCATAAACCAGGTCAGGACAGTCAAACACCAAAATCTACCATAAAATTCTGATCTGTCCTCCATTTTTTTTTCCTGTAGACCTTCAAGAATGTTGGAATTTACATTTTTCAGGCAATTAAAACAAAAATAAGTGCATAAAAACGAAATAAACAAACGACAGGGCTTTCAAAAACTAAATCCAGCTTGATGACTAAAGACGATGATGAGGCTTTAGAACAGTAAACATCTGTGTGTGCTGTGACATTGAGCTTGACTGTGTGGGTCACATGTAATATGTCCCCCCTCCTCCCCCTTGTGCCCCTCCTCGTTCTCCTGTCAGTGACATTGAAACTGGCGTCTTATCCCTTGATCACAGCCAGCTTCATTTGTCTCAATTAACGGCGACAGCTTTTGCTTTTCTCATGTCTACTTCAATTAGGCCGCTGTGCTCCGTGCTTTGGCGCCTTTACCTCGACGATGGAGCGTGTACCTGCGCGTGTGAGACTCGTGTTACGCCGATGTAGTTAAGGTTTCAACAATAGCTCATTAAGAAGACATTTTAGGCCGTTTCTGGCATTGAAAAATAAACACATTTTGTTGTTTGTCATCAAAACATGTATCGAAAATGAAATGAGTCCCTTTACGTCCTGTTCAAAACTGCAGAACTTGTATGAGAAATGTTATCAATCCAACATTTTCACTCTTCTTCAGTTTTTGTGTGACTGGGAGACTCTAATCCTCCGTTTTCTGTTCACGTACTAGAGATTCCTCCCCTCACGTTGATTCAATAGTTTGAATGTTATTAGAAGCTGTTCAAGTGAAGTGTGTTTGAAGCAGTGGTCCTCAAACAGAGGGTGAGGGTCCAAATATGAGTCATTAAGAGAGTGCTGTAAAAAAAAAAAAATATTGCACCTGTTTTTCCCAGAATTTCTAGGGGGGTCCCCCAGGCATGAAAATATAGGATTTAGTTCCATCTAGTTTAGGATTCTGATTGATCTAGGCAAAGGAATGTGAAAATCTGGGAAAATGACAGTTGTACATCGGTTTTGTTTAAAATATTCCAGGGGAGGAACAAACATTAAACAAAAAGGCTTGAATAGTTTTATACTGATGCCTCTTTTTGAAGTTTGAGCCCTGATGCCATTGAGTTGACTGTATTGACTTTGCCATCTTTAATTTTTGAATGCTTTGAATGTTTTATTTCCTAGACAATGTTTACAGCTTTACAATAGACAGCTTAATCTCGTAATGCCTGAATTATTTTTCAGAATATAAAAAAAATATTTATAATTGAATGGTGATTTTTACTTCAATAGCACTTTAAATAATGGTACTTTTGATTTAGTCACATATATAATATATTAAGCATATCAGGCCAGGATTATAAAAATAAATCCTACTTTATAATTGTCATGACCCAACTATGACTACATCAGACCTAAAATATGCCTGTAAACGAGCAAAAAACAGTGTAAATCCGGCATCAAGATAAGATAAGATAAGATAATCCTTTATTGTCCCACATGGGGAAATTTCATCAACAGGGCTAAAACAATATTGGAATAATTAGAATAAAATAAAACATAAATAATATTCTTATATAGTATATTTTAGTTATTATGCAGGATTGCAGTGTGTCTGCTCTTAAAACCTGCTCAGATCTGCTTTACAGGAGAGGAAACATAAAATGTTTAAAGCATATTCTTTAAAGACAAGTCTGGGCACATTTGGCTGCAGATTGAGCACAAACTCACTGTACAGACGGAGGTACATACCCAGGACCAAATCAGAGAAACAAGGACTCACTCAGAACTAATCTAGGACTATCCTGAGTCTAAGCCAGAACTAAAGCCAGGTCTTACCCAGCATTGAACCAGGACAAAGCAGGTTCAACCCGGATCTAACCCAGGACTAAACCAGGTCTTAATCAGGACTAAAAAGCAGGACTATAAGCGAACTAAATCCATGTGTGTTACATAATAAAGGACTACATTACCAGATGCATGAAGGAAAGCAATACATAAAGCAGTAGCAACAACACATATAAGCGGAACAGCGCAACATGTCTAAAGATGCTGCAGAGTTTAGGGAAGTGAGTAAAACGTGATCTTTGTTGTCTCGAATATACATCAAGCCAAAATAAGTCAAAATTTCAGCAAAAAGTATTTGTAACATGTAGTTCATATTTATACAGCTGATGTATGGAGACGCTGTTAGCAGCTATATAGAGTATTTTAATTTTGACTAAACTCGCCTTGGCCTCATCGGTCTGCCCAAATGGGAGCCCCCCTGGGACACGCTCCGCAGGTCCGCGCTCTTCAACAGGATGCAGTTTGTTCCACCAAAAAAATGTGTTCCCAAGGGCCAAATGAACACGGACAATATAACGCAGAGGACAAATAGACATATCGGTATTCGTCTGGAACGTAGAGCATAAATTAGCATTAAGAGCTGCTTTTACTATATATCTGAACTGGGGCAAAACTGATTTGACATCATTCGTTCATTTTCCACCGCTTGTTCCCATTTGGGGTCGCGGGTGACTTTGGGCCTTAGACGGGGTATTCCTACACAAAACAAAATCAGGAACAGCCACTTTAATAAAGTTTTTATATCAATCTTTGACATGGTTTAACTATGTTTAGCTAGTCGTGGGGGGGCAGTGTTCTCTTTTGTTGGCCAACCCACATGATTCTCTCTCCTCACGTTACCATGGAAACTACAAGACACTACATCACCTCAAGTCTAAGTTTCACAGATTGTCTGCCCGTGTGTGTGTGTGTGTGTGTGTGTGTGTGGTGTAGGTATGTGTGTGTGTGTGTGTGTGTGTGTGTGTGGTGTAGGTGTGTATGTGTGTGTGTGTGGTGTAGGTGTGTGTATGTATGTGTGTGTGTGTGTGGTGTAGGTGTGTATGTGTGTGTGTGTGTGTGTGTGTGTGTGTGCGCATGCATGTGTGTGTGTACAGGAGCTTGAATGTCACAATGCTAACGTGATGTTTCAAAAGCTCTGACAGAATGATGCATAAATAAAGGAGACGTCCACAGAATGATCGGAAAACTTGTAGGAAAAGCTGCCAAGGCTTGAGAATGAGAGTTGAATGAGTAGCCTGGAGTGTATTTTACAGTATATAATGGTGACGAAGGGAAAGTCTGGACTATCCTAGATCTGGAGACGGTTGCCATGGTAACAGCTGACATGGGTTTTAAGAAAATGTGGCGGTTTTGTCATTATTCTATGACAAAGCATAGACACCGCCTCCTCATCGGGTGGGAAAGACGGCACCTTATTTCTAGCATTGAAAATGCATGAGTCACCCAAGATTTTTATATTTTTTTCATAATTGTTTGTCACAATATATGAAGTACTTTAAAAGCATTTAACAATGTCAAACTAACATGAAAGGGATGTTTGAACTACTCGTTTACCTTTTTAAATTCCATCTCAGCATAAACATGTTATACTTAAGTATACATTTAGTGTGTTGTTATATATGGTATATTCCCTATTTAAAAGTTGAGAATCACCAAATACAAATGTTACTTTTGTGTAGTTGACTGACAATATTTTGCTTCTACTTGAAAAATGTTGAGCGGTTCTGTTGGTGCATGTGTGTCCGCTCTTGTGCATAGCTGTGAGAGCACATGTCCAGTCTTGGTGACAGTGCAATTTGACTGGGCACGTCTCGTTTTAGATGACTTATTTCTTGGGTGCGTTGGTGCATGGGATTAAACGCAGACCCTGGATCAGCTGCCATGACTCGCTGTGCTCTGGGCTCCCTCTTCACAGCGCTGGGTCAATGAGGGGAAGAAGGCCATCGTTATAATAGAGAACTCACACACACATGGGGAGAAGAAAGTCTCTCTGCGTCTGGTAAATTCTGCTGGGTGTTGTACGGCAAAAAACACATTATAAACTAATGTGAGACACTGTAGGTAAATAAAGGACACATATTACATACATTATTTGTATCGTTATTAGCCTTTAAACATGCTCTTGGGTACCTTTAGTTTGGAATCTCATGTTTTAGAACTTAAGACACAAACAGTATTACATTAGGAGCTCTGATGTTTACTAGCTGTGTTTGCCATCTACTGGCTGTCGAAGGAATCACACACAGTTTAAAATAAACATGTAAACTCATTTTACAAGCTGGCCTCTCATTTCCGGATCTCAGCATGCAGTTGTACTGATCAATCACAGAACGAGCCTGGCTTTGATTTATGGGCGTAAAAAACTCAGCAGGATTCTTGGAGCCATGCCACAGATCGAGAAAACGTCACAGATAGGGAAAATTGAGTAGTTTAAACTATCAAAGGGGAAAGGACTTTCTAACCAGAATTCATCAAACTAGCATGAATGAAGCTAAATGCAGCTCCAGGTATATTTTTGATAAGGGAACAATGTTAGAACATGGTTAAAAGCTAATTAAATGAAGTAAATGTTACTTAATATGTGTCCTTTAACTTAAATGACTGGTGAACCATTTTCTGCTATTTAAATGAAAAAATACAGTAAAACTAATGACTAGCATGATTAACACAAATTCGGTATGGAATGGTACCAGCTTTGAGAATGCAGGCGTTCTGTTTAAAAACACTGAAAGGGTCTATTACACAGTCCTTACAGGAGTCTCCGGATACTCCAGGTCTGGCATCAAAGTGGATCAAAGTACAACATTGTGGTCAAAAAACGTGCCTTCTCCTTGAAATGCTTCATTCACTGTCACTTGAGATTTTAATCAGTGTAAGTTTTGGAGTCACTGATGTTGCCCTGTTCTGTAACTGAGCGGAGGAGAGAACCGTCTGTCCCAGCTTCACTTTGCTTTATTCATCAATCATATAATCAACAACACATCCTTGACATTGGCCGAGTAATTCAGGTGAATGGAAAAGCATTGGCACTCATACTTGTGGCAATAGGCATTAATACAGCCTACAACATACATTCAGGTGTTCTAATATACAGTAAATGTTTAAATCTTTATGTGATATTCCTCATTTAAATAGCATAAGCTGTGTCCTCTTTTGTACCACTGCTTATAAAAAGGGCAGGAAAGTGTAATGTAATTGAAGATTCAGTACATTTGGTTTTAAAAAGAAAAAATCACAACTTTTCGTTGCAACTTTTGGAAAAATGTCCTGCAAAATCAGGCATTTAAGCTTGCAATAATCATGAAAAATGCAGGCAAAATCCTGGAGGGACTGATCACACTTGGCTCTCCATTTATCCAACCTGGACATAGCCCGTGTGCTACCCATGATTGCCTGTCCTTGTAGCACCGGATGAACCGATCAAATGCATCAAATGATTTTCCCACTTACACAATATCAACAATTGGCCATGCAATGATTGCTGCTCAAAATGCTGTCTTTGAAAATATATTAATTCCAGAATGACACGACGTGGAATCAATCCGGGTTACAGAAATATTATCTCATCATCAATAGACCATGGCAAAAGTGTGCTTCAGTAAGACATTTCCGCTGAGACCCTCTTTATATACTACAGCGACTGGATCATGGTGTAGCGTGTGGTAGTTAGGGGTTAGCCAGGTGGATAGTGCTCCCTTTCCAGAGCTTTATTAACAGAAGCAAAATGCAGGAATAAAAGCAGTCATGCAGTACATCTCCCTGACCTATTTCAAACCCAATTGATTTGTTCTGGGATTTGGCTAATTGCTTTTGAGGAGAAAAGTCATATTCTACAGCTGATCAGAGCTATAAGAATGATGTGATGGAGTAATACGGTCTTGCAACGGTGATTGATCGCCATTAGCTGCGATGGTCTTTGGGCTGGATGTGACTGCAACAGAGAGCTGCAGTTTGGCCTTTTTACGATCATTAACAATAACAGGGTAACGTTTCAGTTTCAGGTTATGATTTTTAACATTTATAGAAGTGTAGTTCATGGTTAATAGAACTGCAATTGAGTCAAAACTGCAATTTCACAACATTCTACAGGTCAGTGATATTTAATAAGAATGGGGGCAGCCAAAATGATTTTTTGTTTAGTTTGTTTTAGTTTGTTTTTAGTTTGTTTTGTCTAGTTTCAAATAAAAATGATCAGATTGAATTGTTAATGTACATTTACATAATACGTTGTGTACTGGTCTGCATTTGAATTCAAATCCACCAGGATAAGAGTGAAACGATGAAGGTCGGACTGTTTAAAAAAAAATAAAAATTCCATTCTAAAGTGTAACACATATGAATCTGACTTCAAGTTACATTTCCTAATTCTACAGCTTGCAATTCTGACATACACTGCAAAGTATATGACCTGCTGTCCCCACAGTTCAGACCTCTGCAATCATGTCTACATTTAATGGGATGCCTGTATAAGTTTAACATGAATATTTCTGGAGATGTTATTGGCGAAATGTTCCACAGTATGGCATTAAACGTATGGATCTCCAGGAAACAAGCAGATGACGCCATTGGCTAACATGTTACAGGTCAGATCTCTGTACTCACAGTAAGAATGCATTTTTGTTTCTTCCGATGTATGTTTATTTAGCATTAAGAAACATGCAATTGAAAATGACTGAACTGATAAAAATAAGCTACACCTGCATTCTATATTTAGGAATATAATTGGACGGAACAGAACATAGGCATTTCAATTGAATCTCTGAAGCAGTGACTGTAAAAGCCCTTCTTCCTGGACCTCACGTGCAGTATTTCCCAACCTGCGTTGTCATGTCATTATACCCGCTCCATGCACTCTGCGGGGATTTGGAGCCTAGTTGAGCGCCGGTTCACTTGGGAACCACCAAAGTGATGTGAGGCGGTGCATTGCATTATGGGAACCTCCCTTGTTATTTCATGGGTAAACAGTTCTTCTTGGCCCGTTTCCTCTGTGTATTCCATATAAATCCATGTATTCGTTCACCCATCTGGGCTCATACAAATCTGTGATACAACAAAGCCTATGTGCAAATATCTTGGGTATTGTTCAAGCGCTGTTTAAAGTTCACACCGGAGATTAACACACATTTAGTGCTAATTTTATGAAGGGTTTTTCATATTTGGCTACGTTTGTGTCTCCATGTTATCTCTATAGTGGTTCTATATGGGAGGCGGTTAATGGGAGGCAATAACAATGTTTGATAAGACCTGGGGTTCCAAGCGATCACTCCTCTTCCTCCTCCCAGCGCCGTGTTGCTGAGGGTAATTTACCAGCAGCGGGGTACGCCTTCAAGCTCGCAAACAGATAAAAATGCAAGTGCGTACACACAGCTAACTTCAAATTAGGCACAGTGTTCCCATCTTGACTCTGCTAAACACTTGGTGAAACTTTTTAGCCGTAACTATTGTTTACTGAAAGTGCAAGAAGTGATATTTAACTGTGCTGCAGCGTTGGGTAACTTCCATAGGCGTGTCTGCACTGTTGCAACGCATGGTGGTGTTGTAGAGAAGAGAAAATACAAGATGAAAGGGTAGAAATGACAGTGACAATGATTAACTTCATGTAATTACCATCATGGTAGACACATTTCTTAACTTAACAGAGCTTAATGTCTCTGTACATTGTCCCTTCAAATAAAGACCCAAGTAAACTAACAATTATTTGTAAGATGTTTAGTTAGTTAATAGCTTTTGTTCAGTGTTATGCCACTATTCACCAACCCATTGTTTGGTCATTTTCAGTTAAGCAGAAATTCCAATCATTTAAATGGAGAACTAGAGAAAGGTCTTGTCCCTAAAATATTATAAACTGTAATGCATTTGTGAATATTTTTTCTCTGTATTGATATTTTTGTCATCTGTTTATGACAGACTTTATTCAAAGTCTTTAAATAGTACTTGGGAAGCCTTGCTTGAGAGAAATAACTACACGCTTAATTCATTCATCCTGTTTACGAGGTTGTTGCTCTTTAAGTCTCGCAAGAACATTCAGTTTCAAATCTCTAAATTATGATGTCAAAGATAGTCATTAATTTTCCACCGCTTGTTCCTGTTAGACTGGAGCCTATCCCAGTAACGTTGGGCCTGGGACGGGGCACGCCCTGAACAGGGGACAGCTCGTCGCAGGGTTAACTGCAAAAAATCTGCTGTTTTTATGTCCGTAAATCATCAGCAGACGCGTTATGAACATTACTGCTGTCAAATCGCGTTCACTTACAACTGCGTGCTGAAATTATCATATTGGAGCTAGCTGCTAATTTAAAGGACAATGCCTTCTGATAACACCTAACCTGATGAAGTCATACTGACAGAAAATACTGTGCGCTTTCAGTAAATACATTATTTTAATTTCTAAAATATGAGATGCCAAAGTAGAGGTTCTCAAGAGCATGTTGAATGGCCAATAACAATACAAGTCATGTTTAATACGTGTCCTTTAATTCCTTACTCTCTTTTAGTGAAATAAAGATGCAGTGAATCTATCGCCCGCTTTTAAGCTTTTTAAGCCCCAAGTCTACAAGAGCAGCCACATTTTGTCATATTGAAAAAAAGTATTAATTCTACACTTCACTTTAAACATGAAATACCAAACTTCTTAAAATATATAAAGTACATATAACCAAAGGCTTCCACCACTGTTCTTTTGAGTATATATTTGTGTGACTCAAACGCAGACCTTCAAACACATTCATCTCTTTGTGGACAAAATTAAAAAGGAGAAAATAGCAATGTAAAAGAGCACATGTAGGCTCATTTTCTTTTTTTATTTCCTCTGCGCCTGGCAGTCCCTGATGAGGTTACGACTTCATTAAAACAGAACTATGATCGTACACTATATCACAAATTAGGTTCCAATTGCCTGCTTCAATCCATTCAGCACTAATGCAAAAAGTTACACCAAGTCTAGACGCTATTAACTCTCATTTGTCACAATTTAGCATTGCTAAATTGCAATGATGGTTATTTTCAGTTTGAAACAAATCTCTAGTGTAGTAATAGTATGTTCTGATTAAAAATACTTTGGGAGGTGCAGTACTAATCAATCTGGTTAGCACACAAATATATGCTACTGAAAATGCTACTGCCATGCTAGTGCCGCCTGCTGTATTTTAACATCTAGTTGTGTCTTATTTAAAGGTCAATTGTTACTTGACTTTATTAGGTGTGCTTAAAACACATGGGATCTGCCAGTAAACGTATTAAGAGGAAAAAAGTTGACTCTCCTATTGAATCAACTGAGAGTTTTTGCCCACGCCAGACCGCGCCCCGTAGCATGCCACATTGCAGACAGTTTCTATCCTTATGCTATCTGACGGTTTCTATCCTTATGCTATCCGACGGTTTCTATCCTTATGCTATCCGACGGTTTCTATCCTTATGCTATCCGAGCGTTTCTATCCTTATGCCATCCGACTGTTTCTATCCTTATGCTATCCGAGCGTTTCTATCCTTATGCTATGCGACCGTTTCTATCCTTATGCTATCCGATTGTTTCTATCCTTATGCTATCCGAGCGTTTCTATCCTTATGCTTTCCGACGGTTTCTATCCTTATGCTATCCGAGCGTTTCTATCCTTATGCTATGCGACCGTTTCTATCCTTATGCTATCCGATTGTTTCTATCCTTATGCTATCCGAGCGTTTCTATCCTTATGCTTTCCGACGGTTTCTATCCTTATGCTATCCGAGCGTTTCTATCCTTATGCTATGCGACTGTTTCTATCCTTATGCTATCCGACGGTTTCTATCCTTATGCTTTCCGACCGTTTCTATCCTTATGCTATCCGACTGTTTCTATCCTTATGCTATCCGATGGTTTCTATCCTTATGCTTTCCGACGGTTTCTATCCTTATGCTATCCGATCGTTTCTATCCTTGTGCTATCCGACCGTTTCTATCCTTATGCTTTCCGACGGTTTCTATCCTTATGCTTTCCGATCGTTTCTATCCTTATGCTATCCGACTGTTTCTATCCTTATGCTTTCCGATCGTTTCTATCCTTATGCTATACGACTGTTTCTATCCTTATGCTTTCCGACAGTTTCTATCCTTATGCTTTCCGACGGTTTCTATCCTTATGCTATCCGACGATTTCTATCCTTATGCTTTCCGACGGTTTCTATCCTTATGCTATCCGACCGTTTCTATCCTTATGCTATCCGACGGTTTCTATCCTTATGCTATCCGACGGTTTCTATCCTTATGCTATCCGGCGGTTTCTATCCTTATGTTATCCGACGGTTTCTATCCTTATGCTATTCGACCGTTTCTATCCTTATGCTATCTGACTGTTTCTATCCTTATGCTATCGGATCGTTTCTATCCTTATGCTATCCGACGGTTTCTATCCTTATGCTATCCGACGGTTTCTATCCTTATGCTATCCGACGGTTTCTATCCTTATGCTATCCGACGGTTTCTATCCCTATGCTATCCGACGGTTTCTATCCTTATGCTATCCGACGGTATCTATCCTTATGCTATCGGATCGTTTCTATCCTTATGCTATCCGACGGTATCTATCCTTATGCTATCGGATCGTTTCTATCCTTATGCTGTCCGACCGTTTCTATCCTTATGCTATCCGACCGTTTCTATCCTTATGCTATCCGGCCGCTTCAATCCTTATGCTATCCGACTGTTTCTATCCTTATGCTATCCGACGGTTTCTATCCTTGTGCTATCCGACGGTTTCTATCCTTATGCTATCGGATCGTTTCTATCCTTATGCTATCCAACCGTTTCTATCCTTATGCTATCCGACCGTTTCTATCCTTATGCTATCCGAGCGTTTCTATCCTTATGCCATCCGACTGTTTCTATCCTTATGCTATCCAATCGTTTATATCCCTATGCTATCCCTATGCTATTATAGCACATCAGTTCAGGTATTCACCATTTGAGGTCTCAGGAAATCTTTACCTTTACAATCCCATCGTATCAACACTGAGACAAAAAAAAGGCTTTCAGCAACTTTGCTCCCTCCATGTGGAACAAAACACAGTCTTTTTAATCAAATCATTTTATGCCTTTTAATGATTTAAGGCTTAAAAGGACAAGGGCTGATTGTTTTATATAATTTAATTTCATATTGTATGTAAAAATGTGTTTCTGTATTGGTTTATTTTATTAAATCTTTTATTTGTGTTTTAATATCCTGTGTTTGTATGCTGTTTATTTTGTGTTGAGTTTTAACAGGTACCCATGAAAAATGTATAAATAAATCAAATGAATGAATACCACCTTGACGTTTGCGTCCCAGTCACTCCTCTCTCTCTCCCGCTATTTCATGCTGCAGCTGGCCTGTCAAGTAAAGCCTTAATGCCTATAAATCATCAGGAAGTTGTAAAGCTAGCCGCACTCTATGTCCATGAATTTCAATAACAAAATAACAGTCTCACTTTTAATGCAAAAGTAAGAAACAAAACAATCAAATAATACAAACAGAAATGATTGGTAAAAGACACAAATAGCCAGGGGTCTCATTTATAAAACTTCGCATGGAATTCTTGCAAAAAGTATGTACACTTATGGACAAAACACAAACTTCCTTTCTCCCTTCTCATCTCTCTGAGCATTGAACGTCTCAGAAAGCCCTGACAAGCAAAGTTCAAGGCGTTTTTGGACCGGACCATTCATTTCCAACCTAGCATGTACGTACACTTAATACATGAGATGTCTGTACAGTAGCTTAACATCAGCAAGTGTGGGGAGTGAAATAATAATGCACACAAACCAAAATATAATTATTAAGCTTTACTCATTTATTTTAAAGCCACTTACAGAGCTAAATTACTATAATTCTCAGCAATAACTTTGGGTTTCAAGGTGAGGGGGGGACATAGGGCATCACACACTTGCTTTAATATGTTATGCAGAGATCTCTGTTAAGAATTTTTATGATAATAAAATAAAAAATACAAGATTAATAAGCACTACAAACCAGAATATGGTCAAAAGGAATGAAATGCCACAGCAGTTCTGAAAAACTGCTGTATGGCAAACGAGGTCAATGCTGCCAGATCTCCACGCAAACCAAGTGACACAAATTGAATAAACGTCTGCGGAACGAAATTGAAAGAAAGCAGAAAGAGTGAGTCAAACACCCTGATCTGCTCGCTCTCTCTCGCTCTCTCTCTCTCTCTCTCTCTCTCTCTCTAAATGGAAAATCATGGAAAATATACTAAATTAAAAAATACGTGAAATACAAGAACATATAGTGCCTGTGTGACATCACGCAGACACTCAATTAACTAGTTCTGTTTTTCACATTTTAAAAAAGCCCCTTTAAATTTCACCATGTATATATATTATATATAATCTCTGCTAGAGTAAAGATTTCCAATATTTAAAAAAAAAACGATTCCACATGCAAACAACAGACCCTTCTTTATTAACACATCAATCTCACCATGAGACAGCTCCAGAACTGGCAGCCTAAAGTCTCATTAATATTTCATTACTTTGAGTTAGAATGTACTCCATGTAAGGTCAATGAGTCCAAATGGGAGTAGATGTACATTTTCAGCTATAGATTTCTCAGTCCCTCCAGCAAAAAATATGGTGTGATCCATCTATAGTTTTCATCAATCAGACCGATTTGAAAGGAGGAAAAGTGAGACTAGATAACTTGTAATGTAGGATTACAAAAAGCAACATGGACGTTAAATTAAAACTAAATAATAGTTTTACCTTATTGAATGTCTTTGTAAGTCCCTGTGATGGTTAAATATGTATTTTTGGACAATTTAATGTCTGTTGTCTCCCCGTGTTATCTCTGGGCGGAAAACCAGCCTTGCAACATAGCTGACACCGGCCAAATGAGAACTAGCAGGGGTAACCATTGCTCTTTTTACAATATATTTGGCAATCTTAAATGCTTTTAGATATGATTATATGGCCTTATTTTTTAGAAAAAAAACACTGTCTGTTCTCTGACAGTGCATTTTCACAAGGTTAATTTAAGATATTTGTCCAAAAGAATCAAATGAGCGATATTGACAAGAAATGAATCGGGTTAGGGTTGGGTTTATAACTTGTCAGATATGTCAATCCAACAGAAATGTATTAGTTGAGGTTTAATTAGACAAATTTGAAATGTCGTGTGTTCATTTTGTTAATCAAATCTTTGTAGCTTTTCCAATTTTGTTTTTACTATCAAACAAACTCGATATTCAAATCTTCAAAACAACATCGAAATAAATTTAGATATATTCCCCTCCTCTAATCCGATCCATAATGAACCTCTAAGAAATGTTTTGCTACATTACAGTTACAATTACAAAAAAAAAAAATATTAAGTATGGGTGCAGTTCTAAGTAGTAAATTTTGACCAAATTTGGGGAAAAATGCTCCAATCACATTGTCCAACTTCCTTGTAACAGATGGAAAATAATAAAAAAACTTGCCCTTCAATTTTTGCTCAACCCTTTCTTCTCTGCCTATTATCCATTCTAATGATAGCCATGTCTTCACAGAGAGTGGGGCCTGATGCCTGTGAGTGCATATCGTTATATTTAGATCTAATTAAGAATCATTACAATCTATCAGCACAATGGTGAGTGTGCCGTAATGGAGTCAGAAAAGAGGGGGCTTTTTTGGCAGAGATC
The DNA here is from genome assembly GCF_026437365.1 of Eucyclogobius newberryi. Lineage (NCBI taxonomy): Eukaryota > Metazoa > Chordata > Actinopteri > Gobiiformes > Gobiidae > Eucyclogobius > Eucyclogobius newberryi. Next base: position 14,052,070 of record NW_027315724.1, on the reverse strand, counting down.
GGATAACTTGACTCCACACATCACCTCAAACTGTGGAAAAATAGGCTTAATTACCAGTATTTGATTTTTGAAAAAGTACCTACCGTATTAGGTTGACAATCTTTTGATGAGTCTCTTGTTTCACATGTATTCAAATAATGTATTGATGTTCAATCAAAAAAACAAAAACATTAATTTATCCTGATCCTATTAAATGGTTATTTTATTTTTTTGTCAATGATGCTAATGTTTGTTTTTATGGTTGATTAACATTCATAAATGCTTTGTATATACTATGCCTTATTATAAAGCTACACTGTCAATTCTTAGATAGATATTGTGACTTATTTAAAGGTGGCACTACACTTGCTTATCTCCATGGATAAAAGCAGGTGATACAACTAGGCTGTAACCAAGTTACAGGTCAGATCTGTGGAGAGGTGAGGCTGCATTCCCACAGGTCGGCGGTTTAACTTAGCTATCATCATAATCAATGGATAATGTTGCTTGTTTGGGCACTACACTTACCCGCTTCACCCCAAGTGTATGAATGTGTGTGAATGGGTAAGTGGTTCTCTGATATAAAGCATTTGAGTGCCTTTAAGGTAGAAAAGCGCTGTATAAATGTGACTGTTCTACAGTTCAGTCAGTGAAGTGTGGCCTTCAGCCCAGAAAAGTCGGTATGCCTTTTTAAATTGGGCATCAGAGCTGCTTGAACTCAAACACAGGGTGACATCAATGCAAGGTAGGAAAGTTCAGTACCACACTGTAGAACATTACAAGCAAAGCAATTACACGCGCTGAATCTTCAATCAGAAATGTTTTTTTCAGCAAATTTTGTATCATATTTCCTCGTGGCGTGGATAAACAATTTGTCCTGCCACATATCAATCATAAAACGCACCTACCGCTCACCTGCAGCCGCGTGCGGTTCGTGCCCACGTTTCCGCGTGCCTAAGCGCATGGATCTATCATAATATAGTTCCCTCAGTGTACGGGGCAAAATGAAGACGGAGAAAGACAGTTCGAGCTGACGCAGAAGTGGACAGAAATCTACGGGAGACAAGCGATGCGCTCCGTTGCGCTAATAAACAAACGCATGTGTGTGTTGTATCAGTCCGCACGGGGGAGTGCGCATGCGCACTTCCGCCTGCGTTCTCAAATCGCCGAAAAATCGCCCATACCGCCTTTAAATACTGTACAAAGGAGCCAGTTGGGTAAATTATTTGTATTTCTTGTTGATCTTACAGAAAGGAATTACCTGGTGTTACCCTTTAAAATGTGTAATTAGTTCTAGTTCTAGTTAATGCCTAGTTCAACATAATTGTACAAACATTAGGTTTATCCGACAAATGGAGATGATTTGGCACCACCAGCTCAGATCTGTGGAGGGATTGGCCCGACTTAATAAGAATTCCTATTTTTCAGGTATGTCTGAGCAATACAAACACTAAATACATGCAAGATAGGTTTAAGCTTTACTGTGGAACTTTTAAGCCAAAGCAACAACCTCTACGTGGAGAAAAGCGAACACCACCAACGGAAAAGTTACAAAGAGCACCCTTATAAGGTTTTGAAATATCATATTTGGTCATAAATGTTTTTGTGCCTGTGCCTAAAGAATGAGGACAAAGTAGTTACTGGAAATAGCAATAAGATGTAACTGCGTTCATGGGGCTAAAGGAGGGGCTTTATGAAGATATGAGAGCAATAAATCAACAGTGCTTCTCAGAGAACAGGGACTGCAGAACAGCCTCATCAATGAGAGCATAAAACATATTACACAAGCTATAATTAGCATATAGATGTTTGGCTAATGCAGTGGAATAAGATAGACCTTCCCAATGGAAAACAGTGATGCTATGAGCTGAAAGCCAATGAGACCCAGTAAGTCTTACAAAACTGTGGTTTTAGTAGTTCATTAGAATAAACACAAGATAAGCACAAAACAGTATTTAGATTGTATACTGACTACATTATATTAGTTAAATCACACGTTTCATGATATAGAGCAAGGGAAAGCAACATTTGGTTCATCTTGAACCTATAAAAATGTGCTTTCACATTTGTGACTGACCGTGGATAAACCAGCCACAAGTCTACCCGGAGACTGTGAGTTATTCACAGATTCTGAAAGTGTGAATTCAAAGCTATACAATGATGTCTCACTCATGCATATCTGATCATATTTGAGTAAGTTGTGGTCATTTGAATGTATACAACTCTGAATTCCTCTTACTGAGAAAACTGCCTCCAAAGATTCTCACCTGACTGAGCCCAGAGTCACAGGGGGCTCATTTGCATCTCATTGAGATAAGCCCTCCCCCTGTCACACTGACACCACCTCCCCCTACAGCTGTCACTAAAGACTCAAGAGTAGTGTTGTTTTATTGATGTAGTGTCAGGACTTGAACTGGACTTGAATCAGAATTAGAAGTAACTATATTAAAATGGAAATACTTGGATTACAAAAGGCCCTGAGTAGCATCAAAGATTCAGAATCAGAACCAGAATAGGGTTTATTGCCATTTGTCGATAAACAGAATTCACAGGTGATTCAGTGCAACACAAACAACAAAACATTGAACACTTGGCATGATATGTACATAATGAAATATAAGGTACAGTGTTCTCACTGGGCTGAGGTTTGAGGATGGCAGTGGGACACCAAAAAATGTTCGCTGCTCCGTGCTGACCCCGCGCGCGTCGCTCCGTGCTGCCCGGCTGCAGAGGGTTTGAGGGAAAGTATATCTGTAGAAGACAGAGGGAGAGAGGGAAGGAATTAGATTAAGACATGTGACATTTGATAAGATAAGATAAGGAATATTTTTGTTGTTTATCTATTGTCCACACATGGAGAAATTTCATTGTTGCAACGCAGGAAGATACAGAGGAAAAGGACAGATAACTTATAGGAAGTTTAAAAAACACTCTTAATAGAAGAACTCTTATAAACAAAATCTCCTATAGACAGAACCTCTCATACAGTAAGTGTCTATTATTGCTATTCAGCATTTGCACTTTATTGTACATTTAATTAAGTGAAGTTAAGTAAATGATGTGTAATAAATAATACCTGCTGTGCAAAGTCGAAGCTGTAATGCAATGGACTTCTGCATAGTTATGATGCTTCTGCCAGTCAAAGTTCTTGACAAACACTCCAACAAGCTGTGGGAAATTGAGGCGACTCTCAGGAGAGCTGTTTTCCACTACCTGATGACAAGGGCGGCAATGTAAAATAAAATTAGAACAGAAGAAAAATATCTTAAGATTAGATAAGATAAGATATTCCTTTATTGTCCCACATGGGGAAATTTCATTGGTGCAACGCAGGAAGATACAGAGGTAGATACAGGGCCATAGCCAAGGGGGGTTCGAACGAACCGCCCATTTGGGCCGAAAAGGTCCGTCTTGAGGGACCACAGATATTAGCCCTTCGGGGTCGACGCCCGCACCGGTGTGTTTTGAAACATGGTCGGCTTTAGGACCGCGCAGCATGAAAACTAAGTGACGTAGACGGCTGCCGTCGACGTCAAAGAAAAAGAAAGAACAAGAGGAATCATGCTGTTTTTGAGTAGTTTTGGAGAGTTTTAGTATTTCAAGTATTTCATTGTCAGTAATATAGTTGTTGTGAAGCAAAATGAGTGGCACAATTCATGTTGATCAAGGTTAGTCCTGGTTTAGACCTGCTTTAGTCCTGGTTTAGTCCTGGTTTAGACCTGGGTTGGACCTGGTTTAGTCCTGGTTTAGACCTGGTTTAGACCTGCTTTAGTCCTGGTTTAGTCCTGGGTTAGTCCTGGTTTAGTCCTGGTTTAGTCCTGGTTTAGACCTGGTTTAGTCCTGGTTTAGACCTGGTTTAGTCCTGGTTTAGTCCTGGTTTAGACCTGGTTTAGTCCTGGTTTAGTCCTGGGTTGGACCTGGTTTAGACCTGCTTTAGTCCTGGTTTAGTCCTGGGTTAGTCCTGGTTTAGTCCTGGTTTAGTCCTGGTTTAGACCTGGTTTAGTTCTGGTTTAGACCTGGGTTGGACCTGGGTTAGTCCTGGTTTAGTCCTGGTTTAGTCCTGGTTTAGACCTGGTTTAGTTCTGGTTTAGACCTGGGTTGGACCTGATTTAGTCCTGGTTTAGACCTGGGTTGGACCTGGGTTAGTCCTGGTTTAGTCCTGGTTTAGTCCTGGTTTAGACCTGGTTTAGACCTGGTTTAGTTCTGGTTTAGTTCTGGTTTAGACCTGGGTTGGACCTGATTTAGTCCTGGTTTAGACCTGGGTTGGACCTGGTTTAGACCTGGTTTAGTCCTGGTTTAGAGTTCTTTCTGAACATCACTCACATGGAAGTGCAAGGGCTGTGATGTGGCTCTCTGTGTCATTTTGGACAGAAACTGTTTTGAGAAGTAGCACAAATAGAAAAACGCCTGAGGATTTACCTACTTTTTTATTGTAAATAGTGGTTTATTGCTTGTATATATCACAAGAATACTTTTATATGTTCATATTTGCACCTTGTGGTTCAGTTTGAACCTTTTTAAATGCTTGGTTGAGCATGTTTGAGGGTTTTACAATGAAAAAAACATAATTTTTTTAGACAGACTTTGTGTTTTCTGTGTGTGTTTAGGTCCATTTATGTTGAAATAGTATGTCAAAGTGAAAAACTAACTAACTGATCATATAGGTTAGGTTATGCTGAAAAAAAAATATGCCCAACATTGGTCTGGTAAACATTTCTTAATGGTGAACGTGTTCGCAAGGAAACACCCCAGGAGCCTGGAGCTGGAAGAGTCCTTGCTCAGACCAGAACAGAAGTAAAGTGTTGGATGATCCGTGAAGTGTTAGCTTTGTTCAGATATTTGTTTAACCGGCTACTGTTGTAGTTTCTGTAGTGAATTACTGTATACGTGTATTTTTTTTTTTTTTTTTTTTGTGATAAAACAGTATATGTATACATGTAAGTTATCTACCTCATCATACTAAAAGGGTCCACCTTGACACAAAAAGAACACCCCCATAGAAATCCTGGCTACGGCCCTGAGATACAGAAGAAAAGAACAGGTCAGACAAATAAATAAGCAGAACAGAGAGCAACACTGAAGTTTTGCCAGGCTAATGTTTACACATTACAGTAGTCAAATAATATAAACTAACCTCATTGATGTCTTCCAAAGTGTCAACCCTGGTCTTCATGTATGCTCGCTTGACAAGTCCAAAGCCGCTATCAGGGGAGAATTTGGTGTGGCCAGCAATGAGGAAGTGGATGTCCATTGTGTGGTGAAGATTGTGTCTAACACGCCAGGCAGCATACCACAACATGAAATAGTTTTTGTTTTGGCCACTGCAGTTGTCACTATGAAGATCTACGTTTTTTTTTTCCCAACACCGAAGTTGTTGAAGAAATGATGCTTGTAGTTCTTGACGACATGCTGCATAGGATTTGATTTAGCAATTCGGGCCCGGGGCTGACAAAAGCATGGAGCTACAGCTTAGCGGACGCAAAAGCCGGCAATAAGTCACAATAAAATTACAAAAACTATTACCAAACAAACCCCGCACGACCAACACAATCCACGGGCTAACCTGGCCTCGTTGCTAACAGGAAGAAACAACAACAGCCTGAAGCAGCGCCTTCGCTTCGTCCGGCTCCAGCGTAGCCTCCAAAAAGTGAAGAAATCACGAAAACTAACACCATAAAACACCATAATACACACCCCACGGGTCAAGACCATAATATGATACATCCATGGTCAAGACATACAGAACAAGGCCGAAAAATACGCTGCAGAGGCCGGGGCTGACAAAAGCCTGGAGTTGAAGCAGCATAGCATAGCTTAGCGCCGTCTGCTCCGGTGCCCGAGGCAAAAGTGACTAGGCAAAAGTGACGGCAATCACAAAAACTAACACCAGACCACCATGAAACACAGCGTTAAAGCGATCCTTAAGAGTAAATGTACCTCAGTTCTGTTGCAATGCAATGCAGGGGCCCAGTGCTGCAGATCTCGCAGATTAGCATAGGTTAGCTTAGCTCCGTTCTGCTCCGGTGGAACAAGCCAAACTCAGCGGCAAAAGTGACAATAAAATCACGAAAACTAACACCAAACAACCATAAAAGCACACCCCGCACGACCCACACAACCCACGGGTCAAGAAATACAAAACAACACCAAAAAATAAGCCACAGAGGCAGAGAACGAGCTAGCCGAGTTAGCCACGAGCTAGCGCAGGAACAAACAACACAACATAGCAGGGATTGTATCTTGTGACTCACGCCATGAGGACCGGGGCACTTTCTTTTCGTCTGTGGCATTTGATAGATGTAGTAGTGGTAGAATCATAAGCTCTGGAGAAAGTCTGGAGAAATTAATGAAATGTCTCCGAGGAACACGTAGCTGCTGCTGAATAAGTAGCCATGTGCTTCCAAAGCTGATTGGTCAAAAAATAAGAACATTGCATAAGGTGACGCCCCGAGGAGCGCTGGACAAAGACCCAAAAACTACCCATTTTTAACAGCTTAGTGTTATCTGAAGCACGGAGGAGCTCATTCATAACTTCAACTTTCACATAATGCAAAAAAACGAAAATCACAAATTTGGGAAAAAAAACTAAAACCCTGTTTTTCTCTGTTTGGTCTGGGCCGACTTGTGGCGGTTTTTCCCGTGGTCGATCACATTTATTATTGTGGTATTCAATGAATTATTATCAAAGTTACTAAATTACTGCTGTAGCCAAAGCTGCCCTGGGGCAGACTGACTCAAGCAACGCTGCTAATCAGCGCCATTGACTCCTCTGACCTCCACCACCCACCACCACGCACAAACCACATTCATACCAGGTGGGTGAAGTGTCAGTTTGCAGTAGAGCCACACCCACACAACTGCCGCAGCTGGTGTTAACCAGGTCTGGCCTTGCTTAACTTATGGAGCCGAGTAAAGCAGCTGGTCGTAAGTTAAGTCGGTCCTAACCCTTGTCAAGTTTAGCTATGACTGACGTAGTAACCGAGTGCATATGTCGTGGCTACGATAGGTATATGATGTTTAGGTGGAGATCTTCCACATTAATTCCAATTTATGGGTTAAATTAATAGTTATTTACTGTATCAGTTTCCAACAACGCCACCCTGGATTGGTGCCAGGGACACATACACAGGTAAAGGCAAGCGCAGATTGTTTGATTGAGTGGACCAGGAGACTCAGATGTTAGGAAAAGCTTAAAATAAAAAAATAAAAAGAGTAAAGCAGCAAGGTTTGAGCAGGGTTTGGTGAGCACGCGGGGCAAGCGCGGGTCAAGCGCGGGTCAAGCGCCGGGCAAGCCAACCTGGTTAACGCGCTGGTATGATCGCTGGCTTTAAGCTTAAACTTTGGGTTGTTTTTCGGGCGATCAGAACTAATGCCACGGTCCTTGTGCCGCTTGCACTTCTCCCAGATGCTGGGTGACGTCAGAGGCGAGAAGGGCCAGCAAAGGTGAGGAAGCCTCCTTTTAAAGGCCCAGGTCACAGACCTTTCAGCGATTATGAGGGCCTACTGCCACACATAAGCTCAATTTAAGACCAGTCGTAGCTGCGCTTGTCTTAATATACAGGTTATTTTATGTTAAATATGCATATCAATAAACAATATACATTATACCATCTGATGTTTGAGTTGAGCCAAGTTTAAGCAAATGTAACCATGCAAAGTCTAATAATAATTAATTCATAAATCGCTGTAAAAAAAGATGGCCTCACCGCAGTATAAATACCGCAATAGCAGCAAATCTCCCGTAATCAGATTTCCTGCCAGTAAGTTCCCGCAAAATTGCGATTAATTGTCTAACAGTGTAGCTGAGTTTTTTTTTCTATGGCCTCCTTTCTCTTCTCCTCCTTGTATGTAGCCTCTTCTGTGTCAAGTTGCTTTCTTTTCTCCTTCTTAATCTGCTGCAGAATTGCCTTTGCCTCTAAAGTCTTCTGCCTTTGCCCTGCTTTAGTGATGAACTGCAGATGCATTTCTTCTCTTCTTTTTGCCTTTTCTATCCTGCGTTCTTGTTCTGTCTGTCCTGCGTTTTACAATTAAAAAAAATAAATAACCCCTAACCCTTTACCTCAATGAATGCCCAACCAATATTCATTGTGTCCTAAAGCTCTCATTTGGCTCATCCTTTTAGCAATTCCTTTTGAGTTTTCTCTGCGCTCAACTGGCATATTTTCTTGTGCTTGGGCCAGTGCTTCACTTGACACTCCTTTTTGCAGTACCACTCTCCCTGACACATGGAGCATCTTTTTGCTGCCTCTTTTCCACACAAACCACATTTGGGTTTGTCAGGCAGTAAACTCTCCAGCACCTCCAGGTTGTAGGTTTGAGCCAGGCTCTGCACCCATTTCCTAAAATAAGATAAGATATTCCTTTATTGTCCCACATGGGGAAATTTCATTGGTGCAACGCAGGTAGATACAGAGGTAGATACAGAAGAACAGATCACTTATAGGAAGTCTGAAAACTACTTTCAGTAGAAGATCTCCTATAAATAAATAGGAGGAGGGAGTCTCTTCCTCTCCCTCTCTGTGATGCTGCTGCTCCAGCAGACCACACCGTACAGGAGGGCTGATGCCACCACAGAGTCGTAGAAGGTCTTCAGGAGTGGCCCTGTCACTCCAAAAGACCTGAGTCTCCTCAGGAGGTAGAGCCGACTCTGGCTCTTCCTGTACAGTGCGTCTGTGTTATGAGTCCAGTCCAGTTTGTGGTCCAGATGAACACCCAGGTACTTGTATGAGTCCACTCTCTCAATGTCCCGTCCCTGGATGTTCACTGGTGAGGGGGCAGTGGGGTGGCGTCTGCGGAAATCCACCACCATCTCCTTGGTCTTCCCCGCGTTGATGAGGAGGTGGTTCCGCTGACACCAGTCCACAAAGTCATGCGCCAGTCCTCTGTACTCCGCGTCATCGTCGTCCGTGATGAGTCCGATGATGGCAGAGTCATCAGAGAACTTCTGCAGGACACAGCTGTCCGCGTCATGTCTGAAGTCTGCAGTGTAAAGGGTGAAGAGAAAGGGCGCGAGGACAGTGCCCTGGGGCGCCCCCACACTGCAGGTCCGAGTGTCAGACACACAGTTCCGGGCTCTCATAAACTGGGGTCGGTCTGTGAGGTAGTCCGGATCCATTCTGCCAGGTCACACTCTACACCAGCCGTCTCCAGCTTGTCCCTCAGGAGTAGCGGCTGGATGGTGTTGAAGGCGCTGGAAAGATCGAAGAACAGAATCCTCACAGAGCTGCCAGGCTTTTCCAGGTGAGAGAGAGAGCGGTGCAGCAGGGAGATGACGGCGTCCTCCACTCCGATGCCAGGCCGATATGCAAACTGCAGCGGGTCCATGGCTGAGCTCACGGTGGAGCGGAGGTGGTCCAGGACTAGCCGCTCCAGTGTCTTCATCAGGTGGGACGTGAGAGCCACTGGCCTGAAGCTGTTGAGGTCTTTGGGGGGCGGTATCTTAGGCACAGGTACCAGACAGGAGATCTTCCAGACCTGTGGTACCACCCTCAGCTTCAGGCTCATGTTGAAGACATGCTCTATAACTCCACACAGTTCATCTGCGCAGGACTTAAGGAGCCTGGGGCTGATGCCGTCAGGTCCTGCTGCCTTCCTCACTTTAATCCTCTTCAGCTCACTCCTCACCTGTGCTGCTGTGACAGTCAGTGGTTGGCAGGGGGACTGTGTGCTGGGGGGATGGGTGAGTCCAGGCGAAGTGGAGAGCTGATGGTCCGGGGCAGATAAGCGAAGAGGAACAGATGCAGGGCATTGTCCAGCTGTGGAAGAGGGAGCATGCAGCTGTGCAGGGGGAGGGGTGGGTGACCGATCAAACCTCAAGAAGTGAGCATTTAAATCATTCACCCACTGTAGATCCCCCTCTGTCTGGGCAGGGGGGATTTTGAAGCCCGAGATGGTTTTCAGGCTCCTCCTCACTCCCTGAATGTTCTTTTGCTGCTGCAGCTGCTCCTCCATCCTCCTCTTGTAGCCGGCCTCAGCCTGCCTGATCTTCCTCCTCAGCTCCTTCTGCACAGTCCTCAGCTCCTCCTTGTTCCCTGACCTGAAGGCTCTCTTCTTCTCCTTCAGCAAAGCCTTCAGTTCACGGTTAATCCATGGCTTGTTGTTTGGAAAACACCGCACCGTCCGGGAGGGAACAATGTTCTCAAAACAGAAGTTGATGTAATCCGTGATGCGCTCTGTGATGGTGTTGATGTCCTCCCCATGTGGGTCATAAAGCTCAGTCCAGACAGTGGTGCTGAAGCAGTCCCTCAGAGCCTCCTCGCTCTCAGCAGACCACATCCTCAACTCACGGGACACGACAGGCTGCCTGCGCACGATGGGTTCATACACAGGCCTCAGATGTACAAGGTTGTGGTCCGAGCTGCTCAGGGGAGGGAGGGGGGAAGAGGAATAAGCCTCCTTGGTGTTGGCAAAAAACAAATCCAATGTTCTATTGTTCCTGGTGGGGCAGGTAACATACTGGGTGTATGTTGGTAGAACAGAAGAGGGAGAAGCGTGGTTAAAGTCACCAGAGACGAGGAAGAGAGCCTGTGGGTGCTGTGTTTGCAGCCTACAAGTGCAGGAGAGCAGTGCTTCACAAGCATTTTCAGCATTGGCAGACGGGGCCACATAGACTCGCTCGGAGCTAGCTCACATCACAATAACACAACGAAAAACGCTCAAATCCAGCCGAAAAAAGTCAAAAACAGTTGAATTAAAAACGATTCCAGCGCGTGTCCCTATCGTACAGTAAAATAGAAAAAATATACTAACTATATTTACAAAATATAGGAGATAAAGCACAATAAGCGTGAGAAAAAAGAGAGAGCGTTTACACCGGGCTGCTAGCTGTACCAGCGCCTTATGACGTATGTATTCCTCAGATCAGTGTCAGTAGGACTGAAGGTCTCTTTTACTTAATACTTGACAATTGCTTTGTATTTACAATTTTTTTCAATGACAATGTGGTTCCACATTACTGGTATCTGCTCCAGTATAAGTCCCCTTTTTGGAGGGGCAGGGTCAGTGACCAGAAACCGCTGCAGATGTACAAAGACTGGCAGTTGGTCCATCAGAACTTCAGTCAGGAAACTCCTCAGCTTCAGGAGCTGGTTCTTGTTGTAGTTGTAGAACTCATATTTCTGTTGGCAGTTTTCATTAAGCAGAAGATTGTACAAGGCAATCCAGGCCTGTCCATCAAGTTTAGTCATTTTTTTATTGATCCTCAATGGGAATCTTCTGCCATTCATGTACTTTTCTTTTTCTTAAGATTTTGTTGCCCGTAGTCTTTAGTAGCGAGTGTGAAATGGGGGATAAGAGAGAAGGGAGGACATGCAGTAAATTGTCAGGATTAGTTTATAACACTAATACTTTCTGTGTGACCGATGATATAATACAGAACTGAGAGTCTTCAGAGAAATCTCAAATTCCAGAGCAGCATTTTGGTTTTGCTGCTCCTCTATGTAAACTCCAATTGTATCAACATTGGTGCATTGTGTCCTTCTCCCTGGTCACTTTACCTACCAGCAGAGTGAGTTTTCGATGGCAGCAATCCACTAGGTCCAAAACAGATTCATCTGCTGCCTCACACGAGTCCTTATGCAAGCTAAATAAGTAGGCTTATCATGGTGGCCTCGTGATGGATCACTATGTCAAGTTGAAACGTGTTTTGGGGGCTTAAAGTTTGCATAAAATAGTGAAGTCTGGAACTTTGTGTTTCCAGACTTCAAACTGAATCATCTTGTGGACAAGGACAGATATCTTTCTGTGGGACACCAGAAGCTCTTTCACATATTTCAGTAGCACTTAAAATGGCCTGCATGTTCAGTTTCTCTATGTACATGTGCTGTTTGAACCACCCTGCAGATCCCAGGGTAAAAGAGTAAAAGTAACTCTGACCAAAACCTTCTGCTTTGACAGACGTGCCCATTATGTTTTGAGGATGAATAAAACATGCTAGGATTCAAAGAAATAAGTCATTTAAAAGGGAATATGATTACGCTGTCTGTCTCTTTTCTGAAGACATGGTGGTTCACTTTGGCTTATCTTTTGGACTTTTAGGTGCTACCAACATTTTTAAATCACTCCTCTCCAGCTGGGGCCCATGAATAGGGGTACTCAGATTTTCTTAGGAGCTGATGCCATGGGAGCAAACAGTCCAGCACTGCCTGACCTCCCTCCTCTGCATCAACTCGGTTCTCTCCACAGTCCTGTTGTCAAGTGGAGGAGGGGCCTCCTGTGAAGGCAGGAGGTCTAATCCTTGACTTTTCAAATCAGTAGTCCACACTGGTTTGGGAAAAGCCCATCAGATATAAATTGGTCCAAGTGTTTCCTGGCCCTTTTCCATCAATTGAATAGGCATATTTTTCAATCGAGTGGTACTTTTCAAGAAGCCAAGAATCCAATTCATTTTGGTCCTCTTGTTCTAGATTGTAGACTGACTTTTCTTTCTCTCACCAGCCCCCCCCCGCGCCCTCCGGCCGCGCTGGGGTGCGGCGTGTCGTCGGTACACGTTTATGTGCACGTTTGTATGGGGGAGGAACTTCGCGGGCGATCGGGACACGCACTGGAATCGCTTTAAATTAACTTGTTTTGACTTTATTCGGCTGGATTGAGTGTTTTCGTCGTGCCGTTGCGATGTGTTTTGGCTCTGGCCCCGCCCCCCGGCTCCGGCCCCGCCCCCCGGCCGGCGCCGTGCCGCGTTTCCACAGAGGAGGAACTCATGAAACTGCGGAGAACAGTCGTCTTGCCCGGAGATCGTCACGTTATCCCGGCGCAATACTGACCTGACCTAATACTGATGTGCAATTCTGTCATATGTGCAATTGCTGTTGGAATTCATGTGCAATTCATGTGCTGTCGTGACACATATTCATGTGCAATTACTGTCGGGATCACATGCAATGGTATTTATTTATTTGTCTATGGTAGTTTTTATTTATTTATAGGAGATCTTCTACTGAAAGTGTTTTTCAGACTTCCTATAAGTGATCTTCCTGCGTTGCACCAATGAAATTTCCCCATGTGGGACAATAAAGGAATATCTTATCTTATCTTATCTTATCTTAAGGCAAAGCCAGGGACAGGGCAGACCACCAATAGCAGCAGCAGCACAAACATATTTGGGGCCAGTTCGGACTGTTGCTGTCTTCCTCTCTGTGTGTGGTTTGGGATGTCCTTGTTGAAATCCACTGACTCTTATCTCAACATTAAATGTTTTATCTTAATTAGTCTTCAAAACAACAAAGTCATGTGACTGATGCAGAATTGGGTGAGACGTTTTGGGTTTGTATACAAACCCAAACAATTATTCAAACTCATTACTGTCCACCTTCTGGATCATGATTTTCTTCATTTGTGTTTCTTCTCTGTCATTTCCTCCTACTGCAACTTTATTTCTGTCTCAGTCAAAAGTTGCAGAGCGGCAGGATTCTTTGGCTACTATTTGAGCACTGTTCTCAGTTCTTCTGCTGCAGGTTAAAATCTCCCTGTGTTCGTGTACACAGCATCTCGACTTGGAAGAGCTTTAATATTTCCCGGCTCCATGTTGAGGACTTCCTTGCAGTCTTTCATGGCGTTGTTCCAGCATTTCAGTTTGATCTTTGATTGGGCTCTGTTATTCTGAGCTATAGCTGTTGCCAAAATGGAAATGCAGGTTGGAGGCTGTGGCAGCTGTTTTTTTATTCTGAAAAGTCTGTCAGCTGCCTTTAAGAGAATCAGGAATACCAAAAGGAAAACAACAAAAGAAGAGGAGAAGACATTTTTGTGGATATTTCTTTCAAAAACAACTTCTAAAAGAAGAGAAGAGAATCTTTGAGGTGTTTTGGGCTGACTGCTAATGGTTTGGAGAGACTAGCGGTTTGAGAGGCAGGGAGGTTGGCATATGGTGGAGAGAGTGTGGACGGGAGATGGCGGGGGGAAGTGACGAATCGATAGTCGATGTCGAATTAGAGAGTGTGGAGGATGAAAGTTTTGTTACTGTTTAGTAGTAGTTGAAAACGTAAAAAAGCCACAAACAACACAAACAGCCGATCCGATTCGGAAGGTTCTGGCAGTGAGAAGCAGGAGGAAACTTCTAATGTCGGGAATGAGAGTAAAAAGTGTAAGGTGATCATAAAACAAAGAAAATGCGTCCTTTAATGAGTGGAATCCAGTAACATTAACGTTGAATCTAAGTAGGCCATTGGAGGAAATTGAAGGTGACACAACTCTTAGAAATGGCTCGCTTCCCAGCAAAGGAAGGCAATTAAGGTTAAGAAAGTCTGGATGGAAAGAAGGTTAGTTTCAGATGCTGAAAGAAACATGGTTAGAGGAGTTATCACAGGCATCCCTATGATGGTGACTGTGGATGAAATAAAGAAGAATATAACTGGAGGTAGGGTGGAGGATGCAAGGCAATTGAAAACAACCCAGTTTGGAGAAAGATGTCAGCCTGGCAGTAATGTTGAAAATTGATGGACAAAAGTCTGCCAAGTGAAGTGTTTATTGGATTCATGAGCTGTAAAGTAAGGCCATATGTTCCACCACCCCTATGTTGCGTACCAGCGCTTTGGCCATGTAGCCACAGTTTGCAAGGGGAAGCAAATGTGTGGTAAATGTGCAAGACATCACGAGTATGGGGAATGTGACGAAGGAGCAAAACTGAAATGCTGTAACTGTGGGAAAGGACATAGCTCTGCCTACAGGGGATGTGAAGTTAGCAAAATGGCTGCTGAGGTGCAGAAAGTTAAAGTATCTCAAGGTAAGTAGTTACAGTAAGAGATGCCAGGGATGCTCACAGCCAGAGCAAAGTGAGAGTATCCAGCGTTGCTCACTGCCAGTGTGAAGCTCCCAAGTGTGAAGCCTCCAAATGTGAAGGTTCCAAGATTACTGAGAATACCTTGGTTGTGGATAGGAAGGATTTTGTTCTGTTTATAGTGGATGTTATTAACTGTGCTGCTCAAACTTAATAGAGAACTTAAAAGATAATTTCTAAAGCTGCAAGAAAGTGTCATATTTTCCGGACTATAAGTCTCACCAAAGTATAAGTCACACCGGAGTATAAGTCACACCAGCCAAAAAATTCATAATAGAGAAGAGGTAACATTTAACAACAAGTCGCACTGGAGTATAAGTCACATTTTTGGGGGAAATTTCCATCGATCCATCCGTTTTCTACTGCTTGTTCCCTTTCGGGGTCGTGGGGGACTGGAGCCTATCCCAGTGACTTTGGGGTACATCCTGGACAGTGGCCAACTCGTCGCAGGGCCAACACATAGACATAGACATTACAGACAGCCATTCATTCTCACATTCATTTACTAGGGCCAATTTAGAGTCACCAATTTTGCCTAACACATGCATGTCTTTGGACGGTGGGAGGAAGCCAGAGAACCCGGAGAGAACCCACGGTAACACGGGGAGAACATGCAGACTCCACCCAGAGAGATCATGTGATGTTGGTCTGGTCCGGGAATCAAACCCATGATCTCCTTCTTGGGATGCAAGAGCGCTAACCGCCTTTGCCACCGTGCACCCTTTTTTTTGGGGGGGGAGGAATTTATTTGATAAAATCCAAGACCAAGAACAGATATTTCATCTTGAAATGCAATTTAAGATAATAACTGCATACGTACACATATTCACCATGTCCTCTAATCTAACACACAGACAACTGTCGTAAGTGTTTGGTATGTTAACGTAACATATTAACAGTTATTCAGATGACTATAGCATAAAGAACATGCTATCAAGTTTACCAAAGCATCAGTATTACCCCAAATCACTAAATCCATTGAATTCTGTGTCACTTCTAAACAACTCCCCAAACTACGGAGGTAGAGGAAGTGCCGCTTAGAGCCTAGAACTCCCTCGTGCGGTTGTCAGTGTGAAAATCCATCCATCCATTTTCTTCCGCTGTATCCGGGGCCGGGTCACGGGGGCAGCACTCTAAGTAGGGACTCCCAGACTTCCTCCTCCCCAGAGGAGGAAGTCTTCCAACTCCTCTGAGGGGATCCTGAGGCGTTCCCAGGCCAGCCGAGAGACATAGTCCCTCCAGTGTGTCCTGGGTCTTCCTCGGGGCCTCTTCTCGGTGGGACAAGCCCGAAACACCTCCCCAGTGAGGTGCCCAGGAGGCAACCGGAACGGAGCCACCTCAGCTGACTCCTCTTGACGTGGAGGAGCAGCGGCTCTACTCCGAGCTCCCCATGTGGCCGAGCTCCTCACCCTATCTCTAAGGGAGCGCCCAGCGACCCGGCGGAGAAAACTCCTTTCGACCACTTGTATCCGTGATCTTGTCCTTTCGGTCATTACTCAAAGCTCATGACCATAGGTGAGGGTAGGAACGTAGATTGACCGGTAAATTGAGACTCAGCTCCTTTTTTACCACTGATGCAGCGACCGCATCACTGTAGCCGCTGCACCGATCCGCCTGTCAATCTCACGCTCCATCCTTCCCTCACTCGTGAACAAGACCCCGAGATACTTGAACTCCTCCACTTGGGGCAAGGACTCCCCACCCACCTGAAGAGGGTAAGCCACCTTTCTCCGGTTGAGAACCATGGCCTCGGATTTAGAGGTGCTGATTCTCATCCCAGTCGCTTCACACTCAGCTGCAAACCGTCCCAGTGCATGCTGCAGGTCCGGGTTTGATGGAGCCATCAGAACAACCTCGTCTGCAAAGAGCAGAGATGAGATCCTTTGGTCCCCAAACCTGACATCCTCCGACCCTTGACTGCGCCTAGACATTCTGTCCATAAAAACTATGAACAGAACCGGTGACAAAGGGCAGTCCAACATGCACTGGGAACAGGTCTGACTTACTACCAGAATGCGAACAAAGCTTGTACTCCGGTCATACAGGGACCAGACAGCCCTGAGCAAAGGGCCCCGGACCCCGTACTCCCGGAGCACCCCCCAAAGGACACCCCGAGGGACATGGTCGCACGCCTTCTCCAGATCCACAAAGCACATGTGGACTGGTTGGGCACACTCCCATGAGCCCTCGAGCACCCGATGGAGAGTATAGAGCTCGTTCAGTGTTCCACGACCGGGACGAAAACCACTCTGCTCCTCCTGAATCCGAGGTTCGAGTATCGGTCGGATTCTCCTCTCCAGTACCTTGGAATAGACCTTACCGTGGAGGCTGAGGAGTGTGAGCCCTCTGTATTTGGAACACACCTTCCGGTCCACCTTCCCTGGGGAAGCCTGTTTGAGCGTCCCTTGAACAGAGGGAACAGTGTCAAAATAACAAATATTTTCACAAATAAGTCGCTGGAATATAGGTCGCACCCTGACCAAATCTATGAAAAAAGGTGCGCCTTATAGTCCGTAAAATACGGTACTTTGGAACAAAAGAGCTTAATTGGGCAGAAATAGAAAACATGCTAGGAGTCAGAGTAAAAAAATTAAGTGTGTTGCAATGAAATGCTATTGGCCAAGAATTTAAGCATTTTGTTTCTACTTTACAAGATAAACCTCATGTTATTTGTTCTTAGACAATGTTACAACCTTGAGGGGATTTTATAATTCAAGGATATACAGGTGTAAGGAATGGCAGGGAGCAGAGGTGGAGGTGTAGCTTTGTTTATTCAAAATGGCCTTAATTACATTGTTGCCAATGTGAGTAAAACTCTAGAAGCTATGGCTATTAGAATTTGGTTTAGTAATGATATTGTCATTGTAGTAAACTTTTATAACCCGTGTGATGAGCTAACACTAAATAATTTGAATTGTATTGGCAAGGATGTATTGGCAACCATTTGGTGTGGAGATTTTAATGCACACAGTACTTTGTGGGGCGGTAAAAGTACATATACAAATGGGTTGGTGGTCATAGAGATTTGGTTTGTCTGAATGATGGGCGAGGAACCCTGTACAATATTGTTCACAATATGTTAAGTGCAACAGATCTTACGCTTATGTCCAAGGAAATAGCAGGCATCAACAGTTGGAAAGTTTTTAATAGTTTGTCGTTTGGAAGCGATCTCTATCCCATACACACTGAAGTTAAATTGAAAGCTTTGTGGAAAGCAATGTGGACAGAGGGACAAAGATCCAAAAGTGGAAGTTGCAGAAAAGTGCAAATTGGGAGGCTTTCCAAAGGGAAACTGATACAAGTTTCAAAATGTGGCCCTCGGTGAAAAAGGTTTGGACATCCCTGAAATAATGCAATAGTCTCATCACACAGGCAGCAAAAAACACGATCCCAAAAAGTAAAGGTGATGGCCATAAGAAACGTGTGCCATGGTGGAATTAATCATCTGATAAAGCTATTGGAAATAAGGCATTTAAGATGATAAAGGATCACCACACTATGGATACCCTCAATGAAATTTCCCCATGTGGGACAATAAAGGAATATCTTATCTTATCTTATCTTACTGAATACAAGAAAGCTCATGCAGTTGTGAAGAACTGTAAGGACAGCCAAAGGAACCTATTGGAGGTAGTACTGTTCCAAAATTTGAAGAGGAACATGACTTGGTGGTGTCTGGGGGATGATTAAGCGCACGAGTGGAGTTAAGCACAATAATTATATGCCATTTCTAATAAAGTTGTAAATGGTCACAAAAGTACTAGCGAGATTGGGAGGTTAAAGGTGGGCTGCAAAGTCATTTGTAATTGTTCTTTCAAGTCCTCGTTGGCCGTTAGTATCCAGGTCTTAATATGTTCAGATACTATTGATAAAAAAGTAAACTATTATTTAAAACTAGAAAATCTGCAATGGCTGAAGCCATCGCTGGAGTGTCTGCGTCTCTCCCTCTACCCCCATCTCCCCCTCCCTCTACCCCCCTCTACCCCTCTCTCTCCCCCCCTCTCCCTCCCTCCCCCTCTCTCTCTCTCTCTCTCTTAGACTTTATTCTTTAGGCTTTATTCTTGTAGTCTCACTCCATTTGTGTAGTTCCTCCTCTTTATTTTCCTGCCTCTGGACGGGCGAAGAATAAAGTCTCTTTATTTATAATCACGAATAAACGTGATTATTTTTACATAATCACGTTCAGTATACAATTATATAATTAGAGTATATATATTGCATCGATGTATATAAAACACAAGATAATCTTACCTGTTGTTGACAGAGATCCCAAACTACTAAAGAATAAAGCCTAAAGAATACCGCTCCCCCTCTCCCTCCCTCCCTCTCTCTCACTCCCTCCCTCCCTGAATAAAGCCTAAAGAATAAAGTCTACCTCTCTCCCTCACCCTCCCCCCCTCTCTCTCTCTCTCTCTCTCGCTCTCGCTCGACTGGCTCCGTCACAAAATTCTAAAGAATAAAGCCTAAAGAATAAAGTCTAAAGAATTCCACACTCAATGCCCAATTCATTTAAATGGGGAAAAAATACTTTTGAAAATTCGACAATTCTGCAAAAAGTACAAGTTGTTCAAATGTCAAAAGTAATAGCACACGTACTACACGTGAAATACAAGAACATATAGTGCCTGCGTGACATCACGCAGGCACTCTGCTGCCGTCTTTTTGCCTTCACCTAACCCTGAAATGTGACGTTACACCGGAACATTGCCTAGCCAACACTGAGATTATTTGCACTGAAGTGGACAGCGAGAGTGACCAAAATACAAATGAATCCTCGTCAAGTGAGCGGATTTCAACGGATGACGAACAGCATCCAGTTGAAGAACAGGTCCAGCAGCTGTTGCCTCATATATTTGAGCCTGACGCCTCGTCGGAGAATGATGAGACGAGAATGAGACGGCGACTGGACATCGACAGACTTTCTGAATGATGCATGTTAGACTGGAATATTTCCCGTGAAATTATGTGAAATACAATGATGACGTGGCTCCTTACTGTAGTAGTCTAAAACTGCGAATTACTAGTCCGATAGTAGCATTATCTAAAGTGCAGTGTGTGAGAGGCAGAAATATTCAATATATTACGAAAAAAATACAAAGAGCAATAGAACAGGGTGAACAGTGGACCCTGAAGTGGGGATGTAAGCTGTCTGTTCATAAATCTCTAGTGATTTGTGTTTATAATCGACATAAGGACGTCTCTCTTAAATCATATGGGCAAGTTTTTGAACAGGTCAGGGAAGTGAGATTCTTTGGAGTAATCTTTGATGAAAACTCAAATGACGACAAAACATTGATAAGGTTGGAAATAAATGCAAAAAACTTGAATCATTTGCTACCTTGTTTATCTGGCCTAGACTGGGGAGCAGGAGGTCGCTTCTGAATTTTTACAGGGCTATTATGAGAGTAACTATTGATTATAGCTGTATTGTTTACATGTCTTCAGCTAAAACTTGATGTAGAACAAGCCCAGGACTAGCATTACTGTTGTAAGGCTTTTAAGACTTCCCCTGGCTCTGCAATGCAGGTTGGATTGGAAGAAATGCCATTGCGGACCAGGAGGTTAAAGCTGATCTTAGCTTATTGAATAAATGTGCAAGGACACATAAAGTGCAGAACATTTTTAAAGAATGTTTGGAACATCATGAGGCTGACTATTGTTGTTTTAGCTGGGTAGGAAATGCATTATCCCAACTTGCTGGATTGAGTGATCTTAACTTGAACCCTTCAGTGGGTTTGTCAACTATAGCTCCTTGGAAGTTTCTTCCCGGTCCTGTTGATATTAGTTTACATCACAAATTAAAGGAAAAACTAAAAAGGCACTGCAGTTCATTGTTCAAGAGCTCATTGATATGCATTCTGATGATGTGTTTATTTATACCGATGGATCTAAAGATCCTGAGAGTGGACGAACAGGCACTGTTTTTTCATACTTAAACTTGAGATAGCGGTTAAGAAGAAGTTAACGTCCCATCTTTCTTCACCTCAGGATAGACAGGATATTCTATATAGCATCTTCTATTTGACACGCTCCCTGTCTAGGAAAGAGGTAAAGGTCTCTTTCATTTGGGTTCCTGCCCATGTTGGGGTGGATGGTAATGAAATGGCTGCTTTGCTGGATAATATATCCGTAAAAACTGCCATCAATTGATGTGATGGTTGAAATAACTCAACTTGAAATCAACCCTATTATTGAGAGTCATATGTTTAAACCTGGGCAGGATTATTGGAATCGTTGTGATACTGGACGGCATCTGTATCAGATACAAAGTAGTGTTGGTCTATGCAGATCCATGGGCAGGAAAGCGGGAAGAGAGAGCTAAACCCGGTCTACACTGGTCTACACCGTATACCGGCCTGGCATCTGTTTATAAGAGTTCTTCTATTAAGAGTGTTTTTTAAACTTCTTATAAGTTATCTGTCCTTTTCCCTTGTATCTACTGCGTTGTAACACCGAAATGTCCCCATGTGTGGACAATAAAGGCTATCTTATCTTTTCTTTTGTTGTTTGTGTTGCACTGAATCACCTGCAAATTCTGTTTATCGACAAATGGCAATGAACCCTATTCTGATTCTGAATCTTTGATTCTATTCAGGGCCTTTTGTAATCCAAGTATTTCCATTTTAATATAGTTACTTCTAATTCTGATTCAAGTCCAGTTCACATCAATAACAACACTCCTCTTGAGTCTTTAGTGACAGCTGTAGGGGGAGGTGCTGTCAGTGTGACAGGGGGAAGGCCTTATCCCAATGAGATGCAAATGAGCCCCCCCTGTGACTCTGGGCTCAGTTAGGTGAGAATCTTTAGAGGCAGTTTTCTCAGTGAAAGGTTTTGAGAGTTGTATACATTCAAATGACCACAACTTACTCAAATATGATCAGATGTGCATGAGTGAGACACCATT
This sequence comes from Eucyclogobius newberryi, assembly GCF_026437365.1. Lineage (NCBI taxonomy): Eukaryota > Metazoa > Chordata > Actinopteri > Gobiiformes > Gobiidae > Eucyclogobius > Eucyclogobius newberryi. Next base: position 14,030,417 of record NW_027315724.1, on the reverse strand, counting down.
GAACAGCTTTGAATTCCCACTTTCAGAATCCGTGAATAACTCAAAATGTCTCCGGGTAGACTTGTAACTGGTTTAGCCGCGGTCAGTCACATATACCAAAACTTCAAACACATGGCAACTCAATGCATCACTGCTTGAAGACCCCAACTTTACAACCCTCATAAGGCGAGAGTGGGCATTCTTTCTGGAGATGAACGACTCTCCAAAAACCTCTCCTTCACTACTATGGGAAACTTTGAAAGCCGTAATCAGAGGTAAAATCATTTCATACTCATCACACAAGAAAAAACAGCAACAGCAACTGGAAAACACATTGGAACAAAACATTTAACAAATGAAATATCCCAGCACCCCAGTGAACCAAAAGAAAAACACAACTTGACGATATCATTCAGAAAAAAAATCACAATTCCAAATTCAACAGTATTATTCAACAATAGTAAATATTTGGCAAACCTACTCCAACACAAAAAAGAAAAAAAATTCATCCCATCCATTTTGGACTCTGCAGGAAACATTAATCAAGACCCACAGGATATAAACAAAATTTTTCAGAATTTTTACATCAAACTCTTTTTCCCCCACTCACCAACCAACACAGCTGGAAATAGACGCCTTCTTAGACAATGTGACTTTACCCAAATTAACTAAAGAACAAACAGACATTCTAGACGCACCTCTTAGCCTCAATGAACTCACCAATGCACTCAATAAAATTCCGGGCAACAAATCACCCGGGCCAGATGGACTCCCAGCCGAATTCTACAGACACTTTTGGGACATATTAGCACCACTATTCAACAGAGTAACTATAGAAATTAAAACCTCTTCCACCATACCCACACATATGAATGCAGCAGCCATGACTTTACTGTTGAAACCAAACAAAGATCTATCTCTTCCCTCTAGCTACCAACCTCTCTCACTATTGAATACTGACTTGAAAATTATCACCAAAGCACTAGCGAAACAGTATATATAATAATCATTCATCCAGATCAGACAGCTTTCATAAAAAAATAAACACGCCACAGATAATGTCCGCAGACTGTTCAACCTATTAAACATATCACAATAAACACAACAGAAAACCAGTATAATTTCACTTGATGATACTGGCCGGCATCTCTATCAAATACAGGGTAGTGTTGGTCCATGCAGAGGAGGAAAGGGCCTTTGCTCACATGAGGATCGGTCATACTGGACTCAATTGGTCACTGAGTAGGATAGGCAAACATCCGACCGGTCTGTATAATCACTGTCAAGTCCCAGAGACTGTCGCGCACGTGCTGATTGCGGCCTATGAAAGCGAATGGACCGGGTTGGCCTTGTGGTTTCAGAATAATAGGCAGGAATTCAATCTGCAGAATATTCTTACATTCCAGTCACAGGGTTTGTGTAGGGCTTTAGCTGCTTACTTTTATAACACAGAGTTGGTAGACGTTTATAGAGTTGGGGTGTGTTGAGGGACGTGCTGAGGATGAGGAGGAAGAGGATGATCTAATGTTGTTGTTGTTGTTGTTGTTTTATGGCGGTTGGCATCCAAGTGTTGCATTACCGCCAGACTTTATTCCTCAGACTTTGTCGTAGTCCTCAGACTCTGTCGTAGTCCGTAAAAGTACTAATGTGCTTGGAATTTGTGGGCTTGCAAATCCTGTGCTTTGAACTCATGGGCTTTGAAACACCAAAGGAGTAGAATGAGAACTGAAGAATGGAGTCTATTGGATAAAGTCTAAGGAATAAAGTCTGGCGGTAATGTAACACTTGGACTGGCAACAACACTAAACGTCTGGGTGGAAAGGACATTCTTGTGTCTGATGCTGAAAGAAACACGGTCAGAGGAGTTATCGTAGGTGTCCCTACGGCGACGTCTGTGGATGAAGTTAAGGAGAATTTGACTGGAGTTACGGTGGTGGACGCTAGGCGTTTGAAGGTGACCCGGTTTGGGGTAAGATGTGACAGCTTGTCGGTAATGGTAACACTTGAAGGGAGGTGCCTACCTAGTAAGGTGTTCATTGGGTACATGTGCTATAGCGTCAGGCCATATGTTCCGCCGCCCCTGCGTTGCTTTAAGTGCCAGCGCTTTGGGCATATTGCAGCGGTCTGTAGAGGGAAGCAAAGATGTGGTAAATGTGCAGGAGATCATGAGTATGGGAAGTGTGACGTGGGTGCAAAACTGAAGTGCTGTAACTGTGGGGAAGAACATAGCTCTGCCTACGGGGGATGCAGGTTTAGCAAAAGAGCTGCTGAGGTGCAGAAAATAAAGGTCTCTCAAGATATATCCTATGCAGATGCAGTCAAGAAAGTTTCAAGTAACGAGTTTAGAGTAAATACAGAGAGAGGAGCCAGCGCTGCTCCCAGCCAGGGCGAAATGAGAAAGGCCAGCATGGCTCCCAAGAAGTGTGAAGGTTTCAAGAGTGGAGGTCCCAAGTGTGCAGGTTCCAGAATTAATGAGAATACCCTGGTTGTGGATAGAGAGGATTTTGTACTCTTTATGGTGGATGTTGTAAACTGTGCTGCTCAGACTCAAAGCAGAACTGAAAGGATCAGGATCATTGCTAAAGCTGCAGGGAGATTCCTTGGAACAAAGGAGCTTGATTGGGCAGATATAGAAAACAGGCTAAAGGCGCTAAATGGGAGTCGGAGTGATGGGGGTCTGCTTTTGGGGAGTCAGAGTGATCAGAGTGACGAGATGGGGGTGGGGGTGGTCTCCTGTCCTCGTCCAGTCTCGTAGACGCACGGCTACCAAGCAGCGACATCAGTGGAAATATTAAGTCTCCCTGGAATAAAGCCGGTTGGTCTCTGAAACAACAACAACTATTCTAGTCACAAAGACATATCATGACCTCATGGGCTTTGTAACACCAAAGCAATGGAAGGAGTACTTTTACGGACTACGACAGAGTCTGAGGACTACGACAAAGTCTGAGGAATAAAGTCTGGCGGTAATGCAACACTTGGATGCCAACCGCCATAAAACAACAACAACAACAACACTTACCACCAGAAAGATGTGTTGAATGGCATCTTCTGTCTGATGCTCTCCCTGTCCAGGAAGGATGTGAGGGTTTCCTTCATTTGGGTCCCTGCGCATGTGGGGGTGGATGGTAACGAAATGGCTGATACACTGGCCAAACGTTCCCTTAGGCGGCCATCAATTGAAGTGGCGGTTGAGTTAAGCAAATCTGAAATCAAGCCCGTTATCAAGAGTCATGTGGTTGGCCTTTGGCAGGAATTTTGGAGACACTGTGTTACTGGACGGCATCTCTATCACATACAGGGTAGTGTGGGTCCTTGCGGGTCTATGGGCAGGAACGCGTGGGAGGAAAGGGCCTTCGCCCGCATGAGGATTGGCCATACTGGACTCAATTGGTCACTGAGTAGGATAGGCAAACATCCGACCGGTCTGTGTGGTCACTGTCGGGTGCCGGAGACTGTCGAGCATGTGCTGATTTGCTGTGAGGCTTATGATAGAGAAAGGGCCGGGTTGGCCTTGTGGTTTCGGAATAATGGGCGGGAGTTCAATCTGCGGAATGTTCTGGCGATCCAGTCACAGGGTTTGTGTCAGGCTGTGGTTGCTTACTTATGTAGCACAGGGCTGGGTAAACGTTTATAGAGGTGGGGGGTGTTGGAGACTGAGCCGAGGATGAGGAGCAAGAGGATGTCCTAACGCGCTTTGACTTCATGGGCCTAGGAACGCCAAAGTGATGGAAGAAGGACTTCTAAAGGATAAAACGACAAAGACGTCCCATGACCTCATGGGCTTTGTAAAACAACAAAGACGTCCCATGACCTCATGGGCTTTGTATTTCCAAAGCACCGAGCGTCAGAGAGGGAGAGGAAGATGAAGAGGAGTCTCCCTGGAATAAAGCCGGTTGGTCTCTGAAACAACAACTATTCTAGTCACAAAGACATATCATGACCTCATGGGCTTTGTAACACCAAAGCAATGGAAGGAGTACTTTTACGGACTACGACAGAGTCTGAGGAGTACGAAAAGTCTGAGGAATAAAGTCTGGCGGTAATGCAACACTCGGATGCCAACCGCCATAAAACAACAACAACAACAACAACAACAGTCTAAGGAATAAAGTCTGGCGGTAATGCAACACTCGGATGCCAACCGCCATAAAACAACAACAACAACAACAACAGCCGCCATAAAACACCGCAATGGAAGGAGTACTTTTAAGGACTACGACAGAGTCTGAGGAATAAAGTCTGGCGGTAATGCAACACTTGGATGCCAACTGCCATAAAACAACAACAACAACAACAACAACAACAACACTTGGACTGGAAGAACAACTTTTAGGGAGGAGTACTTTTACGGACTACGACAGAGTCTGAGGACTACGAAACGTCTGATGAATAAAGTCTGGCGGTAATGCAACACTCGGATGCCAACCGCCATAAAACAACAACAACAACAACAACAACAACGGACCACGACAGAGTCTGAGGACTACGAAAAGTCTGAGGAATAAAGTCTGGCGGTAATGCAACACTCGGATGCCAACCGCCATAAAACAACAACAACAACAACAACAACAACAACAACAACAACTTTTAGGACTACGACAAAGTCTGGGGAATAAAGTCTGGCGGTAATGCGACACTCGGCTGTCGACTCCCATAAAACAATAACAACAGCAACAACAACAGTCTAAGGAATAAAGTCTGGCGGTAATGCAACACTCGGATGCCAACCGCCATAAAACAACAACAACAACAACAACAACAACTTGGATACCAACCGCCATAGAGCTGCTGAGGTGCCGAAAATTAAGGTCTCTCAAGGTATATCCTATGCGGATGGAGTCAAGAAAGTTTCAAGTAACGAGGTTATAGTAAATACAGAGAGAGGAGCCAGCGCTGCTCCCAGCCAGAGCGAAGTGAGAGAAGCCAGCGTTGCTCCCAAGAAGTGTGAAGGTTCCAGGTGTGGAGGCTCCAGAATTGGTGAGGATACCTTGCTTGTGGATAGGGAGGATTTTGTACTCTTTATGGTGGATGTTGCAAACTGTGCTGCTCAAACTAAAAGCAGAACTGAAAGGATCAGGATCATTGCTAAAGCTGCAGGAAGATTCCTTGGAACAAAAGAGCTTGAATGGGCAGAAATAGAAAACCGTCTAAAAGCGCTAAGTGGGAGTCGGAGTGACGCAGGTCTACTTTTGGGGAATCAGAGTGGTCAGAGTGAAGAACTGGAGGTGGGGGTGGTCCCCTGTCCTCGCCCAGTCTCGTAGATACACGGCTGCCAAGCAACGACATCAGTGGATATATCAAAGCCTAAAGAATGAAGCCTAACATCAAAGAAGGAGAGGAAGATGAAGAAGCGTCAACCCTGGAATAAAGCTGGTCAGACTCTGAAAAATGAAGACTATGACAAAGTCTGAGGGGAAGAAGAACTTCTGTAGGATACAATAACAAAGACATTTCATGATCTCTTGGGCTTTGTCGAAGCACTGGAAGTCAAATCACTGGAAGAACTGTTAGGACTACGACACAGTCTAAGGAATAAAGTCTGGCGGTAATGCAACACTTGGATGTCAACCGCCATAAAACAACAACAACATAAAACAACAACAACAATCTTGTCGGTCGGCGGCAAGCTGCCATTAAAAGAAACAACAAGAAGAACAAAAATGTCTCCGTCTGTTTTAGGATCGGTGGTGTGCATTAGTTTGCTGTTTGGCTACACTCTGAGCTGCTTTGACTGCTTTATTGATAAAAAGTTAAGAGACGTCCTCTGCGAGAAGTATGTGATTGAGAAAAATGGAATAAATAGTCCTCCGGAATGCTACAGACTTGTGAAGAAGATTTTCAGAAACCAGAGTTTGCTTCAGGCGGCTAGAGTCTCTAAAGACTATCATACGGCTCTGGGGGAAAAACTGATTCAACTGATCAAGCCGATCAGTTTATTCGTTTCTAAAAATTGGACTAATGACTCTGTGTATGATCAGATATTGAGAACAGCGGCAGACAGGTTTGTTGTAGAAGTCTCAAACCTCCCTAGAGTGGCATGCTACCCCCCATGTGGTTCCCAGGGTGATGGCTTTGCGTACGATTGCGCTAAGTGCAGTTATGAGTCATGTGACTTTGACCTTGACTGCCCAGTTATTGAAATTAAGGTAATCGAGAGAAGCAGGATCCGCATGCCGTGCAAAGTGCCGTTTGACTTGCCCAATGAATTCATGGCTGTGTGGAGGTTTGCAGAAATATTTAATACTAGAGAGTTGGAGAAGTTCACAGAGGTGACCGCTGGAGTAGACATGGTCTTTTCCATCCCCTCCACAACTTCACAAAACCAGGGCACGTACCAATGTGAGATCTTTTCAAATGGCCTCTCCATCGTCAGACTCTACTATTACGTATCAGTGATCCCCATGGGTGAGATCGGCCACACGGAGCTGCAGGAGATATTTGAACTGTCTACATTTGGGTCGTTAAACTCCTCACTCGACCCGTCCAGCCAAGGTCCCTCTGCAGTAGTGCTCATCGCCTGTGTCAGTGCTGTACTGCTAGTGCTGCTGCTCACCCTGGTTGTACTGGATATTAAAATGTGATATGTGATCTGTGTAATGCAGTGGAGAACCTTGAGTTTTAAAGCTTGAATGGATGTGTTGGTTCTAATTACTGAGAATAACAAGACAAGATTATGGTCGTTAAAATAAAAGTATTTATTCCCTACGATTACAAAACTAACAGATTAAAAACGCATGTCCTGTCCCTCACAAGTTCCCATCAGACGTCTGCTCCTCATCTGGGGGCCTCTCACACACAGGACAAAGAATTTGAATATTCATAAGAAGGTGGATCTTCTCTGGCACCTCTTGGTACTAGGCTGTACCTTCCACTTCCTAATATGGTCGTGAGATGCGACCCTTGACCCAGACAGAGAAGCTGGTAGGGGGAGCAGAGACAGACCAAGCAGATAGAGCAAGAATGTGCAGTGTGTGTGCGTGTGCGTGTGTGTGTGTGTGTCCAGTCTGCAATAACACTGAAAGGTATATTAATGCATTACAATATTAAATGCTTATTAATTCCTACAGATGCCAGAAAAATGCAAGTAGTCTTAATCAAGTAGTAAACAAGGATGCCCCAACTATAAGCTCGCACGCGCCACTGCAAGATGTTCCTGTTTGGTTCTTCAAGAACCATTATTTCATGAGAAGTGTTGATTGGACAGATTAGTTTAACCCTTCGGGGTCCGGAGCTTTTTTGGCCGTTTTTGGGTGCCTTCAATTTTGCCCTGATATACTACATTAAGAAATGTTTACCAGACCAATGTTGGGTATATTTTTTCAGCACAACCTAACCTATATGATTAGTTAGTTCGTTTTTCACTTTGACATACTATTTCAACATACTGGACCTAAACACACACAGAAAACACAAAGTCCGTCTAGAAAAATTATGTTTTTTTCATTGTAAAACCCTCAAACATGCTCAACCAATCATTTAAAAAGGTTCTAACTGAACCACAAGGTGCAAATATGAATATATAAAAGTATTCTTGTGATATATACAAGCAGTAAACAACTATTTACAATAAAAAGTAGGTAAATCCTCAGGCGTTTTTCTATTTGTGTTAGTTCTCAAAACGACCAAAATGACATCGAGAGCCACATCACAGGCCTTGCACTTCCATGGAGTGATGTTCAGAAGGAACTCTAAACCAGGTCCAACCCAGGTCCAACCCAGGACTAAACCAGGTCTAAACCAGGACTAAACCAGGTCTAAACCAGGTCTAAACCAGGTCTAAACCAGGTCTAAACCAGGACTAAACCAGGACTAAACCAGGTCTGAATCAGGTCTAAACCAGGTCTAAACCAGAACTAAACCAGGTCTAAACCAAGTCCAAACCAGGACTAAACCAGTACTAAACCAGGTCTAAACCAAGTCTAAACTTGATCAACATGAAGTGTTGAACTTGCCTTGCCTTCAATGTGTATGTAAATCCTGATTGGGTAAGGATTCAAAATTGGATATGAAGATGAAATCTGACACATAGTTTCAGCATTAAACTAATAAAATAATTGCTGCCTACTGTTGTATATGGGCTGTGGAAATAATATACATAATATTGAAAAAAAAAAACTAGTTCATTTTTGAGCTGTGAACTTAGTTCAAAATTTTGAATTATGAACTATGAACTGAACTAGTTCATGTAGAAAGTGAACTTTCCCACTGAGTACAATGACATCTACTCCGCTACCACACACACGATGGGCCAGACCACAACCACCAGTGTCAACAATCATGGAGATGCTATTCAATTCAATTTTCTTTTTTAACAGTCAAAATCACAACACAGCAGTGGCCTCGAGTTGTGACAGTAAAAAATAGATTAAACAATGTTTCTAGGGACTTGGCAATTTGTGACATTTGTCCACTTATTTGTCACAAATTTCTCGGCCAGGAAAAAACTACAAAACCCCTTTGGGAAAAAGGAGAAACCTGGAGAACCGACTCACGCGAGATAGACATAAGCGTTTGGAGGCATACATGAGAATATGGTTGTGGATGGACTCAAGCTCTGCCGTGGATCTATTAAAAAATATATAAAGTTTGAGAAAACGACATTTAAAAACAAAAAAGTGTTGAATTGGACTGATTTCTCAATTTTAGCTGAAAAGTGTACCAGAACATTATAATGCTCTTCAGCCAGCTTGCGCCAAAAACAATTTGCTGGAGTAGATAGTGCGCTGCCAAATCCACTCCTTATTCTTGCTAATATTTTTAGATTTTATCAATCTATTATGCCTGTATTTTATACTGTGTACATGTATGTTTGATGTCTCTTAATCATTGCAAACCAATTTACCCAAGGGTACGAAAAAAGACACCTAACTCACCTTCATTCCTCCTCCAATGGATTTGGTGTATGACACATGTATCACTCATGTACACCAGTGACATGATGTAGAACTCCAGTCCACAGGTCCTGTAATGGAACAGATACATAATTCCAGTCCACACACACACAATGCTGAATATGCTTGTGAAGCACTGCTCTCCTGCACTTGTAGGCTGCAAACACAGCACCCACAGGCTCTCTTCCTCGTCTCTGGTGACTTTAACCACGCTTCTCCCTCTTCTGTTCTACCAACATACACCCAGTATGTTACCTGCCCCACCAGAAACAATAGAACATTGGACTTGTGTTTTGCCAACACCAAAGAGGCTTATTCTTTTTCCCCCCTCCCTCCCCTGGGCAGCTCGGACCACAACCTTGTACATCTGAGGCCTGTGTATGAACCCATTGTGTGCAGGCAGCCTGTGGTGTCCCATGAGGTGAGAATGTGGTCTGCTGAGAGCGAGGAGGCTCTGAGGGACTGCTTCAGCACCACTGTCTGGACTGAGCTTTATGACCCACATGGGGAGGACATCAACACCATCACAGAGCGCATCACGGACTACATCAACTTCTGTTTTGAGAACATTGTTCCCTCCCGGACGGTGCAGTGTTTTCCAAACAACAAGCCATGGATTAACCGTTAACTGAAGGCTCTGCTGAAGGAGAAGAAGAGAGCCTTCAGGTCAGGGAACAAGGAGGAGCTGAGGACTGTGCAGAAAGAGCTGAGGAGGAAGATCAGGCAGGTTGAAGCCGGCTACAAGAGGAGAATGGAGGAGCAGCTGCAGCAGAAGAACATTCAGGGAGTGTGGAGAAGCCTGAAAACCATCTCGGGCTTCTAAATTCCCCCTGCCCAGACAGAGGGGGATCTACAGTGGGTGAATGATTTAAATGCTCACTTCTTGAGATTTAATCATCGGTCACCTGCCCCACCCCCTGCACAGCTGCATGCTCCCTCTTCCACAGCTGGACAATGCCCTGCATCTGTTCCTCTTCGCCTCTCTGCCCCGGACCATCAGCTCCCCACTTCGCCTGGACTCACCCATCCCCCCAGCACACAGTCCCCCTGCCAACCACTGACTGTCACAGCAGCACAGGTGAGGAGTGAGCTGAAGAGGATTAAAGTGAGGAAGGCAGCAGGACCTGACGGCATCAGCCCCAGGCTCCTTAAGTCCTGCACACATGAACTGTGTGGAGTTATGGAGCATGTCTTCAACATGAGCCTGAAGCTGAGGGTGGTACCACAGGTCTGGAATACCTTCTGTCTGGTACCTGTGCCCAAGAAACCGCGCACCAAAGACCTCAACAGCTTCAGGCCAGTGGCCCTCATGTCCCACCTGATGAAGACACTGGAGCGGCTGATCCTGGACCACCTCCGCTCCACCGTGAGTTCAGCCATGGACCCGCTGCAGTTTGCATATCGGCCTGGCATCGGAGTGGAGGACGCCGTCATCTCCCTGCTGCACCGCTCTCTCTCTCACCTGGAAAAGCCTTGCAGCTCTGTAAGGATCCTGTTCTTCGATCTTTCCAGCGCCTTCAACACCATCCAGCTGCTGCTCCTGAGGGACAAGCTGGAGACTGCTGGTGTGGAGTATGACCTGGCAGAGTGGATCCTGGACTACCTCACAGACCGACCCCAGTTTGTGAGAGCACGGGACTGTGTCTAACACTCGGACCTGCAGTGTGGGGGCACCCCAGGGCACTGTCCTCGCGCCCTTTCTCTTCACCCTTTACACTGCAGACTTCAGACACGACACGGACAGCTGTGTCCTGCAGAAGTTCTCTGATGACTCTGCCATCATCGGACTCATCACGGACGACGATGATGCGGAGTACAAGGGACTGGCGCAGGACTTTGTGGACTGGTGTCAGCGGAACCACCTCCTCATCAACACGGGGAAGACCAAGGAGATGGTGGTGGATTTCCGCAGACGCCACCCCACTGCCCCCTTACCAGTGAACATCCAGGGAAGGGACATTGAGAGAGTGGACTCAAGTACAAGTACCTGGGTGTTCATCTGAACCACAAACTGGACTGGACTCATAACACAGACGCACTGTACAGGAAGAGCCAGAGTCGGCTCTACCTCCTGAGAAGACTCAGGTCTCTTGGAGTGACAGGGCCACTCCTGAAGACCTTCTACGACTCTGTGGTGGCATCAGCCCTCCTGTGCGGTGTGGCCTGCTGGAGCAGCAGCATCACAGAGAGGGAGAGGAAGAGGCTGGACAAAGTCATCAAGAAGTCCAGCTCCGTCCTGGGCTGCGCTCTGGACTTGGTGTAGGAGGTGGGGTCCTGGCTAGATTCACATCTATGCTGGACCATGAGTGCCACCCCCTGCAGGACACTTCAGTGAGAGACTGATCCACCCTCGCTGTGTGAAGGAGAGGATTCACAGGTCTTTCCTTCCTGCTGCTGTCAGAGTTTATAATACACTGTCAGTCCTGAACACTCGCAATACTGACCTAACCATGTGCAATTCCGTCATATGTGCAATTACTGTCGTGATTCATGTGCAATTACTGTGAAATTCATGTGCAATTCATGTGCAATCCATGTGCCGTCGTGACACATATTCATGTGCAATTACTGTCGTGATCACATGCATTGGTATTTATGTATTTATTTATTTTCATCTTTATTATTTTTTTCCCTCCATCCCTTGTTGGGTAATGGGAGGTTTTGTCTATGCGAGTTTTTGTTTATAGGAGATCTTCTACTGAGAGTGTTTTTAAAACTTCCTATAAGTGATCCGTTCTTTTCTTCTGTATCTACCTCTGTATCTACCTGCATTGCATCAATGAAATTTCTTTTAATTTTATCTTTTCTTACACACACACACACACACACACACACAATGAACTTTGAGGAAGTGTGCTAAACCATTTAGCACTTTGTTCAAGTGGGGGGGAAGATATTGTTCTCACAATTGTTCTTCCCCCAGGTACTTGGTAGTTCTTTTAGTGTTCACATTTGGGCGCGGCACCTTTATATCCATGGCTGTATTTTAAATGTGAGTTGAGTTATCTACATCTACCTGAGGCAAATACCAGGAGCAGAGCCTGGGTCTTCACTGTCTGAGTCTGAAGAAAACTCCCATGTCTCTTCTTCCTCAGAGGATGACTAAGATTGTGTCTCTATCTCTGGGGTCCAGGTTTCGTCATCCTAGTCTATCCTAAAAGAATAAAGCTTTTCATATCACACTTATATAGACAACCTTATCAACATTTCTGCTTTGCACCATTTCTTCAAACCCCATCACATCTTCTACAGCATATATATATATATATATATATATATATATATATATATATATATATATATATATATATATATATATATGTTATGTACTTGTACATATACACATTTGTTAGTCTGTGCCCAATTTTAGAAAATACTTCCGCTAAAGTTTATTATGATAATGTTTGAGATATTGTGTAGCAAATTCACTTGTGAAGCAAGAGCCTACATAAAACTTCAAAAAGACGGAAATAGTTTGGCAAACATTGCATTTTGGAGACTGTTCAAGGCATCCACCTCAATGTCAGTTGAGGGCCTATTTGGAAAGAACCTTTGGAAAGATCGGGGATCTTTGAATAGCTTCAAAACTGGGATTTAGTACCTTGATTGGAGACTGCTCGTTGTCCTTGGACAAACACTTCACACACATGGTGGTTGGAGGGACTGATGGCAGATTGACAGCCTCGCTTCTCTCAGTCTGCCCCAATGTACTTGTGGTTATAACAGTAGCTTAATACAGACTGAATGAATAAATGCACTGTGAAGCGCTTGGGGTGTCATGAAAGGCACTATATCCATCCATCTTCTTCCGCTTATCCAGGGTCAGGTCGCCGCGGCAGCAGTCCAAAGCTGGGACTCCCAGACTTCCTTTGAAAATAACCTTTGTCTTGGTGATTCGGTGCAACATAAAACAATGAACAATTAATAAGTCAAAAGAGAAACAATTTAAATCTGCTATGGAATAAAAATAACAATAAATAATACAAATTAAAAATCGGCTTAATATGTTCACAAACTTACAGTTGAATTAGTGTAGTGCAGAAAGTGAACAGCCCAGTGAGTGATGAAATTATTGTTAAAGTGTTTACGAAGTGTTCATGAGTCCAAAGGCAGAGGGAAAGAAACTGTTCTTGTGGCGGGAGCCACATTTTGTTCACATTAAAACATGAGGCTTTTCTCTGCTTCCGCACGGGGGTGAGTGCGCATGCCACCACGACCTTGCAACCACAGTTCCGAGCAGCCGCATTGACAATGGAGGTCAAGAACATGGTCCACTCAGACTCAATTTCTCCAGCCTCCCCCGGGATCTGGGAGAAGCTCTCCCGGAGGTGTGAGTTGAAGACCATACTGACAGAGGGCTCTGCAAGACATTCCCAACAAACCCTTACGATGCGCTTGGGTCTGCCAAGTCTTTCCGGCTTTGTCCTCCGCCAACGTATCCAACTCACCACCAGGTGGTGATCAGTTGACAGCTCTGCCCCTCTCTTCACCCGAGGCCTGAGGTCAGGTGACACGACCACAAAGTCGATCATTGATCTCTGGCCTAGAGTGTCCTGGTGCCACATGCACTGAGGGACATCCTTGTACTTGAACATGGTGTTTGTTATGGACAATCCCTGGCTAGAACAGAAGTCCAATAACTGAACACCGCTCGGATTCAGATTGGGTTCATCTCCATCACCTCTTTCCAGGTGTCACTGTCCAGTACCCCTCCCAAGGACTCCAAGAAGGCCGGGTACTCTGCACTGCTGTTCTGCCTGTAGGCCGACACAACAGTGAGAGACCTGTCTCCAACCCGAAGGCGTAAGGACGCGACCCTCTCGTCCACCAAGCTCACACCAGCCCGCCGCCTCTCCCCACGGGCAACACCAGAGAAGTGGAGCGTCCAGCCCCTCTCGAGGAGATGGGTTCCAGAGCCCAAACTGTGCGTGGAGGTGAGGCTGACTATATCTAGTCGATACCGCTCAACCTCCCGCACAAGCTCAGGCTCTTTCCTCCCCAGCGAGGTGATGTTCCATGTCCCCAGAGTTAGTCTCTGTGTCCGGAGATCTGGTCGCCGAGGCCCCGGCCATCGACTGCCACCCAGATCTCTCTGCACCGGCCCCTTATGGATCCTCTTGTGACGTACCTCTCGTCTGCTTATTCTAACTTCAACAAGCTTTCACTTTTCAATCAGTTTTTTGTAAAATTGCAGAGTATCTGAAAAATACTAAATTGATTTGACTGGAGACACAAAACAAATACACATGTAGCATCTCTCACCTGCTCGTGCTCAGGCTTTGGTGGTAGGTAACCTCTCGAAAAGAGCAGGAGGGAGGGGGTGAGTTTGCATCATCTCAAATCTGTAAAAAATCCTCAATTCAACCTTTGAACATGCACAAATATAATTTTGATTTCTTTATAGCTGTGTTAACTCACTGTTGTCACTAGATTGTAACATACACAAAGCGTCTCTTCTACAGTTAGGCTGCCCCAAATAAATTGTATGGTTGCTGTAACCCGACCCAACATTTTTCAAGTGGGTCGGGTCGGTATAATTATCTTTTTTTTTTTTACTTTGAAGGCAAAAAAAATATCCAAATCGTTGCCATTTTTTTATTCTGGCAGTGACCCACAGTGACCGCCAGGGGTCAGACTTAAACAGTCAATGACGGAGAACATCTCGTTCTCTTTTGTGTTAAATTTCATTTTCATTTCATTTCCGACTTTAAAATATGGGAGTGTCTACAGAGCTGCGGCGCGCGGCCAAAACTGCCATGTTATTTTGTGCCACGGCTCCTGAAAATGCTGCGCTATTTGAGCGCGCCCTTATAGACCGCGCCGGGTTAAGGTAAGGGTTAAGGTTAGGGTTAGGGTTAGCCATGAGGCTATATGGCAGTGCCGCGGTTCCTGAAACTGCTGGGCTATTTGACCGCACCGCGGCTCTGCAGCCACAGCCTTAAAATATTTCTAGCGAGTTCCAGTGATACATAATTATTCAACACAGAGCTTTTTTGAAAAAAAAAAAAAAAACGGTCGGCGAGGAGGCGGCGAGATAAGGCAAAAAAAAAAAAATATTGGCATAATTTTGACAAAATGCTATTTTTTTTTCCTGGGGCGGTCGGGTTACAGCAAACAGACATGTATTTTTTGCTCAGCCTTATGATAAAAAAATTATATCAAAATAAATCGTTGAATCGCCATGAGTTGAATTAGTTTTGAATTGTATGGTGAACTTTGCTCTTTAATGTGCATTTGACAGGTTAGAATACACTTTTAAGTCATTTAAAGAGAATGAAGATATTTAATAAACAGTATGCCCGTTTTTCCCCCGTTTTTACAATTTTGGTGACTCAAGCTTCCCCTACTGCTAAAAACATGTACAATGGTATTTCTAAACCGTTCCGGTTTCAGTCGGTATAGTATTTCTAAACCGTTCCGGTTTCAGTCCCCTGACCGTGGTCAGAGGACACTGGGGAGATCTGTCTTTTTTTATATGACGTGTCACAAGTTTTAGTGTTTGGCAAGCATTTTTGTCAAGCTGTCTTTTTGCACGTGCGACTGACATACCAAGGGCATCTCGAGTGATGTGATGAGGCAGCTCCAGCCACTTGCACATTTTTTGCACATTGGCCAGTGACCAGATCTACTGGTATTTCATGTCAGATCATCATAAAGATTGTTGTGAAGCCAGTTGTGCTTGTGCTTTGTTGCTCTGTATGCCATTACTGCATATGGGATCATCAAGTCCCAATACCAGACTGACTGGTGTAGTGTGGCTATTCGCAATGCAAAAGAAATGGCACATTTCTTGGAAAACTTCCAGATTCAAAATTGTGTCTTTGGTCGCTGTGCAGAAAGTGAGGTATTACATAGCGCCATACCCATTCAGTTGCCACAACCTGTGCCACTGTGACTGCGCTTTCATCTGAAATAGGAAACACTTCAGTTCATTTGGTGAAGTACTCTTGTATCACAAGCACGTTTTTGCAATCTGTCTCATTGAGTGGGCCCATAATGTCCAGTGCAACACGTTCCATGGGGGCTCCCATGGGAAGTTGTGGTGTCCTTTGGGTTCTGGCCCTGCATGCACAGTTGGTACACGTATGACACCAGAGTGCCACATCCTCCCTCATGTGGTACCAGTACTATTTCTCGTTGAAACAGTAAATGCGTCGGACCAGAACTTCATCCCTAAAATACAGTATTTTCCATTGACTCCACTATGTTTTGTAGCTGCATGAGGAGACTGTGGTACATGGAGGTTGCTCAGTACTGGCCTCCAACCATGCTCCGATTGGTGCAATTCGTGCTTGGGCTTCGTGCAGCTCCTCCATGGTCCAGCCAGGAAACAGTGTGGTCTTGTTTCATACTTGGTAGGTGAAGTGTCAGTTTGCTGTAGAGTCACAACCACCCGACTGCAGCACCTGGTTTTCCCACAGGTCTCCCATCCAAGTACTAACCAGCTCTGGCCTTGCTTGACTTCTAAGGTCTGATTTGATTGGTCATTTAAGGAATAATAGAGGGATTTCGGCAAGCAATCTGAGTCTCATTTCCTTGTGGCGTGGACAGCCGAGTAGTTCTCCCACAGGTCAATCCTTTTATGTGTGCTACTGCACACCTGTAGCCTCGTTCCCAGAATAGCAGCGCGTTTCCCTGGCAGTGCATGCGTGGTTGATATGCCGGTGAGTGCGTGTGAAAGCGTTCGAGCTCTGAAGAAACGGAAATCTGCAGAGACGAGAGATGCATTCTAAGGTTTGATGGAAGGCGGCATCTTGGAAACAACAGGAGGGTGGGGGGTGAGTGTGCGCATGCGCATTTTTAAAAAAGGGACTCACAGTCGATTGAGTTCTCAAATAGATATATTATAAAGGTATATAGATAAACTGGCCATAACCTATTGTTAATAGGCCATAACCTATTAACAATAGGTTATGGCCACATTCTATAGTGTAGCATACACAATGCTGCAGTGAATTAAAATTAGAATTGGACTAGTACCAGAAGGTTTACGGTTCGGCTCGGAGGAAAATGAGGTGTATTCAATGAAACAACTGACAAATGCTGTAGCACTGAGTGGTGTCATTTAGAGTGATTGACGAGTATATACAATATTTACTGTTGTGGACAATTATAATAATGGTCCATATGTCATCAATAATCAGTTCAACGCGTAATCAAAGTTCCAGGTGCAAGTGCTGCATAGCTCAGTCCACAAAGTATAATCCAGAGTTGAAAGAAACAGTTTGTTCAAAGGTATATTCCAAGGTGTTCAGGGTACGATTAAGCGTATCCACTAGCAGGGGATATTGCGTACAAATTAATGTGTGTGTGGGGAGCGGCTGCAACGTCTCCTACCGCATCGGCAGATGTTTGCACTCTCTCTCAGTTCGTTCTGGGTTCTTTAGGTCGCCATCCAGTTCTGGAACCTGGCCAGGTCCACTTAAGTATAATCAGTCAAATAAAACACACCACGCTCGATCACAGGCAGAGGCATCTGCAGCAGCTTAACAACATCGAGGCCCACACTCCTCCCAAACAACAGCATGCGGCCATGTTTTAAAGAGCTTAGCGCCGCAAATCTCACGATACGTGTGCGAAGTCTCACAATACATGCGCAAAGTCTCGCGATATTTAGGAACTCTGCCGCAGGGAAAACAGAGGCTGAGACGAACCAGGAGCAGAAAATCACCTAGGTTAGCATATTACACTAACACGTCTGGTTACTTAAATTTGACCCGACTATAAATTAAACAAAAAAGGCCTCAGCTCCCTCCAACAGTTGATGTGTTGTCATTTAAAATCCACCAGTGAAAATAAAAACAGAACAAGCCAATTGTTTATCATTTGCAGTGCTGTTGGTGTGGATGGGTTTAAATGTAATTCCGTGGCTGCACTTTCCATCGGTCATGTTTAGTGCAGTTGTTTCTTATCAGTGAGGCTCATGCAGGAGCTCTATAAAGCTTATCTTAACCACAGCCAAGTACATCTCAAACTGTAAGTATCATTACTTTGTTGGGAACTTTGAGCTATGGAGATGACTGCCAAATGCTCTTTTAATTGCAAAACAAAGAACATAACACATTAAGTAAAACTGGCAATGCTAAATTGTCACAAGGGTAATGGACAGGCAGAGACATGGTGCATTTAAGTTGTTCAGCCTTGTTATTTTATTTAAAAGGTTATGTATGTAACTTCTCTTTTGAGGAATTTGCCCCCTGCTTGTCTCCATGGAGAAGGCAATGCTTTGCTTAGAATTCTACACCGTAGGGCATTAATTCAAGTTTGTGAATTGTGATCCCTGACAAAATATTTTTTTTCTGCTTATTAAACATACTATCTTCCAAATTAGTGTTTGTATTGCCAGAATAAAAAAGTCACTTGCTGGTCTCCATGGAAACAGAAGCTTGTAATGCCAGTAATGGGCTCTTTTAGACTCAAAAGTCCAAAAATCTCCTTCAGCTTTGATTCTTTCCGTGTTCTTTCCGTGTATTAAAAGGGAGGTGTTTATCTCAATGCTGTTGCTAACCTAGATTACATTGAATTATTAACGTTCAATAGCTTCACAGTCTGATATAATATGTATACAAAAACAACAGACTTGTCCTTAATTGTATTTTTGTAGTTAATGTCCAATATTTTATCTATATACCTTTATAATATATCTATATAATATCAATTCATATACATCCCCCTCTATCCATATATATCCCTATCTATGACTTTTTTGTAAAAGCAGAACAAAATGTGATAAGTGTTTCATGTCTTCAGGAAATTAAAGTCATCCGATTAGCGAGTGTAACTGAGAGTGGCCCACCTCAGCTTCACTTTGTTGTATACAAAATAAGGTGTTCTAAAGCTGAGCATGTGCGTGAAAATTAATGCATGTGAATATTAACAATGTGCAGGTTTATGACAAGTCAGATTTAAATAGCATTGAAACCCAATCACCTATCTTAAAAGTATGTGGTGGACCCTCGCCCAGAAAGGTTACATTTACAGTTTGCACCTCAAGTTGTGGTAATGCTTATTCCTGTTGAACTGTCCAAGGTGCTGATGTCACAGTGTTCAATATGCATCTTTCAACAGCTAGCGTTGTATGTATTTAATCATCACTTAGTCATATTTAGATTTGCAAATCTCTGTTTTAACAGTGAAGCTGCTCACAGGGCCATCAGCACAAAAAGTATCAAGATATATTTTTTCACAATTATTAACAGCGACAGGTTAAGGATGGACTTCTAGGTGTTGAATGTCAAAAATGCGTAATTTTTATTGTTTCCAAATAGTCAGTATTTTAGTAATACTGAAGTGATAAAGGCCTATAAAGCGGCATATCATTTTAAACATGATAATTTTAATACAATTACTTTTACGATCCTTCAATTATGATATAATGTTGTCAATGAACCAAAAACACAAAAGCTAGCTTAAACTGCCTATGACGACAGGTTGAATTACTCTTACTAAATCACAATTAAGATTTCTTTTTTTACAAATTTCATCCTAGTTTAGCAATCATGTTTTTATATGTTTACTTCCTGATTGTAAATCATGATAATGCACTGAGACATCCTCCAACTGTTACTTAGCACTCATGTAGTAAACTAGCCCAAAACTCCTATAATGTACACAGAAATGATTTTGACAGATACATGTGTGAAATCAGTAGACGTAAAGTTTAATTGCTCAGAAAAATGTATTTCTTTTCAGCGAATCGTGTCAAATCTTTGGATGAAATTCTGAGTTTATCTTGTGTGATGTCATCAATGTTTTAAAACTCTTCTCTGTAAGTGTAATTTTCAACATTAAAAAAAGAACTGCAACTTGATTGATAAAACTATATTATTTCAGTGCTTCTCTACAAAAGCATCTATATGTTAGTGTCATGTTCCTAAGACACATGCTGCAAATTTGTCTTTGAAAATAATTTACTCCCCACTGTTGCCAGCAGAAGGCGGTGTTCAGGCCACCCCAAGCGTTAAGGACTGAGACAGTGCAAGAAAATCACATATTTTCAATTAATTCTAAAAATTTTGTTCAGTGGAGAGTTGAAATAAAACGGAACAGCGAATTTGTCTTTGGTGTCTTTTCTTTGTGTGCAAGCAGCAAAACCATTCTCTGTACTGAATTAGTCTGCAAAAGGAGTGAAACAGGAAACAAACATTATACATTGGCTTTATACACAACTGAGGCACACACTTAGCTCACCAAGAACATATCCTAAAGTGCACTTCATGTAGCACGTCATCTGTCTGGGTCATGTGCCTTTAATTATCTTCTGTGAATCACTGGTTGGTCAAATAAACACCAAAACACACAGTACCATTAGCATCCCAAAGTATATATACATATATAAAGATAAATTAAAAAAGGCAACATATCTGATTTAACATTTTAGGATGGTTCAATGACTTTGACCCATGTATTAAATATAAATGAATTTGAGGTTGAAAAGGACATACATTGACAGTTTTTAACAATGCAGATACATTACCTACTCTTGTCCTTGTTTAGCCCATCTGTAGACTATGCTTGGCCCTGCTCTATTCCTGCATCAGTCCAGGTTTAGTGTTTCAGCCCCGGCTTTGACATGGTGTGTGTAAAAGAGAGAATGCAGCCTGTGTTGGTCAGTCTGCAGCTGTACCAAACTTTTGAAAAAAACAGACCAGACACTTTTATTCTAAATAAACCTTTGACATAATTACAGTAGTTTACAGTTTGTAGTAGTGTAAGGCCAAATGTAAATAAATAGTGTGTTTCCGGTAACATTGAAAAAAAAAAATCCAGGTAGGTAGGTCGAATTATTAATATTATTTCTTAAAATATTTTTGAAGTCCTCGCACAGGTTTTGCAGGCAGTTTTCTTTTCTCAGAAGTGAGCGGATCACATTGAAGTGGCCTTATTGGTATGCAGGTATTGAATAAAAGAGTTATCTAGTAATCACCGCTCTGTTGCAGTGTGTCTGCATTTATCTCACCAGTTAGATTAACTTGCAGGATGTGGGAGACGGGGCGGGGCTTCGGCTTCTATTCACTCCGTGGCTCTGATGAGGAAATGAGCGAACACGGGATTGTTTGGTTTTGTAGTTTCCACAAATGTTTCCAATCACTGCGTTCACACGTGCTATCACAGGCAACGCAACACCGCTCTGTGACAAGTTCTAGCTGGTTTGCTCACGGCGACAAACCACACTTTTTGGTCGCTGCTCTGAACAGCTGCAGTTCTCCGAGTTGATCTGACGCTGTACTCAAACCACGTTTGTGAAAGATGTTTGCTCATAAAACCATTATATGATTATATACCACAAGTAAAGCGGGCCTATAACTTCACCGCTGAAACACCGGGCGTGCTTATCGCCCCCGCCATGGCAGCCAGTCAGCACACTGACCAAATAGAGCATCTGCACAGGTTTCTTCTGCAAACATGGATGCACCTGCAGGTAAAACGAATCCTATCAAAAGTGCGGCAATTTTCATATCTTACAATCCCCACAAATGATTTTTTTCCTGCAGCTTTTAGATTTGCTCTCACAATTTCACATTCTTGAAACGTACGGCCAGTAAATATGCGATAAAATGTTTAAAGGTGCCATAACATGCTTTTTTTCACGTTTCATAGTCTATCCTAAGTGTATAATTGATAATAATTAGGGTTATACAACACCCTTAACACAATAGTTAAGAAATATCACCCAGACCTTGGACCCACTCACCACCCCTGAAATGCAAACGGCTTGGTTTGATATTCGCCCCCACCCTTGCGAAAAGCGATCTGGCTCCCCCGCCCAACCCGTGACGTAGTCTCAGAGCGCGTGTGTGCCCCGCCCACCCGTGACGTAGCCCCACAGCTGTGTGCTGTAAGCTCCGCGGAGCAGCGCGGAGTGAGTGAGAAAGAGTCTACTTTGAGACTGAATAAAAACGTGTTGATTCTACTTCTACAGCGTGCGCAGAACAGATATATCTATATCTATATCTATATCTATATCTATATCTATATCTATATCTATATCTATATCTATATATATATATATATAGATATAGATATAGATATATAAATAAAAGTCTTATGTCCATCGCGCTCTTATTTCCTGGTTTTTCGGTATTGGATAGAACTTCTCTCCGTTTATTTTCGCGGTTGCTGCCACATAAACCTTCACCATTGTGATAATAGTAAAGAGTGCGATATCATTAATGAAGTTTTGGGCCTCTTTGAGCCGTGTTTCGTCGTAAATCGAAGCAGAAAAACTCCGGAATGGGCTTGTATAGGGAGACAAGCCTGCAGCAGCGCAGCGCGGAGCAGCGCGGAGCCGGGGGGAAGGGGGCGGGAGGCGGTAGGTGAGAGGGGAGGGGGGAAGGGGGGATGGTGACGCGTGCTTGCCCTTATGACGCGGTCTTGCCCCACCGCCCATCAGTTTGGAGATTCGAGGAAAGGAGATAGTCTGTAATATAGCGGGAATCAATCAAAAAAACACTCTGGGTACATATATGAAGCACAAATAGCAATGTAAGAAGGTTAAAAGCTCTGAAAAGTCGATTTAGCATGTTATGGGACCTTTAAGGTCGGTTTTCATTATTTTGAAATCCAGGTTCGTCGGGTAACCGGGAACACACCATTTTGTCTCACCTAAGTGATGTGTGCTATCAGTGCAGATTTATGCTTGACTGAGTTTGAGTTGAGTCACTTTCAAGCTTTGTACTTGTATTTTGGGAGTGTAATAAGTTTTCACAACTTTTCAGAGGCCAGAGCAAGTTTTGCCATCACAGGTAACGCTTTTGACCCTAAGAGATGCTGTATATACATACAAACATATATACATATTATATATACATATATTTGTTCTGCTCCAGTAAACATATGTTGTAAAACCAGCTCTTGGGGTCAAAAAATTAGACGTGATGCATTCTGAATCTCACTTTTGTTTTTTACAGTATAGCATAAAACACATACTTTGAAAATGTGCAACTACAGTAGGTGGCGGTAAATACAACTGCCAACCGCAATTAAACTCGCCCAGATCTCTCAACGTTCTGAAAAGCATTTATAAACTCCAATGCTCGGAGTACATGAGAAATTGAGGAATAGATTTTTAGAGGTGCTCAGGTGCAGCAGGTACAGCTCTTTTAATAAAGGATTGTGTGTTGACCCCTGGGAAAACAGAGACATAACTTACTTTCCCATTTATCCAAATCAGCATGACTTGTTTTTACATTTTAAAAGTTTGTGTTCATACATGTTTGTACATAATGGCTATTTGGTGTACATCTCTCAATATGCATGTTGATCTCTTTCTAGGTGTGGGGATGCATGGAACTCCTGTTGTTAGCGTTATCAGCCCAAGGCAGAATAAATAAACCAAGGCCGGGATAATGACTGAAAAGTAAAAGTTAAAACTATGAAATGCACACGGCTCAATGCGGTAAATCTGTGTGCTTATCTGCAGCATACACACTCCTCTTCCTATTTCAGGGCACCAAACAATGCGGGGAAGTATATAATACACATAGAAGCGATAGATACTGGAGGATGAGAGACTGTAAAGATCAGGTTTAGCTAGAGGCAAAGGAAAACATTCTTATTCAGTCCTTGCTTAAGTTATACATGAAATTAAAGAACGACTGATGTTAAAGGTTGAATGGACGATTTTTTTGACCCAAATCTGAGTCTCATTTCCTCGTGGCGTGTACTGCCGATTAGTCCTGCCACGTATCAATCATAAAACGCACCTACCGCTCACCTGCAGCCGCGTGCGGCTCATCCCCACGTTTCTAAGCGCATGGATAATATAGTTCCCTCAGTGTACGGGACAAAATTAAGATGGAGAAAGCTGTCTCATAAGAAGACGGAAACCTACGGGAGACGAGAGATGCGATGCGATCCGTCGCGCTAATAAACGAACGCACGTGTGTGTTGTATCAGTCCACACGGGGGAGTGCGCATGCGCACTTCTGCCTGCGTTCTCAAATTGCTGGAAAATCGTCCATTGCGCCTTTAAGGCTGACACAAATGCAAAGTTACGAGGTTATGCAATAGAGCTGCAGATGTCGTAAAGTTATCCCAGCATGCACCATTAAACTCCAGAATTCACATAGTAGTCAAATCTTAAAGATAAATTGTGTGGGTTTTTTTAATTAAGAAAAAAAAATCTGATTCTTCAACTGGATTTACAAGGATTCATATGTTTGTATTACTTGGGGAATGATTTAACCATTGTCTCATAGCAATTCAATATCTGTATGCTGTGTATTGTCTATTGGTTAATTAATTTGGCGAGAGAGAGTAGATTCATTGAGGAGAAATGATCCCAAATGCATTTCCAAAAACACATTAATTGACTGCTTAGAAATGATGATAGTAGAAAAGTAAAATCACAAACTAAAGTTAAACCAATTATATTTAGGTGTATATTATTTATGAATGTACAAAAGCTTCTGACATCAGCTTTTCTACATTCACTATTTTGTCAAGATAACTGTGAATGTCAGTAAACATCATAGGTACTATGCTATATAATAAATATTATATTTCTAACAAACAGGTCTCGAGGGACCCTTTTTGATCTTATTAGAAGGTAAATCAGATGTATAGCATTGCAATCTGTTTTTAGATGCATTGTTATTTATGGTTATTTATAATGAAAAAGATAAACTGCGACTTTGATGACGGATCCAGAAAAAAGAGTGAGGTAAACCGAAAATAATAGCAAGAATCAGACGATTATTATCTACTAAACAAACTGACAAAATCGGACAAGGGCTTCTTGCCATTGTACAGCATCTAGTTAATATAGAAAAGTT
The DNA here is from genome assembly GCF_026437365.1 of Eucyclogobius newberryi. Classification (NCBI taxonomy): domain Eukaryota; kingdom Metazoa; phylum Chordata; class Actinopteri; order Gobiiformes; family Gobiidae; genus Eucyclogobius; species Eucyclogobius newberryi. The sequence continues at coordinate 14,005,768 of NW_027315724.1, read as the reverse complement.
TTTTCCGGCATGTATCACATCTCTTGTCCGATTTTCATCATTCAAAGTTAATTTTGTAGATAATCATCATCTGATTCTTCTCTATCGTGTAGTTTTTTCAGCCTCTGTCGTCAAATGGACCATTGTTGACGAAATAAACCACAAACTTTGAGGAATTACAACTACAGTATCTAGCGGTAAATGCACCTTTGAGGTTGGCTGCCAACCGCCATAAAAAGTAACAGACCAACAATCAGAAGTTTCAATTTTCCTTATCTCTTTTAATGAAAAAATGTTGGTGATTGTGTCATCATCGTCACGGCAACTGTAAAGAATATGGCCATGCATTACGCAGTCACTCGCAATGGCTTCTTCCCATTGTAGCATCTAGTTATTCTTGTTTTATTATTTTTACTCCCCCCTCCCCATGGATGTTATTTTTTTCAACTGAATCATAGGTTTTAGGTCAAATTAAAGGTGGAAAAAGTTCAGAATAGATTTTTCTTCAATCATCGCATCACACTATCTGGCATTTTAACAGAGGTGTGTAGACCTTTTATATACACTATCTTTCCGTGTGACACCAGGAGCTCTTTCACAAATTCCCTGTGCATGGTAGTAGCACTTAAAATGGCCTGCATGTTCAGTTTCTCCATGTACCGTGCAGATCCCATGTATTTTATGGTAAAAGTTGTCAAACTCGGAACAAAACATCCTACATTGACAACAACAGACATATCCATTATGTTTTGAGGATGTATAAAACATTCTACTATTCAGAGAAATACGAGAAAGTGAAGTTGATTTAGGACGTTGGTCTCTCGTGGTGTCCATTCTTTTTTTCTTTTCTATTTATATGATGACTTTAATTGGTAGTTTTTTGTGATCTTATATGTCTTGATATTGCACTGCAACTGGGGTGTTGACTTTCAGGAGACTTCCAGGGTTGTTCATGAGGTCCACAACATAACGCTGTGGGGGTCCATTCAACACAACTTCGTTCCAGGCCCGGTTGTACTCGCCTCTGACAAGTGAACAGCTCAGTCCAATAAAGTCTGCCAGGCACTTGAAGAGAAGCGCTCTGTGGTAGTACGTCCCTTTGTTTATCCTACCAATAGGAACTACATTTGACTGAAGTTGAAATTTGAGCTTGCTGTGGTCAATTGTCAATTCGAATGTGTTCATATTTTCCCTGTCCACTGCTCCACCCATGGCCTGGCTCACCATCTTGGCCAAAGAAGAGTATTGCTCCATTTTATCATCTATCAACAGGACCCTTTCTTTGGCCTCCTGAACCAAAGCCTCCAGTGTAGAGTCATTCAAACTCTTGTAATATATTTCAATAAGGGGCTTGTCTTTGGGTTTATCATCATCCCTTTTATGTTCAGCTCCATGCTTTGCAGTGTTAATTACAATAATGGCTCGGTGCTGGTTGACAGGCTGACAGAGGTGCTCCTCCAGAGATAGGTGTCTGTGACCTGCCACAGTCTTCCCTGCATCATAAAAACCATCCGAGACATGGTCATTGGGAGACAAAAAGCCCAACAGGCTGTATTTCACTGACAGGTTGGAGTTCAGCAGGTTCGTCATGGCCATGTTACTAAAGCTAGTTCTTTGGTTTTCTAATCGGTTGATCTTTTGAAGCTTTTCCAAAGTTCCCAATACACACATCTCCACCGCACATGGCTCATCACAGGCACATGCTTTGACAGCCAAGCAAGCCATTTTCTGAACATCTTTGTATTTAGAATCCAATAAATTGACCAGTGGTGGAAGACCTCCAGCAGTTTGAAACTCTGTCCTAGATGCTGTGTCACATGCCAATGATGCCACACAGCACGCTGTGCTGGACTGAACATAAGATTTTTTTGACTTCAGAGAGTCCACAAGTGCTGGGAGAACGTTTTGCGATAAAATACTGTAACGGATGTCTTCCTGTCCTGCCATGTTGCTCAGTGTCGCAGCAGAATTTGCCACAGTCATGTGACACTCTTCTGTGAGCAGCTGGACAAGACGTTCATGGCCTCTTGCCTCATACACAGCCATTACATTAAGGAGGTTGTTGTGCGTAAGATCAGAGAGTGCTCTTGATGCATTCCTCTTTACAGTCCAATCCCCACAGTTCAGTAACTCTACCAGTGCAGATATAGCACCTAACTCCCTGAGAACTTCTTTACTGGCAAGTGTGGCACTCATGGCAGACACAGCCTGGCTCACTGCTGCTTTTACTCTGTCGTCACTCACAGAAAAGAGCTCCACTAAAACCTTCTCCACATTTTGCTCATGAAGCATGTTGCGATTCTCTGAGCTCCGAGCCACTTTGGCAATACATTTTACAGCATTGGCTTGGATTTCTGGCTGTTTTGGACTGGGAATAAACTCCATCAGCTTGGCCAGACCTCCACCTTTATGAATGAGCTGGAAACACTCACTATCATTTAAACAGTTTGCAACAACATCTAAGGAGCGAGAATGAAGGTCATGAAGGTTCTTTTGGTCAAGAACATCTACAAGCTTTTCAAATCCTTGCTCTTTGATAAAGGTAATGCGTGTGTCTTTATCTATTGTGATATTCCGGAGTATTTTCAAAGCCAGTTGTTGAATTACAGGAAATTCTGACTTTAGCTGAGTCAGAAGGTGGGGTATGCCTCCAAGTTCATGTATGGCTAAGCGACTTGGGGAATCCTGCATTTGATTGTAAATGATCTCCAGTGAGTTTTTTACAACATCTGGGTCAGGACAGGAGAGAAGTTGAATCACAGGCACCAAACCTTTATGGTCAAAGATCTGTGCTTTACTGACAAAATCCACAGACAGTGAAGCCAAGCACAGGGTCCCAAACTCATGAACAACTGTCTCTTCTTGAGTAGAGAGCTTGTCAATAATGGATGGAATTATGTTCAATTTCTTCAAGGCCTTTTTCACATCAGCGTGGGTGGACATGACGCCCAGGGCCATGAATGCGTTGCGCCTGACAAGCTTGTTTCCATGATTGATGAGCTGACATAAAGACTCCAAGACCCCAAGTCCCAGGAGTGAAACCTTGTTATCATCTCCTCTTTTAGCCAATGCATGAATGGCTTCACAAGCTTTTATCAGGATGTCTTCTTCAGTGGACCTCAGTAGAAGAACAACTGTGACTGGAGTTTTGCATTCAACTACAAGTGGATCAAATGTTTCGTTTGCTGGAGTTGCGCTTTCTTTTTTGCCCTTCTTTACCATTGTGCACAATAGAAGTGTTGGCTTTACCCGGCGAAACTTTACGTACTAACAAAGCCTCGGAAACACAGCACAGTTCAACATTTGTCTAATGTGATATTTTGTCTGTCTTACTCTAAAGTAGATTCATGCAAACATAGCACCAGACTAGGCAAACTTTAGTTAAATTAAGCTAACTATCCCTCTCTTCCTTTCCACCTCTTTTTTTTTTTGTATAGAATAAAACCTATACTTTGAAGACGTACAAGTACAGTAGGTGGCGGTAATGTAACACTGACAGAAGAAGAAAAAGACATAAAACACCTAAGAAAATTGTTTTTTTTTATGGCGGCTTGTATCCAAGTTGTTGTTGTTGTTGTTATTGTTTTATGGCGGCTGGTATCCGAGTGTTACATTACCGCCAGACTTTATTCTTTAGACTTCATTTTTCAGAGTCCGACCAGCTTTTTTTGCCGCCAGGGGTTACATTGCCGCCAGCACTGAGTTGAAGAACTACAACTCTTTTCACACACTCAAAGTGAGTGTAGGGCTATATGACATCATCATTTCAATGATTACATTTTCATTCTAACAATGTCGAAAAGTCTGAGGAATAAAGTCTGGCGGTAATGCAACAATTGGATGCCAACCGCCATAAAACAACAACAACAACAACAATGTCAACAAGCAACAATGCTCTCTTCTTCTCTCTCTCTTTATCTCTTTCGCTGACTTCCTCTCTCTCTCTTTCTTTCTTTCTTTGTTTCTCTCTTTTTCTCTCCCTTTCTCTCTTTTTTTACGGTATAGAGTAAAACACATACTTAGAAGACGTACAACTACAGAAGGTGGCGGTAAATGCAACTGTGATAAAATGTGAATATATGATTATATTTCTGTGATGTATTTTATCTGCATAATGGTGATATTTTATCTGCATCATTAGTCTAAGAGAAGAACGGGTGTGTGCAAACTGCATTGGTGAAGGGGTCGTAAAGATTGGCCAAAGGATGTTTACCCCAGGAGGGGGTGTGACAGCCCAGAGGAGTTTGGGTAATGTTTACCCAAGGCTTGATCTCTAGGAAAAATACCAAGTGCCTTGATGTGAAGCTGACCAATGAGAAATGTGACCCGCCTATTCCAGAATATCTAATAAAACCAACCAGCATGGGAAAAAACAGGGTGAGGCGCAGGAGGGTCAGCCAGGCTCCTTACAACGGCCTGGCTGACACAGCCCAGCGTTTTCTCCTAAGCTTGTCATACAAATGTCTGATTTTTCTGTGTCGTTTCATATTCTAAGTTGAATTGTGTTCTCGATGTGTTACGGAATAGCATCGGTGTTTGTCTAATTCCATGACAGCAACTTTTCAGTTGGCTGCCAACCGCCATTAAAAGCAACACAACAACCACAATCTGGTCACGTACGCACAACATCACACAAACACAAATATTTAACAGCTTTTAATTCACATTTACTTCAAACTAAAGCGTGAGTGTGGGACATTAACCGGACGTATCAAACAATCAAAGATGAAAGGGCAAACAAAGGGGAAATGAAAGGAGCAAAAAAAAAGAGACCGTTTGGAGGCTGCAGACCTTAGAGACGATCTGAACCACATTACTGCAGTGAAGCCCAACAACCAGCAGGAGCTCTCCGAGGCTGAGCTGAAGGAAGAGCTCACCAAGATCCCTCACGGTCATCAACCCTCATCAACAACTCCAGACCACATCATACGTTACAGCTGAAGCAGAGCTCGTTCAAACCCATCAAAGTGGATCAGCTCGCAGTTCACTTTGTTCTGGATCCAAGTCTGCTGCGCCAGGTCTCAGAGGAGGCACAGAGACTCAGGGCCAAAGAAGGATTCACGGTGGCTGAGGAGGCTGCAGTGGAACATGAAACAGAAAAAACTACAAACTCCTGTGGAAGAGAGGACGCAAAAGACAGACCAGACAGCGTTGCATCAAAACTGGACCGAAAATAACCGAAACTCAAAAAACAGTTCAACTTCAATGAGCCTTGGAGACACTCAACAACCTTCTGCGGAAGCAAAGCCAAGCTATCAGACCTAGTGCAGGGAAATAGGCCCGTCCAGACTGCCCGAGTAAGTCGCCTCCACATTCGTTAGGGACAGCTGGTAAGCGCTCTGTTGATCTGTATTAGAATTGTACTGTTAGAAAATAAAACTTTGATTTGTTCTAACTATTCTTATTCATTGAAACAAGAGGGAAACAAAGACAAACAAAAACAAAGCAGAAAGGTGAAAAAGACTCACAGAATAATGGTCTGAACAAAATGTCCAAAATGGCAAAGATCCTGGAGCGGATGGTGAACCAGAACTTGTTTAACCCGATTCTTCAGAATTTTAAATACTTTGAGGACCCGGCGGACAATGGACATCCAGAGGGATGTGGAAATTTCAGTTTGAAAAGGACAAGAAACTCAGTCACTACACTCTGCTGAAATAAGAAATATCCCAATCTTTTTGCTTTTGGAATGGGATCATACGAGTTTAACAGACAGTTGCGCGTCCTGCTGAACTCGCTGAAAAACCTGTCGTACCCGTTATTTCCCATGTTGGCGAGCGTGCTGTGCTTGGACGTGTACGAGCAGAGCCCCCATCTGGCAACAGTCGGCTTCGACGATGGCTCTGTGGCCGTGTTCAACCCCCAAGTGAGAAGCTCCGAGCCGGCGTTTAAGATCATAGCCAAGACGGGCAAGCACATCAACCCCGTGTGGCTGGTTCGATGGCAGAACGATGACGAGGACAACAACCATAACTTCTTCTCTGTGTCCTCTGGTGGTTATATAGTCTACTGGACTCTGATGAAGAATGAGATTGTTCACACAGACATTATCCGCCTGACAGTGACGTCTGAGGATGAGAACATCAATGCTTGTCTCACATCCTTCGACTTCCACAAAAAAACCGACCACCTTTTCCTCATGGGAACCGAAACAAGAAAGATTTACAAGTGTTCAGGTCAGTATTTGGACTTGTACGATGCTCATGTCATGCCTGTAGACTATGTGAAATGGAACCATTTCCATCCCAAGGTCTTCATGTCCTGCAGCTCAGACTGGACTGTGAAGATCTGGGACCACACCATCAGCACTCCCATGTTCACCTTTGACCTGTGTTCGGCTGTGGGCAACGTGTCCTGGGCTCTGTACTCCTCCACTGTGTTCTTCGCCATGACCGCATGACCTGGGTTCAAACAAATACCAGGCTCTGTGTCAGCATCAAATCACGACCAAGAAACACCTGGCGCTTGTCCTATTCAACCCAGTGCACCCTGTGCTCATTGTGGGTTGTGGACATGTGTCCAGCTTCAAACTGTCTCCAAACCTCAGGAAGCAGCCAAAGAGGAAGAAGCAACCCAAAGATCCTAAGGCTTAAGTGGCAAAGATTGAGAGGCTTCTGTCTCGGAGCCGGAGCACAAGGGCAACAGCTAAGACACTTGCAAAGAGCTAGCAAGAGCTAACGGGAGCTCAATCTGCGGATCTAGTCTTAGAACTCTTATATTTATTCTACTCTGAGTAGGCCCTGCCAACTGGGGTGGAACTTTCTAGTAATAGCTGTGCAGTTTCGTTTGATACTATTCTTTGTATCCTAACAGGCCTGTAATGGGTACTTAGGTGTGATGAGGGAGCAAGAGTCTGTTTAGCATCGCAATGTCTTCTTGCCATGCGAAGCATTTAGTTTTCATTGTTTTATTTTTTTATGTTATGTTTGGCCCGTGACCCAGCCTGAGCATGGAAATTTGGCACGTGGCCCAAAATGAGTTTGACACATCTGTTTTAAAAGCTGCAATTGGCTGTTCCTTCACACTCCTCTGAAGGCATACTTCCACTGGTTTAAAGTGGACCCTGCGAGGTATCAGCTTACTAAGTGGTCTGGTTGACTTTGGCTCAAGGAACGCTTTTGAGCGAGATGATTGGATAAGAGTGAACACAGACTCAAGTGAAAACAAGATGGCCAAAAGCTGATTCAAACCGAAATACCAAATGCTGACTTGGTCTTGTGATAAACCGCCATATTTCCAGTGATGGTAACTTTGAGCCGACAGACTTCGCAAAACAAAGCTATGATAGTGTCTGTTAGTACAAGCTGTTTCATGTTTATCAATACACAGCACTTGGGATAAAATCAAAATTATACATTTACATTTTGAGAAGTCATAGGTAGTTGTTTTTTTCTAAAACTCTCACCCATGGACCACTTCTGGACGATTGAGGAATTACATCATAGTAGTATAACATAACACTGGTGCTTGAAGTGTTTTTTTTTTTTTTTTTTTTCACACTAAAACCAGGAAAACCTTCATTTAACCCATCAAGCTATAGGCCAATTTGCCTTGGCGTCGCAACTAGGGAAAACCATGGAACACATGGTTACCGAGCGGTTGAATCACTTCTTGGAAAGTCAGAATTTCTCACCAAAGTGGCATCCACAAGGGCAGAAATACCATGGATTCTATATTATGTTTAAAATCGGAACTCCAATTAGCCAAGACTAACAGAAAAATAGCTAATGCAGTATCCTTTGATGTTGAGAAAGCATACGATATGGTTTGGAGGGAAGGGCTCCTTATCAAGTTGCTTAAGTGTGGCGTGAAGGGAAAGTTGTTAAACTGGGTTAGGAGTTTCTTGTCTGGCCGACGAATTCAAACCAGAGTGGGAATCCCACAAGGAAGTGTGTGCAGCCCTATCTTGTTCAATGTCATGATGAATGACACATTTAAAGATGTAGATCAATCTGTTGAAAGAAGCCTTTATGCTTCTAAGAGAAGAAAATGCAGAGAAATACAGCAGGTGGAGCAGAGGACTCTGAATTGGGGATTTAAGCTGTCCGTACAGAAATCTCAAGATATTTATTTCTTCAAAGGGCATAAGGGCATCTCCCTTAAAGATAGGCTGCAAAGTTATTTGTAATTGTGCTTTCAAGTCCTCGTTGGTCATTAGTATCCAAGTCTTAATATATACAGATCCTATTGATAAAAAAATAAACTATTATTTAAAAGAATTACGCTCTTTTGCTGCTGCCGTCTTTTTGCCTTCACCTAACCCGGAAATGTGTCGTCACACCGGGACATTGTCTAGTCAACACTGAGGATATTTGCACTGATAGTGATAGTGACCAAAATACGAGTGAATCCTCATCAAGTGAGCGGATTTCAACGGATAACAAACAGCATCCTGTTACCTCATATATTTGAGCCTGACGCCTCGTCGGACCATGAAAATAGAGTCAATGAGAATGATGATGAGGAGACGAGAATGAGATGGCGACTGGACATCGACACTTTCTGAATGGTGCGTCTTAAACTGGAATATTTCCCATGAAATACAATGTTGACGAGGTTCCTTACTGTATTAATTCAAAACTACAAATTACTAGTGGGCTTCCACCCCACAAGTCCGAAAGTCCACAAGTCCGATAGTAGCATTATCTAAAGTGCCCGTGCGTGCTGCTGCTCACCGCTGCTCACCGGACCGCACTGTGGATCCACAGCGGGCTCTTTCGCAGTACGTCCTCTCCCCAGAGGACGCGCTGCTAAAGACACGCACTTCCCAGACAAGTTATTCAGATAACTATAGCAGATAACTATACCGCTGACTCCTCCAGCACAGCTGGAGTCCGGACTCACACTGGTCCATCCAACTTCCTGGTCGACAGTGTCAAAAGCAGTGTCAAAAGCATATCTAAACCCACGTTCAGGTTCAGGTCCGGATTCGAAGCCAGAGGTTTAGGTTCAGGTCCGGACTCATTAGGTCCGGACCTGAACCTAAACCTCTGCCATATTTGCATAATGTTATAACAGCATAACATAAGCTATTTCGCTAAATTAAGTTGAAGACACTTGAACAAGGACGACTATCAAACACAAGGCTTAACTGCAGAGTGAAATAAACTCAACTTGTCTGCTTTATTCACTGTTTTTAACAGAAGTTACAACTTAAAAATCACAAGCTAAGAGCTAGCTGTTAAACTATAGCTTAACTAACAGTTAACACACATTACTTGAGGAACAACTCAAGACTCAACTCAACAACAAGAGCATGTTGAGTATTGTTGACAGGGTCAGTCTGGGTCAAGGGTCAAAGTAGTTGTTTCATCTGATACAATATTTTGTCTTTAGATACATTTCCACTCTTTATTGTTGCAGATCCATTGGCATCAAAAGTCAGGTAAAAACCTTCAAACAGACAATACACCAGTGTAAATCATTAAGTAACAGTGTAAAATGACAGTGTAACCCACGTACTTTTATTGCAAATAGGAAAAAAACTACAACTCCCAGTACCCCTTCTTGTCACGTGGTTTACGTATGTTGCGCGTCACACACGCACTGCGTCACTTTAGCTAATCACGCGCTTGCCGGTTCAATATCAGCTTCCTGTGTGCCTCTCCGGGCACGGGGTTGGTAGAGGCGACAGGACGGCTGAACCAGACGCTTTATCAACCGCCGCTGATGCTGGACTCGTAGCGCGCAGGAAAACGTGGAATTTGGTGAGTCTGTCTGAGTTGTCTGTCTGTGTCTTCTTGTTGTGATGCATATTGCTTTGATTATTGATATATATATATTCATTGCCGTGCCAACAGATTATTTATCTAAACAGGTATTTATTCAAGTGTTTATTTAAATGTATTTGTACAACTGAATGTAATAAGTATTTACTGCATTACTTGTAATTTAAAGAGATGAACCAAAGAACCTAGAAGCTAGCTAAATGTTGGGTATTACACTGATGGACCTGTTTATTGATCGCAGGCCAGGTGTGCCCAGTGGGGTACCAGAACGAAGGATTAACTTGATGGCGAGCTGAGACCAGCCTGGACCCAGAACCAGAACTGAACACTGAACATTACAAAACTACAAACTTTCCAACATGAGCCACCTGCGGTATGGTAGGGGCTGATTCAGCCGTCCACTCCCACCCGAAAGACACCACACACCTTGCGAACTCTCCCCTCAGTCACAGCGCTATATTTTTGGACAATACAAGAACTCGGTTGCTTCTTTTATGGACATTTGTACTATTTTCATTGAGATGTGCAAGTGTTACTATGAGTGTGTGTGCTTTCTACCTTGGATGTCTTGCACTGAACATTATTGAAACTTGGATTGTTATTGATACCACCATAAATTGTAATATGCTTCAGTATACCATTGGAAATCTGCAGATCGCATATATTGTAAATATTGGTATGTTGGTCACTGTAAATATATAAGGCACAGCCGCACTTTGATTCTCTGGTTTTTGTATTATTGCTTGCATGCACCTCCCTGAGTCGAACCTTCTGATCTAGCCCAGTGGCATATTCTCACTTATGCAACATAAGAAAAACATGGCGAGCTAGCCAGGAGGTCATGTTAAGTATATGATACATTGCTAGTTAATTTAATTTCATTCAGACTCACCAAATTAAATCAATAATGAATGTGTTGGACTCACTCGGTGTTAAAATCCCTAACTCAGTGCTAATGAGCGGGATACCAAATTGTGATGCAGAGGAAGTGGAAGACTTCCTGCTACAATACGGGGCCATAGAACGCTCAGTTAAAGTAGATTCACCCGAAAGTGAATTTCACAAGAAATTAGTGGTCGAGTTTAAAACTAGTTCTGCGTTTGAGTTTTTAACACCTATTCTGCCTTACACGTTTAAACCAGAGGAAAATGAATATTGTGTGGAGAGTTTATCCAAGATTTATGCAGCTAATGTAGGTTGTGATAAGACTCTGACTTATTTAGCTGACTTAAAAGAAGTGGCAAAATTGTCTGGCCAGGACTTTACTGACGTTTTACAAGAATTAATGACCCAAATAAATGAAGCAGTTGCTGAGATGCGCACTGTTAAACCTGAACACCCCACAGAATTCAAAATGTCTGATCCCTCAACACCACCACAATACAAAATGGCTGCTGATTCTGAACTGGTTACCACACCTGCTGCAGCTGGAATGGGACAAAGACACCCCACAATCACCATGTCTCCTGAGGATTTGAATCCACCTGGAATACAGAGGTATGTGGTGGAACACATTGTAAAAAGTGACGATGTGCGTTCTTCACACAGATTACGAATGTTTTCCGGAAGAACCCCCCGACCACAGCATGAAGTGGATTATGACGTATGGCGTTCGAGTGTGGATATTATCTTGAAAGACCCTGCTGCATCTGAAATGCAAAGAACACGGCAGATCCTTGACAGCCTACTGCCGCCTGCTGTGGACCTTTTGAAACATCTCGGTGTAGATTTGCCTGCGGAAATATTTATTCAACATTTAGATTCTGCCTTTGGAACTGTACAAGATGGGGAAGAACTTTACATAATGTTTATGGACACTTTGCAAGATTCTGGTGAGAAGCCATCCGTCTATTTACAGCGACTGCAAGTAGCACTTAGTCTTGCTGTAAAGCGGGGAGGAGTAAAACCAAGGGACATCAACAGGCACCTGCTGAGCCAATTCTGCAGGGGGTGCTGGGATAATAACCTCATTTCTGAGCTCCAGTTAAAACAGCGGAAATCAAACCCACCTTCTTTTGCGGAGCTGTTGTTACTATTGAGGACTGAAGAAGATCGTGAAGCAAGTAAGGTGCAGAGGATGAAACAACATCTTGGGACATCAAGACGTGTCGCCCCTCAAGCACAGTTCGCCGTCGAAGGAAGTGATGTTTCTGCTGCCCTGTCGACGCTCACCAAGCAAATGGCTGAGGTACAACAGCAACTGGCTGCGCTGACTGCTTCCCGGGTTACCCAGTCCAACCACCACTCATTTACTCCAAGAATCCAGCAGTCAAGTCAAAATTCCAGACCTGCTCGGACTACATCTTATTCATCGTCTCCAAGCCCCAAGCCTGGATTTTGTTTCCGATGTGGTGAAGATGGACAAATCCGACCACAGTGTGAGAATCGACCAAATGAAGAGCTTGTAAATACAAAACGTAAACAGTTTAATGAGAGGAAACAGAAATGGCAGCGGTGCCATCAGGCAACCAATGGACATTTAAACTAATCTCAGCTCCTGTGGAGGGACATACAGGAGCTGTGCAGGACCCCCAAGAAAAGGAATATTCACAGTGTTAATTCACAGCAAACTGGTCCGGGGTTATTACCAAAAATTCCCTGTGGGCTTGTTGGATCCCGATGCACTGCAGAGGTCAGTATTGCTGGTCAAACCCATAAGTGCCTGCTCGACACAGGGTCACAGGTGACCACAGTATCTGCATCCTTTTACAATAAACACCTCTACGAACAACCAATCCAGCCACTCCATGATCTTCTGCAAATTGAGGGTGCTGCTGGACAAACCATTCCATACCTTGGGTACATAGAGCTCTCCATTGAGTTTTCTAAAGACTTTGTGGGCGAAAAGGAAATTGTTTCAACACTTTCATTAGTTGTTCCGGATGCAAGCCCACACATCGCAACTCCTATCCTCATCGGCATGAACACACTAGAGACACTATATGGACAGTGCTGTCATTCAGCATTCCAGCCGAATGCCCAGGGTTACAGAGCGGTTTTAAATACATTACAGCTGTTACAGCAATGCAAGGACTATGGCAAAATAGGCGTTGTGAGACTTAACAACAAGGCACCAGTGTGCGTTCCGGCGGGTCGCACCATTGTCATCGAGGGCTCTGCTAAAGTCTCTTCTCCACCACCCAGCCACAGTGTCCTTTTGCAACATCCTGCCTCTGCTCTGCCTGGTGGAATAATACATCAGCAGCTGTCTCATCATGCTTCCAGCTCTACCTCCATTTAAGGTTCCGGTAGTAATTTCAAATGAATCCGAATGGGACACTTTTATCCCCCCACTGAGTGTGATCGCTGATTTAGAGGACTATCATTGCATTTTAACCGAACATCAGGTGACAAACCATTCTACAACTCCATCATCCAAATCAAACATCAACTTTGGAGATTCGCCTCTTTCAGCTGAATGGAAAGAGAGGATCACAGAGAGACTAAACACTGTGTCGGAGGTATTTTCTCAACATGACTTAGATTTTGGATGTACCACTACTGTAAAGCATAAGATCCCACTTCACGACTCCACACCGGTGAAGCAGCGTGCTCGGCCAATTCACCCACAGGATATCGAAGCTGTCAGACGCCATCTACGTGACCTTCTTGAGGCCGGAGTCATACAGGAATCTACTTCTCCTTTCTCGTCCCTGTAGTGGTGGTGAGGAAGAAAAATGGTGATGTGCAGTTATGCATAGACTATCGCAAATTGAACCTTCAAACCATTAAAGATGCATATGCTTTACCAAATCTTGAAGAATCATTTTCTGCCCTCACTGGGTCAAAATGGTTCTCCGTGCTGGATCGAAAGAGTGGATACTACCAGATAGAGATGGATGAGGAGGACAAACAGAAAACTGCATTTGTGATCCCCCTTGGGTTTTGGGAGTTTAATCGCATGCCACAAGGGATTACAAACGCACCCAGCACCTTTCAGCGCTTGATGGAGCGATGCATGGGAGATCTCCACTTGAAAGAGGTGCTGGTGTTTATAGATGATTTGATAATTTTTTCTGACACTTTGGAGGAGCATGAGCGGAGGCTTCTTAGAGTTTTTAAGCGATTGGGGGAATATGGACTAAAATTATCAACAGAGAAAGGTCGTTTTTTCGAGACATCTGTCCGATATCTGGGACATATAGTATCTGAAAATGGTGTGGAAACAGACCCAGAAAAGATCAAAGCCATAAAAACCTGGCCAATTCCCACGACACTTAAGCAGTTAAGATCATTTCTGGGTTTTGCCGGATACTATCGCCGATTCATACGAGACTACGCCGTCATTGCCAAACCACTAAATGACCTGACTCGTGGATACCCACCAGCTCGTAAGTCAAAGAACTCTAGACCACAATCATCACTGTATAGTCCGAACCAGCCATTCGGGGAAAGGTGGACTAGCCAATGTCACGACGCTTTCGACGCACTCATCGTAAAGTTGACCACTGCTCCAGTGCTTGGTTTTGCAAATCCAACTCATCCGTACATTCTCCATACGGACGCTAGTGTGACGGGACTGGGAGCAGCGTTGTACCAGGAGCAGGAGGGGAAGCTTCGGGCCATAGCCTACGCCAGCCGTGGACTGTCGCAAAGTGAAAGCCGTTACCCCGCACATAAACTAGAATTTCTTGCCCTCAGGTGGAGTGTAACGGAAAAATTTCAGGATTATCTTTATGGATCAAACTTTACAGTGGTTACTGACAGCAACCCCCTCACCTACCTCCTCACCACTGCTAAACTGGACGCTACAGGACATCGTTGGTTGGCTGCTTTGTCTACCTATTCTTTCAAAATCCAATACCGGGCTGGAACACAGAACAAGGACGCAGATGCTCTCTCCAGACGTCCTCATTGTTTCAAGTGACGACATCCTGCAAGACCATGAGATTGTAAATCAATTCATAACTCAGCATGCCGCTGACTTTGAAGTGATTTCAGAAGACATTGTGAATGCCATATGCCAAGGTCATTATGTCCGCTCTACACATGACCAAGGGTTCACTTATGTGGAGTCAATGTCCGTCACAGCTGACACTATTCCGGACGATTATTGCTGTGGAGGTATACACCATTTGCCAGTCATTCCTGCCTTCGATGTTAAAGAAAAGCAACACGCTGACCCATGCATCCGAGAGTTAATCCATCAGCTCGAAACGGGTGAAAAGCCTCCGCCAACCGCAAGGGCTGAACTCCCTGAACTGCCACTCTTGTTAAGAGAATGGTCAAGGATGGAGCTGATGGACGGAGTGTTGTACAGGAAGAGGCGAGATGATGAAAATATTGCGTATCAACTTATTCTCCCTGAAGAACTGCGTCCAGTGGTTCTGAAAAATCTTCATGATGACATGGGTCACATGGGGATTGAACGTACCCTTGACCTGGTACGAACAAGATTTTATTGGCCGAAAATGGCAGCAGATGTGGAGCAAAAGATCAAAAATTGCGGTCGTTGTGTCCGTCGGAAAGCACTGCCTGAAAGAGCTGCTCCACTTGTCAACATTAAAGCAACACGTCCGCTTGAGTCTTGAGCCTGACACCAGCAACACCCGTGACATTTTGGTCTTGACTGATCATTTCACAAAATTTGCATTTGCCATCCCCACACCTAACCAAAAAGCAAAGACTGTAGCCAAATGTTTGTGGGAGAATTTCATTATTCATTATGGCATCCCCGAGCGAATCCACACAGACCAGGGGGCAGATTTTGAGTCTAAACTAATTAAAGAATTATGTGAAGTTGCTGGTATTCTCAAGAGTAGAACAACGCCGTACCACCCACGAGGAAACCCACCATAAATTGTAATACGCTTCAGTATACCATTGGAAATCTGCAGATCGTATATATTGTAAATATTGGTATGTTGGTCACTGTAAATATATAAGGCACAGCCGCACTTTGATTCACTGTTTTTTGTATTATTGCTTGCATGCACCTCCCTGAGTCGAACCTTCTGATCTAGCCCAGTGGCATATTCTCACATATGCTACAACAGTGTTACAAAAACTAGCATAAAAGTCAACTTGAATCACTATAAAGCAATCAACTTAGCAGTATCAAAAGTAGAATATGAAAATATTTTACACAACAAATCAAAATAATACATCATATTAGCAGCATTAAACACCAGACCATATTTAACAACTGTAGAATACAAATACTGAATACTATTACAAAATATATACTCCAATTAATGAAGGCAGCAATTAAGCAATATTGCTTTGACTTTACTTTGTATTTACTTAATGCCAAATACATCACACCACAACATAACACTTATTTCATTCATATTTACACCCAGACCACGCTGACCCCTTCCCTTTAACACGCCCGCAGCACATTAAGATAAGATAAGATAAGATATTCCTTTATTGTCCCACATGGGGAAATTTCATTGGTGCAACGCAGGTAGATACAGAGGTAGATACAGAAGAACAGATCACTTATAGGAAGTCTGAAAAACACTTTCAGTAGAAGATCTCCTATAAATAAATAAATAAATAAATACCATTGCATGTGATCCAGACAGTAATTGCACATGAATATGTGTCACGACAGCACATAGATTGCACATGAATTTCACAGTAATTGCACATGAATTGCACATGAATTCCAACAGCAATTGCACATATGACAGAATTGCACATCAGTATTAGGTTAGGTCAGTATTGCGACGGGATAACGTGACGATCTCCGGGTAAGACGACTGTTCTCCGCAGTTTCATGAGTTCCTCCTTTGTGTAAACGCGGTACGGCGCCGGCCGGGGGGCGGGGCCGGAGCCGGGGGGCGGGGCCGGAGCCGGGGGGCGGGGCCGGAGCCGGGGGGCGGGGCCCGAGCGGGGGGACTCAGAGCCAAGACACATCGCAACGACACGACGAAAACACTCAATCCAGCCGAATAAAGTCAAAACAAGTTAATTTAAAGCGATTCCAGTGCGTGTCCCGATCGTTCGTGAAGTTCCTCTTTCATATAAACGTGTATATAAACGTGTACCAACGACACGCCGTACTTTAGCGCGGCCGGAGGGCGCGGGGAGGGGGCTGGTGGGCTCACTCGGAGCTAGCTCACGTCACAACAACACAACGAACGCAACGAAAAACGCTCAAATCCAGCCGAAAAAAGTCAAAAACAGTTGAATTAAAAAACTATTCCAGCGCGTGTCCCTATCGTACAGTAAAATAGAAAAAATATACTAACTATATTTACAAAATATAGGAGATAAAGCACAATAAGTGTGAGAAAGAAGAGAGAGCGTTTACACCGGGCTGCCAGCTGTACCAGCGCCTTATGACGTAACAATCACAACATCGCACGCGGCGGCCCCAGTTTGAAACAGTTCAGATAAAGCCAGCGATCTTACCGGCTGCCGCTTCAATGTTCACATGTGGATACACGGTTCCGCGCTGTCTCTCGCATCTTTAAACTTATTTCGCCGGCTTCAACTTATGCCTGGAAGACGCTAGCGTCGCTAATTAGGGTCCGTATGCGCTATTGATCGAATTTCGCGATCAATGGAAGGTTTAAGATTGTCTAGATTCTAGAACGAAAAGAATATAGTATGTGAGTGCTAGAATTCTGTATTATGAGTCCAGAACCGAATCACCGGGGTTTCGGTTTTTTTGGACCTGAACCAAAATGTTTTTACAAGTCCAGATCCGGTCCGTCATAGCGGTACGCATCCCTACTCAGATCTAACAGAATTAAGAATGAGGCTTTGCCCGTGTCAGTGTTCCGGCAGATGTCATTTGTCACCTTGACAAGAGCAGTCTCAGTGCTGTGATGAGGTCTAAAACCTGACTGAAAAACATCAAATGAGTTGTTTATTAAGAGGAAATCTGTGAGCTGTTGCAGCACTCCCTTTTCTGTGCCCTGACCGAATCATAATTTCTCCATGGCGCCTTTTGCTTATTTTTAACCATTTTACCCTTCATAGGGGCAATAGTGTTTAGAACATTCAAAACACTAGATGTAACAGAGTTCAACAAATCATTTACATTAGAACATGAGATATTTTCAAAGTTTATCATTTCCATAAACAGTGCACCTGTGCCATCACTTATGTGTCTCCTCTGAACAACTGCAGGACCAGCCAGTGGTTTGGGAGAAACAGACAGGTCAAAGAAGACACAGACATGATCAGACAGAGCAGCATCGACTACATTTGAAATATTTACCCCCTTTGTAATTATGAGATCTAGAGTGTGCTAGTGTGCTAGAGTATTACTAAGTCATGTATATAAACTTTGGCAGGATTATTGGAATCGTTGTGATACTGGACGGCATCTTTATCAGATAGAGATAAGTAGTTTGATGGTCCTCTTACAATCCAGTTGCACAAATCATGTAAGGCTATAGTTACTTACTACAATTTCCTTTTGGTATTATGGTTTCCGTTGATCTCCTATCCCAGGGCTCAGATCAAGGATTTTCACTTGTATAGCGGTGCTGCTAAACAATCCGTTAATTTTTCGAAATTTGTATAGCAATTTCATAAATGCATAGCAAAACACGAAAGTGACTAACAATCAATATTTTCCATTGATATAATACGATCATTTATTTAAATATATTTGTAAACATTCTATTAAAGAAAACTCTTAACAAATTAACTTTAAACACTTTTAAAAAAAAAAAATCTTTAAATAAAACTTGCAAATAAAATTAATTGTTGAAATTAATCAACACAAAGTCAGATGGCCTTATTTACAACTTTCTTCCATATCATCATCAATCAGATGACTATTTGCAGGAGTCTCATTTACATATTAAAGGCGCAATGGACGATTTTTCGGCGATTTGAGAACGCAGGCGGAAGTGCGCATGTGCACCCCCCGTGTGGACTGATACAACACAGACGTGCGTTTGTTTATTAGCGCAACGGAGCGCATCGCATCTCTCGTCTCCCGTAGATTTCTGTCCTCTTCTGCGTCAGCTCGAACTGTCTTTCTACAACATAGCGTCCTACATGTGTCATGCCGTTATTGACGATCGATTGACGAGTGATCAGTACTTTTAGGCGCTTTGGTTATCCAATTGAACACACATTTTTGTATCGCAAAAGCTGCGATACAAAAGCACTTTTTTCTGACGAACGCATCGCATTTGAGAGAAATTGCGTTGCATTTTGCGATGCGATACCACTTATTCTGAACCCTGTATCCGCACTCAATCCAATAGGTGGCGGTAAATGCACCTTTCAGTTGGCTGCCAACCGCCATTAATAGTAACACAAATACAATTTCCCCAAGGTGACCACAAAATCAATCAATTGTTAAAGAAAACCAAAAAATGGTAATTTACTTGAGACTATATAAACATATGAATATGGAAACAACCATCCATGCACACCTCTCTTGTTTCTGAGCCTATACTCCATGTAATTTGCATGGGGAAATTGCTAACATTGCACAAACAAAAAAGGCTTTGTTCCCCCTTTCCGAAAGCCCATTGGAAATTACAGTTTTCCGACATGTGAACATTTTTCCCATTTTGGAGCCGAGCGGGACGTTCCTCTGGTGGCTGCTTCATCAGTGAATGTCAATGAACATAATTCAGTCTACAATAAAAGCGAAAACAATGGCTTTTCCTCACCCGGCTCTCCATTTTCACTGTCAGCTTTTCATGAATACTTCAACAAGACTCTTATCGCTCATTCTAAGGTCTTTCCACCACTGGCACATTCAACCGTGGTTTCTGGGGGAAAGCTATTCACACTAAATTACTACTACTAAATTAGATAAATAAATACAATTAAACTGATGTCTGTACAGTCAAGAAATTAGTTTTGTTATTTTGAAATTGGAAATTCCAAAAATGTTATTGATCCAAAATAAAAGTTGTTGCTTTGAACTGCAATTTTTAGTTTATGTACCTGGAGAGTGGCGGTTTATTTCCCAATGCTGTTGTTGTATCCTTGGGCAAGACCAAAGAAGATGTTTGGTTTCAACTGATTTTAAACTTTAAAGACACAGCAATAGACGAAAACAAAAGCATGCATTTTTAAAAAAATGTTTTTGGGATGCTATTAATGCACAAAAAAAAGTTGTGTTTACTGTGAGTGCGCTTACATCTCTACAAACCTCATACTTAGCCTGGGGGACCCTCCTTCTACTTGTTTCCATGGAAATACCTTTCCTTTTCCTATAATATTCAACAATATGGCATAAAACCTATGTATTTAAATGGAGTATGTTCCAAAGTATGATTTTTTTCCCATGGAAATATGCAGGGGACTTCCATCCATCCATCCATCTTCTGCCGCTTTATCCGGGGCCGGGTCGCGGGGGCAGCAGTCTGAGCAGGGACTCCCAGACTTCCTTCTCCCCAGACACTTCCTCTAACTCCTCCGGGGGGATCCCGAGGCGTTCCCAGGCCAGCCGAGAGACATAGTCTCTCCAGCGTGTCCTGGGTCTTCCCGGTGGGACATGCCTGAAACACCTCCCGAGGGAGGCGCCCAGGAGGCATCCGGAACAGATGCCCGAGCCACCTCAGCTGGCTCCTCTCGACGTGGAGGAGCAGCGGCTCTACTCTGAGCTCCCCCTGTGTGGCCGAGCTCCTCACCTTATCTCTAAGGGAGCGCCCAGCCACACGGCGGAGGAAACTCATTTCGACCGCTTGTATCCGCGATCTTGTTCTTTCGGTCACTACCCAAAGCTCATGACCATAGGTGAGGGTAGGAACGTAGACCGACCGGTAAATAGAGAGCTTTGCCTTTCGGCTCAGCTCCCTCTTTACTACAACGGTCCGATGCAGCGACCGCATCACTGCAGCCGCTGCACCGATCCGCCTGTCGATCTCACCCTCCATCCTTCCCTCACTTGTGAACAAGACCCCAAGATACTTGAACTCCTCCACTTGGGGCAAGGACTCCCCACCCACCTGGAGAGGGCAAGCCACCTTTTTCCGGTCGAGAACCATGGCCTCGGATTTGGAGGTGCTGATTCTCATCCCAGCCGCTTCATACTCGGCTGCAAACCGTCCCAGTGCATGTTGCAGGTCCGGGTTTGATGGAGCCATCAGGACGACATCGTCTGCAAACAGCAGAGATGAGAACCTGTGGTCCCCAAACCGGACACCCTCCGACCCCTGACTGTGCCTAGAAATTCTGTCCATAAAAATTATGAACAGAACCGGTGACAAAGGGCAGCCCTGGCGGAGTCCAACATGCACTGGGAACAGGTCTGACTTACTGCCGGCAATGCGAACACAACTCCTGCTCCGGTCATACAGGGACCGGACAGCCCTGAGCAAAGGGCCCCGGACCCCGTACTCCCGGAGCACCCCCCAAAGGACACCCCGAGGGACACGGTCGAAAGCCTTCTCAGGATCCACAAAGCACATGTGGACTGGTTGGGCAAACTCCCATGAACCCTCGAGCACCCGATGGAGGGTATAGAGCTGGTCCAGTGTTCCACGACCGGGACGAAAACCACTCTGCTCCTCCTGAATTCGAGGTTCGACTATCAGTCGGATTCTCCTCTCCAGGGCTCAGCGGGGCTCAGCACTATCTCCAGAAAGTGAAAAATGTTGCCTTTAAATGCTAGTGAATTTGTCGCTATGAATTTTGTAACTCTTTGTAAAACTTGTATATTTGCTGCTAATTTCCTCACTGCCAATTTGACTATTTATTATGAATATTTAAAAGGTGAATTTTTATTTTTCTGAGGGGGAAATGGAATTGTGTACTGTTCAGCGACTGCCATTAAAATATATACCACTGTATATAATGTCTGTCTTTGTGAAACAGCATATTATTTTAAACTCCTTCCTTCATTTAGGAAGCAATCCACTTAGATAAAATTATCTCAACTGTGTATTCTGTTGTGAGAAATTTATAATTTTACTTAAACTACTGAATCACAAATGTTCCAGAAACAAAAAATCACTTTTTGTTGCTAAAATATTACATTTTAACTTGGTGAAAAATAGTGTGTAAAACTGGGGACAGTGATGAGAAATGTTTTGGCAGACTATTCACAAAACATGGAAAAATATAACAGATGGAAGAGGCCTGAAGAAAAAAAAAAACAGTAAGAGAGAATAAGGGAAGCGTTGTGTTCCCACAGACTGATTTGAGCTTTTTATGAACATACCATTAAAGGGTAAATATACGACAACACTAATGGGCTATTGCAGCTCCCATCGCACATGATGGATGGAATTAAAGTAATTGCTTGTGTTTAAATTAATTATAGAACGTCACCGCACAGAGGTGTAACAGAGCTCCATCTCTCTTTATTTCTTTGTGCAAAGTCAAATTCCGCCTTTCCACCTGCAATCCAAAACCTGAAGTATTTTCTGGAAAATGATTATTTGCATTAATTTCAGTCAAATGCTGGCTATGGGATGAGCTTAATCCACACACTGCAGTGCACAGCTCCTGTCAAATGTAGACATTTATGTTTATACATCTGCTGCTGGTGAGTGCTTTTTAGATAAGCACATAAGGGGATAGATTCTGATGTTTTTTCATGCACGTCAGTGAGTTATGTCCTTAGGTTGCCCGATGTAGGGCAAAATATCCTTGTATTATTTATCTAATGTTGTAATTTGTGTAAACTGCAACAAAATGCTTATGAAAAGCAATGTATTTAATGATTATGCAAAATCAACTTATATGTCACTCATTACAACAGCGCTTCCTCCTCATTAGCTTGCTCAAAGTTGTAATTTGATTGATTGCTGCATTTTTCAATAATCCTGCATCGTCTTGCAACTGAGGCTCAAGTGCTCAGGAAATTGCTGTTTACACCGACCCCCTATCTGGGTCATACATTTAGAGTTCTAAAATGTCATGTTGCATTTTTTTCAAAATGATGTACATGTAAATTGAAATGTCACCATGAAGAGGCAGGGCATTTCAGTTCAACAGTTTTGAACAGGAAGTCAATGCACCTGTTTCTATTATTAGGCCTTTTTAGAGCATGAACAATTTACATAATCTAAAAAGATGACATACTTATAGTTATAATTCAATAAGTACTTGAAAAAGCATAATATGTCTCCTTTATGTTAAACATATTTGCACTTTGTGACCTTTCTAGAGGAGGATCTTTCACTTTGACTGGAATACCATGCTATATCATTAATCCTATATCTAGCTGGCATTTACCTTGAAAAAACGTAATTCTTGCTCCTAGCAAGCTTGCTTCTCCACATCTGTAACCCATAAAAGTCACTGCAGAATTGCCCATTCCCTGTTGAGAGTTGGCGTTGATATCAAAAGCACTTCGACTTCAGCAGAGTTACTGTATTGTTTTTCATTGGTACCATTTCTTTGTAACACAGAACTGCTCAAAACATGTTTCACAATACCCAAAAAATAGACAAAAAAATCCCCAACGCACACATATTCTCCTCTGTTTCAGCTCTAGTTGGTCATTTATAAGTTGCAGATATAAGAACAAACCAACCTATTATGCAAAATCAACTTTTAGCTTTTAACCAGATTATAATTATTTTTAGTTTAACAATTCTCGGTTGTATTCAAGAGTGATTCATGTTACTTCTGCGGACACGACGATATTGCTCTGTCAATCCCCGTATCACCGAGGCCCAGATTCCCGACTGATACGTGAACTGCAGCACTCCAAAGGGCGACGTGTCATAAAGAAGCAGTCGCAAAATAGCGCTGCAGTTTTCATCCTGGAAGTAAACGGACTTTTAGATCATATTGCAATTTTAAAATGTCCAAAATTGAACCTATAGATCAACAGGCGTCGTACATTAGAACTATATAGCAGACAAAAAGCACAATATGTCTTTTTTAAACTTGGATATTCTGAACATCCAAAGCAGGTCACATCTAGTTGCAAGTCCAGGTACATTCCGTCTACAATATTTAGTTCATTTGCGTAACACAGGTTGCAAATTTCTCCCTCGCCTTTTTTTCTCGTAGCTTGTGTGAGCGTGCGCGTGTCTGACTTCCTTTCAATCATGCAGAAGCAGCTTACCCCTCTGAGCTGCTCCATTGGCTTCCATCCGAACCAACGCAAAGCCCTGTCCCCTTTCTTCCGCTCGCCTCCCTTTTCAAAACCACCAATCCAAACCGTCCCGTTTTTCAAATCTCTCCATCCGCAATTCATCCCTCGTTTCTCTCCCCTTTTCAAAGTTATGGGAAAACTCTTCCCCCCTCCCTCTGTGAAACCTGTTTGTATAAAGGTAATCTGCCGTTAACAAAAGAATGCCTCCCATGCTTCTTTGGGTCTTGGAGAAGAAGTTCTTTTGAAAACGTGTGGAAAAGGATTAAGGTAAGACCGCCAGGACCTATCTATCTTTTCTCTATTCAAGTCTTGAGCTCTGGACCAGACGAAGTGATGCGCAAATAACACCCACCCCGTAGCCGGCATTAAACTTACAGAACTCAATGACTCATGCAGACAAACTTTTTTTTGCAGCTTTCACTTTTTGGAGATATTGTGAGATACATATACAGGGCATGGAGTATGTAGAGTGACTTGGTTCTTCGACCTTAATGGACACACACTATGCAATATTTACTTTTTTGAGCTTTTAACCAAGGAACGTTTATGATTGGATCGTGTTGGAGCGTCAAGCCTGCGGTCGTAGGTTGTAAAGCCAGCAACTATCAACAACTAATATGCTCTGCGGAGGGCCGATGCTGGGCCGACAGCACCGTACAGCTGGACGGAGTCAGGCGTTCGGGGTCTACGGTGTGGCTGTCGGGGTCTCCTGAGTTCCAACGGCGCTGCCGCTTCTCCTTTTTCTGGACCGTGTTACGGACAATCGCTGCTGTTTCCACTGTCACTGTGGCTGCGGGTCGGCTGCAGTTGGACGAACTCACTCCGGACAAAAGGAAAAACTGATAGACTGTAATGGGAAGCGAAAGCCAAACTTTTGGAACAGGGTTGAACGAGACGGAATGTTTAACTCATGTGGAACTGACACGACATAACATATCATTTAAATTACTATCGCAGCTTTAAATAAATTGTCTAGTAAATCTATTGCCTCTGTCTTATCGATTTTACTTACCTGTGCGCCTTATTTGAGCTTTTATCTATTTTAGGTCCTGAGCCTTTTCTCAGGTGGCGGTGTTTTTTTTTTTTTTATAGTTTCCAAGTCAAATTGTCCTAGGGAACCCTATCCTGCCACACTTGTTTCAGTAATCTTGGGCAATTATATTATAATATATATTCTCAAACATGAGATGCCAAAGCAGAGGTACTCAAGTACATGTTTGAAGGCAAATAACAATACAATATAAACACACACTTGTTAAAATGTTGTCTACATTTTACGAAGAGCTATGAACTTCAAACTGGCACATCTATTTATTTATTTATATACTGATTTATGAATGAGATTATTAATTCATTTTTGTGATTCGAGGGATGTTTTTTTAGGATCCCTTAATCCTCAACCGTAATTTTTCCCAATTGACATTTAATGATATTAGATCTTCTTGTTCGCCCAACACATTTATTAATTCATATTTTGTATCTAATTGTGAGATGTGTCAAAATAAATCAAACATCAGGCTTTTTTCTTTTTTTTTTTCTGTGACTGCTATAGAGTGTTCATAATGTATATAATGTATCGACACTAAAATAATAAAATAATAGTCATAACACTGTTGATTGTCTGGCAGTCTGCTGGAAATCAAAGGTGCACCTGTCAATATCACTATTCACGAGCACAAATTAGCCAGCTTCATAGTTTTCTTCAATATTGTTACAGTCCAGTGAAAATAAATTGCATAGGACTTGACAGTAATATAGCATAGGTTTCATAGAGGTTGTATTCCAGTATTTCCAGTGATGGAAATACTGATGACCGTGATAATTTTATTTGTTGAGCCGATAGACTTAGGAAATCAAGGCTAGTACACGTTAGCATCAGCTTTTTCCTGCTTATCGACACATGGCACTCGCATTAAGAGCTAAAATACTATATTCCCAGTGCCTGATGCCTCTAATTTTATTCAAAGCAAATGTATTACATAAATATACAATGAAATCTTAAGCAGCATAGAGACAAAGAGGAGTTTCAGAAAAAGTGGATTATAAACCGGACGCTATTTCTTGTTTTCTCTAGCTGGGGTCAGCCCTATATTTCCCCGTATGTTCCCCGTGACCGCTATTCTCCGGTACGTCCAATTGTGAAAGGTAACAATGTTCCCCGTGGCTCCAGGCTACACTATGGTCTGTTTACGATGACAATATGATTATGATGATGCGGCTCTAGCAGCGCTATTCCTATGCCAACATTGCAACGGCTCCATAACGCACAGCTCGAAAAGTGCTTACAAATGTATAACTTTTAAAAGTATCCACAAGAATCCCATCCAGTAATTGTCCATGTGTTGTTCAGTGCCGCTGTACGGGACGAGGCAGCAGGGGGTGGACGATGAGCGGTCCCGGTGATCAGAGAAATTGGTTTAAGTCAGCCTCGGACTGTGGCTTTACCTCTACCTTTGACTCCTCGTATGTTGGTATTAGAGGCTTCCAAAGCAGAGACAGGGGAGTATGCACAATCTCATGCCCAGATTTCATCATCCGTCTTCGGCTTTGGCTCCACACTGAACCACGGTTCAGTACTTCCCACAAGTTTTCAAGGGCAAATTACTTTTTAAAATGTATTTGATGCACAGTTGTTCATAGTTGCACATGTGTTGTATGTGTGTGTATATATGTGTCTGACCGTGGCTAAACCAGTTACATGTCTACCCGGAGACATTTTGAGTTATTCACAGATTCTGAAAGTGTGAATTCAAAGCTTTCTGATCATATTTGAGTAAGTTGTGGTCATTTGAATGTATACAACTCTCAAACCCATTCACTGAGAAAACGGGGCTCAAAGTTTCTCACCGGAGTGAGCCCAGAGTCACAGGGGGGCTCATTTGCATCTCATTGAGATAAGCCCTCCCCCCTGTCACACTGACACCACCTCCCCCTACAGCTGTCACTGAAGAGGAGTGTTGTTATTGATGTGAACTGGACTTGAATCAGAATTAGAAGTTACTGTATTAAAATGGAAATACTTGGATTACAAAAGGCCCTGAATAGAATCAAAGAATCAGATTCATTGCATTTGTCGATAAACATAATTCACAGGTGATTCAGTGCAACACAAACAACAAAAAAGATAAAATAGCCTTTAATGTTACAACGCAGTAGATACAGGGGGAAAGGACAGAACCTATAGGAAGTTTAAAAAACACTCTTAATAGAAGAACTCTTATAAACAGATGCCAGGGCCAGGTATACGAACTGCAACGGGTCCATGGCTTTGAATATATGAGATATGAGATAATAGATATGATATGTACACCACCAGAGTCTAATTACATCAGAGATCACATCCTCATCCTCTTCTTCGTCTGTGCACTCTTCTGTGCTGTGACTCTTGGAGCTGGGCATGTGATGTCTTTTGCCTCGTCAGCACAGAAAGGCCTGATTTTTTCATGCAGATAGGTCTGCCTGTCAATGTCCAGTCCAGGTGGGACCAGGACATGGGGATTGTCAACCAGAGGCAGAACAGCTGAATTGCGTAGTAGCTGAAATTCCACTGGTTCTGCTTCACAGTGACTTTTCGCAAGCACCACACCTGGTCTCTTGACATCAAAGCTGTAAACAAATAACAGGACATTTAAGAAATGGCTTTTTTATACACAATGTGAGAGTTTCAATATAAATACCTGAAGTGCTGATAACTCTTGATCTTTGGAAGCCGTCTGAAGAAGGGACTCAGATGCTTCTGCCAGTCGAAGTTCTTGACAAACACTTTGCCATCCGCCGTTCCAACAAGCTGTGGGATATTGAGGTGAGACTCAGGAGAGCTGTTTAACACTACCTGATGACAAGGGCGACAATGTAAAAAAAATGAGAACAGAAGAAACAGATCTTAAGCAGAGAGCAGCACTGAAGTTTTGCCAGGCTAATGTTTACACATTACAATAGTCAAATAATATAAACTAACCTCATTGATGTCTTCCAAAGTGTCAACCCTGGTCTTCATGTATGCTCGCTTGACAAGTCCAAAGCCGCTATCAGGGGAGAATTTGGTGTGGCTAGCAATGAGGAAGTGGATGTCCATTGTGTAGTTAAGCTTGGCCCCGGCTGCAGAGGGTTGGACGGAAAGTGTATCTGTAGTAGACAGAGAGAGAGAGAGAGAGAGGAGATTAGATTAATACATATGACATTTGATTAAGACGTATATGTCTCTATAATTGCTATTCTGCATTTGCACTATTATTAGTACCTGCTGTGCAAAGTCAAAGCTGTAATGCATCCTGATGTCTTTGCTTGCTGGCGGTGAGGGTCCAAAGACAGCACATTAGATTCTGTTGTAGAGATCTGTGCGTGGCCTGCAGCTTCTGATGTGTTGGAGAAGCTGTTTCCACAGTGATCTGAAGCTTGATGTACAAACTGCAGGCTCACCTGAAAAACAGATGTTGCTTATGGTTAATTATACTCAATAATAATCATTAAAACATGAAAATCACCAAAATAATGTTTTACACTTACCAAGCTCCTTAGCAGACTTCACGTAGAGACCTTAGTCACATGGGTTGGGAGCAACTTCACATGCCAGTCCCTATGGCCAGAATGTCGACAGGTAGCATTATGGAATGGACTTCTGCATAGTTTTTGATAAACTCCGCAACGGTGTGAATCACTTCATGGCTGATGAACCTGCGTGAATGTGGCTGTGGGCGCTTCTTCCTCAACCGTGGTGTTGCTCCATTTTCGTCATAGTGTTTGATTATGTCAGTCAGGGTGCCAATTCTGAAAAGAGGAAAAAAAGGATTAGGGTTAACAGTAATATGGGAATAACACGCTTCACAAATAACAGTTCACATTGTGACGTTAACGGTGTATTTAAGATGCAAAACGCGGAGATATTGGGACATCTGCCCTCGGTTAGCGGGGCTAGCTAGCTCACTTGAGATAACACGGCTCGTAAAAGCAAAATACTTGCAGAACAGCACACCAAAACATGAACATACACTCGAGTTTAAAACCGGCGCACATTAAAGTGATTAAAAGCGGGTGTTTTAGTCGCAAAGCTTACCTGGTTCAGCCGTCCTGTTGTCTCTCCCAACACCGTGCACAGAGAGACACACAGGAAGCTGATAATGGCCAGGCAAGCGCATGATTGGTTCGAGTGACGCAGTGCGTAGGCCACGTGACCAGAAGTGGTATCGGGAGTTGTAGTTTTTAATTTTCTAAAACTAACGCAAAACACCATATAACACACACAAAGCACAACCCACAGGTCAAGAAATACTACATAAGTATATAATTTGTACAGACAAAACGCCGAAAAATAACCCGATAACATAACAAAGTTTAGCTTACAACTTCGCTCCAAATAGCTGCGTTTAGCTCCGGGCTGTGGGGGTAACAGCCGGTTTAGCACCATAAAAAAGACACAAAGCACGACCCACACAACCCACGGGCCAACCCACGCCGAAAAATAACCCGATAACATGGTGATAACAGCAAGTAGTCACATTAAGCCCGTATTGCAGAGTGCACTGAAGCAACATGTTAGCTTAGCATTAGCTCTACCGGAGCAGACAAGTAAGATTCTAAAGTGATCATGAGACCGCCTTAAAACACAGCGTTAAAGCAATAATTTAGTAGTAAAGTAAAAGTGTACCTGAGTAAACAGTTCTGTTGCAATGTAGTCCAGGAAATGTAAGCTCTGAAGACTGTGCTCTGCAGACGGTCTGGAGTAATGAGAGGAAAACACGGAGCACGCAGCTGTAGCCATGCGGATCACAGCTGATTGGTGGAAAATGTAAACAATACGTTGGCTAGAAAAAGGTGACGCCCCCCAGGAGAGCAGGAAAAAGACCCGAAAACTCCACATTTTTAACAGCTTATCTTGTTCTTAAAACAGGGTAGGGCTGCAGATCAAAATCTGTCTGTTTCTGACATTCTGTCTCTTCAACCTCAGTGCACACTAGACACAGTGCCATGTGTGCACTCTTCTCCCTGTGTCCTGCTTACTCTATAAAACAAATGCATGCATTCAATTAACCGTATGCCTTTGACTTTCTCTTCTCTCTGCTGAACGTTGACCTATGGTCATCTGAGTCAGAGCCAGCCTAATTGTGGTAAATGGGTGCGATCTCCTGCTTTGCGCACATGCAGAGATATGTCTTTTACGCACATGTTTGGCTCAAACATGCCCAGTGACTGAGATGACAATGTCAAAACGAGAAGATAGAGGAACAACACTACAGTTTCTTGATTGCGTGCATTTGCGATTAGTCCGACATTCGGGAAGAAGAGCAGAGTGGCGACGAGCAGCCCGGCGATCTGCAGTAACTTTTTATCCTTCCGCAGGTTCAGACTAGAGAACCTTCGGACTTGTGAACTTTCGGACTTGTGAGCAGCCACTGCATTTGCTTTCTAGAGTAATTATAGTGACATTGGCACCCACCGAACACACAGAGAAGACAGGACCACATAAACATTGGAATTAGTTTGACAAACGAAAATGTCATATAAATAACTCAAACTATGCTTGGTTTATTAATAAAGGCCTGTGACAGCTGCTTTTATAGTAATTCGTTTTTTTTGTAAATATTGTCCGCAACATAAGAACCCCGCCTCGTTGTGTGCTGCATGGCTGACAACACACACTTTTTATAGATTATAGAGATGGAAAAAGAAACAGAGCCTCGGTAAACAAGCTGCAGTCAAGCTCCACTGCTCCGAGATGAAATCTGCCGACACGTTGATGGAGTTGTTGACTGGAGGTGCCAGAATGTCAGCTTGCTAATTTTGACACTATTTTTGCTGCACCTCATGTCTTCTTCCCCCAGAAGAGTATCCGAACGTAGACGCCTCCTGGTCTAATGTTCTCGGTGTGGGTAGTTAGCGCAGATCTCCATCACGTTCCCGTTTCCCTTCAATAAATCTGTCAGACTTGTTGCTTTCCTCTTCGCTGCCTCTGCCCCGTAGACCTGTCTATGCAGGCTTCAAGTGGCTCACAGGGATGGATAATGTGTTGGGACAAACATATCTTCAAATCACTGCAGGTGAGAGCCACAAGTTGCACAGCGGCATGCTTCCCGGGACACGATACCAACTTGTATTGA
Organism: Eucyclogobius newberryi; assembly: GCF_026437365.1. Lineage (NCBI taxonomy): Eukaryota > Metazoa > Chordata > Actinopteri > Gobiiformes > Gobiidae > Eucyclogobius > Eucyclogobius newberryi. The sequence continues at coordinate 13,974,983 of NW_027315724.1, read as the reverse complement.
CACTGCATTTATTATTGCCAGCAGGTTCTCATATCAGTTTTGTGAAGCAGTTTACTAATTGTGAATAATTTCAATGTCAAAAAAACATTGGAGCACTTTTATTTTTCATATGGGCTTAAAAAATATCCAGTGGTTTGACTTGAATATGATTTGGTTTAGGGACTACGTCTCTCGGCTGGCCTGGGAACGCCTCGGGATCCCCCGGAGGAGTTGGAGGAAGTGTCTGGGGAGACGGAATTCTGGGAGTTCCTGCTTAGACTGCCCCCCCACGACCCGGCCCCGGATAAGCGGAAGAAGATGGATTGATGATTTGTTTTTATGTATCTGGAAATTATTATTTAAAAATAAAAAGGTAGCCCAAAATCTAAATTATACCAAGAAACAATTATGATTATTTTCAATGCATTGCCACTGATCAATTGCTTATTTTCCATGTTTGATTACATTACAGAAGATCTTGCCTGGACATTTTTTTTATGATTTCTGGTTCTTTTCAGCTCATTTAAAAACTCTGACTGAGCTCAGAACGACTTAATTTTAAACTTTTGCAGCAGTCCTCATGTATTGATCACTTGCTTAATGCCTTCCAAGTAATCACCTTCTATTGGGGACACAGCCTATAGTTTTGGTCAGGACAATCTTAGAGGCAAGATGTTTGATTATTGCACATTTGTGGTTGATGAATGAAGCTGGAAGAAAACCTTTCAATGCAGCTGGAAATCAAACATGGGACCTTCTTGCTGGGATACACAGTTCCAGTTAATGATAATTATTAATCTTAAGTGTTGAGCTGAAATGGGTAAAGACGGGTCTGCCATATACGTTCTTTACGTTCTCTATTCAATTGAATACTGTACATTGTTTGCTCAAAGGTGTTTTTTTTTATTATCCCATTTTAAAAGCTTCGATGGCAGCAAGCATCGAGCCAAATAGCCTTTCACTCGCAACCGACCACGACAACCTGGAGTATCATCAAAAACCCCAGTATGCCGTCGGGATGAGAGCTTCCAGCTGTGATAGGCTCCCCTTTAGCCCCCCAGCGTGGAGGGATACACCAGGATCAGGGGACAGGGAAGGGACTCTGAGCCTTTATGTCCTCGTCTGTTTTGTCTTTTCCCTCCAACATCCCGGATAGACCTGGAATCTCTCGCAATGCCGGATTTGTGTATGGGTTGAACTAATTGAAGCCCCTTTAAATGCCTCCCTGCCCTGACTCCTGGACAACGCTGGCACGGAATTTCGCGCACAACTGCAGACTCGCTTCCTTTTTGTCTGTTGTGGTGCCAAGCCTAATCCTACCTACCAACTAGAGAAAGAGAGAGCCAGAAAATGGCAATGCTGTAAGCTAAAGAGAATCTCCTCCTTCCATTCATTTCCAACACTCAATTCAATTTCAAGGTGCTTTGTTGGCTCGGTTTTGCTTGAGAGATGCCAAGGCAATTAGAGGCATGCATACGTCGCAAAATAAGACAAAAAGTTGCACCAATGCTGAACAAACAATATGGGAAATGCTAATAAACTTTGAAATGTTATTTCTGTGCGTTTTGTTCTCCAGGGCGCATTGCAGGATTTACCGGGCGCTCCTGATTGCAATGTGGCATGGAAGCTGCTTCGGCAAATTGTGCAAACACCTGGAAAGAAAGTGCAAGCTGCGACGGTAGAGTGAACATGCAAAATTAGTTTCAAAAGAAGTGATTGAATGACTTTGATTTGCCAAAATGTCTAACGTCTAATTGTGACGCACGAGTACACTAATGTTTAGAATGCACAGAGGGTTAAAGAACTAGAAATGTGCGGTTCAACTTGTGAGAAATGTGTTCTCTGAATGGGTCGCCGAAGTAAAAAAAAAAAATTCTCTTTGAAAGTGAATGAAATAATTAATTTTGAGAACAACAGAAGATGGAGGGAACATTGAGGATGAGATGGAGGTGTCGGTCAGGCGTGGTTCAGAATGATATGCGAGCAATGAAAGAGTAGGGTGAACTTTAGGTACGTCAAACATTCCGCATTCACTTGCTGATAGTGAAATGTCTTGGCTGCGTAAACGTTTGAAGTGACTAAGGTCTTTCAAAATGGTGTACCTAAGTTAAGTTAGTTTATTTATTTGAGACAGGGACAGTTTAAAAAATTAACCGTGTCAGGAGAGATGCCAGGTTGTAGCTCAAGTGCCAAAGGCTATACAGCCCTCCTGAAAAAAACAGCAGCGCACACAATATTTACGCAGAAAAAATAACTTGTCCATATATGGGCCGCACCTGACAATAAACCGCAGGTGCCCACGTTGTAACATGAGATATTTACATATGAATAAATGCGGTAGTCATGCGTTTTTTTAACCGGGGACTAATTAGACTAGTATCTCAGGGAATATGAGTTGGATTGTAATGAAATTTTACAAACAACATCACAGCTGTCCCCTCTGTCCTTGATGTCTCTGTGTGAGCTGATTTATCTGGGTCTGTTTCTTCACATCTGGTTCATCTGCTCCTGAGCTCGTACTTATCGAGTGAGTGCTGCGTTGTAACATGAGATATTTACACAGAAATATGATGTAGGGCAGGGGTGTCAAACTCATTTGGGCCGCGGGCCGAATTTTGACGCTCAGGCTGGGTCGCGGGCCGAACATAACGTAAAACATAAAACTATTAAAAATATAAGAAATGAATAGCTTTATATAGCCTACGCTGTTTTGAAGCAAATACTGGATCGATAAAAAAATATTGCAAAACGTTTGTTCTCATAAACTGAAATGTATTTAGAAAAACAAGTGTAATTTCAACAACACTGTGCTTCAGTTTATGTGCATTACAACTTCAGAGTTGATCTACAGTTCTACACAGAGATAAACATTTGACTTTATAACAAAATAAACTTCTAAGATCTAAAAAAACTTTTAAATGTACTTACTAACATTTCCACGTCTGTGTAGTTCTCTGTACACCTGAACTGACACACCACTAAACTTCTGCTCAAAAGTGCTTAAAGTGCACTTCCCCCTCGGCAGCTCACACAGCCGTGCAGCAGAGCCCCGTGGGGGAGGGGCGGCCACCGGCGGCATTGTTGGACGCGTAGTTTTAGCGATAAAAACGGTTATGGATTTAACTACGGTTCTATGAATCGATTAAAATATATATATATATATATATATATATATATATATATATATATATTTTTTTTTTAATATATAAATTTGAAATGTTTGGCGGGCCAGATTAAAACGTCTGGCGGGCCAGAGTTTGACACCTATGATGTAGGGTAATGATGCACGTCGTCTTTTGACCCGTGAGTCAGGTCTGGCCAAGAAAATTCAATGCGTCAGATTGCCGTTTATTGCTTTGTATTCTAGAGTCGCTTCCTCATTAAAAGTTATTTCTCTGTGAATATGAGTCTGATTGTAATAAAACACACAGCGTTTTGAAGCTTAAAGGAATAATAGAGGATTTCTGGCGCGCAATCCTAGTCTCATTTCCTCGTGGCGTGGACAGCCAAGTAGTTCTCCCACATGTCAATCATTCCTTGAGTCCTACTGCACACCTGCAGCCTTGTTCCCAGGATAGCAACATGTTTCCCTGCCTGCGCATGCTTGGTTGATATGCCGGTGAGTGTTTAGCGAGTTCCTTCAGCCTACAGTACAAACATGATGACAGAGAAAGACTGTGTTCGAGCTGGCTCAGAAGAGACTGAAATTTGCGGGGACGGAAATCTGCAGAGACAAGAGATGCAATGCCATCTGTCGTGCTAGTAAACAAACGCATGTGTAGCTGCAGGGCTGTTGAGTGCTTCCGCACAAGGTTTGATGGTAGGCGGCGTCTTGGAAACAACAGGAGGGTGGGGGGGTGAGTGTTGTGAATGTGCGCATGTGCATTTTTAAAAAAGGGTCTGACAGCCGCTTTAGTTCTCAACTCAAAAATCCTCTCTTATTCCTATAAACTATAGAAAACAGGATGCGTCCATTGGGCAGCGCTTCCACTGCCGTCTCCTTCTACAGCGTAAAACGCTTGTGCTTACTGCTAAAATACCCCGTTTTGCCAGTCTGCCAGTAAAAATCTTTACATTAGACGCGCCGTTATAATGACCGCAGGGTTCAAACCGTGGGAAAAAATGTAGCTTAAAGTTCGAAAAGTACAGTAAGTCTCACTGAGCGGAGGAGCCAGTTGTACATGTTTGTAGTGGTAGGCAATACCGGAATACTCTACACTGGAAGGCCCCATCGATCCCAGGACCTTCTTAGACGTGATGCGAGGGCGCCAACCTCTGCGCTAATCTATTTTTTTTCCTATTAGTTTCTATCACAGCAGAGCCTGTCCATCCTGCCATCCAAAATCTATCTATTGAATCAACAACCAAGTATGAAAAAAAAAATTCAAAAATATGAATCTATAATGAATTATTATATTATTAATTCTGCTCTCAGTGGAGGTAAGCTACAGCTGCTCTGGTATAATGATGGAAGTGACCACCATTGACCACACTGACTACCCCTCACTCACACAAGCCCAACACTGCTCAAATCAGACAAGATCATGTCCAAGGTGGAATGGTCGCGCTAACATGAAACAGCAAACCGGAGTAATGATATATAAGTAGCTATTACTTAAGCTGACAAGATAATGCCAAATGACTTTGCCCTGCATTGAGTTGAACTCCGTGCATAAAAACATTCCCCTGTCGTTGGGTGGGGTGAGCTGACAATTACTCTAATAGAAGGAGCGGTGGGAGGGGGGGTGTTTGGATGTGCGCATGGTGTTAACCACTTGACATTTGGGGAGTACTTTCATTAAGTTGGACGGCACTCTCAGACAGTTATGATGACGGAGCTTTGAGCGTTATCCCAGTAAATACTGTGTCCGACTTGGATCAATAAGAGCCTAATCCCCCGATGGCTTGCCCGATGCTCACTCTCTCTCACACACACACACAAGCAAACACCTGCCAAAAGTTCATGAGGAGAAACTCAATCTGCTTCATGGATAGAGTCTATTTGAAATGTAGTTTAACTTTAAAGGAATTATGGAGGATTTTTTGGTGCCAAGTCTGAGTCTCATTTCCTCGTGACATATTAGCAAGTAGCCGTTTGTCGTCACAAGTGTCCAGCTATGTCACTTTTCAACACAGAGACACCAAAATGCTTTGGACACAGTGGTCGGACACCATCAGTGTTACTTTTAATGGCCTGCATTTGTGTATGGAACCTAGTGCTGGTTAGCCTGCCCAGGGCGACCGGAGGAGTGGGAAGTCAACACAAGCAAGAGCCACTGAAGGGTGCTACAGGCAAAAATAAAATAAAATCCATGTATTGAAATCATCTCTTCTTCTTGCTCAGGTATTAGCGCATGCGCATAGCCCAGTGGCTCATCCAGGCACCACAACACATGCTTTTATTGTGTCTAGCGGTGCACATAAATCCATGCATCACCAGCCTTGTGATATATTACAGTTAATACAGACAGTGTTGCAAAGTAACTGAATTTATTTATCGAAAATACATATTCAGAATTGTAATTTAGGAATACACTGTTGTGTTTGATTATGAAATTTAAGCTTTGAACGTTGCTGAAATAATTATAAAAAAATGGAAAACGCACATCTTGTAATGAGTGCATTTGTGATTTTGCCTTCTCAACTTTGTGAAAAAGGTTATCTTATCTTAAAAATAAATGCATAACAAACGGTGAACTCCAGTGCACATGCTATCAAATCAAATCAAATTTATTTATTGAGCACAACTTGCACGAAACGCAATTCAAAGTGTTTTACAATGTTAAGACATTTAAAAAAATAAAAACACAATGTAGCTTATAAAAATATAAAATATTATATGTCAGAAGTATGTCAAAATAAATAAATAAAAGCAAATTAATATGCTATTTAAAATATTAGAAACCAGCCTTTAGTTTAGATTTAAACACCGGGGTGGGGGCCTGTCTCACAACTTGGGGAAGGCTATTCCAGACCTTTGTCCCATAGAACTGGAACATAGATTCTTTGTGTCTGGTCTGAGCCACAGGGAGCCAGTGCAGAACCCTGGGAACAGGACTAACGTAATCGTACTTCCTGGTTCTAGTCAGGACCCGAGCAGAAGCGTTCTGAACTAACTACAGCTGTTTTCCTGCTCGTTTGGAGAGGCCAGTAGTCTACGCTACTGGAGACAAATGCGTGGATAAGTCTCTTAAAGTCTGGCTGGGACACTATATTTTTAATTTTGGCAATGTTTTTCAGATGGAAGAAAGTTACTGATGTTATTGAATTGATGTAGCTGTTGAAATTCAGGTCTGAGTCCATTATTACTCCTACATTTTTTACTTTGTTTACAGATATTAGAGAGAGAGAGAGACTGGAGGTGATTGCTAACACTTTCTCTTTGTTTCTGTGGACCAAAGACGATGAGTTCAGCTGGAGAAAGTTGTTTTGCATCCACACATTTATCTGTTGGATGCAGTGACAGAGTGAATTGACTGGTCCATATTCACCTGCCGTCAGTGAAATATAGATCTGAGTGTCGTCTGCATAATTGTGATAGGACACACCACTGTTTTGTATTAGCTGTCCCAATGGCAGCATGTACAGATTGAACAGAAGTGGTCCAAGGATTGACCCTTGGGGCACCCCACAGGTCAATGCCATGCTCTCAGAGACAGTCTTAACAAAGTATTTCCTGTTTTCAAGGTAGGACTTCAACCAAATTAAGGCCATACCAGTGATGCCCACCTCTAACCTGTAGAAGTATCCTGTGATCGACAGTGTCAAATGCAGCACTGAGGTCCAGCAAGACTAAAACAGAGGCCTTACCATCATCAGTGCTCAGACAGATGTCATTTGTCACCTCAATGAGAACCGTCTCAGTGCTATGATGTGATCTAAAACCAGACTGGAAGACATCAAAGGACTCACTTGCTGTTGACAAATTACTTTTTCAAGGACTTTTCCCAGGAAAGGTAAATTTGAAGTTTAGTATTGTGGGATCCAAGCTGCTCTTCTTTAGCCGCGGCTTAAAAACCACAGTTTTCAAGGCCGTTGGGAATGTTCCAGATTTAAGTCAGGTTGACTATTATAGTAAGTGGAACTACTCAGCACGGACTTTAAAAGTCTAGTGGGCAACATGTCAAAGCAGGAAGTAGAAGAACTAAGGCTATGGTGTCTTGGACAGTTTTTTCAGCCACAGGTACAAACTGAGTAAGCTCCACATGTTTAACTGGCTGTTGAATTGGTATTTACACCGTGGGACTGATGGTGTTCTTAATGTTCTGGACCTTGTCCTTGAAGGAGGTGGCAAACTCATTGCACTTGGACGTTCCAATGGCATTTGAGCTGGAGGGTTTGAGTGCGGGAATTGTTATGACTATTTCCGATTATTTCTGAGAAATATTTCATTTAAGAAACATTTATCTTGCTCTACATAATAATTATTTGTATGCAGTATTTTTCCTGTGTATATTTCATAATGAACTTGGAGCTTTGACTTGCGCCATTTTCGCTCAGCTCTGCGGCAGTCTTTTTTCTGTAACCTGACTGAATCATAGTTTCTCCATGGCGCCTTCTGCTTCTTCTTAACCACTTTAACCATCATAGTGATGTCCAGAACATTCAAAACACTTGATGTAACAGAGTTCAACAAATCATTGACATTAGAACATTTTTAAAGTTGATCCCTAAACAGTGCATCATTTATGTGTCTCCTCTGAACAAGGGCTGCGTCAGCTGGTGGTTTAGGAGTGACAAGCAGATCAAAGAAGACACAGAAATGATCAGACAGAGCAACATCGACCACATTAACATTTGATATATTAACCCCCTTTGTGATTAACAGATCCAGAGTGTGTCCTTTGGGTCTGGGTGGGGCCACCCACGTGCTGAGCAACACCAAAGGTTGCAAGAACAGTACTAAGCTCTATAGCATTTCTGTCACAGACATTGTTCATGCGTACATTTAGATCACCTGTTATAATTAAACCATCAAAGTCTGTGCATACAACTGAAAACATCTCAGTAAAATCATCAATAGAACTTTGGCAGTGCTGGGGAGGCTTGTATAAAACAATGAGGAGAATGGATGGAGACTGTTTAAGCTCCATTTTAAAGGATCCCTCCATCCATTTTCTGCCGCTTTATCCGGGGCCGGGTCGCGGGGGCAGCAGTCTGAGCAGGGACTCCCAGACTTCCTTCTCCCCAGACACTTCCTCCAACTCCTCCGGGGGTATCCTGAGGCGTTCCCAGGCCAGCCGAGAGACATAGTCTCTCCAGCGTGTCCTGGGTCTTCCCCGGGGCCTCTTCCCGGTGGGACATGCCTGAAACACCTCTCGAGGGAGGCGCCCAGGAGGCATCCTGAACAGATGCCCAAGCCACCTCAGCTGGCTCCTCTCGACGTGGAGGAGCAGCGGCTCTACTCCGAGCTCCCCCCGTGTGGCCGAGCACCTCACCCTATCTCTAAGGGAGCGCCCAGCCACACGGCGGAGGAAACTCATTTCGACCGCTTGTATCCGCGATCTTGTTCTTTCGGTCACTACCCAAAGCTCATGACCATAGGTGAGGGTAGGAACGTAGACCGACCGGTAAATAGAGAGCTTTGCCTTTCGGCTCAGCTCCCTCTTTACCACAACAGTCCGATGCAGCGACTGCATCACTGCAGCCGCTGCACCGATCCACCTGTCGATCTCACGCTCCATCCTTCCCTCACTCGTGAACAAGACCCCGAGATACTTGAACTCCTCCACTTGGGGCAAGGACTCCCCACCCACCTGAAGAGGGCAAGCCACCTTTTTCCGGTCGAGAACCATGGCCTCGGATTTGGAGGTGCTGATTCTCATCCCAGCCGCTTCATACTCGGCTGCAAACCGTCCCAGTGCATGTTGCAGGTCCGGGTTTGATGGAGCCATCAGGACAACATCGTCTGCAAACAGCAGAGATGGAATCCTGTGGTCCCCAAACCGGACACCCTCCGACCCCTGACTGCGCCTAGAAATTCTGTCCATAAAAATGATGAACAGAATCGGTGACAAAGGGCAGCTTGAAGACTTGAAGCAAACTTGAAGTTGGGTGGAGCAGATTCTATAAGAACTAGATTACCTGTGTTTTTGTCAAGCCATGTTTCTGTTAAAAACATCAAGATTATGAGAAGAAATGAAATGATTGATTAGAAATGATTTGTTACATAAAGACATGACATTTATTCCCACATGGTACATGAAATAAATTTCTGAGTTACAGTTTATGGAACGTTTATATCTGTGATATTTTCTCATAGTTATAATTGGCATAATAGGGAAAACCATGTCCAGTGTTTCCGACTACCAGAGGTCGCTAGAGCCACTCCGAAAGATTTCTTGCGTTTGTCCATTTTGAGATATTGTTTGCAGTGACCTAGAGGGGGCATTAGTGTGTAGACAGTTGTGTGTTGAATAGTCTGAAGAAGACGAGGTTGTGAGGGGCGTGAAGGAAGTAAACGGAATCATCTCGGGCGAACCAGCGAGGAGTTGAGCAGGAGGGCTGAGAGGAACCATGCGGGTCCCACACCGCTGTGTCCATGAGGGCGCTGTCGAGCGATGCAATCTTTGTGTGATGTCCGGTGGCAATGTCCATAAGTTTGGATATAATTTCTTCTTTCTTTTTAAGTTCGGTGGATAGTCGAACGATCTCTTCTTCCAGATGCGTGATGGTTTTGCTCTTGTTCGCAATGTCCAATTTGAATGGAGACTTTGTTTCTCCAGGTGGCATGGCTGGCAGTGTAGGCCACCCCAGGCCTATGCTCAAGTGGGGCAATAAAAACCTCTAAAAATTATAACAATGACGAGAAATATAGCATAAAATAATATTAAGAGTGCTCTGTAGTTAAAATGCCCTATGTGGGAGAGAACAGTACCTTCAACAGCTCAAACTTAAAATTAAAGATAAAACAAGCCCCTCAACACATTACAACCATCTCAACTTGTAGAAAAACTTTAATAATAAATTAATAACTTCCAAAAATTAACCTCCCAGCTATATACACTGATCACAAACCTAAAAATAACAATAACTCTCCCAACAACCAAGTGGGAAAATGACTTGGCGTTCTCTCCCAACCCTGATTATTGGGAACAAATCTGCAATAATATTTTTTCCATGACCACTAACACAAACCTACAACTTATACAGTATAAAGTCATACATAGATCTCACATCGCTCAAAGAAAAATGTTTACACGATATTTGTTCACAATGCACTTTAGGTAGCAAAGACGATTATCTGCACGCCATGTGGCTCTGTCAACCAGTCTACTCCTTCTGGATCACAATCACTGAGGTACTCTCTACCATCCTGAACTCCAGAATCCCTTTATCTCCAACACTATGTCTCCTTAATGACATCTCTACAATCCACATTACGCAACACTTCAAAAAACCCTTGCTCATCTCTCCAACTGTTGCTAAGAAAGTAGTCCTCCAAAACTGGAAGTCCAAGATATCATTTCATATCAACCACTGGATAAACATAATCACAGAACAGATTACAATAGAAAAACATCATTCACATAGAGAGAAACAAATGTTAGCCTTTGAAACGCCTGGTCACCTTTTCTATCATTTTTAAACCCTTTTCTGTTTTATTTATTTATTGATTCATCTATTTTAATAAGTTAACTAATTATTTATTTACTTTTGTTTTGTGTTTTTGTTTATGTTTTTTTCCTTTACCCCCTACATTCACCATTCTACATACAGACACACACATTAGGAACACCCAAACATAGCATGTCACCAAAAGCCCTTTCATGACCACTTTCTACTCAATCCCATCCTGTCAGCTCTATCATCGTCCTGTCCCACTGTCTGTCTTTCCGTCTCACTCGTCTATCTGTTTCATGTGATTGAGGTAGGACAAATTGTTTATCTGTAAAATCGCTTTATTAAGTTGTCCTACTGAAGAGATGGTGGTGGTGGGCAAAAAAAAATAAAAAAATGCCCCATGTAGCTGGAAGATTTTGACAGATTAGTTTAAAATGACGGTTTGATGTAGACAGAAGTTACACCTGCTCAGACAGTGGCAGCTATCTTGGAAACTCTATGAATCCTCAGCAACAGTGCTTAAAACCAATGTGCTCTGTTACACGGAAGTCTGCACACTGCGGGTGCGTGTGCGTGTTCCGGTCATTAAATGAGAATCTGCGTGGCGTTTGTCAAATACGGACCGCAGTGCAGTTGGTGTAACAGACCATCTGCACATACCCCACGCGGGTCCTGAACCGTATTGCAGTCAGTATTTTTGCAAGGTGATTGATGGGAAAGATTGCGCTCATAACATCACTATTTTACCACTATAAACGGTACATATTCATCAAAGTTGAGCAAATGTGGGCTGCCCTTTGTACTGTTCCATTTACAGTGGTCTCTAATCAGCGGCATCAGGGGCACACACAGATGAAGCATTAGGATTTGAGGCAGACGCTTTACTGTCAGCATACTGGGAGATTAATGGACAAATGCAGCACCCAGCAGGAGCTCAGCAGGACAGGTCTGTGGGACGATAGGGCGTCAGAGGATGGTGCCCTTGAACTTACTGAGTGACTCTTCCCTCTAAGGTGCGCGCCTGCCCAATTGCGCACTGCTCGCACGTAGTGCACGCACAAGAAACTCTATGGAACGCAGAAGATAAAATTCACTACAAACGGACACCAGGGCAATCTAGCAGGAAGGGCAAGCGTTTGACCCACTGTAGATCTAGTGGAAAGTAGATGCACTGTCCAGGAGACATGTTCTCTATTTTTTTGTTTCAAAACGCTGTGTTTTTTTTTTACTCATTTTACAACACAACATTTACTCGATAAGCACGAGCTCAGGAGCAGATGAACCAGATGTGAAGACGCCGGTAAATCAGCTCACACAGAGTCATCAAGGACAGAGGGGACAGCGGTGATTTGTTCTGAAGCGGGTCTAAAGCAGGACTAAAGCGGGTGCGCCGCCACGTGTGCCATGAGACCACCGGTTCAAAAGACGCATCACTACTGCGTTTATTTTTGTGTAAATATATCATGTTACAACGTGGGTACCTGCGGTTTATGACAGGTTCGGCCCTGTTAGTTTAATGAATCATATCACAACAGCATCAGAAATGGTCTTGAAGTGGCACATTTGGAGCAGCTTATGTGCATTTGACGTATGTTAAAGGTTTGAGAACCCCAGGGTTAGACTTCTGTAACATTCTGCTCACTGTAAAACAGCTACAGTACATCCAGAACGCTGCTGCTCGGGTCCTGACTAGAACCAGGGAGAACTGGCTCCCTGTGGCTCAGAGAATAGACTTTAAAGCAGCTCTGCTTGTGTACAAGTCTCTCCATGGCCTAGTACCAAAGTACATCTCGGACATGTTAGTGCCATATGAACCATCTCGCACTCCTGTTGGTGCCCAGAGTCAGGACTAAACAGTGTTTCAGTTTTATGCAGCTGGAACTGAAGATGAGATGTGAGACCTTTACTGTCTTGATGCCGCAGTACTGAGTAATTACCGGCCCATCTGTAATCTGCCATTTTGGGGCAAAGTCCTTGAAAAGGTTGTTTACCAACAGCTCACAGATTTCCTCTTAATAAACAACTCATTTGAAGTCTTTCAGTCAGGTTTTAGACCTCATCACAGCACTGAGACTGCTCTTGTCAAGGTGACAAATGACATCCGCCTGAACACTGACATGGGCAAAGCCTCAGTCTTAATTCTGTTAGATCTGAGTGCTGCTTTTGACACTGTCGATCATGGGATCCTCTTACAGAGACTAGAGGACTGGGTGGGCATCACTGGCACTGCCCTAAACTGGTTAAGGTCCTATCTGGAAGACAGGAAGTACTTTGTTGAAATTGGTAACTGTGTCTCAGACCACATGACCCTGACCTGTGGAGTGCCCCAAGGGTCAGTCCTGGGTCCCCTTCTGTTCAACCTCTACATGCTGCCGTTGGGTCAGTTGATACGCAGTGAAAATGTGTCCTATCACAATTATGCAGACGACACTCAGATCTATGTTTCACTGTTGGCAGGTGACTATGGACCAGTAGATTCACTCTGTCACTGCATCCAACAGATCAGTTTGTGGATGCAAAACAATTTTCTCCAGCTGAACTCAGACAAGACTGAAATAATCATTTTTGGCCCACAGAAACAAAGAGAAAGTGTTAGCGGTCACCTCCAGAGTCTCGCTCTAAAACCTACAAACCAAGTTAGAAATCTGGGGGTAATAATGGACTCAGACTTGAACTTTAACAGCCACGTCAAATCAATAACATCAGCAGCTTTTTACCATCTAAAAAACATTGCCAAAATCAAAAATATAGTGTCAAAACCAGATTTAGAGAGACTTATCCATGCGTTTGTCTCCAGTAGATTAGACTACTGTAACGGCCTGCTCACTGGTCTCTCCAAACGAGCTGTAAAACAGCTGCAGTACATCCAGAACGCTGCTGCTCGGGTCCTGACTAGAACCAGGAAGTAAAATCACATTAGTCCTGTTCTCAGGTCTCTGCACTGGCTCCCTGTGGCTCAGAGAATAGACTTTAAAGCAGCTCTGCTTGTGTACAAGTCTCTCCATGGCCTAGCACCAAAGTACATCTTGGATATGTTAGTGCCATATGAACCATCTCGGACTCTGAGGACCTCAGGGACCGGCCTTCTGCTGGTGCCCAGAGTCAGGACAAAACATGGGGAATCTGCATTTCAGTTTTATGCAGCTAAAATCTGGAACAGTCTTCCTGAAGATGTGAGACAGGCTTCTACTCTGACAATGTTCAAATCTAAGCTAAAAACAGTTTTGTTTAGCTGCGCATACGACTGAAAGGATTTCTTCTTTGCACTCTTCTCTTTTGTTTGTGATTTTATTAGTTTAGACAATCAGTTGGATTGATAATTTTTAATTTAGTTAATTTTATTGTATTTCTGTTTCTGTAATTTCTTTGTGATTTGAATGCATTTTCCTGCTGTGAAGCACTTTGAATTGCCTTGTGTATGAAATGTGCTCTACAAATAAACTTGCCTTGCCTTACTGTTACAATTTAGACTCAAAACTATTTTGTTTAACTGTGCAGGAAAGGACGTACATTTTAGAACAATTATTCATAACATTTGCTTGTATTGATATGTTAATGCATATTGTAAAATTACTTACTCTATGCAAATGTACTCTACAAGTACATTTGCCTTTAACTTTTTTTTGGACATTTTACTTTTAAATCAGTAATGTAAAGACATCTAAACCTCACCCTCAAATTTACTTTTACTTGGCAAGATGGCCTTTTTTAAATGAAAGTACGAGATCTATTTGACTTTATGGAGAAACACGCAGTTCGCTTCCATTCCATCCGTTTGACCTGCATTTCCTCAGAAGTGTCTGAGTCTGCGGGTGGCGTTCTCTTCTCGCTGCCGGTTCTCTTCTTGTCAGCCTCCTGGCATAATTTGGCTCTTTATTAAATGTCAGCGGACGCAGGGAGCAGCGGGTGGTATTTGTAATGAACTGTAATCCCTGTTTGTTGTCCTACAGGCCCACCACTCCACACAGGACGCCATTGATCTGCGCCACTTACATCCAGAGTAAATAACTTTACATTAAGAGAAAGTATATGACAGTGGGGCATAGTATGGTATACTAAGGCTTGTTTTATCATTTCATACACATTTGCAGTTTTTGTTTTTTGTTAATGATAACTTTTCATATTTTTCATATGATGACATTGTTTGATGGGACAGTAGTAACTTACAGAAAGTAGCGCAGAGGTCTAAAAAGGAGTCCCTCACAAGGTCATCAATGCACCAAATTCCATCCCAAATGCAGGGTCAATTACCTGTAAGAAGGTTTTGACAGTTTTAAACAGTAATTTAAGTCAGCTATGTTTTAACAAGATTTTGGAGGATGGACAGGATGGAACCCTTGAATGACAACGAGAATTTTAAAGTTAACTTTGATCATTCTGGTGACTAAATAAATGAATAGACAAATGTTTACAGTTTGAACTTATTCATATCATATCTGTAACAACTTTACTATTATTATCTTATTTTTAGTAGCTTACAAGTGAATAAGCCAATCAGATTTAAATCCACACTCTTTTTGGCCGCACCCTGGACACGCTCCTGCAGGTTTGTTTTTTTCAAATGTTTTTTAAAAAAAGCAAACAAAAGAAAAACACGATAAAAGACAGGCACACCAATTCCAAAAACGTCCTATTTAGTCCATAGTTTGTCCGATGTGTAAATTTTCAGATTAAGTCAAAGCTCCTGCAATGTGTTGATAACATTAATTGACTAGAATACAATCCAGGGTTTTCTGATTATTTTTATTCTTGATGGCATTTTACATAGATAATTGTAAACACTACAAAACAAAGCGTGTTAAAACCCATGCTAATAAGAATGGTTACCATCCATGTTATAGATAAAGTCAGAAGAAAGGGCTAATATTCTGTATTCTGAGTAAAGGGAATGTAAGAAAGACAGTAGAGGGGCAACATGGCAGTACACTTTGGATTCAGTGTTAAAATATTAAACATTGAAAGCTGTGAGCCCCCTATAGCTGCAGCTTTCAATCTCTTTAACTGAACTCAGAGGAGCCCCTGGGGGACGCTTGGTAACATGTCGATGGGTGGATGAAACAACAACTCCACATGAGACACCATTTTGAAAGACAATTCCATGATGGAATTGGGTGGAATAGGTTCTTAAATACTAAGAATGAGAAGAGAACTAATCCCTTAAAATCATTCAGATAAAAATAGTATTTTTTTCTGGTTAAGCTATAAGTTACAAAGCATTTAGTGAAGAGGGCAATCAAATTAATTAAGTAGTGTGTAGTAAAAAAGTTTATACAAAATACTCTTGAAAATACAATATACTGTATACTTAACATAATTGATGATAAATTACAGTATGTTTATAGTTTTGGATCAACATAAAACAATGAAACAACATAAAGAATACACAAAAAGCTTATTTACACCAAAAATGTGTGTTGGCTTTAAATACATATTTTGCTTTGTATAAATATAGAATGTTTATAGTGTTTGTATACAGTGTGAATGGGTTTTAGGGCAGTAGTGTTAGTGTACGTGGGTCAAATGAGAGAGAATCATGGAGCAGAAGCATTTTTGCTTTTCTATTTGTCAGAATCTTTAACCAAACAGATCGTTCAAGATTTCTCAGGAAATATGACCAAATCTGACAGATCCATGGATGTTGCTGGATTCAGACCCTTTTTACCCTTTAATTGATTGTTCATGAACATGAGTTGATTTATGGCTTTATTTATTTTAATAATTTGCTGATGTAGTTTTGACATAATTTTAGAACACTATTTACTGAAAGCGTTTGCAGAAATGTTTACATTACATGTTAATTCTTTTGATAGTATATTTTGACACATTTTACGGAAAGCAAATTTGTCCAAAATAAACCACAATTCTGTAAATGTAGGGAAATATTCAGTGTTTGTGACAAATGAGAACCGTTTTGGTGTAAACCATTTTAAAGTAAAGTCTTTGTTTTCAACACAGTGATACACCATTTTAATTATTAAAGTAATATACCATTGTATACCATCATATACCATTTAACAGTCAAGGTTATGTTTTTTTTCTTTTTTTAACAGTCACACTTGTTGCTTTTTGTATCTTTCAGACTAGGCCTTCCGAATTGCATCCATGTACGGAGGCTCTGGCATGACAAATTTAGTACAAAGTGCTTGTCTTTCAGCGCTCAAGTCTGTGGCCAGTTCATAACCAACTATATCCACATCTTTTGGTACGGATCTTTTGGCACGGATCTTGGCTGAAAGCTCTGGAGACATTTTCTTCCTTGCTTTTTCCAATCTCATGTTGGATTTAGACAATATTGTCCAATCCCAGTTGAGGAGGTGACGCAGCAAGATGAGAGATTCGTCAAAGCAATCGGATATCATGACCAATGAAAATGTCTCCTCTACTTGGGCTGCTAATCGTGCACCGTAGTCCATGTGAAAGCTATCCTTGTCTCCCCCCAAGTCAAAGGTCAAACACTTTTGTGCGAACATGGAGTCTCCTTCATGCAGTCGATAATACTTAAGTGAATTGTCCAAGAACTCACTGATCGATCTGTTGGGAACCCTGTTCATGCTTTGACAGAATGGATAGAAGTAATCAAACAAGGATTCAAACATGGCGCTGGGCTCCCTCATGATGGTGATGTACACTGTGTCTGGAGGCATCAACTTCTCCAGTTCTTTCTTGTTAAACCTCATGTGGTTTGTGATGATGTTGGGTGGCTTTGTGTGCGGGTCAACTAAATCTGAGGTAAACAAGTTTGGATAATCAAAATGGGTATCGTTACCTTTGGGTAAAGCCACCATGAGATAGTGGCATTCAGCAAACCAAAAGAGTATGTTCAGCATTGTGGAGCTGGCAGTTTTGTGTGTCATTGATAAAGCAGGTCTGTTCTTCAAAGGGCTTCTCTGTTCTTCAAAGGGCTTCATATTCCTGTAGCAGAAGGTACACAATGTTACACATCATTTCCAAATGTATCCAAAATAATGTCATATTTTGGACTGTTCCCCATCAACAATAGACAGACAATAAATATCTTAATTTAGTATAAGATTCTTTATTGACCAAAAAACCCTTGAAAACATGTGCAACTGGATTATTACCACGTTAGCTGGTAACGCGCTGGACTACTCTTACTAATCCCTTACGAGGAACGTAACGCATTAGTTTTGTGCACCCATGTAATCTAGTACTCCCAAAGTTACTTTTTCAAATAGGTAACGAGTTTTGGTCTCATCTCCTCACCGCAATTCCAGAGCCAATTTTGTTTCCCAGCCACAGAGTAGAGAGAGAGAGAGAGAGAGAGAGCACCAAACACTTGTACTTACATACTCTTTGTGTGTTGTGAGCATGCAAATTGTGCCACTAGTGACTCTTGTCCTCACGCCAAAGAGGAGATGCATGTTCTGAAAATCTCCTTTGTTACAACCACTATTTTATAGCTGAGAGGTAAATGATGTGGTAAGTTTGATTTAAACTTTAAATAAATTACTTTATTATTTAAATAAACTACATTGCTGAAAAAAGCATGTTCTGTTGTAGTGCGTCAGTGCTCCTGGTAATAGTTTTAGCGATGTTTTCCTTGCTTGACACGTGCTTATTGTATGACATTGTATTGTGGTGCTCAGTCAAATGCATTTACTCTGCTTGTTTATTTGATATTGTATATTTACTGTGTTCAGTAACGTAAAGGGATAGTCAGCAAACGATATAGGTTATACAATAACGTTAATTATTGGTAACGCGAGAGTAGTCGCGTTACCTTTATAACAAAGTAGCACAGTAACGTAACACGTTAGTTTCCCAAGGCAATAACAAGGTAACGTAACAAGTAACTTTTAAGTAACTTCTACCCATTATTATTACGTTGCACATTTGTAGTATAGTGCTAGAAATTCCGACTGCCAATGTACTGTGAACACAAACCCGGCATGTGTTGCAGTCAGAGGTAATTTCACTTTTGTTAAATTCATTTACCATGGATAATTTGTAAAAAAAACAAAGAAACATATGTATATTGTATATATATATATATATATATATATATATATATATATATATATATATATATATATATATATATACATTTAATATTTTGAACTACGTCAAGGACTTGGGCATGCCCCCGGAGGAGCTGGAGGAAGTGTGTGTGGCGAGGGAAATCTGGATGAATGGCATTTCACTGCATTTCTTTTTTGACTTTAGGTTTCAACAATGATTGTGCTGAGTATTGATGATTTGTATTGATCAGAATCAGAAAAAGGTTTATTGCCATTGTCAGTGAATAAAAACAAGATTCACAAAGATGAAAAGGTGTAACCTAAAACTTCTGGGTATTGTCTCTCATTTGTGTCATGTCGCTCTAAAATAATGAAAAATGGGAGACAATTGGAGAAAGCTAACATGCACGGTTGGCAATATAGTTACGGCCACAGGCGAACCACATGGGGTGATGATTACAGAGTCTTCACTGTGTCGGAGCTCTGTGTGACTGGCCAGAGCGAGCTTTGATCATTCTTGCTTAATCTGGGAATATGATAGGATGAAGTATGATATAAGTTTTACTAGTGGTTGCATGG
This sequence comes from Eucyclogobius newberryi, assembly GCF_026437365.1. NCBI lineage: Eukaryota > Metazoa > Chordata > Actinopteri > Gobiiformes > Gobiidae > Eucyclogobius > Eucyclogobius newberryi. Next base: position 13,955,883 of record NW_027315724.1, on the reverse strand, counting down.
CTACAAGAAAAATATTGTGTTTTGTTTGCTTCAAAGCATAATAAAAAAATATTTTTCTGAATTGGAAAATGAATTATAATTTGATTAATGTTTTGATTAATGTTCTTGAACTGGGTGTTGCAACTGGTATTTCCTCATTGTGGGACAAATTAATCTTATGTTATGTTCAGAATGCATAATTTAGGAACATTAGCATTTGAGAGAACTACTAAAATAATACAAACACACAAAATGACATGCATTTCATAAGATGAATAATTTCTGATTTGCTAATTGCAATTTTGCAATTTCAGCAGTTACTGAAAGTCGAAATCTTGATGGGTCACTGCACACTAGTGTACAAAAGTGTTACAGAAAGGTCCACATTTTTATTTCAACTCACATCAGAAAGTACCACTTGTAGGCCTCATGAACATATAATTAAGTAGATAAATGGATAAATGTTGATTGTACAATTGACCCAACCGATTTGGGTCGGGCAGTGCTGCAAAACGCGGAAGTAAGAAGTTGGTTTTCTCAATGCGGTAAACAATGTTGTTATGACGTAACAACTCTTAAAAGGACACGAAAAGAGATCAAAATTATGATTGAACGCTACATGCTCCCGTTCTTCTTCTTCTTTGGTGTTTTACAGCGGTTGGTATCCAAGTGTTACATTACCGCCACCTACTGTAGTTGGTCTTAAGACTTTAGACATTATTCTTTAGACTTGTTGTTGTTGTGTTGCTTTTAATGGCTGTTCGTAGCCAAACGAAAAGGTGCATTTACCGCCACCTACTGTAGTTGAACGTCTTCTGTAGTTTGTCGTCTTCTTCTTTTGGTGTTTTATAGCGGTTTTCTGGCCCATTCCAACACTAATTGTATCGTTATGAGTTCCACAGTGAAAACAGAGAGACCTGCTAACCTCTTCTTGACCGCTACCTCCAGGTCTGGTACGAAAAAAGCAACGCCTGTTCGCCCACTCTCAGGATCCTTGGACTCATCGGTATAAATAAAAACATCATCTGAATGCTTATCGATGAGCTCTTGAACAACGAACTGCGGTGCCCTCTTTGTGCCTCATTTAAGTCTGCGATGCAAGCTAATATCAACGGGAGCTGGAATAAACTTACAAGGAACTGCAGGGCTCACGCTAAGATCACTAATGCCAGCAGGTCGCACTTTTGCATTTCCTACACAGCTAAAACTCCGATCGTCAGCCTCATACTGTCCCCCACTACCTTAATTCCCTCACTGGGTGTGTGCTTGTTGGACCTTGCACATTTACCCAGTAAGCTACAGAAGTTTTGAATTGCAATTCTCCCAATTCAACCTGCATTGCAGAGACAGGGGAGGTGCTTAAAGCCCTACGACAGATACGCATGGGCTTGCTCTACATCACGTTTCTTTAAGTTAGTTTCAGCTGCAGACATGTAAGCAATACAGCCAAAAGTAATAGTAGCCCTCATGATAGCCCAATAAATATTCAGGAGCGACCTTCTGCTAGCTCCCCAGTCCTGGCCAGATAGACAACGGAGCAGATTATTCACCTTTTTGCATTTATCACTGACTTCATCAATGTGCTGTTGCCAACTAAGTTTCTAGTCAAAGATGACTCCCAAGAATCTCACTTCCCTGCCTGTTCAAGTACCTGTCCATGCAGTTTAAGCAAGACGTCCCAATGCCCTTTGAAGAAACAAATCTCTTGAGATTTCTGTACGGACATCTTAAATCCCCATTTCAGAGTCCACCGCTTAACCTGCTGTATTGCTCTTTGCAACTTCTTCTCTTAAAATTGGAGATTTCTGCCTCTCACCCACAATGCGCCATCGTTGACATAAAGGCTCCTTCCAACAGATTGATCTACATCTTTAAAGACGTCATTAATCATGAGTCATGATTAATGCCATTGAACAAGATAGGGCTGCACACTCTTCCTTGTGGGATTCCATTTTCTACCTCATAAACCTCAGAGTAAGCTGCGCCCACTCTGGTTTGAATACGCCGACCCAGTTAAACAACTTTCCCTTCATGCCACACTTATGCAACCTGATTAGAAGCCTATCCTTCCAAACCATATCGTATGCTTTCTACACATCAAAGAGTACTGCAATAACTTTTTCTCTTTGAATCCTGGCCAGTTGGATTTCAGATTCCAAACATAACACAGAATCCATGGTATTTCTGCCCTTGCGGAAGCCACTCTGGTGCGTGGAAAGCAAACTGTGACTTTCGAAGAAGCAATCCAACTGCTCGGTAACCACGCACTCGATGGTTTCCCCAAGCTATGACGTCAAGGCAATCGGCCTATAGCTTGACGGGTCAGACGGGGTTTACACGGCTTCAGGATCGGTACCACAATAGATTGTTTCCATGCTAATGGAATACATCCTGAATCCCAGATGCGATTGAAAATGGACGATTTTTCGGCGATTTGAGAACGCAGGCGGAAGTGCGCATGTGCACTCCCCCGTGCGGACTGATACAACACACACGTGCGTTTGTTTATTAGCGCAACGGAGCGCATCGCATCGCTCGTCTCCCGTAGATTTCTGTCCACTTCTGCGTCAGCTCGAACTGTCTTTCTCCGTCTTCATTTTGCCCCGTACACTGAGGGAACTATATTATGATAGATCCATGCGCTTAGGCACGCGGAAACGTGAGGACGAACCGCACGCGGCTGCAGGTGAGCGGTAGGTGCGTTTTATGATTGATACGTGGCAGGACAAATGATTTATCCACGCCATGAGGAAATATGATACAAAATTTGCTGAAAAAAATCGTCCATACCACCTTTAAAATTAGACCAAGTGTGTCATCAGCTAAATGAGAGAGCATATATTAGCACACCTCATCTTTACCTGGAGTCATTTGCCTCGAACTTAGAAAGCGCACTTCAAACAAACTGAACTGGAGGTCAAGATCACCTTGAGTTGAAGGCTGGTGTCAAATCAATTCAACATTCTGCGCTAGAGTATTATCCCTGCATTGCCTTGCCGCAGGTGAGATATTGTCAGAACAGTTCAGCTTATTCAACATCGCTGACTGCTTCAACACCATTCTTTATAAGAACTGGCTTCTCATAACAACGCTTAACAAAAGCATTCATACGCTTAATCATCCCCCAGACATCAAGAGTCGCATTTTTCTTCCAATTTTGGAACAGTACTGCCTCCAATTCGTTCTTTTTGCCGTTCCTCGGAACATTTATCCAGCAAAGCATGAAGGTGGTATCTGAAACTAATGTCCAAGCCCCTTCAGTGGAGGAGCAGCGAATCTACTCGAAACTCCTTAAAACTTTTTCTGGGTGACCAAAATCCTGACTGAGGGGGTGCTACTCTGCGTGAGAAAAAAAGAGACATATTTTTCTAAATCCAATTTTAACATCTTTTATGCAGGTTTTAATGGTTCTTCCTTCGATAACTTTTGGATTAACTTTGGATTGAGTCAGGCAGGTTTGAGTAATCTTGTATGGTCATGCATTTGATCCTTGAGTGCACAGACATGTTCTGTTTTCATGTTCACCCCATAACTTCACTCTTAGCCTTGTCCCTAGTGCACACTGATCCCCCTGCATCAGTTGCACTCGAAGGACGCAGTTCAATCTACCAAGAGAAGTTTGGAATGTGTAATTGCCAGCGGACATCTTTGTCAAAGGAGCACTCTGGCCATAGTGGAGGAAAATATATTAACTGGGGAGATTGCAATTCACTTACTTCACTCTACTACTCTTTGCATTATCAAAAAGGGCTTTGTTTTGTCCTTTTCGGAATCCAAAGGCAGCATGGCTTCAGTTTTCCTTTCACTTCTAAACTTTTGATCCTACAGAACTCACTGACTCGGAAGAAATAGAAGTGAACCGAACACATGGCGTGCGAGTGAGGCTGGGAGGTGAGAGAAGAGGAGCGCGTGTTAATATGGCAATGATGCAGATAGATGCATGAACACATCATATTTTTTGTTGTGTTTGATGGAGGTTTTGCTGATTCCAAGACTGACGTAGCAGCTAATGGTTTCCTCAGATGCCATGTCATGTGCATGCTTTGGTTGGTCGCACTCAATCTTGTTTGGATTTTGGTTTCTGCAGGAGCTTTGAGTCCTCAATAGGTTGTAGGATTGGTGAGTCATTGAAAAATTTGGACTCCGGGGCGTACACAAATGTTCCAAATGTCATATACACGTGTATATAAGTGGATTTTGCAATTCTGTAACTGCTGCTGTTAGACTCATACTTATGGGCTTAAAATGTCCGTTTTCAAATGCTCTAAATGATCCAGGTGTTTTTATTTTGACATTGTCCTTGTGACTCAAGATATGAACAATAGAAACTGACCAGGTGCCTTCTTTTCCCAAGCAGCTCGCGTTAGCAACAGGTTTGGTTTACAACTAGCGTGCCGCATTTCTACGTGCCCATCCCTGGAAACCAGCGACCTGAACTGGAAGAGGAGTGTACCGTCACCAACCTCGCTCCTGATCAACTCTGAGATTGCACTCTGAAATGCACACTTGGGTTTCCAATATAGAACATGGCTCCAGATTGCCCGCTAAAACTTCTAGCCTCGATTGGCTTCAGAATAGAATATCAACGTCCACTTCTATATACAGTCTATGGGTGAAATTTCACTATGAACGATAATTTCTGCAGTTTCAAACCAAAAAACATGCTATATTTCGATTAAGTTGTGTTTTACAGAAAAAAAAAGGAAATAAAAGAATAGAAAATAGAATAAGAAAAATGCCCACTAATTTTAGAAAAAAATTAAAATCCTTTTATTGGAAATGTTTATAGTGAGTTCAACTTGACACGTGAGCATATGGTGACTGGTGATAAGCAACTCTTCAACAGAGATGTTGCCAAACTTGAAGCAGACAGGAGAGCATCGACAGAACTTGATAGCGTCACGGAGGTGAAGAGCCCTCAGCAAAGGCGCTCTCCAACACTTCAGGAAATACTTATCGCACGCTCTCACCTCCAGTCGTTTAATGAGCTCCGGAGAAAAGGTGTGGAACGAGAGCGGGTTGACACAATGAAGACGGAGGCGTGACAAAACCATTTTAATCAACTTTCTGTGTTCAGTGCTGTGTCTTGGAGTATTGGAAATGTATTCTGTTCAAACTTTTGAAAACTTGTTGTGACAGCTACAAATGCATTGTATTCAACAGTCAAGTATATCATATGAAAATTATATACAGCGGGTTAGGGTCATAAGAAGCACATTGCGATTAGAAAATTCGAATCACCATGGTAACTGGTACTGCATGGGCGTAACTGATGCTGACGCCAACTGGTTACGTCCCAAACACTTATTTTGAGGACAATTTCAAAAATAAAAGTGGAAACATTTTGAAAAACAATTATTTCCCCTTTTTTCTATCGCTAGTAGGTTCTTTGTTTGGATTCAATTTTACTTTTACAAGCCGTTGAAGTTCAGAGTACCATTGTGTGACAAAGTTTGATCAAAATCGAGTTTTGTCCAAAAGTGGACATCGTTTTTTGGAGGAATTTGTTTGATCTGCTGTTCTCATTTTATCTTCACCTCACCCTCCGCAGGTGGTCCCTTTTTTCAAGCTCGGGTCCTCAACCAGAGGCTTGGGAGAGCTTGAGGGCTCTGCACAGTATCTTTCCCCTTCCTAGCACTGCACTTTTCTGGACCGAGAGCTCCGACGTCCTTCCTGGGATCTGCTCAATCCACTCCTCCAGTTTGGGGGTCACTGCCCCAAGTGCTCCGATCACTACGGGCACCACCGATACCTTCACGCTCCAGGCCTTCTCCAGTTCCTCTTTGAGGCCTTGGTATTACTCTAGTTTCTCGTGTTCCTTATTGCGGATGTTACCATCCCATGGTACTGCAATGTCCACCACCACGGCTTAACTCTGCACCTTGTCAACCACCACTATATCTGGTATCTCCATTCGGCCTGTCTATATCCGGAAGTCCCAGAGGATCTTGGCTCGGTCATTCTCTACCACCTTTGGAGGTGTTTCCCACCTTGTCCTTGGGGTCTCCAGCCCGTACTCTACACACTCTACACTATGCCAGCCACCTGGTTATGACGCTCCAGATATATATATATATATATCTATATATATATCTATATATCTCTATATCTATATCTATATATATCTATATATATATATCTATATATATGTATATATATATCTATATATATATATATATATATATATATATATATATATATATATATATATATATATATATATATACACATACATATATATATATATATATGAAATGCCGCGGTCCCTGAAACTGCCCTAGTTAAAGACAATGGCCATTGTACACTTTAGAGTGGAGTGACCCAAATATGTACTTAACAAGGTGCTGTATGTTTTACTTTCCAAAAAGCATTTTTCCTCACTTATTCCAATCATACTAATTATGCACCACAATGAGTTTAAGCACTTTTCACACTTTTGAGCGAGTTTTGCCATAACATTAAATGAGAAGAAGAAGAGCGGCGACGAAGGGGAGAAGAGGGGGGGTCTAAAGAATAAAGCCTAAAGAATAAAGTCTAAGGTGTACAACTACATTAGGTGGCGGTAATGTAACCTGGAGACCAGCCGCCATAAAGCACCAAAGAAGAAGAACAACAACATTTCCTCTAGCGCCCCACTGTAGCACCCTGTATTCCATTGGTCTCCCATCCAAGTACAAACCAGGCCCAGCCCTGCTTAGCTTCTGAGATCTGACGAGAGTACTTCACAACATATTCAATTATAATTTCCAATTAATTATGATGTCAATTGCCAAAATTAGGGATGCGTACCGCTACGACGGACCGCATCTGGACGAAAACGAAACCCCGGTGATTCGGTTCTGGACTCATATAAAATATAGCACTCAAATACTATATCCTTTTTGTTCTAGAATCTAGACCATCTTAAACCTTCCATTGATCACGAAATTCGCGCTGGAAACGACGTAAACACTGCCATGCGCCGCCGTCAATAGCGCACACGGACCCTAATTAGCGACGCATTAGCGACGTCTTCCGGGCATAAGTTGAAGCCGGCGAAATAAATTTAAAGATGCGAGAGACGGGAGCGCCTCATACATGTCGAGCTGCAGAACCGTGTATCCACATGTGAACATTGAAGCGGCAGCTTCAAGATCGCTGGCTTTATTTGAACTGTTTTAAGCTGTGGCCGCCGCGTGCGATGTTGTGATTGTTAATGTGCTGCGGGCGTGTTAAAGGGGCGGGGTCAGCGTGGTTTCTTGTCTGGGTCTTTGGTCTGGGTGTAAATATGAATGAAATAACTTAAGTGTTATGTTGTGGTGTGATGTATTTGGCATTAAGTAAATACAAAGTAAAGTCAAAGTAATGTTGCTTAGTTGCTGCATTCATTAATTGGAGTTTATATTTTGTAATAGTATTTTGTATTTGTATTCTAGAGTTGTTAAATATGGTCTGGTGTTTAATGTATTATTTTGATGTGTTGTGTAAAATATTTTCATATTCTACTTTTGATACTGCTAAGTTGATTGCTTTATAGTGATTCAAGTTGACTTTTATGCTAGTTTTTGTAACTCTGTTATTTTACACTGTTACTTAATGATTTACACTGGTGTATTGTCTTTTTGAAGGTTTTTACCTGACTTTTGATGCCAATGGATCTGCAACATTAAAGAGTGGAAATGTGTCTAAAGGCAAAACATTGTATCAGATGAAACAGCTGCTTTGACCCTTGACCCAGACTGACCCTGTCAACAATACTCAACATGCTCTAGTTGTTGAGTTGAGTCTTGAGTTGTTCCTCAAGTAAAACACATGAATGTGTGTTAACTGTTAAGCTATGGTTTAGCTGCTAGCTAGTAGCTTGTGATTTGTAAGTTGTAACTTCTGTTAAAAAACAGTGAATAAAGCAGACAAGTTGAGTTTATTTCACTCTGCAGTTAAGCCTTGTGTTTGATAGTCGTCCTTGTTCAAGTGTCTTCAACTTAATTTAGCCAAGTAGCTTGTGTTGTAACATTATGCAAATATGGCATGAACCTAAACCTCTGGATTCGAATCCGGACTTGAACCTGAACGTGGGTTTAGGTATGCATCCCTAGCCAAAATTTATTTTCTTTGCCTCTCAAATGTAACTCAATGCATCTGAGAAGATTTTGTAAAGTTTCTCCAGCCTGGTACCAAAATAATAGCAGCAAATTGTATCATTCGGGATTGCAAACTACAAAGCTGAACACTATGAGCCTCATCTTTGAAGCAATGTTTCGTAACCAATGCCTCTAACAACATTTACCGACGGTTTAGATGAAACAAAAGTATTTTCTATGTCCCAGAGGTGTCCGTATGCTTACTGCAAATCTTGTTAGTTTCAACAGCTGGCGTTCAATAATGTGTTGTCCATGTCAGAGGTGTTGTTTGCATTTGAGAACGCAGACAGGCAAGAAGAAAGTACAGATGTCATCATGAAATCTAAAGGTGTGAAGATGAGCAAGAAGAAAACGTTAATGATGTTGTGTCCTCCAATTTCTGTATGTGAAAAATAGAAGTAGAAATGTATAAACACAAGTTATAACAGTGTCAGCAGATGCTCTTCTAACACTTACTGGAGACTTACTAACTTGCTTTACTTCACAGTACAGTATATATGGTAATATGATTAAACCTATTTACTTCATCAACTTTCTTTTATCAGGTAAAACCCATTGAAAATTAGACCTCTTTTTCAAGGGTGACCTGGGGCAAGATCAAATCATAAAAGCATTTGTACATCTAAAAAAAGATAATTCATGAAAATAATCTTAATCTACATTTAAAAACACAGGCAATGTATATAGGATTCTTGTTGTTTGTGTAAAAACTTCTAAGTGAAAGCAGTTCACATAACCTCAATTCTGAATAAAAGGAGCATCGTTTCAGATCTTTAAACTCATCCTGAGCTACTACTACTAAACTATTCACATTCATTTTGACAGTGTATTTAACCTGGCAGTACAATTCTGTCCCTTGCTTGTTTTGGCTTAGTGTTTCCCACATGACGCACACTGCTTTATGAGAAATGTTTAATTTGTCCTCCACAGATGTCCCCTCATGAACCTTTATCAAGTATGGCACTATTTAGACGTGCAATTTTGAGCAACGCTATGTTCCAACAAACACAAAATATGTTTTTCTTTGCCTTGCTTTTGGGCTTATTCAAAGCCAAATTTAAATCTAGGTAATGCTTCAAAATAAAGTTCCTTAGTACACTATTTATAAGCATGCTTCTATAACGCTAAATTAGAATGTTAGTGTTTGAGCTGAGTTATTGCAATGGGTTGCAATTGACCAAGACAGGAAGTGAATAAACAATACCAAACAACTAATTATATCAATCAATCAATCAATCAATATTCAAAAGACCCTTTTGACATAGGTTGTGTTTGCACATTTGAAAGTTCAGTTAAAAAAAAAAACTCGACTTTTTGTGAGTTCAAGTTCATTCAAAAGATCAGTTCAATGGGTAAAAATATGAATCCAGTGAGTTTTATGATTTTCCTTACAAGATTCACTTAGTTAGAGGCGGTTTCTCTCGCCACGAGGCGACATGCTAGGTACCACGCGTGAATGAGTGGAGCGTCATTTTACTTTCTGGGATTGTGTGGAATCTGCTGACAAATAAAGTAAACACTTTAAATCTACTGTTTGTGTCAATCCAAAGACAATTGTAAATGTGAGAAAGCGTCATAAAAACAACAACACTTTAATCTTTAGACTAACCCTAATCTTTAGCTCCAGTACTAGTTTGTTTGAGCTGAAGTTGTGTAATGTAAATTGTAAGAGTACTTCATGTGTGTAAAAGTACTTTGAGGTCATAAATATGACTCTAATGACTCCTACAGGTGTGTAGCAAACAGATGATTTTGACGATAGCTTTTTGTCAGTATGTTTGTCAGCGTTAAATCATCCATCACTGTCAGACCATGTCAAAATAAAACTCCTTCTGTATCTGTAAAACGCAGAGGCCTTTATTTTGTAAGTGATACAGGAAGTGTTTGGTTGCTGTAATCAGAACTTTCACAAATAGCAGAGGAATCTCAGTCTAGAGAACCATGGCTTGAACCGGCAACCCACACATAATACAGATCTGATTTGATCTGACCAATGTTTGTGTCAATTTGCACAAAATAATGTTTGACTATATATATATATATAATATTGTTAACCCTGCGACGAGTTGGCCACTGTCCAGGGTGTGGGAAAAGTTCACTTTCTACATAAACTAGTTCAGTTCATAGATCGACAAGGCCAACGGGCAATGGACCAGGGAATTTATGATGTCAAGGATTTGATGTCGCAGTTTAAGCCTGGACACAAGACCAGAGATCAGCTCTGGTCAGATTTTGGAGGAAGATGGAGAAGTTCACTATAAGATTCAAAATCCATTTTATCCAATGGTAAGCTTGTCGTCAGAGGCTTACATTCAAAAACTACTAGCAAGACAGGATTTAATGCAACAAAAAGCTCTTCTGCCTGAAACATAAATGTGAATCTGCTGCTGTTACCACCCACCTGTCCGCCGGCGAACATTTTCTATATCTCAAATATTCTCTTACATCATCACTTTTATTTCCGTGGTCAATACCAGCAAGCCATACATCATTTTAAAGCTTATTTTCTCAACAAAACGAATATGTCATTGATTTACATTGAATAATATGCCCCAAGAAGCAATTGCCAATAGTTTGTGAGAAAGTCTCAACTTTTACAAACGCATGTCCTACCTGTTTGCTGTTTATGACGGACGAAACGGCTTTAATTCTGTACATCCTTGTATTCAGTCTGTCCGTAAGGAATCATTGAAAAACAATATCCACTTGTATTTTTCCTGAAGTTATCCGATTTCGAGATATTGTCAAGTAAACAAACTTTTCTTCGTTTCTCGCCAGACGAGAATGCATAATCCATAACAAATGACCTGTTTGACTTATAAGATAGTGTTTGACATTGATCTCTTCCTTAGACTGTTACCTACAGAATGAGACCATCCACGATTTTTTCTGTCACCGGGTTTGTTTGCTACAGCCTCCGGAGGAAAAAAATTCGGCGCTTCCGAAGCGCGCGTCCATCTTTGTTTTTAGCCCTTAGCTTCTGCTAACAGGCACGCAGGAGACTTTGAGTAACATATTATTCTAGCCAATGAGGAGACCTTTTTCCTGATAGGCGGAACAAAGGCCTTATTGACACAGAATCTTCTGTATTCTCGTGCGTAAGGCTCCGGGAAGGCTGTAAAGAGCCAGATTTCTCGGCAGGATTTTGCGCATAACGTTTTCTGATTTTATTAGCCTTTTGGACGTGCATTTTGTTAGATATATGTATTATTATACCAATACAAAAATAAAATAAAAATATTATAATTTTTTTTTTTTTTTTTAACCTCTATATGGGAAATTCATGGGTAAACTCATATTTACACATTTTCACATATATATTTTTTTTAGCGGTTATAATTGCTATTAGTGGCCTACAAAACATTAAAATGTATGTTTTATGATCATAGAGGAGCTAAAATTGTAATAAAACAGTTTGGCACAGTTGGCACATATTTGGATCACTTGTTCCGAATATACTTTTTGATACAAAAAGGTCAACAGCACCAAAATGCCTGTTCCTAGAGATCTGAAACTTTACACAGTTGTTGTCAACAAGATAAACATCATGTACAGTGAACAGCATAAGCACACAATGAAGTATGTCATGCTCAGGACCATTACAAATTGACAATATTCAGGCGAGACTAAAAAAGGATGTTTTGTTTATGTTTGGGCTTCTGTAGTGTAAGTTCTGAAGCCCTGACAGTCTGTCATGTGCACATCTGCAGAAACTAGAAGGCCTAAGCTTTCTAATGATGCATCACACTTGCATGTGGAACATAAGATCCTCTTTTAATAAGCAATGCCATTTAGGTATGTCCAACCATTGTGCACAGGGCGAAAATAGGTGGGTGGTAACAGGTTTTAAACAAGGCCATACTCTGACATTAAACAGTCTGTTGCTGTGAGCCACATTTCTAAACAAGCCACCACTAAAGCCAGTCACGGCCAAAGAAGTTCAGCGAAAGCATCAAATTGATCTCTTAGATACTGTACCATGAACATCCTTAGTGTAGGACATTTCCAGCAACTATGTGTGGATATTAACACTGATTATGGTACCACAGCACTTCAACATGGCCAGGGAAAGGAATTCAAGGAAAAAGGCAATAAACTACTGGAAAATATGAACATACCGCTTGGTATAGGGTGTTTTATGTTATCTGCATACAGCATGAGATACTCAACAAATGTTCTTATAATAAACAATTTATTTCTCTTAAAGTATGGTTAAAGGTGCACGATGTACATTTGTGTGGAGGAAGGAGGCTACACACTAGCGTTCTACATATCTGCCCCAAATACAGTAGTGGTTACAGTAAGCGGTATTGTTATCACACAATGGAAAACAATAGTTTGTGCCCATATTATGCAACATCAGTAGTAGTCAGTAGGGTAAAACATAAAAATGCGTACAAAACTCCGCAAAATCCAGGAAATTACTACTGTTTTATATATCTGTGGTTAAGAAATAACAAATTGCCCTCTGTGGACAAGCATAACCCTTCGCTGAGTTTCTCCTCTAATGTTACAGCATGAATCTGATATTAGTTTGCCTACATATTTGTTAGCCTGAACTTCCAGCATTATACAGTGTAATGATGTTGTTTTAGCTCTGCTTTTGGCACGACAACCAGCATAAATCACTTGTGTCCACGCCGGTGCAGGTAAACGTTGTAGGCAGACGGCCACAAGAGTGTCATTAAGGCATGTTTATGTCCTGGTTTGGTTCTTGTTTGAGCCCAGTCAAGGTCCGACTGAAGTCCTGGTTTAGTCTTGGTTCAGTTCCTGATTCCGTCCTGATTTTATGAAGTGTGAATGCACCCTCACTCCATATCCACCTTAAAACATTTGTTTTATCGATTGAATCAAAGTCTTACAAACGTGGGGTTATAAATGTGACGTTTGGTGCGTTTCCAGCTCCTATTATGTGTACTTCAGAATGTGAATGAAAATAAGACGACGAAAATACGTTAATCTGCCTGTCAATCCCAGACTACAAATCTTTGTACAGTGCAGGTTAAGTATGCAGTCTTGGCCGTGCAAGCAACTTATCCACTGCCTTAATTCAGCAAGTATACCAACACAACCTTCCTAAAGACCTATTGTGCTAGTTCTATTTAACGACATCCATAGCTCAGTATGTTTTACTGTATCTTACATTGCAATATTGATCAATAATGACTTAATAAAAAACGCTTACTTCCACGTTGGAAACTGTGCCACCGCTTCCCGTTGCTCCTTTATGGTATGTCACTGTAAACGTCATCACAACTAAGTGCAGCATGCTGTCGGCCCAACTACAGAGAGCTGCAGATTTTTTAATTTATCATTTGTGCCAACATTTGTGCAGAATCCTACGTATGTCAGTGGTCAAGAAAATAAAATACAGAATGTAGCAAGTAAAGAGTGCATGAATCACTCTAAATGCAGGCCTATAATCGTAATATTGTTAAAATATTTAGCAAAATAAGTCACCTTTAAAAGAAATCAAAATGCTAGAGGAGTTTCTGAATGACTGAAGGGAAAACTAGAATGCAAAACTATTGGAATACCCAAGATGAACATTACAATTTTGCCAATATGACTGGAGCTCACATGTGCAGCGCATGAGGAATCTGCCTAAAAATTGCCATGAAGTGAGGATTAGGAATAGATCATACTTTTACCTGACTCGAAGCTTGAACTTTGTAAATGTTAAATGCAAATGTTGCCAGCGTCATTGCCATTAATCAACTGCGGGACGATACCTGAAGGATACCAACAAACTTTACCTACATCCCCCGTTCCAGAATGAGCTCAGAGATGGGATGAATATATACAACCTCATTATGCGGCTGTGATTTACATGCAGTCTGAGAGTTCACTGTGCCTTCCATGGAAACCAAGAAGAAGGAGGAAAGAACAAGTGAAGGACAAAATATGAAAAATGAACCAGTATAAATGAAAAAAAAAACATAAAAATAGACACATTTCAAAAACTATGGACAAAATTAAATCATTCAGAACTTTTTTACAAAACTCCCTTATTTTCTACTTTTACTTTCTGTTGTTACTGTGTTTTTTTTGTCTTTGTTCATCTGTTCTGATAAAAAAAAAAAAAAAAAAATAGCAAAAAAAAAAAGAAAAAAGAAAAATGGACCAGTAAAAGGTCTTATTTTGGAGATTTTAGCCATGGTATAAATGTGTTTCCTCCTCAAAATGGTACGGTGATGTGTATTCTTCAGTGCATGTTTGAATAAATATGGAGGCTTCCCAATGTCAGGGGTGGAAAGCATTTGTTGCCTCAAACTACTATGCATTTGTACCGACAATTTAGCCAAATAGTTGCCATGAATTGGAAATTAGGTGTATACACTCCAGTCCCAGGTGACAAGTGGTCGAGCTTGCGTGACTAAAGGACGTGTTTGATGACAGGAACGAGCGTGTAAATACGAGTCATAAATACGCACTCTCAGCAGGGGTCCCAAACCACTGGACCAGGGCCCAAAACCGGGCCGCGGGCCATCTGCTACTGGGCCCCAGAAGCTAAGTTATACATTCAATTGTATGGGAAAGTACTTGCATGGAAACAATTTGGCTACTTTGTGGAAACCAATACATATTATTTTGTGGGAACTAAATAGTAATTTGAGGCCACAAATGTGAGTCTTTCCTCTTCTCACCCCTGTCATCTTGGGGGGTCTGTAAATTCTAGTCTCGCTCCTTCTACAAAGCTCCGTTCTGTTAGATCATGTTATCTTATTTTATGGTGATCACTATGGCTCCGGTGAAGGGCGACACACTCTCACACTAATTTATTCAGATAGTGTGCCAGGGCTTATGGTACTTTGTGATTTATGCACACGACAAATAAACTTGAATTTAACTCTGATTGTCTGTATCAGGTGTTAAACTATAGAGTGCTCATCCATGTCCTTATCCATCAAACTTTATTTATCAAGCGCTTGCCATAGATAACATATCATTAATAAGTGTTTTACAGTTCATTAAAAAACATTCACTCCCACACACACGACCACACGCGCACACACACACCTACACACACACCTACTCGTACAGACACCTATACACGCACACACCTACACACGCACGCACACCTACACGTACACACACACTTACCTACACGTACACACACACACACACCTACACGTACACACACACTTACCTACACGTACACACACACACACCTACACGTACACACACACACCTACACGTACACACACACACCTACACAGGCACGCACATACACACACACGCACATACACACACACACACACACACACACACTTGCGCTTATGAGGCTGTGTACAGATGATAAAATATAAATATGAAATACCTATGCAATAGTGTCCAAAACTAGCCACAAAAGTGTGAAAATTCAGATTATTGTACAACAGTTGTATATGTAACTGCACTAAAACCTTTGCCAATTTTCATTTCGGGACGGTGAAGCTTTGTTAAAATTGACTTTTGAGCTTTTAATTGAGATTTTATGAGCTCAGCATCACACATTCTACCTGGAAAATGGCCTGAGTAATGATTTCTTTACTATTTAGCGATATGTTCAAATTGGAATTCACAAAAGCCTCCGGTGACTGACAGGACAATGTTTCACACATGCTTTGCTTTCTAAGTATCACCGGATCCAAAACATAAAAAATGCATCATCGCATAAAACAGGCAAGAAAATATCCATCCATCCATTTTCTACCGCTTGTTCCCTTTCGGGGTCGCGGGTGACTGGAGCCTATCCCAGTGACTTCGGGCTTTAGGCGGGGTACACCCTGGACAGTGGCCAACTCGTCGCAGGGCCAACATGCAAGAAAATACATGCTTTCAAAAACTATACGTGTAAAGACCGCTACCCTCTATAGCTTTAGAGAAAAACACATTGCACCAAGAGTGTGGCATTGTAGTGAGCTCAAATCAGGCTGGGACTCTCTCCTGGGTGCAGCAACGCAATAACACTTTCTTTTAGTGTAAATATGTCAAAACACATCAGAAATCTCCGGACAAAAGTCACCTCATTCAAAGTTTATGAGCCAGAGAAAGCATTGCCAACAATAACACATCATCATGGAACACCAGAGCATTTCATTGTTTATGAAAAAAGCAGCAGAAATAGAAACACTATGATCTTAATCTGACTTATCTAATACTGGCATGTTTTTAAAATGCAGAAGCAGAAACCTTTTGAAGTACACCTTGAAGACCTAATGGAGATCGCTTCATTTCTAAACAATCATAAAGCCAGATAAAGACCAAAAAGCAGTCAATAACCTGCACATGTTGGTGCTTTATCAAACACGTGACAATATGTGGATTCAAATAGTTTGTAAAAGCAGAAGTTCAGATTATTCATTTTTACTCTGCTCAGTGATTAAAGGTATTGTCGCTAAGATTGTTTCATTCAAACAAACTCTATCATTTGCTTTTTTTTTAAATTAATTTCACTCAGAAATCATAATTGGAAATACAGTAAGATGGTTCATCACTATTGTTCTCATACACTAGTGAAAACTATAACAAAATCAATATTTGAAATTGAAAATCACGATCAATAATCGTGAATATTCAGGTCACAATATAATCAGAAGAACAGAAAAATAAGAATTGTGACAATTTTAGATGCAAAATGAAGCCTTTTTAGTTAAATCTATTGTACAAAAAAATTACTTAAGTGTAAATAACGTTTTATCTGGCTGTTTTTAATCATATTTAATTTGATTTTGTCTTTCAGAAAGTTAAATTTCATAAATTCAGTCAGAAACTGGAGAAACAGTAACAGTAAAGGGAATGTTGTTTAGTGTCTCAATATGATGTTATGTTTTTTACTAAAATATGAAATCCCTTCTTGCAACTAATAAACAACATAGTTAAGAGATTCAAGAAAGAATCCATCTTTTTTCTTAAAGCCAAATAGAGGGCAACACAACACCACTTTTCCTCTTTATTTTGATTTGCTCTGTTTTTCCCCTGCTGTCTTCTTCAAGACTCTCTTTACTTTCATATGTTCCCAGAAATCCAGCCTGTTTTCTAGGTTTTCTTTGAAACAAGCCGATATAATCACTCATTCCTCCAGGAGTTTTCCATTGGAGAAAAAAGATTCAGTTGTAGTCGTCTAAAACAATGTGAATCTTTCTTGGTTTTGTTTTTCACCTTTGACCAAGCACTCATCCATTCCTACATAGACATAGACTTGGACCACCTTTAAAGCATTGTAGATTATCTTTTCCTCTTTTCACGGCCCTGTTAAAATACAGTCTGGGGTCATTTGGGGGCCGGAGGGAAGTGCACCTGAGCCCCGGATGGTTATTTGTTATATGACTCTCAATAAACAACTGTTACTTGTCTAATTTATCACAGGCTTGACCCGATCTCCCCTTTGTTCAGTGGTAGAACAAGTTAGCTTTAGGTTATAGCCCTTTTCCGCTGTACGCTAAAGAGCTCCTCTGCTCTAAACACAGGGCGCTTCTTTGGTTTGCTTTGTACTCTGAGCTGGAGCGGCCGTAAAAGCCTAAAGGATGTGTAATTATGAGCTTGTAAGACAAATTTGCTCAGGCCAAACACAAGGTGAGACTTGTCAAGCTTTAAAAGAGGAATACAGGAGAGAGACAAATTGCGGAACTAAAGAGAAAGTAAAGTTAAATGATGGCAATATACATTTATTCATTATTGTTTTGTAAGAACAGTGCATTTTAATGAACCACTTTTGCCAGATTGAAGCAGAATAGTGAGCCATCATCTTTCTGGTAGGTCATACTTAAGTCACTTTTTAATACAATTGTACCTGTCAAACAGAATACTTTTAATCAAACAGTAGGATAATATAGTTTACAGTTTAACCGTTTTTATTTGAGTAAACGTTTCTTTCACGATATGATTTGTTTTTATCTAATTTGGGGGATCTATCCTACCAGATGACTTAAGTGCAGACAGTTTCTTTTACTTGAGAAATAGATCCCCCCCAGATAATGTTTTACTCCTACTTCAACATTTTGGGTAAGTTCCTGATACCAAACACTAGTTATTTCTTTATGAGGCATTTAAAAGCATGCATATTGAAAACAGTCTAATGAGAAGCTTATTAATGCTCTTACACATGTTTCTTTTTGTGTTTGTTGATGGCTTTCTAATATTTATAAAGGTATCAGAAGCAATCTACAAATGCTAGTAAATGCTTTATAAGTGCATAGACAAAATAACAAATGCTTATTAATGCATTATAAACAGTTTACTAAGGAACCTGATTTCAAGCAACACTTCTCGGACCACTATTTTGTACTTCTGCTTGAGTTAAATTATTTTGGAGTCCAATTTTGGCCACCTCAGGTCAAAGAAAGCACTCATATAAAATGCAAGAATTCCTTTTGGGTAAATACAATACAATCAATGTAGAAATACTGTCCGCATCTCAGTTAATGAAGCCGTAAACACGCTTCTTTGGCCCGACATTGAGCAGAAGGTAAAGCGGACACAGGATGATATATGCCGGTTTATTCAAGGTCACAAGATGCAGCTTCTCAGACAAAAGCGTACGCACTTCCCACAGCGGGTAAGAACACACCAGCAAGGGTGAAACCTGCAGCTCATAAATCAGGAGGATGAAGGCATGGCATTCAACACGCTGCACGTGTAATGGGATAATACGTCCATAATGTGTCATGGTTAGTGCTGCCGGTTTGCAGTAGTTTGATGTTCATAGACAGCAATAATACATTATTTATGAAACTTTATTTTACCAGGTGAGAACCCATTGAGATCGAGACCTCTTTTTCAAGGGTGATACATAAAAAGGATTAATATTTCAGAAATGGTGATTCGTAAAGCTTAAATTTGCCCATATAGCACTGCAACTGCACACCTGTCTTTTTTTTAAATGTTTTTCTTGAATGTTTTTTTTGTCAAATAAGTTTTCATAAAAATATAAGAGTCACTACACAATAAAACAGGTCTAATTTCAGACTAAACTGTGATGGGTCCTGATCTTATATCCAAGTTAGAAGCATGAAAATAAAGATAACCATAGCAGTTAAAACCCAATTTTTATTTAGCAAAACACAAGACATTTGCGCCAAATGTACCATGCAAATAGATGAATAGCATATTAAACTATCGGTTCTACTATTCACGACTTTTACTCTGCACTGCTGTATATGGACCACTCTCGCAATATTTCAGCGCATTCTCGCGGGAGTTCGGTAGTGACGTGATGCTTGTGAGTCCTGTGAACTAGTAGATTTAAACGTGGCGGTTCGTTCAGTTTAGGGGCACTGGGGTAGCACTGGGAAAGAGCTGCAGCAGATGTTGTCAAGTCGGAACCAAGCCGTTTGAAGCGAGTGACATGTTCAGATTAGTCGCTTTGTGTTGGCCGGGTTTTCTTTTCCGTTCCTGATTGAAACCCAATGAACTCTTGATGGCGAGCTTAACCAACTTCATCAACAATCAACTGCTCCACCAGTGCAGTAGGAGGAGCTACACACTCTGAGCCCATAGCCACTGTTTGCTCTAGGTCCATCTACTAACTCCATCTGCTGGACTGTTGGACACTTACGCTTTTTAAGGACTATTCATTGTTTAAGACTATATCAGTTCCATGCAAACATCTCTTTCGACCGATGGAGAACTGATTTCGTTTGGGGAGGGATTTGGGGTGTTATTTTGATGTATAAAGTTATAATTGTAAAATTGTTGTTGTTCGATTGTTGCTTACTTAAAGGATTTATGGAGGATTTTTTGGCACCAAATCTGAGTCTCATTTCCTCGTGGTGTGGACTGTTGATTAATTCATTCACATGTCAATCATAGGACGCACCTACTGCACACCTGCAGCCTCGTTCTGGCTCGTTCCCAGGAGAGCAGCACGTTTGCCTGGCTGCGCATGTGTGGTTGACACAGTGTCGCTCACTCCTGTCCTGAACCTGTTCCCCTTTGGAGGAAGATTTCTGGGAACTGAGAAACTCCTATTGTTTTGTAAGATCTCTGTCTGATTGTTTTTGTGTATGTCGGTGATAACCTTTCAGCTGTCGGGCCACAGTGCAGGAAATGTCCACAAACTTTTACATATCACTGTATTTATTTATTGTTTTGACTCAATGCTTTTTTTGTTTGTCTTTTTATTTAATTATTTATTTATTAAAACTAAAATCAGACAAATTCATATTTTGTTAAAAGTCACCTGCAATTAAATATTTGTGTTGCGATTGTTTTGAGGAGAAACATCAAAATGTTACACTAGTTAAGAATTATTGCATCAAACCTATTTAACAGATCACTTTTACTCTGTGAGCAGCTTTATGAAATCAAACAGTCTGAATTTAAAGTCAAATTAATGTCTCTTTTTTTTGGAGAATAGATTCAAATGAAATGTCTTCACCTTACTATTAGTAAGTTTTCCGTCTCCAGTTACTATTGCAACAACACATCATCAGAAGGGTAAAACTAACCTGTCTCACGACGGTCTAACCCAACTCACGTTCCCTATTAGTGGGTGAACAATCCAACGCTTGGTGAATTCTGCTTCACAATGATAGGAAGAGCCGACATCGAAGGATTGGACCGTTGTGGTAAAGAGGGAGCTGAGCCAAAAGGCAAAGCTCTCAATTTACCGGTCGGTCTACGTCATGAGCTTTGGGTAGTGACCGAAAGAACAAGATTGCAGATACAAGCGGTCGAAAGGAGTTTCCTCCGCCGTGTGGCTGGGCGCTCCCTTAGAGATAAGGTGAGGAGCTCAGCCACACAGGGGGAGCTCGGAGTAGAGCCGCTGCTCCTCCACGTCGAGAGGAGCCAGCTGAGGTGGCTCGGGCATCTGTTCCGGATGCCTCCTGGGCGCCTCCCTCGGGAGGTGTTTCAGGCATGTCCCACCGGGAAGAGGCCCCGGGGAAGACCCAGGACACGCTGGAGAGACTGTCTCTCGGCTGGCCTGGGAACGCCTCGGGATCCCCCCGGAGGAGTTAGAGGAAGTGTCTGGGGAGAAGGAAGTATGGGAGTCCCTGCTCAGACTGCTGCCCCCGCGACCCGGCCCCGGATAAAGCGGCAGAAGATGGATGGATGGATGGATGAAATGTCTTGTTTTTGGTATCACTTTATAAAAAACACGCCTTAATTAGCCTTAATAAATTATGAACAAACACTTAATTCATAATGAACACAGAATAATTAAGACAGATTTAGACTTAGTAACTACTAGATTAAGAGTTTAGCAGTAAGAGTATTAGTAAAATTGTTACTAAACCTGAATTAATCTTAATAAACTACTGTAATTTTCAGGCTATAGAGCTCTCCTGAACAAAAGCTTTACTGTTCTTGCTCCTAATACAATTTTCCAAAATAAAGATATTTGAGTCATCATGCTTGTATTTTGACCTAAATAATCATGATAACTGATGAACCTAATAATCTTGACACTAGGGATTATGTAGGTTACAATATTATTGCAAAGACTAAAACATTATAATCATGACATTTTTTAAAAGAAACTGACTAATTTAACTAAATTAGGTCTTTTTAGTTCAATTTAAAGAAATGTGACAATTTTAGAAGTCTTTTTGCTCCCCCAAAAAGTAAACCTAAATGTAAAGTTCTTTGTTATCTTGCTGTTAATGTCAAATGAATCATTCAGAAAGTTTGATTTCATAAAACAGATTGCGTATTGAGGCGCGGTAATGTGTTAAGAACACAGAAAGACGGAAAGAAAAAAAAATATTTAATTTTTTCGGCCGTGATAAATAATCACAAATAACCGTTAAATCCTAATACATATTCTCACAGTAATCGAACACTAAAATTTGAACACTTCTTGACACCCTATACCTGAAATGCAATGACACCTTTTGCGACGTGCAATTACTTAACCAACTGCTAACTTTGCACAGATAATAAGGTTTAAAGCGCGGGAAGTCATAATTCTCAGACACTTAAACAACTCCAGTTAAACAATCATTTGCTCTTAGCGCGAGGACAAAAGAAGTGTCTGAGAGGAGCTAGCATTCGCCCCGTCAGCTACAGTTAAACAATGACAGCGGAGGGGCAACCGGGTCACGCCTGTCATCACTAAATTACTCTCTTCCTACTTCCTGGGGTTCAGTCTGCTTCAGTGTGTGGTGTGTGTGTGTGTGTGTGTGTGTGTGTAGTAGTAGTAGTAGTAGCAGCCCCTCAGTAATAGTCCTCAAGGTTAATTGACCGCAAGGCGCACGTGTTCCTCCAAACAGACATCCAGGGTTAGGGTGTGCCTCCTGCTCGCCGGGCTGACCTAGTGCCAGATATCATTATCGGCTCTCGCGCTGCGTCTGCACTGCTGCTGGGAATCAGACACACACAACCCACTTGCTCTATTATTAACCCCACGCTTTGTCTCTTCAAGGAAGTCGCACTCTGCCTCTGCCTTTTTATTCAAGATGGACGGCTGTAGAGAACGGCTTTCGTCTGTGTTTTCTACCCTTTATTTTAAACACTTGCCATGATGCACCATCCACTGAAACATCATCATCAACACTGGTATCAAATGACTCAGATTAGGAAAAAAACAGGTGTGAATAATGTCTGTGTCACTTTTTATTAGTGGTCGTTTTAGTGCATTTTCTGGTTCAGAAGATCGCTCAATTTATTACATTTGCGCTCAGTTTTCCTAAAACGCTGAAGCTATTTCTGAACCTTTTGGAGTTCAAACAAATGTCTGGACTCTTTGTGAAGCTAACGCTGAGTAGTTTTAGCCTCTGCTGTCTAAATGTAACTAGTAACAAGCTACTATATGCACAGAGGGAATGGTATATATGAAATTGGTGAAATGAGGTGTAGGTACTGTATTTTTTTTTCATCTGTGTGAATTTGGAGTAAAAACTGATCCAGATTCTTTCCAAAATGGTGGATTTGAGTGGAAATAGGAGGGTTATAGCATTCTCTTGTATATTAGACATAAAGATGGACAAAAAATAATAACTTAAGGGGTTTAAGGCAATTTCTTAAGACTAGTGTTCCCTGCCACCATCAAGTTTATTTGTATTATTAAAGGCTCAGCGGAAGATGGACAATTTAACCTTAAAGTGCATATGACAGGTTGTTACGATTTTCTAATTGTGACTTTATTTGGTATATTTAAACCTGTTGTGCATATAAATATAGTTTCACATTAATTGAGTAGACATTTGTGGAGAAAACGTTGAATAATCTGTACAAAATGACAGGAAGTGACATCACACCAGGGACACTCATTTGCGTCAAAATGTATGTAGAATTTAAACAAAATAAACAATGTTTTTGACATTTTAAACATTATTCAACAAAATAAAGTTGCTATTGTGTATTTGTATTTGTTAAATTAAAAAAGGGACATTAGGTGAGCTTTTGCACAGTGTTTGCTGGGTAAATACCCAGTGTGATGTCATCAATTATAAAATTGAAATTATAAACCTAAAATTGAGCTTCTTCTGGGATAACATTTTTAGCAAAATTGAAAATACATTTATCTTAACTGCATTTTAGTTCAATGAGTCGTCCAACCTGTCAGAGGCACTTTAAAGGAGACACGCTATGTAATAATGACTTTAATTCACTTTTGGCCATGTCCTAATAGTTTTCAGTGATCAGCTTCTCCGGCATGTTTGAGTAATCCCATATCGTTTATGCATTTGAGGCTTGGCTGCTTTCCCTTTATTCAATAGCAAGAACCACAACCCCTGCTACAATGCAAAGTGGTTATTGACATACGAGAAACATGATCAACACGAATGTACAGAAATGGGTGTCGTTTTGGGGCTTCTGGCGATGAGGGCTTTAGGCTCCCGGGCTCTGATACCCCCATATAGGAGATGAATTAGAACAAGTAGAATGATTAGAAGAGGGTGGAAGGGAGGGTTACGGAGTCACAAACCTGTGACCTGGATGCTTAAATAGTGTAGCTGCAGGAGGGGGCGTGAAAGGGGTGTGGTCCTGCTTAAGATAAAATTTAACAAACTTATCTTCATCGACATTGACTTGTCCACGGACCCCAATTAACATGGATTTGCCTCTGTAAATGTACAGGTTAGGTTAAGTTAAACCCATCTACTGACACAGAAAGCTTTTTATTCACGGGTTTATTAATTATTCTTTGTCTTTGTCCCAAGTGGAGATCCAGAGCTCTGCTTGTGTTAGGTGAATTCGTCACACTGAATGTTCCAACTGAATGACTGTGAGAGAGTAAATAGTGAGTACTTTTCAAGTTTGTCCTGTGACTAATTGGGTGCTGTCCAGGGTGCACTAGTTTCAGGCAAAAGAGGCTAGGAACCTAAACATGCACAGAGTCCTCCAACTAGGTAATCCTAAACCTAATGTAAACATTTGTAAATGGTCCAATGCTCTGCTTTACCATAGACACCATAAATGCATTATGTATTGACTCTATCTCTAAATAAAAACTTTAAGTTTAACAAATGAGATACAGTACATTATTGGTCTAAATCTGCAATTTTCTGAGCTGATAAATGCATGCCGTGAGTTTTGTCTCAATTGCGAATTATGTCATTTTAATTGCATCTCCGGTAAATCACTGTGACAAGATCTTCTGACTTTTGCAGCCCAGGAAAAATATAGAACTTATTAATAATAATAAGCGATAACCCAAGTACACATCAGCAATTTTCAGTTTGCACATAACGCATATATTCACATTTTCTGTGCAATTAAAATCTTTTGAATAGGCAAAACTCATTAAATCTCTATAAGCTATTAGAGACTGAAGTGTATATTTTTTCTCTGCTGCCACCAGCACACACCAGATAACAGAAAAGACCAGGAAAGAGTGTGTAGCATCAGGGAAGAGTATGTATGTGTGTGTCCACTAGACTCGTTTTGCCTTAAATATAAGTCCTTAGCTCATCTGATCGCCTCACACGTAGTTTGTGTGTTTGTTAAAATGGTAAAGTGGAGTTTTCACAAAGAAAATGTGTGAACGGGTGCTAAGGGTTAAGCTTTAGAATCTCAATATTGTTGTAAGTTGGGAACTTGCTTCTTTTTTTTTTGGGCTACACAAATGAAGCCTGAAAATATTTTCTTTGTACAAAAATAGAACCGATTGTCAAAACCATGAACATTATGAGTTAAATGTTATGACATTAAAAAACAAAAAACAAAAACAAAAATAGCAACAAGTTTGATAAAAAGTAAGATTTTGTTGTTGAAATATAAAATTGCCAAAATTGATTTTCGGACATGGCAAAATAAGATATTTAAAATAAAAAATAAAAAATAAATAAAAAGTATTTATTTCACTCAAAGTATTACAAATGTAGATGTTTTATCTGATTTAGAACACCACAAATAAAAGGCTTTAAAACACATATTTCGACTAAAAATGTTCAGTTCTACATTTCCAATACAATCTGAGGCCCCAAAAGTCACCGGGTTTGAAGACCCAAAGTTACCCATGGACACACACAAAATCTCAACAATGGAACGAATACATTTGGAAAATCTCATTCTAAATCTCGAGTTCGTAGCTTTAGCTTGTACAAATGGATGCTAATTCATTCAGAAGCAATTCTTTGTAACAATCTGTGATCAAGTGTTGTGCTTGCACCATAATAACACTGCAAATGAAGGACGTGACATTTGCCTGTTATTCAGCTAAATTAACCAAATAACTCAGATAGCTGTGACACATTTTGTATATCTGCATGTGTATTTTTGCATTGATGTTTTTCCTGCCATTCTGCTCTTCCGTTAGCTTCGGTGGCTCATCATGGCAGATGAGTGCTAGCAGGGAGGACGGCTAGATTGGCATAAATTGACATTAAATGGTACATTAGCAAGTGTCGGGCAATTACTTTAATGATGTAAATTGGAGTGAGATTTCCCCCTGCACAGGAAGTGAATGAAAGAAATGTAACAATGGTTATGATTAGATGGCTAATTATACTATCAGCTCAATGAGGCTCATACGCCCAGACCGGCAGGGACGCGTCTTCACTGATTGCACAGGTTTTTTTTGTCCACATGAATCACTAAGTTTTGTTTCTTTTAAGGGAATACATTGTGCAATAGAATCAAATATATTGTGAGGATCTAGACATTGAGGGATTTTAATATATTAATGGAGCCTTGGCAAAATCATGATTGCATTAAAAAAAATGTAATACAAAAATTAAAAAGATTACGTGCATGCAGCATGTAAATATTATGACGACAAAATGTTTGTAAGAAATTCTTTGCAGTAAGCTTAAACATTTTTTTTTACAAATATACATATATTTGTATATTCTTACAAATGTATTATTTTTGCTGTGTCAAGTGTTATTTGTTGTCCATGTTTCAATATAAAAACTGCACAAGCATATTTTGTCTCTGAAGTTTCCAAACCACTTAAATGTCAAAAATGGTTGCAGCTCTTGACAATAATTTGAAACTGAAAGAGAGCTCCAAAACTCACCAATATTCTAATTTTGGAGATTTACTGTTTTTGATTAAAAAAAAAAAAATCAAAATAATATTTTTTTTAAAAATCAAGTAAACCATACTACAAACACCGCAGGCTCACAAAACCAAACAAAGAAACACATTTTGTCATTTGTGCTGCCCATTATTATGCCACACATCATGAGGAAATAACTTGAGACACCCCTCATTCAACTGCATTCCCATTGGTTTCTTTATCACTTTCATAAGTTGAAATGGCTTTGCTTCTTCTTGATCCTGTGTGCCACGTCCTATAAGAAAAAATCACACATGGAATGAGGATTGTGGCGGGTGTACGGTACAGCATGTCCTATAATCATTAATCCACTGTTGGCACGGGTCAGCATAGGCTATATGAATGACAATACCACAGCATGGGGCAAGCGCTCTCAGCTCCCTGCGTATGGAGCCTTGCCTTTGAATGTGTGTGCCAGCACAGGCTTTTCTATGCGAGTTTCTATGTTACCCAGAGGTTTGCATTCATGGGTTTACTTTGGACGCTACTTTTTCATCCAACTTCCACACAGGGTCACACAGAGACCGTTAGCTGTCGGAGGGAGTGATATCCTGCCTGCATGTTTTATTCATGGCACTGCTACACTACTGTATTTCATTCACGTTATCCATTGTGCGTTCTGCATGGGATAAGGTATGAGGAAAGTACAGAGGAAAGTGGTGTCGTAATGCAGTTTCTTCTATAACTAAACTTGGCTTTGAGGGCTTCAAGTTTTGACACGATGTTGAAGCTGGGGAATTTTAACTAATGACTACAGCTAAAGGTTAAAATGTAAAAAATTCCGGCATGCTGGTTTTGAAGTTGGTGCAGGGAGAGGTAAAAAGCTAGAACGATAGGGACACATAACATGAACAAAAGGTTAACAGGTTTTCTATAATCTCACGTAATGACTTATCCAGCCGCTCAAAGTTGCATTACAATATAGCCACGGGTGTCCTGGGGTAGACTGACCGATGTGCGGCTGCCAATTTTTGCATCTGCCTTCATCAGGCTCCGAACCACCAATCGCTCATATATGCACCACATCCATACACATGAAAGGGGAGTGAAGTATTAGTTTTGCTGTCTTGTTGGATAATAGGTAATGTGTTTTAATGGTAACTCACACAACGGTGTGACGTGTCTTCAGAGCTCTTCTTCATAGGCATATTCAGCCAGTTGTTGGAGAAGGTTGTAAATTCAAAGGCTGGATCAAAGAAGAAATAGGAAAACAAGGCGCTGGCACATTGAAACGAGACAAAAGAACGTTCCAACTTTCACGCACTTCTGCAACACCGTCGAAACAGGTCAAGGTCATTCTCTTACCTATTGTCTGATATAGAAGAAACAACAAAACTATTCTACTAAAGAAGATAAGATGAATGTGCTTACTCTTTTGAATGGTATTGTGCCCATTGCCAAGGACATATAAACAATATGCGCGGCCCCAAGCACAGTTTGAACTGACGACCTTTGAATTGTTGTACTCACCCTTGAGTCTCTTTGAAAACTTGATTTTGTATAACAAATTCTTATTTCTAGTCTCACCATCTAATGGCCCGATCAGACCGCAAACGCCTATTCGCGCGTATTGGCGAAGTTGGACGCAAGTACGCGTGAAGAAAAACGCAAATACGCCGCGTTCTCGACGCAGCGGAGCAGAGACGAAATATAATAAGCAGACGCGCGTTTGCCGCGTGCGCATGCGCAGTGGAGGTGTTGTGTTTGGCGGCTTCTCTCTGTTGGTGAAAATGGCGGATATAGAGACAGAAGTGTTCATGTATTTGATTCTGAAAACCCTCATTCGGAGGCGCCAGGCTCGGCGGCAACGTGAGTGGGTACACCAAATACTACAGAGGCAAACGGAGTATGGTGAATTCCACCATTTGCTGCAGGAGCTGCGGCTCGACGACCAGCGCTTTCAGTGCTACTTTCGTCTGTCCCGTCCCCAGTTTGACGACCTGTTGTCCCGCATTGGTGCGAGGATAACCCACCAGGACACCAACTACAGGCGCTCGATTCCAGCTACTGAGCGCCTGTCCATCTGTCTTCGGTCAGTAATTATTCATGTAATAACAGAGTGTATTCATACATAGCTAATAAATGTAACCAGGGTAAATAGTGGATGGTGTTTGAACTATATTTAAACGGAGCTCGACGCTCATACAACAGCGAGTATATTTTTATTTAAATGTCTTTATATTGCCTGTTCTAGTGCACCATTTTAGAATTGATTGGGGTATATTTGATAAAAATACAAGTAAACTATATTCAGGCTATGGATAGTTTTTTTTATATTTATTTTTTTTATTCAGTTTTCTTGCCACTGGAGACTCCTACAGGACAATTGCCAGCAGCTTCAGGGTTGGTGTGTCCACAGTCTCCTCCATCGTCCCTGAAGTTGCAGCTGTCATCTGGGACTGTCTCGTGGCAGACTTTATGGCTGTGCCCACAGCAGAGGACTGGAGGTCCATTGCAGCAGAGTTCCAGGAGCGGTGGAACTACCCTCTCTGTTGTGGAGCTATTGACGGGAAACATGTCCGGCTGAAGGCCCCTCCCAACTCAGGATCCCGCTTTTTCAATTGTAAGGGGGATCATTCCGTTGTCCTCCTGGCCGTGGTCGATGCCCGGTATCGTTTCCGGGTAATCGACGTGGGGAGATACGGGAGGACAAGTGACGGGGGGATCTTGTCCAACTCAGCCTTTGGTCAGGCCCTGCGTGAAGGCACTCTCCAGCTGCCCCCTGACCAGAACCTGCCCGGGGCTGAAGGCAGAGGCCCACAGCCGCATGTCTTTGTGGCGGATGAAGCCTTCCCGCTGCAAAGACACCTGATGCGACCCTTCCCTGGAAGTGGGCGCCTCTCCATAGAAAACCGGGTCTTCAATTACCGCCTCTCTCGGGCACGGCTGGTGGTTGAAGACGCCTTCGGGATCTGGACCTCACAGTGGAGGATGTTCTTGCGACGCCTGGAAGTCCACTCTGAAATTGTGGAGAAGTGCGTGAAGGCGACATGTCTCCTCCACAATTTCATGCGGGCCACAGCGCCGGAGCATGTGCCTGGAGCGTGGGGAGCTGGAGCACAGGAGGAGCCACTTCCAGGTGTGGGGCGGATCGGGGCAAATAACGCATCCAGAGAGGCCTTGAGGGTGAGGAAGGCTTTAAAGGCCCATTTTTCTAAAGAAGGAGCAGTGCCATGGCAGCCCAGAGAGTAGTCATGTCCTCCACAGGACTGACCCACAACGGCTCTTTTAAGAGCCACGCACTAAACAACAAAGAGCTTGATTTGAGTCTGTGTATGTACATTTGTCCACAGCCTGTAGTATATGGTGTTTTTATAAAGTGTTTTTCATATTTATAGGCAACATCTGCAAAGACATTATGATCTGTCAAGTTTGAGCCCAAATGCCAGGCTGTTTACATAGAATGAGATAAAGTTAAATCAATAAAGCAGTGATTAGCTCAGCTTTTTGTTTATTAGTTTTAAATTTGGATAATTCATTAAGTACAGCTTTAAATTAATAAAATTTAACTACCCAGGATTATATATAAGAAAGTGCAGAGGTATACAGGAGACACGTTTTATAACAAACACATTTATTTTTACAAAAATAGAAGTATTATTTACAATAACAACAAAAAAAGAACACAATTACAAAGAACTATTTACAAAAATTTGAAGGGAGGAGTTGTATGACGTGGGAACGGTGGAATAAAGGAACAGGCGAAAGAAGGAACATAGCCTGGAGGAGAGCTTGAGGGACACGTAGAAGAAATCATGGTCTCGTTCCTCTCCTGAAGAAGGTTCCAGCTCATGTCGTATCGACATTCTCCAATGGTTCCAAATTTAAATCAAAACTAGTGTTGGAATATACCCACTGATAAATTCCAAATTGTATTTCTTCCCTTCTTCGAGTAGGAACCGTCTTCAGGAGAGGAAGGAGACCAAGAAGGAATTGCTCATCGCCACAAGGGACACGAGGAGGAGGAGGAGGAGGAGGAGGAGGAGGAGGAGGGGGAGGAGGAGGAGGAGGAGCAGCAGCAGTAGCATGGCGAGCCATAAGCCCCTCCAGCAGATACTCCTCATAGCTGCGCTCCTGATCCCTGGGCCTCTTCCTCCTACTCGCTGGGCCTAAACAAAAAGAATACACGTAGCAATTTAGATGACACGGGCTAAAAAAAAAAGGAAATTGTTATTTTTTAAAACCAAAGGATTTCACACACCTGTGGGTGCAGCAGAATGGCCAGCAGCAGAATGTCCAGCAGCAGAATGGCCAGCAGCTGAAGGCCCAGAAGGGCGGCAATTCAATTCCTGATCTTCAAAAAGAACATTGCACAGCAGTTATATTTCAGCCAATTACATTTATTGCTTTATTAAATATCATATTTAATGAGGCATACGTATTTTATATGGAGCCAATATTTTTTTTAAAGTTTCATACAACACACCTGATTCGGAGAGCCCTTCTGCTGCGTCTTCAGGCTCTCTGGGGTCCTCTGCCTCCTCGACCCTTCTCTCCATGTTTCCGCTAGACTCACGGGGAGTGATGAAAGGGTCGAGGAAGGACATGACCCCAGGGTAGCGCCACTTTGCTGCTGACCCTGCTGCTGACCCACTCCTCTTTTCCCTCTCCTTTTTCCTCTCCTTCATGTAGGTGTCCCTCAAACTCTTCCACCTCTTTCTGCAGAATTCCTCTGAATAAACACATTTACTTGTCAAACACACTAGAAAAAAATAGTATTATTAATAATAAAACTGAGTTGATAGTTGATGGATCCACAAATTATTTGGATCCATCAACTATCAACACATTTTTTTTATCGTTTAAAAGCTGTAAAAACTTACCAGACAGTCCCGTCTCCTCACTGACTTTTCTCCAGGCTTGGTCCTTCTTTCTCCTGTTCCTGTACTCCATCGTTCCCACGTCATACAACTCCTTCAGCCCGCACACCGCCACTATCAGCGTTTCGTCCGCCATGTCTGTCATTTGCCCGGGACAAACGTGATTTTGCCCGGGCAAAATGCGTACGTACGTCACCAGAGCGTCATTTCTGATTGGCTGCTGCACCGCCGCGCCGCAGAAAAGCTCAAAATTCTGTACTTATTTGCGGCGAACCGTTTTGATGCATTGATGCTTATACGCCCGTCAAAGCGTCTCGAGCGGAAAACGCAAAAGCGCGCTCGCCGCGCTCCTCGGCGAATCGCGCAGCAAATAAGCAGAAGCCGCGCCGCAAAAACGCAGGAGGTGCTCGACGCGCGTTTACATAGACTTTGAATGTAAACTGGACGCTTTTGACGCACCGGTCTGAACGGGCCATAAGATACAAATACATTTATCACAGGGTCACTGAATTTACAACACATAGCCACTCACACAGACACCCATCAACATAGAGTCACTACGAGAGTCTCAATATCTTCTGTTGAACTTCAGGCTATACTTGAAATAACACATTTTCAGTTGGCCAGATATTAAAATTCAAGAGGGACTAAAACGGTAATTGAACTCTCAACACTAGTGAAGTGATTCTACATTTGCAAACTGGAAGAAAGTGACACAAACCCATTTAACCATGCAAAATCTGGCAAAAACAATAACAGCGCTATTACTGGCAGTGACACCTTTGTTTTCAGTAAGGTCATATTTTTCATCAAGGGAGGTTTTTGACGGGTGGAACATGCTTGATTGCAGATTGAATTCAAGTAATGTAGCCAGGAACGATAAATGTTCACTTTTCAAGGTTAGAATAAACAAAGATCTGAACTGCGTTTTTAATGTGCCAACTATGCTGTTTGTTGATGAGCGTTGTTGTTTGATTTGTGGCGACTGACAGTGTGACCTTCTGACTAACTGATGAGGTGACATTGTGGCAAAGTGGTTATGATTCTACCGTCACCACAAGAAGGTCCCACTGATTTTCCAAGTGCTCCTACTCATCCGCGTTCTTACGGAAGGCTTACAAATCTCAAATTATGACTTATCTTGCTACAATTTACCATCCGTTACACTGCAATCCTTTATTAAATCAATATGTTAGAAGTTATTAAACTTTCAAAACTCTCAAGATAGTATGGAGCTCTGTCATGAGAAAATGTGGACTAAAAAAATACGGTTGCCTGGGTAGATTTGTCACTCCAAAAATGTTTCAAAAATCTCGATATAACAAAAAAAAAATTAAAACCTAAAAATCTAATCATTGCTTGCAACTCAATGTTACATGAGATGAATTGCTGATTTTAGCTTTTAAATAAATATATCTGCTCGAGTAATGATGTCTAAGTGCTTTGGAAAGGATCAATATAACCCTTTAGAAATGATGCATTAAGAACCAAACATTTTTTTTTTCTTTTTGTCCTTTTAAGTAGCCCATAAAAACTCTCCATCTCATCTATGCTTCACCCTCCAA
The DNA here is from genome assembly GCF_026437365.1 of Eucyclogobius newberryi. Lineage (NCBI taxonomy): Eukaryota > Metazoa > Chordata > Actinopteri > Gobiiformes > Gobiidae > Eucyclogobius > Eucyclogobius newberryi. The sequence goes on along the minus strand of NW_027315724.1, from coordinate 13,922,969 downwards.
ACAGCAAATTCAAAAGCTAAAGTGCCACATTACAAAATCACTTCAAAATATAACCAAAGGCTTTAAACGAAAACATCCCGTCGTCACATTGTTCCTAATAAGAAAATACAAGCTTTTACGGGATCATTTTGGGAGACAGCAAGACAGGTACAAGGAAAATACTGGAGTGCCACGTTGTCAATCATTCCATTACGCAACTTCGCCTGGGAGAACTTCTGGAAAAGGCAATTATTTTTCCTAAGTTTTTTTAGGAATATAAATGAACGTTATTAAAAAAGTTATTGTGATTGTATTTGGGCTGGCGGGCAATCACCACCTCTCTTTAAATGTGTTCCCCTCCCCCCAACGGCTGTAACCTTGTTATGAAGTCGGCGACAAATGGTTTGTTACTCTTCTATGTTTGGCTCTCGGTGCCTCTGGGCCTCTGCGGGCTCCTGCTTAAGGCCTGCTGCTTCACCCTAAGTGACATCCACCAGCCGAACCCAGACAAAACAAAAGCACATGTGGCCACAGACAAACTGAGAACTACTGTGGATTAGGATCAAGGAAAAAAACTAAAATATATACACATATTGCCAAAACTGTATCCGTCTCACTATTGCAGAATGATTTCTTTGCACGTTTTCTTTTCCAGCTTTTAAATTATTACGAGAACAAAGCTGCTTCTAGGTACAAGCTAAAATAACAATTCCACATTTAGTTTAAGTACAGGTTATTTTGCAGAAGTCAAGGGCCAATGTCATGTATATTCAGCCACGGTAGACTCTTTATTAATATATAATAATAATAATAATAATAAAAAGCCAGCTCTTGGATTCAACTTAGAAAATACAGTAGATCCTCTCCTGTTTGGCATGAGCTGGAGAAGGCTTTGTGCAGTGGTCACTTTCTCCATCATCAATACAAGATCAACTGGTGAAAAATATGCAACACTGGATAGAAATAAACCTTTTAATATTGCAGACACGTGTTCTAATCAAAGCTAAAGGGGATCCTATGGAATATTAGTGTCAAACTAATTCTGTCCTGGTTTTCTGATCGTACAAAATGGTATGTGAAGCAGTTTAACTGAAGTTAAAAGCCATAGACTCAGAGGTTCATCTTGAGTTCTGAAAAAAATAACCACACTTTAAAAAATAAATAATGTTTGAATAAAAAGAAAGAAAAAATCATGTGAATAATTGGAATTAAATCATTTTCACTTTAGTTGAGATTATTTGAAAAAAACAAGATGTATGTACATTCTAAAATGCTATGACCACTTTTCAAAATAAATATAAACAAAAATATACTGTATTTTCTATAAATACTACGGACTATAAGTTGCACCTTTTTTCATAGTTTTGGCTGAGGTGCGACTTATACTCCAGAGCGACTTATATGTGATATTATTTGTTATTTTCACACTGGCAACCGCAGGAGGACGCTCTAGGCTCTAATTGATACAGAAGAAGAATTGGCACTTCCTCTACCTCCGGAGTTTGTGGAGTTGTTTAGAAGTGTTGTTGTTGTTGTTGTTGTTGTTGACGACCTGTTTAAGAGAAATGGCCCCCACCTATGCTGAGGTGGAGTAAGGGTGCTGACGGAGAACCTGCTCCACGCCCTGAGGCATTGGACTGGGCCTGGACAGATAGTTAGAGAAAAGAGGAATGAGAGAAGAGTTCCTGCTCCATCAGTGACCGAGCCAATGTTTTGTAATATGTTAAGTTAACATACCAGACACTTACGACGTTTGTTGTCTGTTTGTCATGTAGCAACGTTGGCATACGTACATCTATTCACCATGTTCTTTAATCTGTTATTATTTTAAAAATTCATTTCAAGATTAAATGTCTGTTCTTAGTCTTGGATTTAATGAAATAAATTTCCCACAAAAATGCGAATTATACTCCAGTGCGACTATTATATGTTTTTTATACATTTTTTTGCCTATAGTCAGGAAAATACGGTACTGCTTAATAAAATGTCACTATGAAGAGGTGGGGCTTATCAATTTTAGATAATTATTGTTGTTTTCAATGAACAAAATGTAAAAGAATATGTCTCTTTTAACCAGATTAAACTTAACAATTATATTATTATTGACTAAAATCATTCTCCCGCAGTATATGTATTCATAGATAGTGTTCGAAATTTCAATCTGTTGTAGTTCTGTATTTTTCCACAGGATTTTTCTGAAACCTGGTACCAGCGGTGGATGAAGGAACACGATTGAACAAGGTAGAAAATACAGGAAAGAGAAGGATAGCGTGAGTGAGTTAGGGGAGGAAAGGTAAGTGATGGGGGGGAGGGGCAGGAGAGGGCTGAGCAGAGGACAGGGCTGAAGGACAGAAGGCTTGGGTAAAGTTAAAGGACATGTTTAGTATGCTTGCTCACATATATAGACCCGGGCTTGTGTGTACGCATTTGAAATAGACTGTAGTCTGTTCTAGGATTCAAGTGTACAAATGGTTCCTTTTTTTTCTCCTTCAAATCAGTCATTATAATATATATTTTTGAATTCCCAAAACTTTATGCACTGCAAACCAATAGGAAATAAATGAGTGGAGAATACGTCTTGTTTGATTGGACAAACCAGGTCAGATTCAATAGTTAATTTGATTTTCTCCAACTTTATTTATTGTATATTTTTTATGATAACATACACATACACAGTGCATTGAACCAGATTGTACAATGAAGATAAGTTTTTCTGTTTTAGGTGTAGCCTGACTGACTAATGCTGCCGAAAGATCAGATGCTGAATACTGGGGCTTTAACTTTGGGCTGTACTTTATTTTACCTGCATTTGCACGCGTTCATTTTCCTTTTTACTCAGAATCAGAAAGGGATTTAGTGCCCTGAAGACGTACCGGTTCTGTAGAGATGGAAGTCTGCAGCCGATCACATTCTCAGCGCTGTAGTCTCTGTTTGTCCCTGGCTGTGGCTCCAGTGTACCACACTGTGATGGAGGAGGTGAGGATGGACTCAATGATGGCCGTGTAGACCTGCACCATCATCTGGCAGCTTGGCTTTCCTTAGCTACTGCAGGAAGTACATCCTCTGCTGGGCCTTCTTGATGAGGGAGCTGATGGTGGACTCCCACTTGAGGTCCTGGGTGATGGTGGTGCGGAGGAAGACGGGGGAATCTACGGTGGTGATCAAGGAGTCAGTCAAGGTGAGGCTTTCCTGAAGTCCACAATTATCTCCTCTGACTTAGATACTAGCTACTAGATAATATTTTATTGCCAGATCGAGGATCTGAAATTTGTCTTGCATTAAAACAGCGGCTCCATAATATTTATAAGTGAAATTAAAAGTGAAAAGAAAGATATGAGCCCCACCAAACAAGTTCAACAAGCAGAAATGTCAAGTTTTACTTTCAACATTAACCATGATATCACATAAAACTCCCCTCCACATGTAACCGTGTTAATAAGCCTCTATATCAACGCATGTTTGTGTGAAATGTGTTAAGGTGTCTCTGTGCCCTTGTCCTCCTCTAAGCGGATTAAACGCAGAGGTGTCCAGCCTTGTTGTTGCACACTGGGCCTCGGTGACAGAACAAGGTGCAAAGTGCAGCTCTGAGCAGCTCTGCGTGTGCCAGGGCCCCACACAGGGAGAGACTGCTGGCCCTGGACCAGCCTCACAAAGACAATGAAGGGTAATGGCTCTGTCTGTCAACAGAGAATATCATACAAATTTGCACATCCCTATTTGGAAGGGTATAGTAAAAGTCAATTCATACAAACTTTCCTCAAAGGTTTGACAAAACGATATTTCTTTAAACATTATAAAATTGTTGTTCCCACTGTCCATGCAATGTCTTGAAGTGGAGATATGATTCAGTCTTTTGGCTTTAATTGGCTTTTAAATGTGCTTTAGGTCACCTTGGAATAATATATGTATCAGTATTTCTCATTTTCTAGCTTTAAATTAGAAAACGCACTCACAGGGATGCTGTAAACTCAACGTCCTTATTTTGGAGAATAATAAACTATTCAAATAAACTGCTGCTGATCCCCATAGCAACTATCAACATGTGACCCGGCCGCGTCACAAGAAATAGCTTGACTATGCGCTGACCCGGACTCTTCTCTCTCTGTATTCAGTAACAGACAGGCAAGAAGGCATTAGATAATTGCTCATTTCTGCTCGTGCCAGATTAGCTGACCCCATAAAACAATAGTGCCACTGAGTGAGTAGAAGAGATTGGGACTCTGCAAATTAGTTTTTTTTTTTCTTTTTAAATTTTGGGCAGCGTTCATTTGTGTTGAAGTCGGTCTTGTGCTGCTGCAGAGTGGGCCAAGACTAGGGCAGCAGTTCACGCGGAGGCCGCCCCAGCTGAACGTCAACGTGGAAATAGGAGCTAGGCCGAATGAGATGGAAAGTGCAAGCATTATGGGTAACCTAAAGGCTACATGAGTCAACACTGCAAAAGGCAAAAAATGAAATGTATGGACTTGACGGATGTACCACTGCTTGATCGGGAAGAATGAGTTACGTCCATAAGTGTCAATGGAAAACAAACTATCAAGACTAGAACTAAAACATTTCAATAGTATATTAAAATGAATTGAATGGAGCAGAAAGAGGAGCAATTTTCTGTAATTTGCCCCATTTTTTCAACTTAACGGTGATAGTTTAAAATGATCAGTGCTATGGCAACAGTCCTAATATTTCATCATTCTGAAATTAAGCTGTAAGTGACCTTCGTGTTGTCAATATTACATCATTTGAACATTTGAATTGTCAAAAATGTAATCGTACACCGAAATAGGAATTGAGTCTAACTTTACATTGCCCAGGGATACATGTGTCAGGTAAAAAGTGTATATATATAACCTTCACTAACCTATTCCAGAGAAACATAAAGCATCAATAAGAACCCAGAGGCAGTGAGCAGTCAATACAGTAACATTGACCGAGACAATGCCTTAACACAAGTCTAGACACAAGGAAAAAATACAGTGATAACAACTGCCGTGCGTGTATACTGTATGGCATAAGAGGTAAGGTCTAAATTGACTTTGAAGAAGTAGCTATAGCAGTTATAACAAATGAAATATGACGGTGCAGGGGATAAATAAAGGTTTTACTTTATCGTTCTCAGCGTAACACAAATGCTCTGTCTTTTTAGATTAAAAGTGTAAGTGTAACTAAACATTTCCGCGTACACCACCTGCTTGTGTTTATCATTGCATTCCTTGAATATTCCATAGTACAGCATTAAAGTTGTATCTGCATGGACAAAAAAGGAAGTAGTGCCACCAGGTCAAGTTACAAATCAGGTCTGTGGAGGGGCGACCCGGCTTACAGTAAGAATGTATATTTTTCAAGATATTTCAATGAGATGTGACAATGTTAGGTTTACTTGAATCTGTTTGCATTACATACAATCATTTCAACTTGAAGTGCGTATGACAGGTTTGTAAAATGTTCTAAATTTGACTTTATTTGGTGTATCTATACCTGTTGTGCATATAAATATGCACATATTTTTACACCAGTCGAGAAGGTATTTGTGGAAAAAACATATGTGTAGAAACTGACAGGAAGTGACATTACACTAGGGATGCAGATTTTTTTGAAGCCCTAAACATTAATTCAACAAAATAAAGTCACACTCATATTTTTATTTGTTAATTTTGACAAAGTGACATTAGATTGTTTTTGCCGAGTGTTTGCAGGGTAATTTCTTTGTGTGACGTCATCAATTACAAACAGGAAGTGAGATTATAAACCTAAACAATGTGCTTTTCTCTGATAACATTTTTATATTTTTTAGCTAAATTTTAGTTCAATGAGTCGTCCAACCTGTCAGAGGCACTTTAATTCAAGTATTGACCCTTAAAGTCATAATGTGCATAAGGTCCATTCTTGTAAGACTATGAATCACTTCCTGTTTGTAGGAGTTATAAGCTCAATGGGAGATTTCATCACTTGGGGATTGAGGAAGTTCTGCTTTACAGAGAAAAGGAGAGGTTCATTTCAGAAACTCTGCGCTTAAGACCGCATGATGGACCGCTGCCTCTTCCACAGCAGTTTGGGGGAATCTGACACCCACGTATGCTCCAAAATATTCAGGCAAAAGTTTGATGGAGAAGTCGCTTACTCTTGTGTTTGTTCAAATGTTATGACACGGTCCATGCATGCCAAATATCTTCACTCATTACGTTAATATGCATGGCAGGAAAACTGGATAACTGGCCTAGTCCAATTCAAACAGATTCTTAGATTTTTTTGTATTATTATTTAAACTGAAAATGTGAAAAACAGAACTGCACAGATTTGCAGTAGTCCACATGTATTCCTCACAGTTTTTGATAGATGAACAAGTAGCGTAACGTGTTAGTTTTGTTTTCCCTGGTAATCTAGCACTAGTTACCATACTTTACCAAATCAGTCACGCATTTGTTTTAGTTAAGACGGAGCGTGTCAGAGGCTGTTCTGCTCTGTTTTCACAGCGGGTTCAGCGCCATGAGCCAGATCATGCAGCACGGCACCTCCTGCCCTCGCACACACTCTCACACCCGCTGCGGGGCCCTCGCTGCGGGGCCCTCGCTGCATAGGTTTCCCTCACAAGGTCCGGAACCTCCTCTGTACCTATGTCCCCCTTGTTTGGGTTTTTTGTATTTTGCACAGTATTCTAATATATTAGGGTTTTATTTAATAATAATAATAATAATAATAACTTTTATTTATATAGCGCTTTTCAGTGACCCAAAGACGCTGAACATATATAAAAAAGGGGGGGTATTTACAGACAGGGGGGGACAACACGTACAATACACATTAATACACAGATAAAATGAACAAGACAGAAGAAGTAGAGAGAAAAAGATGGGGATGTAACAGGGGGTAGAAGAGTAGGCAATGGGGTAGAGGAGGCTAGGGGTAGGGGAGGTCATAGGCTTGGGTGAAGAGGTATGTTTTTAGGCGGGATTTGAATGTTGTGAGTGAGGGAGAGTGGCGGACAGGTTGGGGGAGGGAGTTAATATTTATGTATTGTTTATTGTTTGATGTATTTATGTATTATTTTTATTTTATAAGTGAATGTGTTGATCATGGAAAACATGTGGTAGAGTGGTAAGGGTAACCAATACACAACTGACATAGATGAGACAAGAAAGGGCAAAGGAAAATAAAAGGAATCTAATGAAAATGACAAAGTTAAATAATTTAAGGGGAAAAAGAAAAAAATAACTTATTGCAAAAGAGATGAATAATTAATGATAATGTTATTGATGTTGGGGCATTGGGATTGAATCAATAAAAGTAATAATGGCAGTGCAATGGGGAAATGGAGTCAGTTATTGTGAGGACATATTTTATGATAATAGGTACAAATAATAGGTCACATGGTCTGACCTTTGCCATCACAATCTGCACCCTGCTTTTCTGACTCATTTTGGTGATTGTTTTTCTCTTTCCTCCGGCTCTCCTTTTTATATTATGTGCTTGTGTGGTGCATTGAAATGTTAAGTTGCTGTGCATTGAAAACAAAAGGCATTGGTGGAGATACACGAGGGAGATGGGTCAAGCTTCTGGGTCTTTTTTGTCCCCTTGCCTTTTGTATTGACGTCATTCCACAGTCCTTAATATGTATAAAAATGTGAATGATATATACAGCATTAATAACAATGAGAAAGAAATAAGTTATTATTTGTTTTTGTGATTGTATGATTACTTACTGATGTTGAGTTTGACATATGTTATAAATAGTTCAAATCTGTAAACTGATGCACATGTATCTAAGCCATAACCGGCTGGGTCAGATATTTCAATGAAAAGAAGTACAGTGGCTGCGGGTGGGTCGGGTCCAAGTGCGCCTTTAACCTATCCTTGTGCTAGCACCATAAGCATCACCTAATACAGGGGTGTCCAAACTTTTTTCACCAAGGGCCGCATTTTGAAACTTAAACTGGGCAGAGGGCCACAAACAACTGGACAATGTCGAATTTGTTGAATGACAAAGTTAATAATTCGAAAATTTTGCATTTGATGTAATTGCGATGAGCCTCCACTCCTTTAATTAGACCTAGAACATTAAAATGAGATTGGTATAACATCAATATGCCTGAATTTTCCCAATTTCCCAATACAAAGTACTACTTTTTCTTGTTTGGGCCGACATATCAGGAAGCTGGAGGGCCAACAAAAATTGGTCTGAGGGCCGCATTTGGCCCCCGGGCCCTAGTTTGGACATGCCTGACCTAATACATTCTGTAGAACACTTTAACAAACCAGGGAACATAACTTTTATTGTGTATGTATTGCATGTGAATCGGTGTTTTGTTGTGTGAAGCACTTTGAATTGCCTTGTGTATGAATTGTGCTCTACAAATAAACTTGCCTTGCCTTACTTTTATTTACAACACCAAATGAAAATAGTGAGAGAAAGGAAAAAAGCACATGGTGTTCTGTGTGCACGGGGCAGCCACGTTATCACAACCGTTTTAAACAGATCTTAACTTCAGAATAATCCTCCAGTAAAAGTCACAGATCATGTACTTTGAGAGAGAGTTGTTCCTCACCAGGAGACGTCCAGAGCATGTTCAGGTCGGCTCCTCTATGATCCAGGCTGCTGGTTAGTTAGTCCCAAACTCCCCTAAAAGCTGTTTGCCTTCAGTGCATTAGCTAGGGAAGAGTCATACAGTATTTTACCAGCCCTCGCCGATATGACGGCCAGCTGCAGTGGCATGCAAAACAATATTTAGTCAGTTTGGACATCAAAATGTTACAAAAAAAATTCGGGCTGGGTGGTTCGAGTTGGAGTTTAACTTGGGGCAGAAAAAAGCTGACTCGCGCATCCTTACAGTGCAAGCCCACGACATTGGATGGCGGTTAACTCAATTCAAGAGCAACAAACAGTAGTTAGTTTTCAAAATGCAAAAATCCTCCAATGTAGCTTTAGCTAGCGCAAATGAAGTTTTTATTTGTTTTTACGTGCTATCTTGCAGTGGAGGCGCCGTAGTATGTCATCTCTGCTCATCTAAAATAGGTAGTATGAGTAGTAGGAATAATTGCATGGCTGTTTCTTATGGCGAAGTTTAATGGCGCTCCTATTCTGGTCCTGTCTTTGTTGTTTTTATCATACAGGCAGCAGGAATATGATTTTTGGGATCTTTGAAATTCAAAACACCTAGATCATAGTTTCCAGGTTTTTGTGCATTTTGAAAAATCTGTTTAAATGTATTAGGCCAGTCCAGGTTTCTTGCATGAAATACGGGGGACAAATAAGGCTGGAAATCCGAAAAAGCCAAGGAAATCAGGTTAATTGTTAAAGCTTCACATTGGCGTGCGATAAGGGCAATCAAAGCAAGCAGTGATTGATCAAAATCTAAAATACCTGTCGTCACAATTATAATTAAATTGTTCCGAAATATATCTAAACAAGCTAGTTAGGCCCGAGCCCCAGCAGGGCGGAGGGCCTATTGCTCCCGCAACGCTGCCGAAGGCAGCGTTGCAACTGTCTGACCAAACATGCGGGCGCAGCCCGCATGTTTGGTGCCCCGTCGCCCCTGGCAAGTACAGTGAACTAGCCCATGCCGAAGGCATGGATCATGCATACTTACTCCTGCTATGACAGAAATAGTCAACAATTTGTGAATGGGCTACGCCCATTCACAAATTGTTGACAACAGCAGCGCGAAGCGCTGCATTCCTCCAAAAACCCTCCTGGCATCGTCCTGTACGCGAGAGTCCATGCCGCAGGCATGGGCCATGCTTGTATCTGCTCAAATCAATGGAAGTCTATGGGGAGTGGGCGGGGCATCCCGACGGAATGGGGAGTGACGAGCGCGTAAGCGCTCGTAATGATGATTCCACCCCATGGCGGCATGGGGAAGGCTTAGAGCTTTCAAACGATGTATAATTTGTTGTTATAGTGGAAACGGCTATATTGTTTTTGCTAAAAATATTATTATTTTTATTAGGCCCGAGCCCCAGCAGGGCGGAGGGCCTATTGCTCCCGCAACGCTGCCGAAGGCAGCGTTGCAACTGTCTTACCAAACATGCGGGCGCAGCCCGCATGTTTGGTGCCCTGTCGCCCCTGGCAAGTACAGTGAACTAGCCCATGCCGAAGGCATGGATCATGCATACTTACTCCTGCTATGACAGAAATAGTCAACAATTAGTGAATGGGCGTAGCCCATTCACTAATTGTTGACAACAGCAGCGCGAAGCGCTGCATTCCTTCAAAAACCCTCCTGGCATCGTCCTGTACGCGAGAATCCATGCCGCAGGCATGGGCCATGCTTGTATCTGCTCAAATCAATGGAAGTCTATGGGGAGTGGGCGGGGCATCCCGACGGAATAGGGAGTGACGAGCGCGTAAGCGCTCGTAAAGATGATTCCACCCCATGGCGGCATCGGGAAGGCTTAGAGCTTTCAAACGATGTATAATTTGTTGTTATAGTGAAAACGGCTATATTGTTTTTGCTAAAAATATTATTATTTTTATTTTTATTATTTTTCTTGTTCTTCTGCTTTTTGATCTCTAATTTGACCCCCTGAACATGCTCAAAAACTCACCAAACTTTGTCCAAAATTCAGAATCGGCGAAAAATTTGATTTTTTCTGGGCCATTTTTTTTTTCGTTAAAAAATGGCGCGACAGCGCCACCGACAAAAGTCAAAATACATTGCGCCTATGGGAGACGCCCCGAGGTCAACTTTGGCGTAAAGCTACGAAATTCGGGACACGCATTCCTCTCGTGAGGACGAACAAAAAAAATCATTGTGGCCACGCCCCCAGACTTACCCTATGGCCGCCATCTTCCTTTGAAAATGAAAATACGCTGTGTTAGTCATTTTGTTCACGTCAAACTTTGACGAACTCCTCCTAGGGCGTTTTGCCCACCGACTTCAAAATTGGCGTACGTCCTCTGGACAAGTGGGGCATCTAAAATTATTCAATTTTTTGAGATACCTTTAACGGTCTGTGTGCGGCGCAGCCGCAAAGTTGGACAACTTATTTTGGAATATTGCAGATCTAAAAATTGCTCCCATTTGATCAAAACCAGTCCGATTAGGACCAAATTTGAATCAGTTGTTAAACTTTCTAGTTTGGACCAGTTTAGGCTGACAAAATTGAAATGGCCGCGATAGCGCCCCCTACAGAGTGACCTTTAAATTAACATTGAAGGTCAAAAATTAGTTTTACCAAAATTGTCTAAACTTTACCCAAAATTCTATTTTGCCGTCCCGATCACAAAAGCCAATCACAAAAATGCCTAAATTTTTACGGCGTAGTCGTAGCGATGACAGAAACCTCCCATGTTATCCCTATGGGAAAACCGCAAAATCTCTCAAATTACCACATTTTTATGTTTTACACTTCAACGAACTCCTCCTAGTGCGTTTTGCCCACCAACCTCAAAATTGGTGTACGTCCTCTAGACAAGTGGTGCATCTAAAGTTATCCAAATTTTAAGGATAACTTTTACGGTCTCTGTGCGACGGAGCCGCAAACGTTTCCCAGAATTCTGACTATTTGGCCTTCAGAGTGGCCTATAAACAATAGAGTTTTTCCAAATGACATGACATTTTGCACTAAATTCTAATTTGCCATCCTGATCATACAAGTATGAGAGCCAAAGTCATATTTTGTACGGCGTAACCGTAGCGTTGACAGAAACATCCCATGTTATCCTTATGGGAAAATCGTAGAATCGCTCAAATCACCACATTTCTACACTTCACACTTTAACAAACTCCTCCTAGGGCGATTGTCCGATCAAGCTCATATTTGGGGAAAATCATCTACACAAGCGAGGCATCAAAAGTTATCCATATTTTGATTCTAAGTGCTACGGTCTCTGTGTGGCGGACCCGCAAATATATGTCAGAAATGGGAAAACAGCGAAATCTCTAAAATGACCACATTTTTACGCTTCACACTTTAACAAACTCCTCCCAGGCCGATTGCCCGATCAAGCTCATATTTGGGGAGAATCATCTACACAAATGGGGCATCAAAAGTTATCCATATTTTGATTTTAAGTGCTACGGTCTCTGTGCCGTGGAGCTGCAAATATACTGTCACAAATGGGAAAAACGCCAAATCCTTGAAATGTTCACATTTATGCTTCACACTTTAATGAACTCCTCTGTGGGCAATAGCTCGATCAAGCTCATATTTGGGAAAAATAATCTACACAAGCGGAGCATCAAAAGTTATCCATATTTTTATTCCAAGTGTCACGGTCTCTGTGCGCTGGAGCTGCACATTTGACCGACATTTGTGTTCATTTGCACTGGTTGTCCACATGTCCAATGTGTCGCTGTCTTAGTTCTTAGACAATTGCGTTAGCGCCATCTCTGTAAAATGCAGAGAGCAGAGTCGGAAGGCCGGCGGCCCGCGAGGGCCGTTGGATGCCGCTTGCGGCTTTAATTTTTCTTGTTCTTCTGCTTTTTGAGCTCTAATTTGACCCCCTGAACATGCTCAAAAACTCACCAAACTTTGCCCAAAATTCAGAATCGGCGAAAAATTTGATTTTTTCTGGGCCATTTTTTTTTTCGTTAAAAAATGGCGCGACAGCGCCACCGACAAAAGTCAAAATACATTGCGCCTATGGGAGACGCCCCGAGGTCAACTTTGTCGTAAAGCTACGAAATTCGGGACACGCATTCCTCTCGTGAGGACAAAAAAAAAATATTATTGTGGCCACGCCCCCAGACTTACCCTATGGCCGCCATCTTCCTTTGAAAATGAAAACAAGCTGAGTTAGCCATTTTGTTTACGTCAAACTTTGACGAACTCCTCCTAGGGCGTTTTGCCCACCGACTTCAAAATCGGCGTACGTCCTCTGGACAAGTGGGGCATCTAAAGTTATCCAATTTTTTGAGATACCTTTTACGGTCTGTGTGCGGCGCAGCCGCAAAGTTGGACAACTTATTTTGGAATATTGCAGATCTAAAAATTGTTCCCATTTGATCAAAACCAGTCCGATTAGGACCAAATTTGAATCAGTTGTTAAACTTTCTAGTTTGGACCAGTTTAGGCTGACAAAATTGAAATGGGCGCGATAGCGCCCCCTACAGAGTGACCTTTAAATTAACATTGAAGGTCAAAAATTAGTTTTACCAAAATTGTCTAAACTTTACCCAAAATTCTACTTTGCCGTCCCAATCACAAAAGCCAATCACAAAAATGCCTAATTTTTTACGGCGTAGTCGTAGCGATGACAGAAACCTCCCATGTTATCCCTATGGGAAAACCACAAAATCTCTCAAATTACCACATTTTTATGTTTTACACTTTAACGAAGTCCTCCTAGTGCGTTTTGCCCACCAACCTCAAAATTGGTGTACGTCCTCTAGACAAGTGGGGCATCTAAAGTTATCCAAATTTTAAGGATAACTTTTACGGTCTCTGTGCGACGGAGCCGCAAACGTTTCCCAGAATTCTGACTATTTGGCCTTCAGAGTGGTCTATAAACAATAGAGTTTTTCCAAATGACATGATATTTTGAACAAAATTCTAATTTGCCATCCTGATCATAAAAGTATGAGAGCCAAAGTCATATTTTGTACGGCGTAACCGTAGCGTTGACAGAAACATCCCATGTTATCCTTATGGGAAAATCGTAGAATCGCTCAAATCACCACATTTTTACGCTTCACACTTTAATGAACTCCTCCTAGGGTGATTGTCCGATCAAGTTCATATTTGGAGAATATCATCTACACAAGCGGGGCATCAAAACTTATCCATATTTTGATTCTAAGTGCTACGGTCTCTGTGTGGCGGACCCGCAAATATATGTCAGAAATGGGAAAACAGCGAAATCTCTAAAATGACCACATTTTTACGCTTCACACTTTAACGAACTCCTCCTAGGGCGATTGCCCGATCAAGCTCATATTTGGGGAAAATCATCTACACAAACGGGGCATCAAAAGTTAGTCATATTTTGATTTTAAGTGGTACGGTCTCTGTGCCGTGGAGCTGCAAATATACTGTCACAAATGGGAAAAACGCCAAATCCTTGAAATGTTCACATTTACGCTTCACACTTTAACAAACTCCTCCGTGGGCAATAGCTCGATCAAGCTTTACTTTGGGAAATATCATCTACACAAGCGCGGCATCAAAAGTTATCCATATTTTTATTCCAAGTGCTAAGGTCTCTGTGCGGCGGCGCAGCAAATTTGACTGACACTTGTGTTGATTTGCACTGGATTGGCCATGTCCAATGTGTCCCCGTCTGTCAAGTTCTTTTTTAATTCAACACACAATAAGGGCGCCATCTTTATCAAGTCGAAAGCGCAGAGTCGGAAGGCCGGCGGCCCGCGAGGGCCGTTGGATGCCGCTTGCGGCTTTAATTTTCTCCTTACTTCTGTTGCTGAAGCTTGGCTGAAACTCACTGTGTAATTTAGTGGCCTCTACAGGCTGGACAGTACTGCAGGAATCTTGGTTCTTCTTCTCTCACAGCAGCTCAGTCTGTGACCGTTTTCAGAGGCCCGTTCATGTTCGGTTCTCTAACACCTGCTCTTACAAGCTGAGCAGACAACAGCTTGTTTTAAAAGGTCTGCACATGCGCTCTGAGGAGAACACAGGCTCAAACCACACTGAATAAACCTATGTGGGAAACTTGGAGGTTTGCAGGTTGTGCCCTGACTGAGCATGTGCAGAGGAGAAGTGAAGCAACAGCAGCGCCAAGTTTTAACTTTGTTTGTAGCTAAGGCTCTGTTCACGTTTCTAATGATTAGACATTAGTTAGAAATACAGGCAGTATTTTAAGTATATAGAGCACTAGTTTGTGTAATGAAGTGATCGATTGATGTGACTATTCAATCCATTCAGCTATCAAAACAGGTAAGATAGTTTAGCTCAATAGGATAGGCTGTTACCCTTCACCCCAGTTACCCTTCACTCCCTCAAGATTCTAACGTATTGTAGGGAGTTAGACACATGCACTTTAACTTTAAAGTGTAAGACAAATGCTCTCCTCCTCCCAAATAGTAAATTGTGTAAAATATCTAATTTATGAGCGCTAACATTGAACTCCTGCACTTAACACTATTGATTTATGCTGCAGTGACGACAAGAGCAAGATAAATACATAATCTTCTATTCTCAGAAGACCGCTCAAGTGTAACCACAGCTTTACATTTTTATTCAGTGAGAATGGTCAGAAAATTCCACCAAGATAAAGCTATTGGATCTATTAGGCATAAACATGCTTTGAAGAATAATAAAAAGATTTGCAGGATTGCTCAGAACAACATGAAACAAAACACTGCTCTTATGACTCCCTGTTTGAAACTGAGGAACTGTTTCACTGTAACATGCAGTAGATTGTCATGTACATGCTTTTATTCAAGAAAAGTGGCTATGTAATATTTTAGAACTCGACATTTATTATTCAGAGGCTTGATTTTCAAATAATTGCAACTAAGTACAGAAAAAATATGGGTGGAGTTAGCGGGTAAGTGAACATTTGCTAAGCACTGGAGCCTCATTTGTAGAACAATACAGGATTACTCAAACATGCATGAATCAATAAAAAGCTAACTAATTTAAGGAAGCAGCGTTGTAGCAAGGTTAAAAACATTTAAGTTGATTTTGCATTATATGTCACCTTTAATCCAAACAACCACAAACACTACAATACCCACCCAACGTTTAATAAATCTAGTCTTTCTTATGAGCTACAAAAGTACCCATTGTTGCAAAAAGGAAGTATGTGACCCCCCAACTGTTTGCGTAAAGTACATATATATTGGAAGTACATATCCACAGTGAGTGTTTGACGCTTTAGACATTGTTCAAAAGTGTTACTGATGCAACACATGCTTCCTTTCTCCAGATTGCACACTTACACCGGTGCCAAAACCAATACCACACATCATTAGAAACACAGGGCAGTCTTCAAACTCCTCAATTGTTTGACTGTTAGAAGTTGTGCTGCATTTAATAATAACAGGATCATTGCTTATGCATATTGAACTTTTTTCACTTATTTACTTACATATTTATTTAATATTATTTTTGATAGTTGGTTACACACAGTCATAAAAGTAAATTCTGCATGTAATTTTTTTTTTTTTTAATTCCAATTGTTTGCCAGCATACATTACTTTTCTGAAATCCCGTTTTTATTTCCGCAGGTGTCAACTAAATTAAATATGATTTCCCAAAACAATTGTACGCACTGCATACGCTTTATTTATGTATCATGCCATGCGTCTAATTAATTGTGAGTTTGTGCAGTTTAAAAGAATCACACATCCGCGGTTTGTCCTAGAGGCTGATTAATGCCACACCAAGCCCCACAATCTGCTCCTAATTAGCACAGAACAGTATGTAAACTGTGGAAAGGATCACAAAACGCCCTTCACACCCACTGCTGCCTCTGCACATCTATTTTCAGATCATATTCAGTCCCGTTCTCACAGTGCATTTGACGGGTTAGCATAACAATTGAATTTATAATCAACGTGTGTACATTTACGATTTCCCTATTTTACAATGTTTTACAAAGGAGAAAAGTAAATAGAAAATATGGATGTAAAGTCTTATTTTCATGTTGGAAAAGAGCTTGATGAAGTGTGATTAGCTCCCATCCCCTCTGCTAGGCTAGTCAATGGATTCCTAGTGTTATAACATTGTTCCGTCATCAAAAACTAACCAGGAGTTGTATTTAGCATCATTCATACTTGTTTGGTGAATCCTTTTTAGGAAGTCCTCTCCCTTAGAAAAAAAAACACTCAATTTCTCAGTATTTTTATGTCATAGGTAGATCTCCGAGAATGTTTTTAAGTCCATAAATCATGACCAAACTCCACCTCAGCATTTCTGCTCTCAAATCTCATTCAATACAACTGCGTGCCTGCGTAAGCATGTCAGGGAAAGCTAGCTTTTCTTGATCTCCCCTTTGCAATTCTCTCTTCTGCCAGTAGATAGAGCTCTGACTAAATTCCTGCTGTGGGAAACTGACTGAAATGAAGTACTTTTTGTAGACCTTTGTAAAACATGAGATGCAACAGCCGAGGTACTCATTTATCAGTATGTATAGTATGTTTATGGCTGACATTCTCCATTTATAATATAATAATGAACAATATCACAAAATCTTGCCGAAAAAGCATAGTTTTGGATAAAAATGTTAAGCCACACTTTGTAAAGGTGAGGTATAAAGGGTAGGCCAAATAAGCATAACCTTTAGCCTACGCCTTCTTTGTCTTTCAGCATGTCAAGTGTTGTTGGAATAATGAATATAGCTGTGAGGTCTTTTAACGAAGGAGGCTGAATTAAAATGGCGTTCTGTGTGATGATTGTGATGATGTGTGTGATCAGTTTGTTAAACCAAACTCCCACATTAATAAAACATTCAAAAACACAATATTATGCGGTCGTGTATAATCCTACTATGAACTAAATCTCAGATGTGCTGGTATGAGCAGCCGGGCATGCACCACTCCAAAGCTGAAAAGAGCCTTCCTCCCATCCATATGTAAGTAAAAAATAAATAATCCTCTTAACGCATGGGTGAGCAACAGTTTGACACATTCAGGAGAATATGTTCTTTGCATGTTCTTACTGTGTCCGTTTACCAGGTATTCCAATTTTCTCTGTCAACCAAAAAACATACTCCAGCTAGGTACTTAGTTTTTGACGTCTTTGTTCTATGTTTGGTAACAAAGCTCTCCGTGTTGATCCCTATGCACTTTTGAAATATGGCTGCCAAAACGATGAACATCCAAGTTGGACAATGAGTTGAACATTGCTCAAGGAAAAAAAACAAAAGGTGCTCAATCGCTTGCAACGACTTGTAGCTATGGACTGTAGTTGGTCCCAGTGTGGTCATCATCAGTGATAGCTGCTGCAAGCAATAACAGAATCATTTATAAATCTATTTAACTGGGATGTAAAATAATTAGTTGCATCACTGTAGGCCATATTTTTTGCCTAATTGCGCTTCTATTACAATTTTTACTCATTAATCTGTTTAAAAATGGAAACAATTAAATCAATCTATAGCAGCACAAGTGAACAAAAGAGAAACTAAAGAGAACATATCAAAGTACTATCAGTATGTGGGGTATTAAACGTTATCCAAACGCAGGGTGCAGCCATGTTGGATTTTGTACCTTGGATAAACTCAGGGTTCTGAAATGTTGCCCGAGTTTTAAAGTAGAAATTCTGAGAAGTAACAGTGTTCCAGTGTGAATTTACAAGTCCAAATTTGGAAAATCCAATCTCCAACAGTGCAGCAAACACATGAATGAGGCTGGTCTTGCAAAACCTGGCATAAGTGCAGCTTCTTTAACCGCGCATCCACTGGGCAGCACAATTTGTTTCCCTTCTAATCAGTAACATGCTCTCGAACTACAGGTATCATCATTAATGTCACCTGTTTGTCCCTGCCAGCTATTCACAGAGCAACCAATCACATCGAGTCATGTCTCCTCTTACCATTTAAGCTTTTATTCTTAGTTTTCCCATTGAGATTTGGCATTTCATCCCAGAGGGGAAGCTATTGAACATTTAACTGCTAATAAACAGATCAATGCAGAGAAACATCGAGGTCAACTGCCTTCGTAATCCGACTGTGGCAGGTACGAGATTTGATGTGTCTTTATCTTAACACAAACGTCATGACACTTTCTTACCAAACTCTATTTAACCTAAATAACTGGGGAATTATGCTCTCAACAGACGTAATTGTAATATGTTCTGGCTGTTTAAACAATGAAAATCAACAACTTTCAGGGCTGTTACAAACTTGTTAAGTGACTCAAACTGGAAAATGACAGGAAGAACATGCAAACTTCAAAATAACAACACCTTTAGCTGCTGTTCCATTGCCAACTTCACTTACTGCTGCTGCTAACTGTTATGCTATTTATCATTTTGAACTCTTTGTGAGGAGACTATTGATTTAGCGTGTTTGCTGACTCCTCTGCATTCTACGCCTCAGTACATTAAATATGAATTCTTTATTATTAACATACAGATCTAATATGTTTGTGAGTGTTTATATGTCCAAAAAAAGACAAGTTAATTAATATAGATCTATTGCTGGGAACTAGTCGGTTGAAATAAATCATAAAGTTGTGCATGCAATGATTATTACAGCAATGTTGCCCGTTCTCATTGACTATTATGAAAAATTGCAAAGGTTTTGGGGCTGCTTTTAAAGGTATGTCTTTGTAATTCCTTTATTGCATCGTATATGTGCAGAGTTGTAGATTTTACACATTCTAATATACCTCCCACAAATAACTATGCTTGACATGTCCAGAGCATGAACAATTTGTTGCTCCACTGGTTTCCATTAGGAGTTGTTAAAATTGGAAAAGACCTCAACATCAGTTTAATTCTTACCCCACCAAATATATTTACTACCATTTGTATTCCGTGCTGCATATGCACATAAGCTTGCTCCAGAGGTAGTATGTGTTTTTTTTTTTTGCTTTTTTGAGAGGGACAAGCAATATGTTGTTGCTTAAAAAAAAAAAAAAAGTATTATTATTTTACGCAGCTCTAAGTGTCATTTTTCTTTTCTTTTTTTCACTTTTGTATTTTCTTTTTTTAAACATTTGGAAAGAGACAACCATTTATTTATTTGTAATTATTGTTATTCAGATTTTTTAAATTCTGGTATAATTATTTTTTTATTTTTCATTTTTTTAGGGCTGGCTCTACCGCTCACCTGGAATTATTATTGCTATTATTTATGCGTTTTTGCTGTATGTTTTAGTCTAATAATAATCAATCAAAGGTTTATTTTTCAGCTAAAATTGACCTCGTTCATGGTTTGTTCTGTGTGGATGAAAGCTGTTTTCCTGCTTGTTGCAGTTGGTTATTTATTACAGCCAATATTTTATTATGATTGTGATGCAATGACTGGAAAGCCAATAAATAGGGAGAAGAAAGCTCTGACAGTATGTTTTTTATCTGAAACAAATGCACAAAGCCATCAGCAAGAGCTAGACAGTCAAAAGCAAGTCTTCAATCGTGCAAAATTATGTTATGATTTCAGGGCCATAGAATAAACAATAACAGGAAATATAGCCGCAAGCGGCAATGATCGGCCCTCGCCACGCCGCCGCCACACCGCCGCCACGCCGCAAGAGGAGGGGGCGCTAACGCGCCCCAATTGTCCTTTTATCACGCCTACTGCTGAATCTGTGACGCTGTCACATGTTCTCCCCTTTGTTTTACCATCAAAAAGCAATTTTATTTTGAATTCTTGGCAAAATGTGCGGCTTTGCCGCACAGACACCGTGACTCTTTGAATGAAAATGTGGATAACTTTTGATGGTCCTGAAGATGAGTCTCACCAAATTTCAGGTTAATAGGGCTGACGCCCTGGGAGGAGTTTGTGAAAGTCTAAAGTGTAAACATGTTCTGGCCCCATTGGAATAACATGGGAGGTTTCGGTCATCGTTACGGCAACGCCATAACAATTATGACATGGGTCTCATTGACTTTTTTGATGGGGATGCTAAAATTGAGTTGTGTGTCAAATTTCATATAATTTCGCAAAACTAAACATTTAACCTCCATATAAAATCTGTAGGGGGCGCTGTGGCGCCAAATGAATTTATTTCACTTCAAGTAGGTTTAGGGCAAAGAGTTTAACAACTGATTCTAATTTGACGCAATTCGGACTTTATCTGCGCAAACGGCAGAAATTTTAAATATGGGAGATTTCTGAAATTTTAGTTACAGTTTGCGGCTTCGCCGCACAGAGACCGTGAGAGGTATCAATGTAATTTGGATAACTTTTGATGTCCCACTCCTCAGTAGCATTTTCACCAAATTTCAGCTTTTTAGGGCCAACGCCCTGGGAGGAGTTCGTAAAAGTACGACGTTTGGAAAAACTCCGAAGTCATGTTTAGCCATTTTTGAAGCAATATGGCCGACATTTGGTTCGGGGGACGGCGTTGCCGTAATAATATTTTTTACTTCTCTTGTCACCATCTACCTCTGCGCCAAATTTCATGATTCTACGATCAGATTATTTTTGGGTCATTTCCCATCTCTCAATGCATTTTTGGTACATTTGGGGGCGCTGACGCGCCAATTTTTTTTATTTTAGAAAAGGGAAATAGCCAGAATGTAGAGAGGCACGATTTTTAGAGGTGTGCAAATTTTTGTGACTTTTCGTCAATGTTCACTGGGTGAAAAATAGGGGGGTTGGTCCCGAGAAGAAGAAGAAGAAGAAGAAGAAAGAAAGAAAGAAAGAATAATATTCCGATGCGAAAACAATGTTTCCCATTTTTCAAATATCATAAACTATACATTTTCGGAAAGCGCTCGCGCTTTCCTACCTCATGGTGTGGGTCCCTGGTCACTGACGGGTACTTTCGATAATTTTGAGTGGGCTCCGCCCACTTTGTGTTTTTGGCCCTCTATACAGTAATAATGTTCAATTTTTGCATTACATGCTTATATGCACGGAACATGCAAGAGATGGGGAACGTATTCGTGAGCTACTTAGCGCAAATGAGTGCTTTATATGGGGATGACGACCGCGAAGCGGTCGTCATCCCAATGTAAAGTGCTCGTTTAGTGCGAACTTTTGCACGGGCTTCGCCCGTTTACAACGGTAATGTTCCATTTTCCTACAACTAATTAGTATGCACGGGGCGTGCATGAGTGGAGGAGTGCGTTAGTGAGTGTTTGGAAGTGGGCGAGCGCTTCGCGCTCGATTTCGTGCGCACTACGTGCGCACTTTCGCAGCCGTGCTTCGCACGGCCTTACGAGATTAATAGGCCTCTCGCCAGCTTGTGGCGCTCGGGCCTAATAATTAGATTAGTTTAAATTCTGAAATAGAGAAATTACATTATTGTCTTAATGGTTTACTCGCATATTTTAGTGCTCTCATTCTACTTACCAAAACAAAAAAAGTATGGAATCTGTGCCACTTAAATACATTTTATAGTGGATATGTTTTGCTTCTCTACATTTTAGAGCAGAACTTTATCCACTTAGATTAAACTGAAAAGTAAAAGTATTTTTTCTTACAGTTTTAGGCCTGCTGAAATGGCTGAGGTTGTTTGTTTTGTTGTTTTTGTCTTATGTTTAAGGTGACATCTTGTCTAAATGTTTCTCCAGCTTCAAGCAAACACAATTAGGTTTTAAAAAATGACCAGAAAATTGCTTCTGATGATCACGATCACAACTTGACACTTTAATAGCTCCCAAAATCTGGGTGAAAATTAAAAAGTGCATGTTAATATTTTTATTTCAGTAGATTTTGTGTGTGTATACAAAATACATAAAATAATCTTGACAGTTAAAACTACCTTTTACAAGTTGATATTTTTGTATGGAAATACCAATAAGTCACATTCACACAAAAAACTGATACATAAATATTCTATACGTTTGAAAGGCTTGGAAACAATACACACAATATTATGTTGTTGCATTGGTTGTTAAAGATTTAAGCCATAATGAAAAACATTTAGCTTTTCTTTAATTATTCGTCCAGAGTTAAAAGACAAAAATAAGGATCCGCAAGTACCAGTCTGCGCTCCCAATGTGGCGTTTCGGGCGACTCGTCTTTCGTCAATCATGAAGATGATGAAAAGCACACCAGTTTTAAACATGCCAGATGGAACAGGCGGACTTGAGTTTGAACATGAAATAACTGACCAGATAAACAAGTGCTCAATCATAGCTCAAATAACTATTTGCATGAAAAGAGAAGATTGTAAATGTGGGATTCAACCCGGAAAAGTAATCTAAAGGAAACACAGGTTCATTCTAGATTAAACAGAGGCAGATTCAAGTTCCATGACAACAGGTGTTATTTATTTAACAGTCAACTAATTTGAATAGATAGTTTCACCAATCGAACAAGCTCACATTCAGTTGAGGTAATCACAGTTTGTATTCTGTTGATTTCAATTCAAGTTCCAAGAAACAGACCAAATAGATAACAGGGAGGGCAAGGCAACAGCTCCAGCGCACACCGCAGCTAATTGAGTTAAATGAGTTAATGACGTCTGGAAAGTGAGATTTGGTTATAGCTAACCCGCCAGGTGACAGGCCACTGCACTGAACCACAGAAACTACATTAGAAGTAAAACTACATGATCAAACCTGAAAAAAATAACAATAACTACCTGGAAAGCGGAGGAACATGGAGTAACACCCAAGTACCCTGGAAGTGTGTACCCAGAAGTGTGTAGTAACAGCATCGTGATTAGCCAATAGGATCAGTCTCAAGTGGCATAGTCTGCCCGCAGACCATACCGCCACATAACATTGGCACCAACAGCGATGGAGTACTGAAGACAGAACCAAACCCAAAAACTGGAATGACGATGATAACTTCTCGAATAAAAGTCAAGAAACACTGGAGTGTCAGAGTTACAAGAAGGGGCTCAGATCCAAAAGGGGCTCAGATCCAAAAGGGGCTCAGATCCAACGTGGAGGAACGTTTCCATTGATCTGCTTTTAGAGGATCTGGGTGGGCCGTGCATTTTCCAATGCGCAAAAGTGATCCATTCAGCCCGTTTGAGGGTCCAAAGGGGGCCCTGAGAGCAGGGGTCTCGCTACGTACATACAGTACACATGTATGAGGCGCGTTGGGGGCGTTAAAACGTTGGACGTTTTGGAAGCGCAGCCAGAACGGCCGACGCAGAAAAGCTGTAAAAGCTGAACTTTTTTGCGGCAGACGCAGCGCAGCAACCAAGTAGAGATTTAGGCTTCAGTGACGCGCACTACCACACAACCCGGAAGAAGGCCCAAAACAAACTCCCCCGCAACAATAAAAAAAAATCCTCAAGACTCAGCTCTTGGAGAAGATTAATATGTATCCTAATCTCTGCTCAACTCTGAAGTATCTGCGAGACCCCGATGATCTTGACTATGCAGCTGCCTGTGTCCAATGGATGAAAAGGCCAAGAAGAGTTGATGTTTATAATACTGCCTTCACCCATTAGCTAAAACTGTACCAATTTCCATTACATACCAAAATTGTGAATACTATTGTGTATTATGATACAGTGCTCACTGGTAATACATTTAAATTACTTTGTGTTTATTTATAATTTCCATGATTCCATAAAGTTTTGGGTAGCCAATTCAAATGTCTTGATGGTGGATAGGCCTATACACCATGTAATAGTATGTTTGTACCTTTGGAGATAATGAAGGTACATTAAACCATCCATGGAGGAAAATGCAACTCCATATGAGGCATATTTAACGTCCCAGATTCTGGGGAGAGCACTGGAGAGGTATTATCTTCCAGAGGCGGCTGGTTTGCTTTAGGCCTGTGGAGCGGTTTAACGCCAAAGCACAGACTGAGAAAAAAACATCAAAAACTGATACAAACAGAAAATAATAATAATTCCTCACCAAACGCTGACTGGATCTGGTGACAAATCGCTGTATTTCCAGTGCAGCTGTTTCCTGTTGTTTATGAGGCACGGCACATGGGCTGGATTATTTGACATGTTTGATGCCCACATATCTGAGGGTGTTTTTGGGTGCTGTGTATGGCCACAGGGCGTCTGGTGTCATGATTTATGGTGTTAGTTTTTAATGGTCTAGTTCAGGTGGGCTGCATTTTGAAACATTTACGGAGCGGTGGTCTGCAGACAACATAACATTGAAGTGAATTATTAAAAACTTTGCATTTGACGTAGTTTTGTTGAGCCATCTTTATCTTTAATACAGCTTGGAGCATACATTGTAGGTCTGTATCACATGAAAATATTTGTTATTTACATTATTCCAAATTTACAGTAAAAAGTACTACTTTTCAACTATATTTTGGAAGATTTGGGTTTTTCACCAGCATACTACTCCATTTTTTTGTTCAACCATAAATGAAAAAGAAATATGATTAATTGCAATTTAAATGGCCTTTCACATCCCCTTCTTTAATTATCTTTGATTTTGGACAACCATAAATGGAAGAAAATAATAGTAACATCATCCACAGACTTTTTTTTTCATTTTCCTTCTTGTTTGCTTTTATTTTGTACTACAAAACCAAAACATTATGAACTTTGCATTTTTCATTTACAAAAGTAAAGTCGGGTACCTGTTTTTCACGCTGCAAAAGGAGGGATTCGTTTTTTTTAATTATACTTGTCACTGCAGCGCACAAACCCTTTGGCACATTGGTAATTCATTTTAGGGCCATGTACGGTTTTAGAACAGCCTTTTTCACATGCAGACATGGTGCAGCCAACATACAAATGTGTCATTTAAAAAAACAAAACACTGGTGACTTGAATATGGAGCCAATAGTTTAAGGTAAGGTAAGTTCCCCTCTAAATATTTTGATTTTGTGTTTATTTTATTCTAGTTGATCTTATAAACCTAACCATCCTTTAAAACCTTTATTTTACCATTATTGTTACACTTTAAATGCATGTATTTAATTTTATTCTAATAAAATGTATTTATAAAACATTGATATCATAAATCTGGGCCATTTTAGAAATAAATATACCACTTTGTCACAAAAGGCTTCTCTGGTCCAATCTAAAAAAAAAAAAAAAAAAATTAAAAAAATAGGTGGAAAACATGTTTTTTAGTTGGTTAAAGGTACCCTTATAGTGCCGGTATGTTAAAACAAGTTCTTAAAAACATACAATTTACAAAATACAACATGTTTGGTGGCTAGTGGCTAAAAGCTCCCGTTTCTGTAGAGTTTAACCCCACTATCATCGCATATTCGTCATTCTACTAAGGTCAGGCCTGCTCACTCTCCTCTTCCATCTGCGTCAATACAAAACTACACCTTTTACACTCAATACACACTAAAGACACGAAGAACGTATAACACTTCATGGAAAATCAAAGTGAACATAAACAAGTCTCCCATGCACCTCTCTTTCCTCGCCTTCAATCTCACATATAAATGTGATGGTTCTGCTCCCTGTACAAAACCCCAAAGGCAATTTAAAGCAAAGTAGGCCAAAATGAAATATGGCTGTAATATAAAAACAACACTTCAGACGCACAGCGCCCTGATAAGACCCTTCAGAGCGTGCACGACGTGAATGAGCTGGTGCATGTGTGTGTATGTGTGAGCGTGCGCGTGAGGATGACATGGGGGGATGCGATAGGGGACGCTAAGTGGGTCACACATCGGTCGAGTGTTTTATTAGGATTTGAACTGTTGCGGGAGCTTCAAATGAGATTTTTCACTGCTGAGACGGCTGAATAATCTATCATCCTGCACAAGCCCACACGCAAAACAAACTAACCCCCGAGTCTTCTGGAGTCTTGGGTTCTGATGGACTTATATGGGTACACACCAGGCAGTTGGAAGTGGTGTTTCCAAGCACTAAATGTCTGATTTATCACACGGTGGTTTATGAGACATTACTATTATTGCTCTGTGCAGTTCATCTGGTTACCTGTTGACTTGTACTGCCCCTGATGGGCCACGAGCTCCCGTAGCAGTTCCTTCCGGATATTTTCCTTCAGTAATTGCCAAATCAAGCCACGTGGGTTCAGTTTATTGGTTCAATTTTTTGTGTGTGTGTATTGAATTGGACTGGTTTTATATGTGGAGTGCTTTGACCGAGAACACAATGAAAGTATGTGTTGGATGAGGCTGTATCTGAGCGGCCACAGCTTGTCGGTTGTTAGGGTTTAAAGGTTGAACTCTAGTCTTGTGACCTTTTTGTTATGATGAACTTAATTACGGAAAATTACAAAATAGGACATGAGGGGTTTAGCATATTTTGACTCATCAGGGTCAGATTATTTTTGGGTGGTGGATGAAAAAGCAACAGAGGGAGGAGCTTTCGTTGGCTGTAGTCAAGCATGTTGCAATACAATGTATTATTGTTCCAAAGGGAAATTGCTGCACATAACACCATCAAATTCATGGGACAACAGTTGCATTCACATGCATTTTTACATAATTCCTCTCCACAGATCTGATGTGCTTGCTCCACCTTCTTGTCTCCATGGAGGTAAATACTGTGGATTATTCTTGGCAAAACAGTAACATAGAGAGCGGCGTACCGTCTATTAGAAAAGTACACTCCAAAGTTGTCTCTTGGCAACTCAGTGTAATAAAATGTACAGAGAGAAATCCCTCTGGACTATGCGCACATCGCCCCCTTTACTGCGATTCGAAGTCTATTTTTTATTTTATTTTTTTAAGGATTTTTGTCCCATAGGCTTCATTTGACAGCACAGTACAGCGTGAAATGAGGCTTGTTCTGCTCATAAATTGTCGAAAACAAGGATTTGAACCCACGACACTGCGTCAACCATGTGTTTCTAAACCTTATACTTAACATTTATCTAATGCTACCATAAACAAAATATTAACCTTTTAAGCACAGAACCGACACAAAAACCATAAACACCAACCACTCGTGGCCGGATCCATCCTTGCACTCCATATGTCATCTATTAAATTTGATTGATGGGGTTTACAAACAAAATCCATGCCACCGCTTAATCCCAGCAGTCACTCTCGCTTGCACTTCAGCGACCTTTTACGCCACTACTGCACACTATGTGACACAAACACACCAAATCCCTGCTAATCTGTCTGTGACACGGCCCGCTACACGTTAGCTCCACCACATTATGAACTCCTGACCCAAATATGGAACCGGGCATAAGCGAAGATCATGACCTTTTCATCTTTATGGAGATGGACAAGCGGGATATGATTTAGGGATATGAAATAGTAATGTGTGGGTGGGTGTATGTGTGTAAGGGGCGGCGGATGCTTTCATGGTCTTAAGGGCGTAATTATCCACATGTTAAACACATTAGTGAAGTGGACACTCGAGTGGCCTAGATAACATGCAATGAGAGATTTGGTAGCAGGTTGTGTTATTCCATGCATAAAACAGCCAGAATCAGTTGTTTGTATCAGCAATATGTGCTTTTCGATTAGAGGAATGCCGTTGCCAAGGACCGCTTTGGAAGAGTTCTTTTAAGGGCGGAATATATTTCCTATTGATGTCACATAACAATAGATGCAATGTAAATCATACTGGGATAATACTTTGTAATCATAAGGCCGATCTGAACATTTTTGAAAAAGTTGTTCCGTTTGTGGCTGTGAGATGTGGCTAAAGCTAGAGTAAATATAAAACTAC
Source organism: Eucyclogobius newberryi (assembly GCF_026437365.1). Classification (NCBI taxonomy): domain Eukaryota; kingdom Metazoa; phylum Chordata; class Actinopteri; order Gobiiformes; family Gobiidae; genus Eucyclogobius; species Eucyclogobius newberryi. Next base: position 13,894,926 of record NW_027315724.1, on the reverse strand, counting down.
TTTCAGTTTATCGACAGCTTTTTCTGCATTTGTTTAACTTCTCTTTATCTAATGCAATTGCTTACAGAATAAGTGACATTTTTTGGATACTGGATTTTGGATTTTTTGGATACTGGATTAAAAAAAAAAAAAATCATGTTGACACTAGTGCCATGCATCAATAAACAGTTTATTTGTTTTCCAAAGCATGTCAGCTAAATATAAAGTCACACCACTGGAAAGTTGAGACCGCTTTGGAAGCTAGAGTTAGTCACAGGGTCTACTTTAGATGGGCTTGTACGGTTCTCTTAAAATAATGGAGATTGTCCCGATCTGCTCAAAAGTGAACCAGTGGAAACATGTCCTAAGTCTCCCACATGGTCTCTTTAAAGGTGCACTGCGTAACTTTCTGGTGGAGGGTACGTCGGCGGTTGTCATGAAGATGTTATTGCTTTGCTGATCTCCAGTATGGCATGAAACATATTTATCTCAGATTTGTTTGTGTCCAGGGAGATAATGCAGAGAAAAATCCATACTGTGTAACATTCCAAGCAAAGCTAAATTGGATCACTAAGTTTGACGTTACTTCCGAGTCAGAGCAATGCAGCAAAACGGCTGATTTTGTTTTGTTATGGCACTCTTTTTAAGTCATGACCCTCAAAATTAGAACCATTGGCATTCACGAGCCCCAACATAAAAAGTAGGCTCATGTCTAATGCTACAGACCTAGATAAATGACTTTGGTAGGCTAAAAAATGATCTACTTTTACCACTGCCCTTGATTAAGACTATTTTATACATTTAGAATGTTACGCTATTTTTTAATGTAATTTCATTGTATTCATTGTATTTATTTTAATTATACAGGAACAACCCAGTGAGAAAAAAATATTTTTCATGGTTACCCTGTTTAAAACAAAACCCAGATTACACAAACAAACAAATAAAACATTCAGTTAAACAATCAATAAAACAAACTTACAGATACACCATGAAATAAAATGATATAAAACAAGTGCGGGCAGTCCTTAACCAGTACTTTAAAATCATTAAAAGGCATAAAATAATACAAAAAAAATTGTGAGCCCTAGGTTTAGAACCACTGGTCATGTTAAAAACGTTATTTTTACTCTTGAAACAAAGGCCTGGATAGAGAGGTGTTGTAGATATGGTTATATCATAGAACCAGGCAAACAAGCTGTCCATGAGCTGTACCTTGTGTTTACTGTCTTTAAAAGCATGAACAACAGAGCTAGTTTATTGTAAACAGTTTACTGCTGTCCAAAGTTATTGCTCACTTTTTTACTTCATTACAAGCATCTTAAAGGTGGAATGGACGATTATTTGGCCCAAATCTGAGTCTCATTTCCTCGTGGCGTGGACTGCCGATTAGTCCTGCCACGTATCAATCATAGAACTCACCTACTGCTCACCAGCAGCCTCGTTCTGGCTCGTCCCCAGGAGAGCAGCACGTTTCCCTGTGTCCAAGTGCATGGATCTATCATAATATAGTTCCCTCAGTGTACAGGACAAAATTAAGACAGAGAAAGACAGTTCGAGCTGGCTCAGAAGAGACGGAAATCTACAGAGACGAGAGAGAAAGGCACGTGCAGCCACGAGGCTTTTCTCTGCTTCCGCACTTCCGCTTGAGAGGTGGTAGTAGGGCCTATATTCTAAGAATCCAAGAAATGTATTTAGAATAAATTAAAAAAAATAAATTCAAGTCCGAATTCTGGATGGTAGAGATGTGATTTGATAACGTGAAAATAACAATTTATTTTTATTTTTATTCCATCCTCCCCTCTTAAAAAATGCCAAGGAAATTCAAATACCTGTTAGTCTGCCTTTAAAAGGTCCACCTCTACTCCACTTAGTAATCTAAATTAGTAGCGCCTATCAAGGTTCATATCAAGCATAACAAGGTTCTGGAAGGCCCTAGCCAGTCTCCAGACCAAATTCCAATTGCAAATCTTTGGAGGGTGCTGAAACTCTGTGTTGCCCAGCGACAGCACAGAAACCTGACAGATCTAGAGAAGATCTATGTGGAAGAGTGGGCCAGACTCTCTGGCCAGACCTGGTCAAGAATCACAGGAAACTTTTGACTCTGTAATAGGAAACAAAGGCTTCTTACCAAATATTAACACAGATTTTCTCAAGTGTTCAAATACTTATTTGCAGCAATAACATGCAAATGCATTATCTAAAATCATGTGATGATTTCGGTATTTTTTTTTTTTTCTGGAGGATTCTGTCTCTCACAGTGGAAATGCATCTACGATGAAAGTTTTAGACCCCTCCATAATTTGATAAGTGAGAGAACTTTCAAAATTGCAGTGTTCAAATACTTACTTAACTCACTGTATTACATGCCGTATGTATATAAAAACCTGTAACAGGCCTACATTTTCTTCACTTCCATTTGTATGTGCGTAAACTACATAAGACATTTCAGATGTTTAGCTCTATTTTTTCCTTGCCTCAAAGGATGTGGGGCCATAATGCAGTTTACACTCATCGTTACAGTTACATAAGTCTGGAAACTGCTCAGGAGAAAAGTTCTCTACATTGTAGAGGTCAAGGAAGCACCATAAATTATGACAGAGATTAATTTGACAAAATGCTAAATTCAATAACAAGTTAATATGTTTATGCCTGATTTAAGTTGGAATGTTTGGGTGTGATTTCCGTCTGTCGCACCCCTTCCTCCATTGGAGGAAGGGGTGCGACAAGTCAAACCTCAGAAAAGCTATTTCAGGCCTCAGACCAAATAACTTAATAACTGAATACAAATATTGGTAGCACTCACAAATTATACAAATAAATAAGCATATAACATGTGGACTGCTAAACATTAGGTCAATTTCCTCCGAATTGCTTTTAGTTAATGAATTGATGATTAACCTATTAACATAATAACTCTAAATGAAACTTGGCTTCAACAAGATGATTATGTAAGACTAAATGAGTGTGAACTTTCAGACCGCTAGTAGTACAGGCCGAGGTGGTGGTGTGGTGATCTCACACTCAAGCCTCTTGAGTCCTAAAATTAACAATCATTTGAATGCCTCATGCTATCAATCACGTGTCGAAAATTGGAGAAACCAAAAAGGAGTTTTGTTCATATTTATCTCCCGACCTCCTGGTCCCCTTACAGAGATTTTAACAGGGTGATATCAAACTTAGTGTTGGACAAAAGGGATAAAGTAGTCATAGCTGGAGTTTTCAATATCCACGTGAACATGAGTGATAATTTTCTCTGTAAATAAACCGACTCACACTCACAAGCACACTCTGGATCTTGTCCTCACATATGGAATAGAGATTAGTGAACTCATTGTCTTCCCACAAAACCCAGCTGCTCCATTAAAACAGACAGTCATTAGGCCAAAATGCGCCTCCCTATGGTACAATGAAGAACTGCGTTCACATAAATCAAAGAGTTAGAAAATTAGAGAGGCCGTTTTGTCGCTCCCACACAGAAGAATCCCTAAAAACATGTAAAAGCTGCCTACTGTACTATAAGCAGGCTCTGCAAGGCCTAAACCAGACACTGTTCAAATCTAATTGAAGTCAACAAAAATAACACTAGATTTCTTTTCAGCACTGTAGCTGCTACTTTTTTCCCACGCTTTGAACCCTGCTATCATTATAACGGTGCGTCTAATTTATGGATTTTTACTGGCAAACGGCTACCAGGGGGCAATTCAGCAGGAAGCGCAAGCGTTTGACACGCTGTAGAAGAAGTCAGTGGAAGCACTGTCCAAGGGACAGTTTTCTATAGTTTAAGCTTCAAAAAGCTGTGTTATATTACAATCAGACTCATATTCACAGAGAAATGACTAATGAGTGACTCTAGACGCAGCAGAATACAAAGACACACGCGGAGCGCCCACATGCGATATACGGCGGGTGTCCTGCCCTCGCACTCAGCTTGACAGATAGATAACCATCATCTCCAAAAAACCACACCGTTGTTCCTTTAACTGAGTTTAATTGGCATGGATGATGAAAATGAATGGTAAAACTGTAACAAGAAACATAACATAGTGTGTGAGCTGACATATAGAAATACAATACAATCAAGACTCACAGCAATAATGTTCACAGTGAATGTGAGCTAACTTGCTAACGCTAGCATACGGCGCTAATGCTAACGCTAGCATACGGCGCTAACATGGTAATGCTAACATGCGGCGCTAAACACACAAATTAGCAGGATTTGCTTAACAAATCAAACATTACTGCATTCAAATAGTGCGTTATAAGTGCACAGTCATTGGTTGTAAAAGTTATACCAACGTACAGGCTGTGCTGGCTCAGGACTCAGCGTGGTAGTGCGCTTGACTTCAGCTATCGTCTGTGCTAACTTTTAACAGGAAGTGAGGAACAAGGCAACTTCCGGTTCACCAAAATAAAAACGTAAAATTCAGAACTTCTTCCAAACAAAAATAGAAGGCATATAAATGCGTTTACCACATAAAATAACCTCTGGATGGCTCATAAGGAGCCAGAACACTCCCCGCCTGGCATCAGTAAGATGTCACACTTAAAACCCCTGTTACACAACATCAGATTAAAGAAAAACAACATCTGTGACTGGTCTGAAGTAAGTTCTACTGGTACCATCCTTTACTACCTTAACTTGGTTCACTCGCGCTGGAGTGAACCTTCTCAATCACTCCCATGGGCCATAGGTTTCGCTTTGCAAGGGGGTCCTTTAGGAACCACATCTCCCTGCTTTAGGTTGGGTCTTTTGGAACGCCACTTGCGGCGGCACTGCAGCGTCGACAGGTATTCCTTCCGCCAGCGATGCCAGAAGGAGTTGGCGAGGCTCTGGACTCTTCTCCACTGTTCTCGGAGTAGATCCTTCTCATCAAAGTCCCCTTGAGGTGCAGAGAGCTCTCCCATCTTCTGAGTCAGGAGTGTGGCCTGGGTGAGGATGAATGGAGACTCTGGGTCACTCGACACCGGAACCAGCGGCTGTGCGTTCATGATGGCAACCACCTCTGCCAAGTAGGTGATCAGGACGTCATGGGTGAGGTGCCGGGTTCCAAGCTGTAAAAGCTGAGAGTCTAAAATCTTACGAGCTATCCCTATCATCCGCTCCCAACTACCCCCCATGTGTGACGAGTGTGGGGGATTAAAGACCCAAGTGCAATCACTATTGTTAAGGAAGGACTTAAACTTTGGGTCCGTGGGAATATTGTTGTCAAAACTTAACTCTCTACAGGCCCCTGTGAAATTAGTTCCACAATCTGATCTCAACTGTTTTACCGGCCCCCTGATGGAAAAGAACCTGCGGAGCGCGTTGATAAAGCTAGTTGTGTCCATGCCCTCTATGACCTCTAAGTGGACCGCCCTAGTGCTCAAACAGGTGAACATCACTGCCCAACGTTTGCTGCTTGCAAGCCCACCCCGGGTACGGGGTGGGCTTGCAAACACATCGACACCAACGTAAGAGAACGGGGGATCAGTACTTAACCGCTCTGTGGGAAGAGCTGCCATTTTCTGAGACTGTGTCACGCCCCTTAATCTGCGACAAGTCACACATGAGTAAATGAGACTGCTGACCTGGCGTTTACCCCCTATAACTCAGTAACCTGCGGACCTTAAAGCACCCTTTGTAAGGTGACGCCCTTGGTGTCTGACATTTTCGTGGTAATGACGAATTAACAGACTAGTTACGCAGTGCTTGCGTGGCATGCCTGAGTTGTCAAGATGAGGGGAAAGCTTAAAGAGAGGGCTAGTCTTTGGAATGTTCTTTCCGCCCTCTATGAGTTTGAACTCTTCTGAGAAGCTTTCTTGTTGGACCGCTTTAATGAGCACCTCTTTTGCTTGTTCAAAGTCTGAAGTTGTGAGCTCACAACACATGTGCCACCCCTTACATCGGCCATCTGATTGTTTTTGTTTAAATGTGCGGGCAATGTGGATCAAACGGGCATAAGCTTTGTTCAATGACTGCCAGCTGGAGAAAGACTGCAAGTTTCCAGTCTTTAAAGGAAATTGTGGAGTCTGTGAGGCAGAGGTGAGAAAAGGACGGACCTCGATGTCTGTGTCAGGGCTTTCCAGCTGAAATGCATCATGTGAGCTGCTTTCGGTGGGCTTTAAGAGGAAATCTGGCCCCGTTAGCCATGTGCTTGACGACAGTTTGTTTGCAGGTAGAGATCTGGACCCATGGTAAGCTGGGTTGTGCTCTGTGGGTACGTAGCACCACTGGGCAGGCTTTGTCACTCGCCGGATGCGTTGCACACGATTGTTTACGAAAACGTGAAACCTCCTTGACTCATTGTAAATATAGCCAAGAACAACTTTGCTGTCGGAGAAGAAACGCATAGAACTAGCCAGAATGTCCATTTCATCTCTGATTAGCTCTGCCACTTCAACAGCTAACACCGCTGCGCACAACTCGAGTCTGGGAATGGGAAGTTTTGGCTTGGGGGCAAGTTTGGCCTTTCCGAACACAAATGCAACCTCTGTCTTGCCATCCTTGTTGGTTGTCTTTAAATATGTCACAGCCGCAATCGCTTGGGTTGAAGCGTCGCAAAAAATGCAGATTTCCTTGTGTAATGCATTTCCGTCAGAGAAGGAGCAGTATGGTCTTGGGATTTGAGTTTCCTCAAGCAGTTTGAGGGCATTTTTCCATGTTTGCCACTCTTTGAACATGGCCTCAGGAAGAGTCTCATCCCACCCACAAGTCTCTTTGGTCAGTTCCCTTAATAGGGCCCTCCCCTGGATGCTCACTGGCACTGCAAACCCCAGCGGGTCAAAAGACTATTGATTGTGGACAGAACCCTTCTTTTTGTGTAGGGCTTTTCAGCTTGAGAGACCCTGTATGAGAAAGTGTCTTTTTCAATGTCCCAAGATACCCCTAAACTCCTTTGCATTGGCAGAAACTCTGTGTTTAAGTCAAAGTCTTTGAGGCCGCTTGCCAAGTCTTCACTGGGAAATGCTTTCATGACAGTTGAGCTGTTTGAGGCTATTTTATGAAGCCTTAAGTTGGAAGCAGCAAGCAGTTCTTGAGTGTCTTTGAGGAGCTTGACAGCTTTGGACTCGGTGGGGACAGATTTCAAGCCGTCGTCAACGTAGAAATGTCTCTGAACGAACTGTATGGCTTCTGGAGGGTACTCTGTGTCTGACTGTTGTGCTGCATTTCTCAGGCCAAATATTGCCACTGCTGGGGACGGACTATTGCCAGACACTTTCATCCTGTACTCAACGATTGGCTCTGTGGGGTCGTTGTTGCGGTACCAGAGAAACCGGAGGAAGTTCCTGTGGTCTTCTCGTACATGAAAGCAGTGGAACATTTGTTGTATGTCCGCAGTCACCGCTACTGCCTCTTCTCTGAAGCGGACAAGCACCCCAACGAGGCTGTTGTTCATGTTTGGCCCTGTGAGCAGCACATCGTTTAAAGATACCCTGTGAAAATTGGCACTCGAGTCAAACACTACCCTGATGTTCCCCTATTTTTTGCGGGTGATAGACGCCGAAGAAGGGCAGATAACAGCATTCCTCTCCCCCCCCCCCCCCCCCCCCCAGAGCTGGAGCTAGCTCTGCGTGATCTTTGTCAAATAACCCCTACATGAAGTCCATGAAGTGTTCTTGCATTTCAGGACGTTTCTTCAGTGTGCGGAAAAGTAAATTCAAGCGGCTGAGAGCTAGATTTCTGTTGTTTGGGAGACGGACCCTTGGCGTGCGGAAAGGAAGTGGTGCTATCCAACTGTTTGTGTTGTCTTGATAAAAGTCTCTTTCCATGATCTGGAGAAAGGCTTGGTCCTCAAGAGAAGGAGCGAGGTTTTCATCTTCCTCACTTTGTTTGAATATTTGTTTCCCCATTTGGCATGAGCTGCGGCTGTCCCATGGCTCAGTGTGTGACTGGAGTTGCTCTTTAACATGGAAACTGTTCTGACAGGGTGGTAGACAACTTGGACGTCCATTCTCTAGGATGCTAGTTTTGAATGAGCCCACAACAGTTGGCTTATGAGCCCCCCCTAAGCATACATCCCCCACAATAACCCACCCAAGTGCGAGTCTCTGGGCAAATGGGGCATTGACCGGACCATTGACACGTTCATACACCTTGTGCACTTGTATTATGTCTCGGCCTAACAGAAGCATTATTTGGGCTTTTGGGTCAAGGGGTTGGATTTTATCTGCCAGGTGTTTGAGGTGAGGGTGGGCTAGCGCAACCTCTGGTGATGGGATTTCTGACTTGTTGTCTGGCAGAAAGTCACACTCCAGCAGTGATGGCAATGAAGAGAAGAACCGACCATCAACTGACTGAATGACGAGGTTCTCAGCTATGCGACCGTTGGTCGTGGAAACGCCAGTGCATGTCTTAAGTGTGTACGGCGCTATGTTGTCTGTTGGAAAGTCAAAGGTGTCTAAAAGTGCAGACTTAGCTAATGACCTATTGCTCTGGTCGTCTATGATAGCATAAACCTTGACTTTCTTGTCTGGATGCCCCTCTGGATAGATATATGTCTGACATATCTTTGAGCAGGAGCGGCTCCCACTTAAGTCCCCACATATTTGAGTGCATGCTGAGGTAGTTTCTAAACTGCCTGAACTACTCTCCCCGCCATTCTCCTCCCTGTTCTCCCCTTTCTGGTCTAGAATAGTGTTTTGAGTCTGCTTATTTTGAATTGTCCATGGTGCAGGACTTGCATGCAAAGCAGCTATGTGTTTGTTGCTGTCACACTCAGAACATGTGATCTCTACTCTGCAGTCTTTTGCTTGGTGAGTGGAGGAGTCACAGCAACGAAAGCAGATGTTGTGTTCTCTGAGATATGCTTTGCGATCATCTAGTGTCTTTTCTCTAAAACCTCTACACTTCTTAAGTGCGTGTGGTTTCTGATGAATGGGGCACTGTTTGTTTGTGAACTCTTTTACAGAGTTTGTTTTGTAAGGTTTATTTACCTCTGTTTTGTGGACCATGACAGGAGCTCTGGACTTAACCGCTCTTGCATAGTGGTTGTCATGGGTAACTGCAGTGGACATGGGAGCTGGTGTGGTCGTCTTAAAACTAGGGTCATTTCTCATTTTGGCTTCATCTTGTATAAAACGACAGAAAAATGAAAACGGAGGGAAACTCACGTTGTATCTTTGCTTGTACCTTGTCCCCTCTGACATCCACTTATCTTCGAAGATTGATTGGCAACTTTTCGACCACTGGAGCAATGCCACGTGAGGTGTCTAAATACACTAGGCCAGGTAAAGAGCCGTCAGATTTAGCTGCATATATCTCAGATAATAAGTCCCCAAGTTCTGAGTTTTTGTGGATCTTTATTTGTGACCTTCGGAAAATGTTCTAGTCTGTCTAAGAGAGACTTCTCGATTGCCGCAGGTGTGCCATAACAGTCTTGTAACCGTGTCCAGACTTGACGCAGGCCCTCAGCTGGATTGTTGAGATGAACTGAGCGTATGCGTTTGGCATGTTTAGAAGACTCCTCTCCGAGCCACCGGGAGAGTAAATCCAACTCTTCTCTAGGCCTTAAACCTAACCCCTCTATAATGTTGTAAAACGATGCCCTCCATGCCCAGTAGTCCTCAGCCCTGTCTGTGAACTTTGTTAGACCGTCTGTGACTAAACCTCTTTTGGCAAGAAATTTTGCAAGATTAGTTAAGTCGTTCCTCCCATTGTTATTATGACTTGGCTGAAGTGGCGGACTGTAGGGAGGAAAGGGGTTCATAGGTTGGGGAGTTATACTCACATGCCTGTGCGTTGTGAGAGGGGCAGCTGATGGCAGACTTCTGAACTCATTTTTAATGTACTGGTGGTCTGCGTTTTCGAGTGGAGAAGCTGGAGGAGCTGGAGGAGCTGGATCTGGGATTGGGCTCATGGTACCTTTAAGAACGGGAGTGAAATGTCTTGTGTTGGATAGACACACAAATTAGCAGGATTTGCTTAACAAATCAAACATTACAGCATTCAAATAGCGCGTTATAAGTGCACAGTCATTGGTTGTAAAAGTTATACCAACGTACAGGCTGTGCTGGCTCAGGACTCAGCGTGGTAGTGTGCTTGACTTCAGCTATCGTCTGTGCTAGCTTTTAACAGGAAGTGAGGAACAAGGCAAATTCCGGTTCACCAAGATAAAAACGTAAAATTCAGAACTTCTTCCAAACAAAAATAGAAGGCATATAAATGCGTTTACCACATAAAATAACCTCTGGGTGGCTCATAAGGAGCCAGAACAGCGGGCGATCTGACGTATTGAAATTAAACTTTCTTGGCCAGACCTGACTCACGGGGCAAAAGCCAACATGTGTATCATTACTCTGGACCATATTTCCGTGTAAATATCTCATGATACAACGCAACACTAACTCGATCAGTACGAGCTCAGGAGCAGATGAACCAGATGTAACGTAAAAGACGTAAAAGATGTGACACAGGTAAATCAGCTCATACAGCGTAATCAAGGACAGAGGGGACAGTAGGGACAGCTCAAATGTGTTCTTTGTAAAACTTCAAAACACTGTGTGTTATATTATAATCAAACTCATTCACTGAGATATTAGTCTAATTAGTCTTGTGGCGCAGCGAACCGCGAGACCCCCGGTTCAAAAGACACATCACTACCTCGTTTATTTGTGTAAATATATCATGTTACAACGTGGGCACCTGCAGTTTATTGTCATGTGTATATGGACAAGTTATTAATTTTTTTCGTAAATATCGTACACAATATTTATTCAGGAGCGCTATATAGCCCAAAAAGTATGGTATGTTCCACAGTTCTTCAAACATGCAGTCATTAAACCGCTTTTGAAAAAGTCTAACCTAGATCCTGACCTAATATTGGTAAAGTACAGACCTACTTCAAATATTTGTCTCTAAAATCCTTGAAAGAGTTGTAGCTAAACACCTTTGTCGCCATCTACATCATCTTATATGAAGTTTTCTGGTCAGGATTCAGAGCCCACCACAGCACTGAAACTGCACTAGTTAAAGTTCCAAATTATTTGTTATTAGCTGCTGATGATGGACTGGTCTCAATCCTGGTTCTGTTGGACCTCAGTGCAGCGTTTGACACCATCGACCACAACACTCTACTGCAGAGATTAGAATGTGATGTAGGTGTCAGAGGCCCCGCCCTCAGCTGGTTTAAATCCTATTTATCGGATAGTACCAATTTGTCAATGTAAACCAGAGCTCCTCACCATGCTCTAAAGCAGGGGTCTCCAATTATAGTTTCCAGGGGCCAGATTTTTTGGGGGGGCTAAGGGCCGGACTGCAAAATCACACCACAATTTTCTATTTTATCTCTATAAGATCCACAAACAGCTCACAGTGGCACAATTCAACATCAGAAATCAACAAAGGACTTTACTTTCAAAGAGGTCAGAATATCCTAACAATATTACATAACTAAAAACAGCACTAAAGCATTAAAACCCATTTTTTTTACCAGAAACCTGACTCAACTAGTGCAAAGCAGACCTAAGACAGGTTCAAACCAAGACTAAACAAACCATATCTACCAGAAAAAACATGGATAAACTATAAAGCGGTTCTAAAGCAGGACTTAAGCAGGACTAAAGCCGTACTAAAGCGGGACTAAAGCAGGACCAGCTGGTGTCCTGGTGCAGCGGTAACAACCTGGAGTTCAACACCCAGAAAACAGTGGAGATGATCGTAGACTTCAGGAAAGTCAAAGCCCCCCAGCCCATGTTGTGTATGGCAAAGTGCACTCTGACTGAGAACTCTATACAACGAGAGTGGTTCAAACCTCACGTTGGTCTGGTGGTTAGTATGTGTCATTACATGTAAGCCATGAAACTGAAGACAGTCTGATCAGAGAACCTTCTATAGTTGCGGTGGGCTTTGAGAGATTAACGTGCTGTCCAAATCGTCTCACAATTTGAATGTGGCCCATAGCCCGCCTTTTGGAGACCAGTGCTCTAAAGTAACTTACAGTGCCTCAGGGTTCAGCACTCGGTCATTTATATATAAACCTCAATCAGAACGATCAAGTAGACGGACTTGTGTGAAGGATATAAAAACCTGGATGACGCTTATCTGCTTCTTAACCCTAAACTGAGGTCATTGTACTAAACTAAAAAAAAACAACTATCCCTTAAGGGATCATCTCAAAATGGGTTGAAGCTGAAAAGACTTGTATAAATATTTTCTGTCTCTCTCTGGACCCCCCCTTAAAACGATAGTAGCTTGATAGACCCTGCTCACCTCTAGTGAACATCCCTGAACATCCTTTGGTAAGTTTATCAATAGAAGTTATGAACTCTCCAAATAATGTCACCTGTCGCACATGTTTACATGTTTACTCAATCCACATGGTCCACGGGCCCTAGGGGCCCTACGGCACATCCCATTCAACCCAAACTGTGAGATGACCACATTGAGATGGTCTCAAGAGGCGAGAGTGAGAAACTAATGTTTCTTGTCAAAACCTGTAATTGTCAATTGCCTGAGTTTAGACCTTAGACATGTCAGAATGACAGAAGCAGAACACGCGTTTTCATCTCAGTGAGAATCTCACGTCTTCTGTGATTGGCTGAAACCTCATGCAGGGTTTGTTTTGTTTCCTTCTTCTGGTCAGTGCGTAGGCACGTTACTATATATTAAGTCTTTTCAGCTTCAACCCATTTTGAGATGATCCTAACGTCTACGAGACGCTTTGTCTGAGCAGATCGTCACACTGGACAATGTCAGTGTTGCCTCCAGTTCTACTGGACGAAACCTTGGAGTCTCTAATTTAAAGCCTATTTCCATCTGCGCAATATAGCCAAAATCAGAAAAATCTTGCCTAAAAGCGATGCTGAAAAACCTATCAATGCATTTGTAACGTCTAGGTTAGACTACAGTAACTCCCTGCGCGCAGCGTGTCCTAAAAGTGGTCAACTGGTTCAAAACGCAGCGACAAGATTACTAACAGTGGCTCCCTGTCGAATTTAGAATCAAATTTTAAATCCTACTCCAGACTTACAAAGCCATACATGTTATGGCCCCATCCGCATTTAGCTACCAAACTCCTGTGTTATGGAATCAGCTCCCGGTCCATGTTAAAGAGGCCGACACAGTCTCTTCATTTAAGACCAGGCTTAAAACGTTCCTCTTTGAAATCACTTATGGTCCTAAGGCCAGTTAGGAACAGAAATATAAACCTACAGTTTCAGCTACGCTGCCCTAGAAGCAACTAAGCTGGGGGAAGTATGGCAGCTTGAGCACTATACTCTCCTTCTGACTACTTATTCTATCAAACAATATTTAATATTTAATTTCACTTTCAATCTGTTCATTGCCTTTTCTTTTATTAGTCGAACAGTCACATCAATGACCTATGGACCCAGATGCTCCTAAACTGCCTGGAAAAACAGTCTCTACTCCATATGAATGGTTCTTCATCTGCCTTGAAGAACTGGTTCTCCTCCTGAGTGGCTCCAGCTCCACTGTTATATGCAAATTGAAGCACGTTCACCTGTCTGTCTGAGGGAGTCGGATCTCTCCTTCACTGTAGAACTTCTCGAGGTTTCTACTTTTTCCAAAAGAGGTTGGGTAGTTTTTTACTGGACAAGAAGGAGGGTCTAAGGCAGGGGTGTCCAAACTGTGACCCTGGGACAAATGCTGCCCTCAGACCATTTTTTGTGGGCCCTGAAGCTTCTTAATAGTAGTAGTACTTTTTTCTGTAAAATTGTAAAAATTTAAGTTATACCAACACATGTTCCAAGTCTTATTAAAGGTGGGAGGCTCATCAAAACTATGTTGAATGCAACATTTCAAACGGTTCACTTCATTGGTTAATCTGTTATTCTCACTGGCAATTGCTGTTGTGATTTTGGGCATTACAATAATGAATTGACTTGAATTGGAGTGATATTGAGGAATAGGCGTTATTGATTGCATATTTTCTACCACATTTCCTTGAGCTTACATAAGAAAAGATTATATTTGTTGTATGCGTTCCTAGCCGCAGCTTGACCTTGAAAGGGCAGGGAAGAAATTAACTTGTGTGTTTGAATTGCTGTTTATTTTGATGATGCCAAAGCCGCTCGAAAGCTCAAATCGGATTCATGCCATTGCTGTCTTTTAAATTTATAATCCCTGATGGAATGAGGTTTGGTCTGCAGTATTGCATCTCAAATAACTGCCTGGTCCCTCTTTATCTTTAGGAGTCTTTGGCAGCCACTGTCGCTGCAAAATATTTGACCAAGCCCCCCGTGGAGTCATAGCCACACTGCCCAAAATGTGATCCAACCGAGGCGCAGTGCCTTTGATTAAGCTGAATGTAGAATGGGTTGAACCTGGAGGGAGAATTTAGACTTTGGAATAAGAGGTGATGTTAAAATTGGGGATCAAACAGTCTTTAACACAACACCAATGTATTATAACCTTAACCCTTTTCATTGTTATCTCTATTTTTAAAGAGTCTTTTTAGGAACCAAATATTATCCATTATTATTCTATGCACTTAAAAAGCTAATTTCACGAACAGTTTCCAATGTGCCGCGTAAATGCCACAAAACAAGGGATAAAAGCTCGGTTCATTTGAAGAATCCTAAAACAATAAAAACAGCAATATCAAATAATAGTCATGGTATGAGTAAATAGTTTTTCAACTATGTGTTAGTATTTCTAAAACTTGTATTAGTTAATGATTGTATGAGATATTTAGCATATTTTGCTATAGTGCTAATAAACATTTAATGGGAAGAAAACAGTTAATACTTGTAACTTCTTTGCCAAGAAAATACAGAATAATATCTCAGTATTTTTATTCAGATTTATATGAGTCTGGTCACCGAGTTCAGATATGTGTGATTGACAGGTGGATTAGCCAATCGGCGACACACCTACTCTGTCTATATCAAAACAAATAAGACTGCTTTGTGTATTCTGGAAACACAAGTAAAGTGTTATTATTTATAGACATACTTTTTATGTATTTTTTTTTTTTTCTTGGGTCATAATTTAGAGACACAATAGGCACACTTATATGCCTTTTACTTTTGGTAAGCCTTTCATATTTGTTTTATGAACTAGTAGTTTGTGTTCAGTGTTTCACTTATTGTTTCATTAGTTTGCTTTAGTCTTTTCTAACTAAGCAGGCAAACAAATTTGAAGGATACCACCAGGAGGTTAGTGTAAATTATTTAGATCTGGAAAGGATCAAGTCACAATGTTGGAAATATGAGAATCATGTGCAATTTCAGCAACATTTTGACCAATTGATAGGGTTTAAAATACACTATAAATACTATGATTTCCTTGTCATTTTAACTGTCAATACTTGCACTTGGTTTCAGTAGCTGCAGTTCCATCCAGTCTGGAAAATGAACACAGATAAGCCATGTTTGTTAAAGGATCTCATTTGACCTTTCCAACACAGGCATTGATGTTGTGAGTTGGTGTCAAACACAATTAGTTTCCTGGCGACGGCCTCGTAATGACATACAGGTGGGTAGACAGGCAATTCTCCTTGTGTAAAAATCTCCAAACTATTGACCCAAGTAAACCTGCCACACAGTAATTCAGAATACGATGACGCTTTTGTCCACCGTATCTTTGAAAGCTGTTAGAATCTAGAGCTCTTGGCCTTTAGTCAATTTATTGGTTGATGATGTCTCAGGATGTGTTCACATTTGTTATTTTGTCCAAAATTGAGCCCTGAATGTGCAAGTGTGAATGCAGCCTTAGTCAACTAGTTGTTTGAATTATTTTTGTCAGGATTATAAGTATTTCTACGGACCACATTAGAGTGGAGAGTGCAAACTGGAATGAGCAGCGTTTACATGTTTCTCCTCATGTTTGGGTGGGTTTCCTTTGGGTACTCTGATTTCCCCCATCAACCCAAAACATCAGCTAAGGTCCTGACCAAGCCCAGCTCCAGACTTGGAGATAGATCCCCGAGCGCTGCACTGCTCCTGACAGGTCCGGCCCCAGCGGCATGGAAGGATCGGTCAAATGCAGAGAATGAATTTCCCTCATGAGGGATTATTAAAGTACACAGCACCTTACCTTACATTACCTTACACCATACATTTTAATCCGCTATTCACTTATGAAAACGCTGTTGTAACAGCTGCAGCAATAAATTGACCTATTGTGACTCGTCGACTATAAAAAGACGGTGGAATTATTACATCAACGTGTCAATAAATAACATATAATTTCACATTTTAATCAACAATGCAATATTCTCTGTCTAAGCCTCCAGTCACCATATTTCAGACTTTTTGCTTAAATGTAATGGTACAATTTAGTACGATTGGTTGACTAGTTGAACCAAATAAAAAATATTCGCTTCAAGATCCTAATATTGTGAGTGTTTAGCAGTGCCATGCCTCCTTTTAGTCAATGCTTCATTACACAAGGCATGTCTTGTCTACAAATGATTTCTTTAGTTGACTGCAGGCCTTTAAGAATCAGCAGGACAGTGCACTTCTCGTCTTACAGTGCTAGAGGAGTGGATTCAAATCATGGTGTGTCGCTGCATTGCAGTTTAGCCAAGCACTTCCCGAAGTGCTTCTGGGATGTTGGACTTCATGTTACCAAGCAGTTACATTTCTAAAAATATCAAAAGACATTTGATCCATAAAGACAAGATCCAAAATGTCTCTTGAATGGAAAGTACATAGTGTTAAAGTCACACGAGTATTATTATGAACAGTATTGTACTTATATAAGTCATGCTGATACTAGATACGGGGTGCACGGTGGCAAAGGCGGTTAGCGCTCTTGCCTCCCAAGAAGGAGATCATGGGTTTGATTCCCGGACCAGATCAACATCACATGATCTCTCTGGGTGGAGTCTGCATGTTCTCCCCGTGTTACCGTGGGTTCTCTCCGGGTTCTCCGGCTTCCTCCCACCGTCCAAAGACATGCATGTGTTAGGTAAAAATGGTGACTCTAAATTGGGCCTAGTGAATGAATGTGAGCGTGAACTGTCTGTAATGTCTATGTCTCTGTGTTGGCCCTGCGACAAGTTGGCCACTGTCCAGGGTGTACCCCGCCTAAAGCCCGAAGTCACTGGGATAGGCTCCAGTCACCTGCGACCCGGAAAGGGAACAAGCGGTAGAAAATGGATGGATACTTAGTCACTTCCTTTAAAATGACATATTCCTGTTTGACCACAAATTTGTATCTTCTGTTGGCCCCATAGCCATAGCAACAAGAAATTCTGTCCACTTCTGCGTCAGCTCGAACTGTCTTTCTCCGTTATCATTTTGCCCCGTACACTGAGGGAACTATATTATTATAGATCCATGCGCTTAGGCACGCGGAAACGTGGGGACGAACCGCACGCGGCTGCAGGTGAGCGGTAGGTGCGTTTTATGATTGATACGTGGCAGGACTAATGATTTATCCACGCCACGAGGAAATATGATAAAAAATTTGCTGAAAAAAATCGTCCATACCACCTTTAAACTATATTATACATTTAGGCCTTAAATATGAATCTATAAATAATTTACTGTTTCAGATGCTTCAGAAGTCCAGACACTCAGAGGCACAAACATGAACGAGAGGCGTATGAATCTGACCCTGGTCAGTTGACACTGCAGAGGCTCCCGTGGGCTGCAGGTGTGTTTGTTATGCTAATGTGCCACTGTGGAAGGATTTAGTGCCACTGTATCCGTTAGCACAGTGTCAATGCTTTGTTGGGTTCATCCTGGGAAGTTTAAGATACACTCATGCACTTTGTCTTCTTCTAAACAGGCAATTGTACCTGATGACATATTATATTTAGAGAAGTCTCTTGTTTGCTTGTCCCCAAATGAACAAAAAGGATAAAAATCACTATTTAAACATTCCAAAAACATTAATTTCCTCATGTACAGTGCAGTTTGAATTTACACTGCTGTCCACACACAAAGCACTGCTTGGATTAGCTTGGATTTAGAAAAGTTGAGTAATGGGTCCAACAGGCACTCACCATAAATTGCCTTTAGATTTATTGAAATGATAAAACTGTAAAGGAGGCATTTTACTGGCTAAGGTGAGTTAAAACGGTTTGTTATTGCTCTATACATATTTGTATGTTGACCAAATGTCACATTGCTTCCGGCTGAACTTAAAGCGACGGCGTGTAAAAGCCACCTGCATGAGTCCATGAACAATTAAAACCATACTTTGGAAACATATATTTCATGCCACGCAAACAAACGAGAGGAGGCAACTCAAGGCCAACTACGAGTACGAATGTCAAGATTATGTTAGTCGATAAACATGATTATTTAGGCCACAATATAATATAATGGCAATTTTTAAACTAAAGTAGGTCTTTTCTAGTTCAATTTAAAGAAATGTGACAATTTTAGAAGGCTTTCTCAGCCTTTCCTCAATGTAAAATTACTTAATTCTAGATCATGGTGACAGCTCTAAGATTCAGCTCTAAGGTTCAGCTCTAGGGTTCTGCTCTAAGGTTCTGCTCTAAGGTTCTGCTCTAAGGTTCAGCTCTAAGGTTCAGCTCTAAGGTCCAGCTCTAAGGTTCAGCTCTAAGGTCCAGCTCTAAGGTTCTGCTCTAAGGTTCAGCTCTAAGGTTCAGCTCTAAGGTTCAGCTCTAAGGTTCAGCTCTAAGGTTCAGCTCTAAGGTTCAGCTCTAAGGTTCAACTCTAAGGTTCTGCTCTAAGGTTCAGCTCTAAGGTTCAGCTCTAAGGTTCTGCTCTAAGGTTCAACTCTAAGGTTCTGCTCTAAGGTTCTGCTCTAAGGTTCAGCTCTAAGGTTCAGCTCTAAGGTTCAACTCTAAGGTTCTGCTCTAAGGTTCAGCTCTAAGGTTCAGCTCTAAGGTTCTGCTCTAAGGTTCTGCTCTAAGGTTCTGCTCTAAGGTCCAGCTCTAAGGTTCAACTCTAAGGTTCAGCTCTAAGGTTCAGCTCTAAGGTTCATTATGCAAGAAGAGAACAGCAATGCCTTTTGTTTGAGTATAAGGCTCTAGCTGATTATTTATCAAGTTTATTGGCTATTGTTCATTATCAGTTCAGGTATTCACCGTTTGAGGTCTCAGGCCACTTACAATCCCATCTTATCAACACAGAGACAGGAAGAAAGGCTTTCAATAACTTTGATGATAATGATTTGAACAACCTGCAGTGCCAATGCACTTGTTTTATATAATTTTATCTCATATTGTATGTGCAAATGTGTTTTTTATGTATTGGTTGATTTGATTGAATATTTTATTTGTGTTTTAGTACCCTGTGTTTGTTTGTTGTTTATTTTGTGTTGTGTTTTAACAGGGTACCCAAAAAGAGACAAACCAGCACGCGCATGGGCTAAAACAGGACTTAAGACTACTATTGTATCATATTCTCATTGTCAATACCAGCATGCTATACATCATGTTGAATGTTATTTTCTCAACAAAACAAAATGTACAATTGATTTGCTTTGAATAATATAACCCAGTAAGCAATTACCAATAGTTCATGATAAAAATCACCTTTTCATAACACATTTCTTACCTGTATCCCGGTTCTGACAGATTTATCTTTCGACTCCTTCTTCACCACAACAGTCTCATGCAGCGACCGCATCACTGCAGACGCTGCACCGATCCGCCTGTCATCCTTCCCTCACTTGTGAACAAGACCCCGAGATACTTGAACTCCTCCACTTGGGACAAGGACTCCCCACCCACCTGGAGAGGGCAAGCCACTTTTTTCCGGTTGAGAACCATGGCCTCGGATTTGGAGGTGCTGATTCTCATCCCGGCCGCTTCACACTCGGCTTATAGCAATTTGAAAATTGCATAGCAAAACACAAAAGTGACTAAAAATCAATATTTTCCATTGATGTAACAAGATTATTTATTTCAAATGTATTTGTAAATATGCTATTTTTAAAAGACTCTTAACAAATGAACTTTTGAACACTTAATTTTTTTCTAAATAAAATAGAAAACTTGCAAATAAAATTATTTGTTGAACAAATTAATTAACACCAAGTCAGATGGTCTTATTTACAACTTTCTTCCATATCATCATCATCAGATGTCGGTGTAATCCCTCATTCGTCCAGGCGTGTTCCATAGTAGAAAAAGCTTCAGTTGTAGTCATCTGGACTCAGTTTGAAAAAATAGACGTTTCGACTCTCATCCAAGAGTCATTGTCAATAAAAGAATTTAGGTCGAGAACTCCGATATTAATACTGTTCTGTCAGATCATCAGATGACTATTTGCATGAGTCTCAGTTACATATTGTCTTTACACTCACAAGTTACATATCACAACCAAAGTTGTCATGACGATGAGCTGTTGGTATCAGAATGACTTCTCTTACACACACAACACGTTTTGGTTTTGTCCTGGACATGAGTGAGTTTGACCCTTTGAACTCCACATCCTCGGGGTGAAACGGGGTGAAAACGGGAGCGCGCGCCGAGGGGTTTTACGAGCGCCGCGTCTCACTGATCTCACGACAATAACTAGATGTTACACAATAACTACATGTTACACATAGTTATGTGTGAGAACGGGAACAGAGTTATGTGTTACACATAGTTATGTGCCATAACTATGTGTAACACATAACTATGTGAGATCAGCGAGACGCTCATCGCCTCCGCGCGCTCCCGGCGGCTCCTCCAGCTCAGCAGTTTTCACACGCGCGATCTGTGACCGCAGCGGGACCGTCAAGTGTGTCATGCTGTTATTGACGATCGATTGACGAGTGATCAGTACTTTTTAGGCGCTTTAGTTAAACAATTGAACACACATTTTTGTATCGCAAAAGCTGCGATACAAAAGCACTTTTTTCTGACGAACGCATCGCATTTGAGAGAAATTGCGTCGCATTTTGCGATGCGATCCCGCTTATTCTGAACCCTGAGAGATGAGACTTACTGCAATGTGAACACAGCTCCTGCTCCGGTCATACAGGGACAGGACAGCCCTGATCAAAGGGCCCCGGACCCCATACTTCCGGAGCACCCCCCAAAGGACACCCCAAGGGACACGGTCGAAAGCCTTCTCCAGATCCTCAAGGGGTTTTAAGTTGACTAAATTCATTTTTTTTTTTTTTTACATTTTTCAAAACAAAACAAAGAATAAAACAAACACAAAAACAAAATCAACTAAACATTTAAACAGTATAAACAGTCCCAGCGAGCTCAGAGTCGGACAAACATGCAAATAAAGTTCCAATGTTATTATTTCTATTTGTCTAATTCCTTATGTTGCATGTTTTCCTTACACAAAACAAACCTACCTACATTTCAAATTGGCGTCAGAAGGCCTTAACAGATAGGCCTAAAAATTGTCGGTCTTTGACATGAACTGTTTTTTTTTTTTGTAACCCAAAAGTTGAGTGTTACATAATGACACTGTAGTATCGCCCTGGCGCAGCTGGAGCTGTAGAGACAGAGACAGAGGGGCCAGTCCCGCAGCCCCGCAGTCCCGCAGCAACACGGGAAGTCCACGCCTTTTCCATCCCATCCGCGCCTCTCCAGTGCATCTTTATTCACCGCTGCTCCAACGCACACACAACAACCCCGGCGACCTGACGAGGTAAGACGTCACTGCGCGCTTTACTTTTGCTTTGCCAGAATTACACCGATTTTCACGTGCGCTTTTCCCCAGCCGCCGGTCTGCGAGCGCGCGTGTGGTTTACGTGACAAGATCTACTGAATTTGGCGAGGTGCTTTTCTTTCCATTAACGCGCGTAAAGTTGCGTGGATTACGTCGTTACGCGTTGTCTTATAATGCGTGGCGGGAATGTTGGCTTTGACAGCTATTGGCAGTTTGTAATGCGGCTTAGATTGTGAACGCGCGCTCGGTCATGAGAGCCACCGTGCGTCCCGCGGATGGAGAGGAGGTGCTGCGGTTTTATTGTAGCAGTCAGAGCAGTTGCAACTCGATATAAACTCTATTTGAGCAGTGTTCTTGTTCTTTTACACTGATTTTGGAGTATTTAATGCCTATTGTGTAAAATATGTATTGAGTTGTTGTGTCCAGAGATAGTGAGAGTAACCAAAATCTGTACTCAACTAAAATATTATTACACGTGTAGAAGTAAAAAGTAGTGGCAAAAATGCTCAATTGATTAGGGCATAAAACTTTTGAAGGAAAGTGTATTTCAAATTGGATTTATGTGTTGAACATTATTTGCAAAGAATACGCACCTAACTTTGTCAAAAAAATATACATACATCTGTCTGAAGTGTGATGTAAGAAGTGCATTTAGTTAATGTAATCCCTTGCACTTAGGGGTTTATTTTTCAAAAAACACCTGTAAAAATTACCCCCAATTTACAATGTCCTATTAATTTTTAATAAGTAATTAAGTATTGTTTTATTTGTGGGTTTGGACAAACTAACCCAGATGCTTCCCAGAATGGTTCATTTGACTGGAAATAAGTGGGTTACAGCTTTATTTTCATGTACAGCATATTAAGCAGCTTGAGAGTTCCCTTTTATAAGATGGTGGACACAATTTTATAAATTAAGATAATGTCTGCGTGGGATACCTTAACTTATTGACTTACCCAAAGAGAGAAACCAAGAGAGGAAGAGAAACCAAATAATTTACACAAGTCAGAGTACAGTAACAAAATAGGGATAGAAGTAAAGTGTATAGTGTATTTTCATTACATTTCGTTACATTTAAATACACCAAAGACCAACTGTTAAATGTTTAGTTGCATGCTATGAGACAGTGCAAGGGTTCTTTGAAGGAGGGTCTAAGGACAGGGGACCTTGGGACATTTGTCTAAGGACACTGGATGTTGGGACATTGCCAAGTCCCTATGAACAATGTTTAATCCGTTTTTCACTGTCACCCCCCGAGGCTGTTGTGATTTTGGGCATTACAAAAATAAATTGAATTGAATTGTCAAACGGTGGTGGTGGGCCAGCTTCTTTGCGACGCTTAAACACTTAATTGCATTCAGTGCTTGTGGTTTGACCCGTTTGGACGTAGTACCGACAATGGATGCAGTTTGAGGGAACGCTCACTGATGCAGCACTAAGCAATCCATTCATTTTAATGTAGAAGAGCTGCTCCATCACCCACTGTTCAACAACTTCAAGAGCAAATGCCGACTTTAAGAGTTCTATTATACCAAATGCAGACACAGAGACATGGAGAAGAATAAAGTTGTCAAAAATGTATAAATAATAATATGAATACATGTACAAGAATAATACCAATAGCTGTGGGCTAAATGTCCTCGCGATATTAGCCTGTTGTATTTTAACAATACATTGTGACTTGAATCATTTGTGCTTAAAATACACAGTGTTAGCCAGGAAACATAATAAAAGAGGGAAAATGTTGTGTTTCCCATTTAATCAACAGAGAATTTTAACCCATGCTGCCAACTGTATCCACGTTTTGTTCAAGTTCATCCTTGCTTTACTATGTACAGTGAGGAAGACTAGAAAATTTGCTTTACTCAAAATGAGGCAGTGAGTTTCCATATGCTACTATGGATCCTAATACTATAGAAGTCAAAATATTGTACATTTTTACCACTTGAACTCTCCAGCCATTACTATTATCACTGTTTTTGGTAGTAGGCAGTTGTTAGTAACTGTAACAAGCAAATGTCCCTGTATTGTCTTAACCTCACTGTGCGGCAATTATTGAAATAACCGTGAGCAAATACAAGCTCAAACCTTTTTTCCTTCCTGTCTTGTGCAGACCTTGCCATGGCATCTTCACTGTGTCCCCTCACCGGCCTGTTTCTTCTGCTCCTGTCCATTGTGAACACATCTTGGTCCAGGGTAGATGACCTTGTAGTCCAGACCAAGAATGGGAACGTGCAAGGAGCATTGAACCCTGTACTGGGTGGCCATGTTCGAGTATTTTTGGGAATACCATATGCGAAACCTCCCCTCGGGCCGCTGAGATTCAGACCACCTCAGCCTGCAGAGAAATGGAACAAGAACTTGGAGGCCTTTTCATATCCGAATTCATGCTACCAACTTCCTGACAATACCTTTCCTGGTAGGTTTTAATCTTTTATCCATAATTGATTGGTGGATCTGAAAAAAGTTGACCCTAGGTTGTCTACACATGTCAACATGATCAGAACAATGACACTTGTTGAAAAGATACAGTAAGTGGTGGTAACCTTTTAGGTAAAGTTTACACTGAATCTTACTAATAGTGACTGTAGCACTCTACCAATTAAAATATATTATATTTTGAATAACTTAACATGGGATGCTCTTGCCTGCCATACTGAGTAAAAAATATACACATAAACAACACTGCAAGTTATTTATGTGTTTTTTCATATTTTTGTATTTAATTTACATTTTATAGACAATATACTTAATATTTCAATTTGACAAATCTCCAAAACGTTTATCAATTGTATATTAAAAAAAAAAAACATGATTGAAATAAAATCAATTTTTATGATTTATGATTTGAACACTCAATATCAGCAGACACAGATGTGTTGTAAAAATACCCTAATAGTAACTTTGCTGGTGAATTCCCTGGTGATGCCTGCTTGTCTCCATGGAGATGTTATTGCTTTGCTTAAAATGGTTCACAGTATGACATTAAACTTACCTATCATGCATTTCCCCATGGACACAGATATGTATAATCCTAATAACGTCTCATACAGACAAACAGGCATCATTCACTCCACCAGAGTGTACTGTACTTTCCACCTTTAAAGTCTGGAAAGTACAGTACTGTGTTATTTCCAGCCTTGTGCGTCAGAATGCAAGGTGGGCCTTTTACAGACAGAACATTTGAGACCCAGATCACATCCAGAAGAATTTTAATCTGATTTTGTGCTTCTGTCACACTTGATTGGCCCCGAGAGTGCCCGTGTTCAGCCGAGGTCCATGTATGTCCATGTCTGATGGAAGGTCAACCTCAGGGGCCTGGGCCACTGAGGAGGTCTTTGAAAAGAGCGGATTACAACTGCCATGCTGAGTGCTCATGTCACACCAGCTCATACGTAGACCCAAAGCTGCATTTACCCTTCACGTTTTTAAGTATTTTTTTGTTTATTTCTTCTGTTTTTCCTGTCTGTCAGGAACATGTTTATATGTATGCATTTATCTTTAAATCTTGTGTATGTTGTAATCATCTATAGACCTAAATTAAAACTTAAATATTAACGTTTTTTCAAGATTTTATAAAATGTTTATGTTAGCCTTCACAAACACATCATACACACACAGCTGGGACTAAACCAGAACTAAAACAGGATCAAAACAAGTCTACATCTGGACTAAACAGGTGTCCAGGACTATCCCGGAAAAATGTGAATACGCATCTTACGGACTATAAGTCTCACCGGAGTATAAGTCGCACGAGCTAAAAAAATGCATACTAGAGAACGTAACATCCATCCATCCATCCATCTTCTGCCGCTTTATCCGGGGCCGGGTCGCGGGGGCAGCAGTCTGAGCAGGGACTCCCAGACTTCCTTCTCCCCAGACACTTCCTCTAACTCCTCCGGGGGGATCCCGAGGCGTTCCCAGGCCAGCCGAGAGACATAGTCTCTCCAGCGTGTCCTGGGTCTTCCCCGGGGCCTCTTTCCGGTGGGACATGCCTGAAACACCTCCCGAGGGAGGCGCCCAGGAGGCATCCGGAACAGATGCCCGAGCCACCTCAGCTGGCTCCTCTCGACGTGGAGGAGCAGCGGCTCTACTCCGAGCTCCCCCCGTGTGGCCGAGCTCCTCACCTTATCTCTAAGGGAGCGCCCAGCCACACGGCGGAGGAAACTCATTTCGACCGCTTGTATCCGCGATCTTGTTCTTTCGGTCACTACCCAAAGCTCATGACCATAGGTGAGGGTAGGAACGTAGACCGACCGGTAAATTGAGAGCTTTGCCTTTCGGCTCAGCTCCCTCTTCACCACAACAGTCCGATGCAGCGACTGCATCACTGCAGCCGCTGCACCGATCCGCCTGTCGACCTCACGCTCCATCCTTCCCTCACTCGTGAACAAGACCCCGAGATACTTGAACTCCTCCACTTGGGGCAAGGACACCCCACCCACCTGGAGAGGGCAAGCCACCTTTTTCCGGTCGAGAACCATGGCCTCGGATTTGGAGGTGCTGATTCTCATCCCAGCCGCTTCACACTCGGCTGCAAACCGTCCCAGTGCATGTTGCAGGTCCGGGTTTGATGGAGCCATCAGGACAACATCGTCTGCAAACAGCAGAGATGAGATCCTGTGGTCCCCAAATCGGACACCCTCCGACCCCCGACTGCGCCTAGAAATTCTGTCCATAAAAATTATGAACAGAACCGGTGACAAAGGGCAGCCCTGGCGGAGTCGAACATGCACTGGGAACAGGTCTGACTTACTGCCGGCAATGCGAACACAGCTCCTGCTCCGGTCATACAGGGACCGGACAGCCCTGAGCAAAGGGCCCCGGACCCCGTACTCCCGGAGCACCCCCCAAAGGACACCCCGAGGGACAAGGTCGGAAGCCTTCTCCAGATCCACAAAGCACATGTGGACTGGTTGGGCAAACTCCCATGAACCCTCGAGCACCCGATGGAGGGTATAGAGCTGGTCCAGTGTTCCACGACCGGGACAAAAACCACTTTGCTCCTCCTGAATCCAAGGTTCGACTATCGGTCGGATTCTCCTCTCCAGTACCTTGGAATAGACCTTACCCGGGAGGCTGAGGAGTGTGATCCCTCTGTAGTTGGAACACACCCTCCGGTCCCCCTTCGTGAACAGAGGGACCACCACCCCGGTCTGCCAGTCCAGAGGCACGGGTCCCCGAACGCCACGCGATGTTGCAGAGACGTGTCAACCAAGACAGTCCTACAACATCCAGATACTTTAGGTACTCAGGGCGGATCTCATTCACCCCCGGAGCCCTGCCACCGAGGAGTTTGCGAACAACCTCAGTGACTTCAGCTTGGGTGATGGATGAGCCAGCCTCCGAGTCCCCTACTTCTCTACTTCCTCTTCGGAAGACGTGACTGAGGGATTAAGGAGATCCTCAAAGTATTCCTTCCACCGTCCGACGACATCCCCAGTCGAGGTCAGCAGGCCTCCACCCGCACCGTAAACGGTGTTGGTGAGACACTGCTTCCCCCTCCTGAGGCGCTGGACGGTTTGCCAGAATTTCTTTGGTGCCGACCGATAGTCCTCCTCCATGGCCTCCCCGAACTCCTCCCAGGCCCGGGTTTTTGCCTCTGCGACAGCTCGAGCCGCGGCTCGCTTGGCCTGCCGATACCCGTCGATGACCTCCGGAGACCTACAAGCCAGAGTGGCCTGATAGGCCTCCTTCTTCAGTCTGACGGCATCCCTTACTTCCGGTGTCCACCACCGGGTTCGGGGGTTGCCGCCACGACAGGCACCGGAGACCTTGCAACCACAGCTCCGAGCAGCCGCATCAACAATGGAGGCGGAGAACATGGTCCACTCGGACTCAATGTCCCCAACCTCCCCCGGGACATGGGAGAAGCTCTCCCGGAGGTGCGAGTTGAATACCCTACTGACAGAGGGCTCCACTAGACGTTCCCAACAGACCCTCACAATGCGCTTGGGTCTGCCAAGTCTGTCCGGCTTCCTCCTCCGCCAGCGGATCCAACTCACCACCAGGTGGTGATTGGTTGACAACTCTGCCCCTCTCTTCACCCGAATGTCCAAGACACGCGGCCGGAGGTCTGATGACACGACAACAAATTCGATCATTGACCTCCGGCCTAGGGTGTCCTGGTGCCATGTGCACTGATGAACACCCTTGTGCTTGAACATGGTGTTCGTTATGGACAATCCGTGGCTAGCACAGAAGTCCAATAACTGAACACCGCTCGGGTTCAGATCGGGGAAGCCGTTCTTCCCGATCACCCCTCTCCAGGTGTCATTGCCCACGTGGGCGTTGAAATCCCCCAGTAGAACAACGGAGTCCCCGGTCGGTGCACTGTCCAGTACCCCTCCCAAGGACTCCAAGAAGGCCGGGTACTCTGCACTGCTGTTCGGCCCGTAGGCCGCCACAACAGTGAGAGACCTGTCCCCCACCCGAAGGCGGAGGGACGCGACCCTCTCGTTCACCGGGGTAAACTCCAACACGTGGCGGCTGAGCTGAGGGGCTATCAGCAAGCCCACACCAGCCCGCCGCCTCTCCCCGCGGGCAACACCAGAGAAGTGGAGCGTCCAGCCCCTCTCGAGGAGATGGGTTCCAGAGCCCAAACTGTGCGTGGAGGTGAGGCCGACTATATCTAGTCGGTATCGCTCAACCTCCCGCACAAGCTCAGGCTCTTTCCCCCCCAGAGAGGTGACATTCCATGTCCCCAGAGTTAGTCTCTGTGTCTGGAGATCTGGTCGCCGAGGCCCCTGTCTTCGACTGCCGCCCAGATCTCTCTGCACCGGCCCCTTATGGATCCTCCTGCGGGTGGTGGGCCCACGGGAGGGCGGCCCCACGTCGCTCTTTCGGGCTGTACCCCGTGGGGTAAAACCCGGCCACCAGGCGCTCGCCATGGAGCACCCATCCCAGGCCTGGATCCAGGATGGGGCCCCGGTGACGCCGATCCGGGCGACGTAAACTGCCTTGTTCTTGTAGTCATCATAGGGGGCTTCTGAACCGATCTTTGTCTGACCCGTCACCTAGGACCTGTTTGCCTTGGGACACCCTACCAGGGGCATGAAGCCCCCGACAACATAGCTCCCGGGATCATTCGGGCACTCAAACCCCTCCACCACGTTAAGGTTTCGGTTCAAGGAGAGGAGAAGAACGTAACATATTAACAGTTATTCAGATAACCCTAGCATAAAGAACATGCTTACAAGTTTCACTAAATCTATTAAATTATTCTTCCTCTGTGTCACTCATAAACAACTCCACAAACTCTGGAGGTAGAGGAAGAGCAGATTCTTCTTCTGCGTCGCTTAGAGCCTAGAGCTATAGCTATAGAGAGTCATTGGCAAATATTGGTTATTGGAAAGCAAAAATATCTGCAATATCAGCCCATTCCTATTATTAACTGTATTTACTTCATTACAGATGGTTTTATTGCTATACAAAATTCCTTGAGAAAGTCTCATATCTGACCTGTAACATGGCCTGGTGTGTGGTGTCAGATGAAGTCAGATGAAGTCAGATATGTGTAATGCCAAACTGTGTAGACGGCAGAAAATTACCTTTAAATTGTTGTGTGCATGATTTAATAGCTTTTTTCAACTACTTTCTGTACCTTGAACAACAGTATATAAACTATTCTACAATATCATTTCTGGGTCTCACACGGCACAACTAAAATGCCGTAGGTTGTCCTCCCATTCTGGACTTTAGACGGGTTTAACTTGAACGTATTCCTTGTGCTCTGCTTTCATGTCGAGGCCACTCCTCTCAAATGTCCGATGTTATTCAAACACTGAGGAGGGAGTAATGGTTACGTTTCTATTTATAGCCCAGCCACCTGTCATGGTTTGCTGGAAAGCTTACTACAGTTTGTCCTGGCCCGCGTGCATCGGTGAAATATGTCCACATGACTTCCAAATTTAGGTACGACACACAAATAGATACAGAGGATTAGAGCAATGACCTCAAGAGCAGCGTGCAGGGATTTGCCCATGTATATATTTATGTTATGTCTGATTCAATGATTTAAGAGCTCTCCTAAAAATAGCCACCCATCTGCTTACTATGAAAAATATATCAGGACAAGTTGAACTTTACTTAGCACTAATACAAATGGCTTGTTTCCTTTAATTATAGACCAGCAGAAAGGTAAATATTTTAAATGGAATGGACTAAATAGACAAAGACAAACAAATAATAATTATTAAATTAGACAATTGATTTAGACAAGAATTTTGATTTTAGTTTTAGTCAAGATTCTGTTTTTTTTTTCCCCCAGATTTGTTTTACCAGAATGCCAATTTAGTCAGTTAAATGCATTATTATGTTAGTCAAACAGAAAATGTGCATTAACTATGATAAATTATATTGCATTACTTCATGGAATATTTACAGTTGTCTTTCTTTGAATGTTGATTTTGTGTATTTTCTGATCCAAACCGGGTTTAAACCGGGTCTAAACCAGTTTTAAGCCCGGAATAAACCAGGATTAAACCAGGCCCAAACAAGGGCTCAACCAGTAACATGTCATACTGTTTTATACTATACATTTCTGTTATTGACAGAAATATGTCAATACTACTTCATTGCACTTCTGGTTAGAAGTTTAAGTGCATTTCGCTGAACTGTGCTTGTACATGTGTAATGACAATAAAGCTGAGTTTAATCTAACTCAGAACAAGGCACCGGTGACAGGAAGTAGGCAAGACATGGAAAAGTTAATTTAATTGTCATATAGGGGTTGAGTATTAATTAATTATGATTCTTTTCTTTCAGGGTTCTTGGGTTCGGAGATTTGGAATCCAAACACCCCTGTTAGTGAAGACTGCCTGTACCTGAATGTCTGGAGCCCCCATGTGAACAGATCAGAGCCCCAGCCCCTAGTCCCGGTCATGGTGTGGATCTATGGAGGTGGGTTCTCGTCCGGGACCTCCTCTCTGCCCTTGTACAACGGACTCTTTCTGAGCAAGTCTGAAAATGTGGTCGTGGTGTCCATGAATTACAGGTAAGGACTTGGCCGTATCTGTGGCAAGTCAGAAAATATAATATAAAAGAAGGTGGTGACACAGGTGAATCAAACTGTGATCTGGACGGATTGTTCTACCTGATTTCAGTAATTTCCTGTTAGATGGAGCTCAATGCCAACACATGTTCTGTCTAATTCACTTTCCTTTGAGTGTCAGGGGGATTTAACCCAACACAGTGAAGAGTGAACTAGGGTTGTAAAAAATGATACCCTAGAAACTAAGTGATACTAAAACTACCATTAGTATCAAATCTAGATACAAATTCTAGTATAAATTCGAGGACAAAATAAATAGCGCAAAATTAGATTAGAAAACAGTTTTAGAATCTTATCGCTATATGAGAACTGGTAGAAAACCACATGGTAATATGAAAGAACTTTAAGTTTTAGACAATAGAATGTCACATAAAGTAGTAGTTTTCCTCGAGTCTGAAGGCTGTTTAGTAAGCTCTTAAAGTGGACATAAAGCGACACAGTTTACATGAATGGTGATTCATATTGACCTGTCTAAGGCACAATGTGCTTTTCTTCTCCAAATTAAATTTGATGTCATTCTTTATGTAAGCAAAGGCTTGAAAGGCAAAGTATCTTTCCTAAGGATGCAATACAAGTGGTAGCATTACCAATATGAGGATCAAACCTTCACTGTTAACACACACTTTAATAGTAATAATCATGTTTTTATTGTTATGTTGCGTGTTTGATTAAACATGTAATTGTGATTTTTCAGATTAGGTGCCTTGGGCTTCCTTTCTCTTCCCAATCACAACACAATCAAAGGTAATGTTGGCCTGCTGGACCAACAGCTGGCTCTGCGCTGGGTGGCTGACAACATCGCTGCTTTTGGTGGCGACCCATCTAAGGTAGGTCGGGATTTTCATCATGATTTAAAAGTGCAACTCCACCTATTTAAAAACAGAAACACTACTGAGAGTATGATTGGGTTGCAGGTGACTATATTCGGGGAAAGTGCTGGTTCAGCAGCTGTGGGCTTCCACCTGCTCTCCCCGGGCAGCCAGGAGCTTTTTCAGAGAGCCGTGATGCAAAGTGGCTGTCCTATTGCACCCTGGGCCCACCTGAGTCAGGAAACAGCATGGAAGCGGTACATCTTCATACCATATAAGACTGTCAGTATATGTAGTCCTGCCACTGGTTTAGCCCTAGCTTACACCTGGAATAGTTCAAATACAGGTGCTACTCGGAAGGCAAGTTATATTAGGGCTTGTTTTTTTGTTGCATAATATTAAAATAGTAACTAGATAATTTAGACACTATAGTGTCTGCGTTTCTCTCTCTCTCTCTCTCTCTCTCTCACTCTCTCACTCTCTCTCTCTCTCTCTCTCTCTCTCTCGACTGGCTCTGTCACAAAACTCTAAAGAATAAAGCCTAAAGTATTACGCAGACACTCATAATGCCCCATCTATTTCACTGGGGAAAAAGTACTAATACTTTTGAAAATTCTGCAAAAAGGACAAGTTGTTCAAATGTCAAAAGTAATAGCACACGTACTACTGTGAAAGCGATCGTAATGAGGCATAACTTGTTGAAATCGATTGAAGCATTAAGGAGTTGAAACTGGCTAAATGGAAAATCATGGAAAATATAATAAATTGTAGAACATATAGTGTCTGCGTGACGTCATCACGCAGACACTCAATAATAAAATATGTTAATATGCAGTGTTGGGAAAGTTCACTTTCTACATGAACTAGTTCAGTTCATAATTCAAAATTTTGAACTAAGTTCACAACTCCAAAAAATGAACTAGTTCAGTTCTTTTTTTCAATATTATGCTATCATTTTTCTAAATTATTTCTACATCCCAAATACAACCACAGGCAGCAATTATTTTATTAGTTCAATACTGAAACTATGTGTCAGATTTCATCTTCATATCCAATTTTGAATCCTTACCCAGGATTTACATTCACATTGAAGGGACAGACTTCCCCCATGTGTTGCTGTCCACTCAGCCCACACTAGTAGTAGTAGTAGTAGTAGTAGTAGTAGTAGTAGTAGTAGTAGTAGTAGTAGTAGTAGTAGTAGTAGTAGTAGTAGTAGTAGTAGTAGTAGTAGTAGTAGTAGTAGTAGTAGTAGCAGTTCCAGCTTTCAACCCCACAGTATATTCTCAAAAACATGAGGGAAAACTTGATGGGCAAAGTTTGCACAGAAATGTTAGATTGTTCCCATCCTCACCGACCTTATCATAAAACTCTCGTAACTGGTCGTAGGGCGACTCCTGCTGCTCTGTTGACACACGTTGTGGTCGCGTCAATGCTGCTTTTTGTTTTGATGCGCATGCGCAGTGCGGTGCGACAGTTCAAATCTGTCTCCGCGATCTATCGCCTCTACAACTCTGGAGCTCTCACACTTGCCAGACACTAGCTCTTTTTGGCCAACTTAACGGTGTGTTTTTCACCTGGAAGTCTCTAGAAATCTGACACCTTATTGAACGAAAATAAAAAGAACGAATGTGCCGTTCACAGACACCAGAATGAACGCGTTCATATTTTCGTTCGTCAGCAGTAATACCATTCATTCAGTTCACGTTCACCAAAATTATGAACAGGCACAACACTGTTAATATGTTCCTAAAGTGTTCTTAAAGGTATGCATTTAGATCATGTGACATTTTCATGGTCCTTCGCTTGTATCGTCTCTTACCTGGAAATTGTTGCAAACTTTCCTTATGCTTGTAGAAGATTTTATGTTATGCAGAATGTGTGCAGTCGGATTAAATCATAGTTTTTACTGGCAGGATTCCCAAATTGCAATGTTTAAAATGTGTATTAACAGCTGCAACTCCTCCAACCTTTTGTACATATTTTGCGTCCCACCTTTTCAGGTAACGCCATTGAATCACATAATGTTGTTTTTTTTTCACCCTTTAGGAATCCTCTCTGTTTTTTTTGCTACTCATTTTGTTTCACTTATTTGTCGGTGGCTTTCCATCTAGTGCCGAAAGTCTCGTCGAGATTCTTGGCTGTCCACTGTCCCCTGCTGCCAAGATGGAGGCTTGTCTTCAGGAGGTCAGCGCTAAAGACATCGTAACGAAGCAGTTTGCGGTGCCCTATGCGTCCAGTCTCAATATAATGTTTGCTCCTGTGGTCGATGGGATCTTCCTGCCCCTCTCAATCCAAGTAGGTTTGTTTGCGATATGTGGGAGCATTTATGTGATATTTTGGTTTGTGTATATCATTGGCAAATATAAGGATGCTAAAAATATGGAAAAATTGGTTACAGTGCAGCATATACATTACAAATAGAAGGAGGAAAGAAGCAACGACCGATCACATTCAATTGTTTATTTTATTTTTTTACATGCTTTTTTCTTTCTTTTTTTCCTTTTCTTTCTTTTTATATATATATATATATATATATATATATATATATATATATATATATATATATATATATATATATATTCTATTTTTATGAAAATATTGCAGCAGCAGAACTTCTGATCAACCCGTCTTTTAATAGAAAAAGGTGGACGGAATAGTTGTCATGTTTTTTTCTTTAAATACTAGAACAGAACAAATCATGACTCTGAGAAATAGCATAAAATAAAAGAGCATATTAAAAATAAATCACAGCACAGGTTGTCCAATAAATCTCTCATTTTAAATGATTTCCTGGGATTATCCTGCTTTGGGGTTATTGGGTCAGATCTTACTTGAAAGTTTGTAAATGTTGGACAATTCTCAATGTAACCAAGATAAGTTTAGGGGAAAAAATGACCATAAATCTGACGTTAAATCTTCATCCGTCTTTCTAACAGGATATGTTGAGCAGCAATGAGCTGACAAAGAAAGATGTTCTGTTTGGCCTGAACCAGAATGAGGGGACCTACTTCCTCCCGTATGGGGTCCCTGGGTTTAACCTGAGCACGAACTCCATCAGCAGAGCCCAGTTTCTCCAGGGCATCCCCATCGTCATGCCTGATGCAGGGAATGCCACCAGAGTAGCGGCCATCTTTCAATACACCGACTGGACTGATGAGTACAATCTGACTAAAAACAGAGACCATATGGGCAACTTGTATGGAGACTCCTTGTTTGTTTGCCCAGTCCTGGAATTCATACAGAAGTGAGTTAATAAAAAGCTGTCAGAAATGTTATGATTAGCTGCTTGATATCATAACTCATCCCCGAGGGCCGGGCCAATTCCAATCCGAGCTGTATAAAGTCTAGCTTCTCTCAGACCAGTTCCTTGCAGCTCCATTGGAAATGACTCAGATGAAACTAGATGACTACCTTTGTGATCAGCATCGTACTTCCAAAAATGTTTTCAATGTCACACTGAATGGATTTAACAAACATTTATGACTATAAATAAATATTATAGCCATAGATAATTGTAAACATGGTCCTGTTGATTTAATTTAACCATTCTATTGCTATAATTGTAAAAAGTAGTCAAGCTAATCATACATATTTAAAGAAGACATGTTATCAGGATTATAATATCTGTTTTCAACGTATTTCTCAATTTCAAATCAAATCCTTTGAGGAAAATGGTCAGCACCAAATTACAGGAACTGTGGTTTGAAATATTCAAACAGTTCTGGGGGAGGACCCTCAGACCCTCTATTCTAGGGGTGTCAAACTCATTTTGGGCCGCGGGCCGAATTTCGACGCTCAGGCTGGGTCGCTGGCCGAACATAACATAAAACATAAAACAATAAAAAAAAATATCAGAAATAAATAGCTTTATATAGCCTACGCTGTTTTTGAAGCAATTACTGGATCAATTAAAAGAAATTACAAACACGTTTGTTCTCATAAACTGAAATGTATTAAGAAAAACAAGAGTAATTTCAACTGTGCTTCAGTTTATGAGCATCACAACTTCAGAGTTAATCTACAGAGATAAACATTTAATCTATGGTTAAATATTGTTAAATAGGTATTTGGAACTGAAAAATATTGTATTTGACTTTATAACAAAATAAACTTCAAGATTTAAAAAACCTTTTAAAAGTACTAACTAACATTTCCACGTCTGTGTAGTTCTCTGTAGTTCTCTTTACACCTGAACTGACTCACCACTAAATACAAACACGTGGAGCGTTTAAGTTATGAGCCACAGTGTTCCATCAAACCAAACTCTTTTCTCAAATCGTGGGCCAAATATTATGTACAAAATAAAACAACAAAAAATATAAGAAATATATAGCTTTCTGAAAGACTGCTCATTTCTGATGTGAAATGTTCATATCACAGACATGTTTCTGCTCAAACTCAATATGAGCTCGCTATTTTCATAGTTTAAGCTGATTTTAGTGACAAATGATTCATGTAGTGACTCAAATGAGGTCATTGTGTTTGTGTCACAGTCACATTAGTGTGTCACAGTCATGTTCATACTTTATTACACTCTGACCTGTGTTTTTACCTGTGGCTCCTGATCTGTCCAGGTTTGTAGAGGATGTTTTCCTCACAGAGCATCGTCACAGAAGTTAGTTTTCTTGTTGTTAGCTCCACTTTTAGCACAACTCTAACATCCACAAAACAGTCTTCTTTCTTTCTTCCACGTGTTTCCTAAAGCCACACGTCTCTGTCCTCGCTCCTCTGCTCTGAGGTGTGTAAGTGCTGTAAAGTGCGCAAACGCGTGTCTTACTTCTCTCAGCACTTCTCCCTCCGCAGTACACAGGGCTGCGCGGGGGAGGGGCGGCCACCAGCGGCATTGTGGGACGTGTAGTTTTAGCGCTAACAACGGTTACGGAAGTAACTACGGTTCTATGAACTTTTTTTTTTTTTTTATATTAATACAAAATGTTCGCCGGGCCGGACTAAAACGTTTGGCGGGCCGGATCCGGCCCGCGGGCCAGATGTTTGACACCACTGCTCTATTCTATTCTTCAAAATCCTGGAGGCGCCACTGCTAAGCAACCAATTACATTTCACGGTTTTTATATGAAGATTACTTTAGTATGTTTTTTTATTTTTTTATGCCTCAACAGTGGATTTAGCATGATCTTTGAGACACGTCCCTTTATAAACACACAAGTATCCTTTGGAGATGTATTCAACAGGTAGTGGAGTGCTGTACTGGATAAAACACTTACAAAAAGCAAGTGCTCATCTGACCAGTAGGCTTGGATTCTTGGCGATAAAGATGATGGCAGAAGGACTCTGATTGACAAGTCTGCATCAGGGCTAATCTTGTCAGTCAAAATGCATTGGTGTGATCACAAATATTAAATTCACTGCAAATCCTCTTTGTTGTGACATCCACCACAACTCACTGTTCACAGCCTTATCTTATAGTGTT
Organism: Eucyclogobius newberryi; assembly: GCF_026437365.1. Classification (NCBI taxonomy): domain Eukaryota; kingdom Metazoa; phylum Chordata; class Actinopteri; order Gobiiformes; family Gobiidae; genus Eucyclogobius; species Eucyclogobius newberryi. The sequence goes on along the minus strand of NW_027315724.1, from coordinate 13,858,169 downwards.
TATTGTTTTAGACTGACTTAGCAAATGCCCCATAGAGACAGAATAAGACAAGAAGTACTGTCGCTAACACTGAGCTAGCCGGGTGCTGTGGTGCGCAGATCCCATTTGGAATTCACTTGCAAACAAATGTCATTCTTCAGTAGTTACAGTAGTACGATGGATGCCAAATTAAATTGTCTTACAGACCACCACAAAATGAATAAATAATAGACTAAAAATATATATATATATTATTGTCTCTGTAGGTATTCCCAAATTGGGGGCAGGTCCTTCTTGTACTGGTTCGACCACCGCTCTTCTGTCAACCCCTGGCCTGAGTGGATGGGCGTCATGCACGGCTATGAGATTGAGTTCGTCTTCGGGATGCCCCTCAACGAAACAGTGGGATACACAAAGAAGGAAGTGAACATGACCAAGAAGTTTATGAAACATTGGACCAACTTTGCCAGGACTGGGTAAATGGAACAAAAATGAATAAATAAATGTTCGTCCATTACAGTTTGAGTAAATATTTTCATGTTTTGGACAGGAATCCAAGTATTGATGGTGCTGGGTGGCCCTCCTTCACAGCAGATAAGATGGAGTATGTCACACTAAACTACAACCAACCTGAAACTAGAAGACAGTTAAGAGCCCACGAGTGTCATTTCTGGAACACAGTCGTTCCAGAAATACAAACAATTTATGGTAGGTGGCTGTTTTTTTGTTTGTATGAAAGGTTTGAAAGGACTGTAAAGCTAAATGTGTGTTTATTTGGTTTTGCTTAAATTATATTATACACTTTATATATTCTCCTGCAGATTTTTAAAGCCCACCCGTAATAACTTATTTTTTCATCTCTTACCGTGACTGTGTTAGCCCCATGTTAGCCTTATGGCCCCTCCCATGTTCCAAAATACGTTTTCAAAGACCAAACAGAAGTGTTAACATTTACAGTTTAAGTGATACAAAAAATGTCCATAGATTTTTCAAAACGTCCATATTAGTTTTTTTTTTTTTTTTATTATTTTTATTGCTTTGTTTATTGTACGTCGTATTATTGAGCTAGTCTTTGGGGCAAGTGTTTCTCATAGTTTTACATGAGTCAAGTTTGTGAAGGAACAGGAAATACAGGAAATAGTACGGCAGAGTATAAGGGCCAACCCAAATATAAAAATTGCCAGGCACAACGAGAATAAAGTCATAACATTTCGACATAAAAGTCATAACTTTATGGGATTAACGTCGAAGCCAGAAAAAAGTCCTATATTTACGAGAAGAAACTCATAATTTAACAAGAATGATGTCATAAATTGATGAGAATAAATTTGTTGTTTAGGGGCCAATGTCAATGTTTCGATTCAAAGTGATGTGAGCAGTTCACTTTGGCCCCCACAGCCAGGACGTAAAAGAACGGGCTTGGATGAGTTGACAGTTTAGGACTACATAAAAGCCTGCAATAGATGTTAAAGTGTTTCCTGGTCTTTAAAACAATGTCTTATGTGTGTGTTTATTACAAGACACTGCAGTTTAGCAGCACCTTTCCTGTTACGCATCATTCACAAACTGTTGGATAAACACTTTACTTTCTCCATGGCGTAGCCGTAGTGGGGCTTAAACACCTGCTTCGCTCTGTGCTACAGCCGCCCGCAGACAGGAGGAGCAGCCTCGGTCTTATTCACATGTTCTGCTCCTCTAAATAGTTTTTCTACGTGGGACTTTATTCTCGTAACATTTTGATTTTATTCTAGTAAAATAATGATTTTCAATCTCATAAAATTATTACTTTAATCTCATAATATTAAGATTTCTCTGTCTTCAACTTTTTTCTCATAAAATTACATTTATTCTCGTAAATGTAAGACTTTTTTCTGGCTTAGACTTTAATCTATTTAATCTATTTAATCTAAGTCACATTATGACTTTAATCTATTTAATCTATTTAATCTAAGTCACATTATGACTTTAATGTCAGAATTCTATGACTTTTTTTGTTCGGGTTGGCCCTTGTACTCCATCGTAGAAGCTTCTTTCACACATGTAAGAAAATAAAGGTATTATCCGCTATTATTATAAGTCAAACCCTAACTATTGTGTATATGGATTTTGGCCCATGTGTACAATATTGTTGCTATGTAACGGTTATGGAATTACTCACATCTGTTGCACATGTTCAGAATCAGAAAGGGTTTATTGCCATTGTCAATGAACAAAATTCACAAACATAGGAACTTGTCTTGGCGATTCGGTGCAACACAATGAAGAAGTCAAAAGAGGAACGATTTAAATCTATAAACCATAAAAATTGTCAAACAGAAAAAGGAAAATGTTTCTGGTCAAATCTTAAAAGTTTGATATTCAGTGAAATGTGTAGATTCATATGCAATTAAAGATATGAAATGTAAAGAAAAGATGCCCATTAAGCAAGACACGGGTCCACATTTTCGAACATGTGATGGCATTTTCTTGCAAGACGATGACTAAAAGCGCAGATGGATGTGGTTTTTCAAACACGAGGGGTTTGTAGTACGTAGGAGTGTTGCGTCACGAGGAGCCAGGGAGGCGGGTTGCCTTGTTTAGCTTGTGGAGGAGAAGAATATCCTTGCTTCCCCTCCTTTTTGTCTCTCTATCTCTGACTATGCCTGCTTTGGAGCGCTGTGGGAGTTACATAAAGTCTAAATATTATGGTTCAGGTCCTCCTCTGCACTGAATATTTACGCACACTCCAGTTATCTTCTGGATGTTTAATTATTTGTCTTTACTATAACTTCTAAGCGCAGTTTTCTGTCTATGCAAAAGCCTCCATTTCATATTAGACCCAAGGAATTACAGCGTTCACAATGTGTTTCTGCAATAGGCCCATAGATTACGACAAATGATCATAATGAGCAGGATAATCCCTTTTTTTACCTTAGTTGTTTGTTAGTATTTCAACCCTCTATATCTTAAATATTAATGTTCCACAAAGAAATTACAAAACTATCCTCACTAGCGAAAATAAAATGTATACGTGATAAATATTCAGTGCATAATATATTGTATCATCTATAATGTATTGAAAGAAGAGTCAGTATTAGTCTGCCTTGTGGCCACAGAAGAAAAAAGTCACATACTCTAATATTTGGTAGGACCGCCTTGACTGTACATCGAATTAATAACTGTAACTAATAGGTTATTACAACAATTACAACTTACTTTAATGCAGCATTTCTACTCAGAGGACTACACTGGACTCTCCTACAAAACTTGACTTTATGTTTCTCTCTCTCTTTCTTGGCAGATACATTGATGGAATGCTCACTCGGGAACGTACTACGCTCCAGTCTTTGGCCCTTACTCCTTCTACTGGTGATGTCAGTAATATTTCAACTGTAACAAACATTTTGAAAGGGCTTTTTACATTTTTTTGCATTGACAAAGGACTTTGATCAAAAGAGGTATTTCGCCGCGTTGATTGTATTTTTTTAGACATTCAGATTGAATAACTGCTGCCATTGAAGTGTGGTGATTTTTACTATGCATTTAAATCAAGGAGTCAACACATCAGGTAGGTATCCGGCATATCTGTGTTGGGGTGTTTATGTATTATGTGTTAAAAGACAACTATTATGCATTATGTGTATTGTTAGGCATCTTGTGTTTTAGAACTGGCAGCAGAGGAGATTACCATGGGGAAAAACAAAAGCTAGCTTACCCCGACATGTTAATACAAGCGTGTAGTTGTAATGAAATGCTCAGACATGCATGAGACCTCTGGAATTTTACTTTTGATGTCACAAATCTGGGAAATTTGAAAATGTGTGTTTTCTAATGCTGAGAGGGATAGACCAGGTTAAAATATTGTTTTCTTAATATGTGTCATTTAACTAATGGGTATAACTAATCAATGTATATCTGTTTTTGGGCTGTTTTTAAGCTGTGGGGTGATGTTTTGTAATGCCTCTTTATGATTCTAGGCTGGTATATTAGATATTAAATAGAAAATACAAAAATGTTACCTATTTTATTTGCTTATGTCACAGTTTTATTTTTCTATCTAAGACAACTTGATTATTTTGGTAAATTAGTTTTGTAATTTGCTCCCAAGAAGTGGGTGCAGGAGTGCAGCAAATCAACAGGCCGTTTAAATACTAGGGGTCCCGAGAGCAGAGTAAAAACACATCGCATTGGCTGTGTTTGTGACTGCAGTTCCACCTATTCACTACTTCAAGGGACTGAAGCTGTGAGAACGGCTCAAAGTCTTTGTTTCAGCCCAGTACATAGTTCCTCCGTGATGTGTTGATTGGGACCCTAAGAGTCCCGTGAAGCACAATAATTATTGTTGAGGAAGGAGAGGAGTCAGTGCATATCCTGAACTCGTATAAATGACAAGGAACATAAACAAACAACTGGTTAGTGTTGAATGAGTTTGTGACCTTCAAAACAAAAGTTGAGCTTAAAGAAAGAAAGGCAGGGCAGTTTCAGGTTAAAACTCCTCCCTCTTGGGCCAGACTTACTGTAGGTCACTGCAGTATAAATTCTAGTTGCTCAGCCCAGTATCATCAGATTGAAATCTAACTTTGGATGTAAAAATGTCTCCATTTCGAAAACGGTTTCCAGGTGACTACCTTTGAAACCTCAAATTAAAGAATTACTTTCTACACAAAGAGCTAATTGTTTATGCCAGGTTGTATTTCTGCATGCAAACCAGTCATAGCACATTCATTAGTGCATTTTTTGGGAGGGAAACGCACTGCCCAAAGTACAACATTTCACGTAGACCAGGACTCAAATCAGTCTGCACATATTTTCGCAGAGCTACCTTTTGTGTTCACAGTCAGCGCGGACACTAATGTAATCACAAACAGTGTCACAAACAAAGGTCGGGCTGTTGATATTAAATACCAAAGATACAGCAGCAGCAGATTAGCGGCTTTGGTGGAGTGACCCTGAAAGAAGCCATTACACCTGTTACAAAGTGTGGGCTGCATCTGCTATGGAGGCGGCTATTTTGTAACGCTTTTGAAAAGGTTGCAATGTCTGGTGTTTTGCAGCATTTCCCTCCCTTAAATGAACCTGTTCTTACTAAATGCCAAGTGATTTTTATTTGTCATAATCTATTTTAATCTCTGCAAACATCGGGCGAGTTTATCCAAAATGAGTCAGAATTGCTCTTTTCAGTTTGACCTTTGCAGAAGGATGAATGCAACAACATTAGGTGAAGAAATTGCACTTTTACATGTTTTTATTTGGCCATATTAGCAAATGACATCACAGCTTGCGAGAATGAACTTGTCTGCAGTGTGCCTCTTCCATTATAAATGAATAGAGAGACAGATAAAGAGGAGGCTAATATACGCCAAAAGCCTGTCATGGCAAATGGGTCTAAAGTGCTCGCGAGGTGCAATAACAACAGTGTACAGTATCTTCACATAGTCAAGTTGATGCATCTCTTATTGATTTGGAGAGCTGCGGAAGTTGAGGAAATAGACTAAAGCGGGTGTTTTCATTCGAGTCTATTTGTGTTGCCCTTTGAAATGAGATGAAGCTGAAGTACCAGATCAATTTGAGTAATTTGTTATCAAACTCTTGAAAGCAATATGATTAATTGGCGATAAAAATCTAAAATGGTAATATTATAGATTCATAATATTACAATTTCTGTACGTCTTTGCTTTTATGTTATGCATCTATGTGTTTATTATTATAATTTGATTTTTACTTTGGGTTGATGTGTAGTTAAAACTGTCATTTACGTCATGTGGCAGAAAAGTGAGTTCATTCAAACATAGTTTAAACTATAGTTTACTTGGGCAAAACACTCTCTGGTGCCGACAGAAAGGGCATCTGGCTTGCTAATACATTTGCAATTGATTCTAAGCATGGCAACCCAATATCGGGCTTGAATCTTTTTTTTTAATCATCCAGTTGTTTATTTTTCTCTACACTTTTTCTATTGGCAGGGAAAAATACTGTTGAAACAAGGACTGGACCGACCTATCATAATCAACATACATTGACAAAAAATTAAAATTTGGACTTGACCCAAAATTGGAAAAATGTCATCGACTTTGGGCTCATTGGCATGTGTGTTATGGAGTTTGTGTGCCCTAGTTTCAATTTTGATGTCTTGGTTTGATTTTCTTGTGTCTGTTCTCTCTCTGGTCCTGTTAAATATTTATAATTTAATGTATTTATTTTTTTAAAAGAAGGAAAATACTGTGGAGAGCTGGTGGTACAGGGGTTAGGCTCAGTCTTCAAAGATGGTCATGTACACTTATATTGCATGTTTTTAAAGAATAATGAATTCAAAATAGTAAAAATGGTAGATATATGTGTTTATATAAACCGGTACTCTGTTTTTACTTTAGTACTCCTGCCATGGACACAATAAATGGTTACCTCTGGAACATAACATACGGCGAAAAAGGCCCTGAATGACACAAATGGCACCGACAATCAAGAGACTGGACCTGGACTGATTTGAAAATTGACTATATGGGACATTGGGTTTGGTTTATATGTGCCTTAATGTCCTTTATTTCTTAATTATTATTTTATTATGTCTATAGGTTTTTATTTTTGTCTACCGTTTTCTCTCTTTTGTTGTTTTGTTTCATTGTGTGTTTTTTTATATACGTTTTATTTGAAAAAAAATGAAAAAAGAAAAGAAATGACCCGCAGGTTTGACTTTCCACCCTCGCTCTACCCATTTCATGCTACAGCTGCCCTGGCTAATATAGCCTTCGGACAGAAAGAACTGAAAGAAAAATATTGTACAGTGCCTCAAAGTCAAACTTCGATCAGGTGACATGCTCAATCATACAGTAGGTCCTAAATGAGTTTCAGCAAATGCTCTATTATCCCTTCATAGTTCAGGTTCGTTTGCCAACCTTGTGCAACATTTCTTGCATACAAGATATGCAATGTATTTATTTCACTCTTATTATTCATATAGAGTTAATTGAAATACTCACCTGTGTGGCAGCAGGTGCAAGAGCACAGTGACCGCACACCGCTTGGTTTTTGTGCATGTTCTATGCATTTTCCACATTGGAATTCTAAAAAAAAATTTGAAAGCTTGCTCATGGTTAATCATTGCTGTGGTAAGTATAGAGTACAACACATATAATTGTATTTAACATTTGTTTCAGAAACATCATAAACCCCTTTATGTATTTAAACATTTTCAAATGTTACATTTTACATGTGTTTATTTTTTTTTGGAAGGAAAACCACTGTGTTATAGACATTAGTAATCACATTGCTGCTTAGCTGCTGCTGTTGAAGGACAAACTTTGAAGTGGGCAGGACTGTGGAGCTAGTAATTTACAAGTAAAATAGTTACTATTGCCGTTGTGTATCAAGATGAAACATTTTACCTATTCCTATATTAATTCATTCATAGTTCAAACAAATCTGTTATGCAATTGGTAAACATACAGTATAAACACATCTAGACTTATTTTAATCAATTTAATTAGTCAAATATTCTAAATTGTATCTAGTTGTAGTTTGGTGAAATGTTTGGCCAGTTGTACTCGTTTTAGCGCCCACCTGCAAGCTTTATTTTCTTCAGTGTTCAACTCACATATGCGCGGCATCTTTGGCAAAGCATTACCAGTGGCTTTGTAGATCGATCCGCACACCTATTCTGTGCTCGTCCACCTGAAGATTTATGGACTGTATGTGTAAATTGTCAGATTAAAGCAGAAATAAGTAACTCTCCCTTGTGAAAATACACTGAGAAAACAAATGCAAAACCTTTTTCTTCCCCCCCTTTTATTATCATAAGACATTTCACATTTCACATTACTGAATATAAAAATAGAATCCGGGTTTCTCAGTAGAGTTGTCTTCAGGTTGATGTCAGCAAATCTTGCAAGGCTGGTTTTCCGCCCAGAGACAGCAGGGGGCGACGACGGACACTTCAAACTCCCAAAGAAATACATCTTTAACCATCACAGGGACTTACAATATGGTGAAAATATGTCTTAGTTCTGCTTTAATGTTTGATTAATCAGCCACAATTAATGATGAATGGGTACGATTATTCGCATTTGTCCGCATGTGTTACTATGAGTTAACTTTGATGGCCCTATTTTTATTCCCTGTAACTTACCATCATCTAATCATTCTACAAAACCCCTTACCACATCATGAATAAGTTCACGTCATTGTCCGGCAAATTCTGCTTTCAAAATGAAAATTCGGGCCAGGTGATGTGCCCAATTATAGGTTCTCAATTAGCTTCACATTTTTTTCCCACGTGGCTAAGGTGTTGAAGTGCTTCAACTCTTAATAGCTTAATGTTCTCAGTGTCATTGTGCCGTATTTCTCGCACAGATCACTCAGCACAAGCGCACACGAGAGGAGTCTTTACAGGAGGTAGGCTGTTATGACTGCTGTTATGGTCCCCTCTGAGACTCCAGTCAGACGAGTTAGCTGTGATTTATGCTCACGACTTTGACAGCTTCATTAATTAAGGCAACGTCACCTCCTACCGCGTGTCACTGCGAATTACTACCACCGTCCTCCCGGGAACAGAGAGGGCGGAGGGCGTCGTACAATGTGGTTGTTTTCAATTGCGGGGAAGAACGTGTGATTAGATTATACAGGTGGGGCTCCGCTTTGGTACTAATTGGCTGTCGAGAAAGTGCGGTAAGGATGTCTCAGTATCAGATTTTAGAGTTACAATTATTTAGAGAAAAACATCACGACAGCATGACAAATAAATGCAAATATATAATTCACTTTCATTCAGTTTGTCGAATAGATTTCCACTCCTTTATTTATCGGCGGAAGCACTTAAAGTGAATGACGGCAGACTTGAAAGTAGGAAAACTTTTTTTTTGGCCAACACAAACAACAACAAAAGGCTCAACTCTTCCTTGAATACTTCTGACAAAAAATACTAAGAGAGGGAAACACCACTACTAAATAAATGTTAGGTTTGGGCACTTTTCCTCCCTATTGGTGATAACAATATTCTGTCTGTTCAGTTTTTGTCTAATGATCTGTTTAGTTTTTTTTAGATTGGCTCCCGGTCGCGGGTGCGCGCCCGGCAGCCTTTAAAATGGAGACCGGATGGGCTCATCGCTCTCTCAGCTCGGCTCCGCCCATCCCGCTACGGTCCCGCTTCATTGACACCCTCGGCTCGCCTGCTCCCAGCTGGCTCTCACTAGCAGTAGCACTAGCCTGTTTTGTTTGGCCTGGTGGGACCGGTAGTCCCATTTTCGCTTTTGTTTGGGGCTAGATAGGGGGGTTTGTGTGTCTTATTTTTGTGCTCTAGTTAGAGGTGTCAGCACCGGCTTCGAGGGCCCTATAAGGGGCTGGCCCGGTGTCGCTCCTATTTTATTTCTGTTTGGCTGGCCCACCAGGTCCACTTTTCTTTTTATAACTTTGGGGTGATTTTTAGGGCACGGGGGTTCGAAATTTAGCATTTATTTTGGTGAAAACCTAATAAACTTGTTTAAAATTGTCTTTGTCTCCGTGTCCGTTTTAAATATGTTTAGACCTCTCTTCGGGGTCATAACAATAAACATATTTACAGCTTAACCCCCGAAGCCACAAAGGAAATACAACAACAAAGCAATACGCTGTAAACCTAAATACCACAAACAACATAAGTAACTCAATAATATTGAGTTACTTATGTTTACTTATGTTTCAATATTATTGAAAATGAAGGAGCAATAAACAGCAACCCAAGGCCAAACCTCCTTCTATTTAGGCCATGGTCGGGGGGGGGGGGAAAGTACATCCATCCATCCATCCATTTTCTACCGCTTGTTCTGTAGAATTGTATGCAAATGTTTTAGTACATCAGGTGGTCAACTTATGTTGATTATAGTCCAGATAAATAAAGCCGTAAAGGTCCAATAAGAGTTTAACCTCCTCCTGCCAAAACACTTTCAGTCAGGGGATTGCTCACCAATCCACACTAACAAATGCAATTAAGCGATTTGCTCTAGGCACTTTAGTGAAGAGGATCAGACTGCCAACTTGCCTTCGCTGCCAGTTGAAGGGAGGTAAATATGGAGAGTTAAATATAATAAACATAGGTGTTTTCTTTGCTGTTGTATGGTATTTTAAAAGGGACATACAGTAGCAAGAAATCAAAAGAGAAAAACATATACTATGTTGAAAGTCAGTCTGGTGTAATTCAACTTTTCCATCTATCCCAATGTACATACTATCTGTCCAGAAATACATTTCACAGGTATCCATTTATCATTTCCATTGCCGGAGTTTTACATTGCTTTGAAGTTAGATGGAATATCAGTGTTGGCGGTCTGCAGTGCCTCAATGATCTCGGTCCAGGAATATTAGGGCACTCTCACATGATAGTGTTGGGCCACTTGACAACCACAGTTTCTCTACCACCTTGTATTTCTTTGAGTGGTGTTATAGAATAACATAATACATTTTTTTCAAACATGAGAATGTGTGCTTCTCCACTGCGATATGCTTATGTGTTCCCGTCATAGACTGTATAAATTAGTGGATGTAGGGACGTCATATTGTTCGAGCCAAGTTCCATATTTGGAAATATTTCATAGCAACCATAGAGGGAGATTGCCTACAAAAGACACCTGATTGGACCAAGTAGTAGAGCATTTTACAAAAAATATTTGAAGTTCAGAATGACGAGTCCGACAAAAGAGGTGCAGATCGTAAGTAAATGGGAGCCAGACCTGATGAAGCGAAGAAGCTCGCTCGCGAGCACTTTTCACTATACAGTCTATGGTTCCCATTCTGCATCAGGCAAGGCAAGGCAAGTTTTATTTGTAGAGCACATTTCATACCCCAAGCAATTCAAAGTGCTTCACACAACAGGAAAAATACATTAAAATCACAAAGAAATTATAGACCACACACATAGCATTCCAGACACTCTTTCCCATATGTATTTGACATTGCCAGCATGACAGGTGACTCCGGTATGGACACATTACTTTTAGATTTATTCTTTCCCATAGCAGCGCGCTATCTGCAAACTGCACACGTCTGTGCTGAGCGTATGTATCTTTTATCTCTCTCGTCAACGCCTCCACCTTATGTGTGGCACTTTGTATCTTTAACGACGGACCCAGTCTCATCTGCCCCTTCCTAGATTTAGCTTTCACTAAACTAATTGTCCCAGACAAAACTCGACCAAAGCTTTTAGTATCAGTTGTAACAGAATTTTACATTTGATGTACCTAGTGACCAAACTGCATATCTGTGGTTACACGTTGGCTCTGCAGCTGCGGCTCGAGTGCTCAGAAAATTCCTGTTTTCACCTAGCCCCTATTCCCACCCAACTCTGCTGTTTTCTACCGTGACCTTTTTTTTTATTACAGCTGTTTTAGACCAACATTTTTGGTGTACAATAAATTAAACGTAAAATGATGATGATTTATGTTATAGTACAAGTACCTGAAAAAACATAATGTCTCTTAACTGGCTGAGATTACATGTTTTCTATGTGCCCTGGTCTGTCTCATCAGCCCAGAAACATGCAGAGAATGAATTCTAATTAATTATCTGTCTGACAGGTGACATTCTTACCCTTCTGGGTCAACAAAGTTCATTTTGCTCCGTAATTGTTATAGGTTAAAAACAGTGTGTGGTTTTGGGGACCGAGACGCACATTGCGTTTATGCTGTTGCCGTTTTAGAAGCACAGCTGTGATTTTCATGAACAAATCCAGTAGAAATAAGCAAATAGCTGGCATACAAATCTATTTAGTCACACTGATATTGTGGTGCAGAAACAGCAGTTTTGGAGGATAAACTGCATCAACATTGCTGGATTCTTATAACTTTATACAGTAAAATTACTTTATAAAATGTTGGATTTAGAAGTGTAAAAAGAGCTATTCAAACTGCTTCCTTAACAAGCCAGGTCCATGAGTTTAATTATTACTAAAAGGGTCAAGATCGAGACAAGAATAAGTGTTATGGTACAAAAAGCCAAAATGTAAAAGCAGTTATTAATTTTTCACTTGAGGGCACATAAGCCGTGCCATATAAAACCGGGTGTTTTCTCGTGAGCATTGGTGAAGCCTGTGCGAAACCATGTCCGTCAAAACCATCCCCGTAAACAATAAAATGCCTCCGCTGGTTTAATGTCCGCCATTTCCCATGCACCCTGAAGTTATCCAAAAAACAATATTTAACACCAGTGAGATGAGACAATGAGCCCGACCCCGGCTGTCAGTCCAGACGCGGAAACCCATCATTCAAATCCGACAGGCCATTAGGCGAAGGACACAAAGTAAAACATGTTTAGGAGGAGGAACAGCCGCACGCGAAAAGTTGTTGGAGAGCAGCAGAGTGATGGGAGGATGCAAACGGGACTCAAAGATAGGGTTACTGGTTTTAAGTATTCGGGATCAGGAGTTCAGATAAGTTGGCAGTACAAATATGTGGAAATGTGTGTATCGTAAGTTTGGAGACAGTGGTCGTGCAGGAGGTTAGCAGAAGAAGATACTGAGACATTTTTTGAGGCATCAAAGAACAGTCCATGTTGGATGTTGTGGAGTCATTCAGTAGAGGTCAGATATACTCTAAAAGTGTAAATGGATCTGACATGTAAAGCAGGGTAGTTATCTATGAGGAAAAACAATACTTTTCCTCATTAAAGGTCCCATATCATGCAAAATTGACTTTTCATCATATCTGTGCCCAAAGTGTTTTTTGATTGATTCCCACAGTTTTTAGCGAGAGTACAGAGTCTCCCCTTCTCCTCGGATGAACAGATGGACGGGGGCTACTCAACATCACGCGTCATAATCACCATTCCCCCCTTCTCAAAAACTCAAAAGGCCCTATACACTATTTTGAACCATGAGAGAAGAACATGTTTATGTTGTGATGGTGTTTTGTTTTTTTATCACAGCCCCGTGAGAAAAACACGTCTTTCGTTACATTTTAACACTCTGACAGACAACTGGGATGATCAATGACAGTTGTTTCCACATTCTCATCAGCCAAAAATGTTTTATCCCTGGCTGTTGTTTCTAGATGGTTCTCATAGGTAATATCCACTTTCCAAAATTCCACATTATGACAAGGTTGAGTAGGATTATGATCATCATAAGCAAATATGTTAACTGAGGTTGATGAGCAGGACCACGCTTGACCTTACCGAACCCTAACCTCCATCTTCGAACCACACCTCTGATACTCAGAAGTCTTCTTATACCAGCCTAACGCCTCAGTCACTGCTTGACTTTGTTCTCTCGTTTTTTTTCATCCTGTCCATAAATCTGAGTTTATGGTTTTCATCTTAAAATCCAGTCTGTAGTCCTGATGTTAGAAGAGAGACGAGTTCAAGTCTTAGTTGTGCAAAAATAATAATCATAAACGGTCTTGGACAGTCACTTTTTTATAGAAAACTTTTCACAGTATAATTCAGAAAATGTCAAATAATAACAAATAAAAGAGTTTTACTGCATACAACGTATTGTAGAAATACAATAAAGTTTTAATCTTGAGGCTTGATTGCATTTTTAAAACACATTTTGTTCTTGAGAGTAAACAGCCACGACAAACATGGACATATTGTTGTCATACATACAACGCATGTAAAATTAACTTTAAATCTTAAAGCAAAAATATATAATATCTTTATATTGTTATTAGCCTTTAAACATGCTCTTCAGTACCTTTAGTTTGGTAGCTCATGTATTAGAAACAAAAAATCATAAAAACAAAATAACCTTTGGATTTCTACTGTTTAACCCGGGACAACATGTGTCCTGGCACCACCTACTGGCTGCAGAGAGAATGACTACCTGGTCTCAGCATGCAGTTGTACTGTTCGTAACTAGATGGGAGATATTCACGGAATGAGTCTGGCGAGGATTTATGGACTTAAAAACAGCAGAGAAGATTCTCAGAGCTACGTCACAGATTGATAGAGTCGGTTATCATATTCATAATGTGTGCTTTTGACACTTGGAGGGGAGAGGATTTTTGATGAGAAAACAATGTTAAAACATGGTTAAAAGCTCAAAATAACATGTTTTCATAATGTGTGTCCTTTAATAGTTAGTCATTGATGTGTTTTGCATCCAAATAAATAAATTAACTAGTTTTCAAGAGACTTCAGCTTATCTTGTATATCGAATGTGACTGGGCTGATGTGGTTTCAGCACATTTGTTGATTTTATTGTAAAATGAGGTTCTTGCATCACTGTTTTGGAATTTTACATCTCTTAAACAACAGTTTCTATAAAAAAAAAAATCAAGGCTAACTATGGAGCTCTCCAAAGTAAAAAAGTCAAGTTTTAATTGCTTTGGTGTGCTTAAAATTAAGTAGCAATTATTCACGGACAATGAACATTATTATGATTGTATGTCATATCTAGAACAAGATTTGATGTACTTATTTTCCTACATCTTATTGTTACACGATATTTTGGAAACATGGAAGTGTCCAGACCGAATATGTAATAAAGAATGTAATGAAGAATTCTGATTGACTACTCCTTCTTGCCATGGGTGGGACTTCATGGGAGGTATTGACCTTATTCCACCCACCTTTCCCTCTTTTCTACTTCCACTTCCGCTCCAGTGGAAACTCCATTAGTTTGAATTGAGAATGAGGGAAAAGTCTCGCCAATTTGTGTAAAATGTCCAATGTTCATGTGACCAACAAGTCAAAAATCCACCAATTCCCTGGGCAGCCCAAAAACTGCTTTTTAGACTGAGTAAAACTTATTCTCTCGAGGTCGGTCTATGTTAACTAATACAACAGATCCATGATGGCGGCGCCCAGACTCCTCAGAAACTCAGGGCCAGAGAGTACAGCTACTCAAAAATGTATGAATGAGACACAGCTAGGGGAACAACATTTTAGCTTATTTAAACACTCAAAACAATCAAATCAACCTATAAAGTCAAGTATGACATCTCAGCATTAAATCAAAGGTTTTTTCAACATCAGCTCTTCTATCATCTTTCTTGTAGAATGTCGATCCATGACAGTCCATAGATGCACACATGGCAAAAATATCTTGTAGCCGCTGCACCCAATTAGCATTCAACCTAGCGTCGGTATAAATAACAGCGCCTTTGTGCGAGGTCACTGTCAGGATTCCCATCACTACTTGCGTCATGAGATTGATCATGGCTAATGCGAATGCCGGAATCTGGGTGTAGGATTTCCTTAACAAGATGCTACGTCCTTGAACTGTGCAAGGCATCTCCATATGCGCACGCCCCCGCAAGAAAACATATGGGCTTTTTGAAATTCATAAGATGGTGATTATCTATTATGGTGACGCAGCATCGACTCTATGTGGGCTCCATGTATGTTCAAATGTGTTTCGAAAAGCAGAGGATTTCCATCTTTACAAGCGTTGTACATATGCCATACTTCCTAGATTGGCGGTGCTAGGGAAGATGAATGGGTTGTTTGTAAGTGTTGCTGTGAATGTCTTTATCGTTACAGAAGTTTGCGCTTTGCTAGTTCACACGCAGCATCAAAGTGTCGTATTGAATTGACTCACCTATAAATACTACACTGTATGGATTGGACTACACATAACTCTCGCGTAAGGTTTTTTTGTACATGAACGCTTGTTGTGGATGTGAAACAAAATAAAATATGAACGCAAAGTTTAAACCAAACAAAGATATCAGAATGGACCAAAGGGTTTTAGATTATTATCCTAGAAATTTAGAATTGTCTAATTTGCAATAGAAGGGCCGTGCCTTTGTACAGCGCAGCAATGTTTCAACGTAATTAAACTCAACTGGGATCCAGACTCAGGAGTATTATGCCTAGAAAAATTAAAAAGTGTTATATAAATATAGGGGAAGAAATAGAGACAAACACTACTGGTAAGCTGATTTCATAATATACTGCTGTTGCATTTTGAGAGAATACTGCCAGTCTAAATGCATATGCATTGCTTCCTGTTGAAGTGGTTGCCTCTGATAGCCTGATTAATGAGGCGCAGCTCAGTGGCACAGCGGGAGAAGGAAGCAGACACCTCTCCTGTTGTTCTGTCTCACCATACGTATAAGCATTTGCTACCTCATAATGGCTTCCACCTTTTATTATCTTACAGACTTCTCTAGATAACTTTCTACAACCACTTTTACCAACATTTGGAAGAAGAAAGAAAATCAAGTAAAATCAGGTTAGCTTCCTTAAAGGCGCACTAGAGAAGTTTTGGAGCAGATCGGAAAAGTCTGAAAGTGTCTCACCAGCCCATTTAAAGCTCTACACGACTTTTCAAGTTGTGAGAGATTACGAATGTTTGCGAGGGTCCACACTACACGACTGGACTACCTAGTCCCGCTTTAGATCAGCTTATCAGACCAGATCAGCACTTTAGTCCCGTTTTAGTGTTGTTTTAGTCCTGCTTTAGACCTGGTTGGGACCTGGTTAGTCTTGCTTTAGTCCCGCTTTAGTCCCACTTTAGACCCGCTTTAGTCCCACTTTAGACCCGCTTTAGTCCCACTTTAGTCTTTAGTCCTGCTTTAGATCCGCTGTAGTCCCACTTTAGACCTGCTTTAGTCCCACTTTAGACCCGCTATGTCCCGCTTTAGTCCCTATGTAGACCCGCTTTAGTCCTGCTTTGCTTTAGTCCTGCTTTGGACCCGCTTTAGTCCTGCTTTAGAACTTCTTTAGACTTGCTATAGTCCCGCTGTAGTCCCGCTTTGGTCTCGCTTTGGTCTCGCTTTAGTCCCGCTTTAGTCCCGCTTTAGACCCCCTTTAGTCTCGCTTTAGTCCTGCTTTAGACCTGCTTTAGTCTCGCTTTAGTCCTGCTTTAGACCTGCTTTAGACCCCCTTTACACCCGCTTTAGTCCTGCTTTAATCCTGCTTTAGACCTGCTTTAGTCCCGCTTTGGTCTCGCTTTGGTCCCGTTTTAGACCTGCTTTAGTCCTGCTTTAATCCTGCTTTAGACCTGCTTTAGTCCCGCTTTAGTCCTGCTTTACCCCTACTTTAGTCCCGCTTTGGTCACGCTTTGGTCCCGTTTTAGTCCTGGATTAGACCTGCTTTATAATTCTCTGAGCCACGCAGGGTATGTCCTGACTTTATTCACTGGGGTGGCCCAAGGGTCAAGTCATTTTGAGAATTTAACGCTTGCATTTTTTTGTGTATAAATAATTTTAATAAGGCTGAGCAAAATAATATGTCTGTTTGCCGTAACCCGACCGACCCAGTATATAACTAGCCGACTGAAAAAAATAAATATCTTCTTTTATTTTTCAACTATTTCGCCGACTCACCGACCGGTCTTTCACACACCATGCAGGACGGAGCCTATATTTATTTTAACAAGATGATTTGCCTCTGTTGGCGCCACTACCCTGGCCACCGCTCATGCCGTTCTCTATCATGGTGTGACTTGATTCAAATTCTGGGAGGCAAACACGCCCAGCAGCGTCATCACAACAAACATGGCAGTGCCTGTCTCCCCAGCATGTTCCCCCCGCTCGCCTTCGCTACCAAAATAAAGGATAAAGGCGTAAAAAAGATTGATTGCAATATCTTAAAATCGTGAGATTTAGTCTCCCGACCGGGTTGATCGAGACGTTTTCCATCATTGACTGCTGAAGCCTGACCCCTGGCGGTCACTCTGAGTTAAAAAGTTGCAAAATTGTGATTTTTTTTTTGCCTTCAAAGTAAAAAAATAAGAATTTACCTATCGACTGACACACTTGAAAAATGTTGGGTTGGGTTACAGCAAACAGACAATTTATTTGGGGTAGCCTAATAAGAGATATAAATGTTTATGTCTATTTCCTCTTTTTTAAATATATCTAATCATATGTATATATATGTTTACGTTGGTGTAATCCCTCATTTGTCCAGGAGTGCTCCATTGCAGAATGAGAATGACTCTAAAACAGTGTCCAGGTGTTATGTTCTGTTATAATTTGGTGCAACAGTGTTTTCTGTCAACATTCTGCCTTAGCCCCTCTGCAGAGCACCCCAGTGGTAGCGAGCAATGGATTTCCCCCTCCTTTTTTTTTCATGATTTTTTTCATGATGCTGCTGACTCCTCCGTGTCTCGTCAGAGCCAAGGGTAACACTTTACAATAACCACTTATTCCTTCCTTAGTAAAGCATGAACAAAGACATTTTTTTTAAAAGAATGATTCATGTTTAACTTTCCTAACCCAGTCAACTGGACTCTGTTTTTTAGGAAACAGTTTCCTAAAAAAGTCCAGATTTCTACAATTGAATATTTTTCTACAATAGAACACTCCTGGACGAATGAGGGATTACACCGGCAGGAAAATAAGGATTATTCAAACGTGGATACACTAAATGCAACTTTGAGCAGGCAAATGAGATGATGAACATGGGTTAAAAGCTCAATTTTGCACATTTTGTCCATCACTCTCTGTATTTTTTCAAGCTATTCCAAATATTGGCTGAAGTAGCTCATGTCCTAACTCACTGCCCCATACTGCTGGAGTCATTTGTCTCCAGGTAAAAGCCCAGTGCCAAGTGTCCACCTCCACTGCTCCTGGTCCCATCTGCTCCATTGTGTACCGCGGCTGAGCACTGACCCATATAACTCCCCTGTGTATGCAAACAGACATGTTTCTGCCCCAGGAGATCAGGTCAGCATTACAGTTAGTTCAGGCTCGCCACTCAATCTGGCCCTGTGATATTGGGCCACATACTCCAAACAAAGTAAAGATTGTCATTACTGTGAAAATGCACTATGGAACTTTTACAGGTGGAGTGTGTAATCCATGCAGATGTTATTGCTTTGCCTGGAAGGTTCCACTGTAATGAAATTAACATAATAATTATATAATAATAATAATAATATAGGTCCTGCGACGAGTTGGCCATTGTCCAGGGTGTACCCCGCCTAAAGCCCAAAGCGGTAGAAATGAATATATAATTATATATTCAAATACAGACATTTTTTATTGAAATAAACAAACTTAGCCAGCCCTTTACTGCCATCAACGGCTTGTGTCAATGGAGATAAAGAAGTTGAATGTCATACTGTAGAACATGGGTATAGAAGGTAGGTATAGGTATAGCAGTATCATCTTCACAGACAAATATTTATAGTGGACTATCCACGTGTTACTCCATGGGCGCTTTGCAAATTCAGTAAATAAATCAATGTCTTCCCAGAGACTTACAGCTGCTGTATTTGTGGTATCTTTCAGCTACTATTTTACAATGATAGACCCTTGAATGACAAAAATATCAACTTCTATTGAGTCTAGAATCACTTTTGGCCGTATATGTCATAAACAAAGGTGCTCTTAATTCCCCCCTCACTGTTTTGGGATCTTCTTTTCAGACATTATCTTAAAGGTTTTACTTAAAAAACAGTCTGTTAAGACATGTACATGAAATATAACATTCAGGGCCGCTGCTAGCCATTTGAGTCCTCTAAGCAGAAATGCTCAATGGTGCCCTAATGCTCCCAGCCCACTTTGAACTTAAAAACAACATAGAGGTTTGATGTCTGTAATATAACCTTAAGGTGACAATTTCTGACATTATTGTAATTGTTTTGTAAATATTGCATAAATCACAATCCTAAATTAGATCTGGAAGCTCTAAACCAAGAAGTTTTCAACAAAAATCCAATTTTCTGTATTTTGGGCACCAGCTGTCGCATCATATGTTTTGTTTCATTCCCTCTTTTTCACGGTTTCTAATTTAATATCAGGCCAATTTTCTTCATGTGGTTCATAAAATGCGTATGTGACATTCCCAGCCATGCTCCTGATCTGTCTTTTCGATCAAAATCAATCTCATGGCCAACGTATAGAGATATGTATCAAATCATGTCAAAACTGTATAGTTGCATCCCTAGTTCTGATAAAGCTCAAGATCATCCTAAAACTGTTCAAGAAAGACCACATTTGTCCTGTTTGTGATTTTGTTTTGTTTTGTTGATACTTCCTCATCTGAGTATCTATTTCCATTAAAACAAATTTAGTATCTGTTTTTCACTGCATTCTATAACCCTAACCAGCAATCTTCCAAAACTACTTTTTTTATTTTACCTCAATAAAAAAAGTAAACCAATTAAATTCACAATCAACCAGTAGCTGTAAGTTGTTTAGCACAAGGACTCTCCCTAATAACCACACACACTCATTACCCAGAGAATTCTCACACTAGCTCTGATGTGAAGAGGCTCCTTTGACATTCATATCCATTACCATTCTACCATTCGGTTAATTATTCTCACAATTTTTCTAAATGAACAGCTAATCCATTCCCTCCATTCAAAACCTAACAATTCTCCTCTTCAAACTGGCCTGTTTGTGCCCTTTCCGTTTTCGGTTGAAGCAATACCTCTCATTCGGCCAATGTTTGCTGGACTCGTGACAAATCCCGTCCGTCTCGCAATGTTCCTTAATAAGATTTCAAGCAGAGACGAGACGGTAGCGCTTCGGTCCTATTATGATGCTGCTGTGTTTTGGAAAGGGCCTCAGTGGTTGCCATAGTTGACGGTTGTAGCCATGCGGTTTTGACAGTCCTCTTGAGGTTGCGTGAAAAGTGAATGGCGATGTTGTTGCACCAAGAGTAAGGATGAATGGGTGACATGAATAGATGTTCTTGTTATCACAATCTTCAGGGTGTATTATGTAAATGTTATGGGTAGAAAAGTAATACAAAAAAGTACTACACAGTTTGTTTAAGGTGTTTAGGCAAGGCACTACAGGGACATTAAAGGGTGAGCTTTAAGTTGCACCTACACTCAAGATTATGACAGAAATTTCAGAATTATTTGCCTTTAATATCTAATTCCAAGCCTGATATATTTAAGATAAAAAAAAAAATAGTCGATTTTCAGTCAGATTGAGTTTATTCAAAAACTAAATTGGATGTGTTTAATTATGTCAACAAAATTAAGCATTCAATTTAGGGCCTTTACATATAAAAGGCGAAACGAAAACCTTACATGATGAAACACTTATAATATATATATATATATATATATATATATATATATATATATATATATATATATATATATATATATATATATATATGTATATCTTTTTTTTTTACATTAATGTGAGTAAACTACATGATACATTTCAAATTGATACTTATCTTCTATCTACATTTTTTAAAGCTTATTAGCCTTTCCTTCAGCAAAAACATCTGGAGTTGTATTTGTCATAATCATGTGCAATACTGTGACATAATGTAAATCATCCTGGTGCAATATGTTCTGTCCATACAACAGCTGTGAATAAAAGTGTTATTTTTATTAAGAGTATAAGAGGTTTTTATAAGAGAAAAAAAAAAGTATGAAAAAAATATTTTTTATTTTCATATTTGTTGCAACATTGGAATGTCCCCATTGTGGGACAAATAAAGGTTATCTTATCTTATTTAGCTTCAAACACATGTTTTATGAATCCTGTTTATGAGGTCTTTTCCCCTCTCTGCCTCACAAACGCACTTGGTTTCAAATTTCTTAGCTTTGTCTCAGAGCTACAATGTCCTCTGCACTGTTTGTAAGTCTATAAATACATATTTTATATATATTTTCCTAATTACTCCTTGGTTACTCCCTCTGCCTCTGATGGTGTTTTAACGGTTCCTGATGTGTTGAATGCTTCACAGGTATAAAGTAATACATCCATTCAGTAGTTACATAATTTTAAGTTCTAAAGCATGAAATGTCAAAGCAAAAAAGGTACTTGAGAGCAAGTTTAAGGGCCAACAACAATACAAATAATGAATGTTTTTAAAATCCAAAATAGAACGATGACATAGTTCATTTGAGTAATCCAACTCTCAAAATACAGTATCAAACTTGGGCTCTCCGACACGCTCCACCAATTGTTTGAGATCAAAGTTTGTATTTATGTGGTGATACAAGATGGCAGGCTGCAAAAAGAGCAAGATCAGAGCAGCAACTGGTAACATTGTAAATTGCTGTCGTTCCTTTTGTGTCTTTTTTCAAATTATAATCTTTATAAAGGGTTTTGTAGGGAATTAAAAGTTCACATATGTAACTTGGTGCAATACCTAGAGTGTTCTTTAAACGCACAGCCTGTTAAGGGAAGCTAAAAGTGGATTGATGTGTTGTTGTTAAAACCAGGGAAAAGACTTGCTGCTGCATTGTGAACCAGTTGGAGGCGGTAGAGGGATTTATACCACAGAGGCAAGAGAGAAGAGATTGGCAATAGTCTGGACTTTATGCCATCAAGTGATGGGTTCTGAAGGGACACACACTTTTCCTTAAATAAACATATAGTAATATGGTATTCAAGAAAATATTGAGCTGGGTGACATGGCAAAACAATTGTGCATACTTTTATTTTATTTTTTCAAGGACTGATGCAATTCAATTAAAAAATATTGTCTTTCAATACAATTTTAAGATAATAAACAAGACAGACGGAACAGTGTTTGCTAGGGGAAAAAAAAATCAAATTCAGTCTTCTGTCTGAACAACCTTTAACTGACAAAGGATTGACTGTAAACTTCTCATTAAAAAGTTCAACACTTCTTAACTATGCGACTAATTACACAGCTCTTGCAAAAAACAGTGTTGTATTTATCAATGGCAGTTTGTTGAAGCAGCATAATAGAATAACATACATAATATAATAGCATAACAGAAACAAGCACAAGCAAGAATGGCTTCCATATTTAATGTATTTCTCTGAATGCAAAGTGTGTTATTATACACACTTTTGAAGAGTCAGTCACTC
Source organism: Eucyclogobius newberryi (assembly GCF_026437365.1). Classification (NCBI taxonomy): domain Eukaryota; kingdom Metazoa; phylum Chordata; class Actinopteri; order Gobiiformes; family Gobiidae; genus Eucyclogobius; species Eucyclogobius newberryi. Next base: position 13,835,538 of record NW_027315724.1, on the reverse strand, counting down.
CGATCCTATTCTGTGCAGCCACAAATGGAAATTTCCAAGTGATCAGTGTTCTGCAGTCTGCCCGAACTGAATATGGAGGACATAAATAGTCATGCAGTTCCATCTGAGAGAGTAATTGTTAAATAATGGGATGTGGTCTGAAAACCACTTTGCTTGTTCTCAAAAGGAAAGGTTTCTTATGGTGCCCACAAGAATGCAAGTTTTAACCTGACCAGTACCAAACACTTAGTCCGTGGAGGAAATAAATTGGACTATCCTATTCACTTTGGCATATTATTTCTGTATAAATGTTACATTTTTTCTACATTTGACCCATCTTGTAGAACAACCTGTTTGAAAATGTAGACTGCCTTAAAACCTCAAAGTGCCATGAGACAGGTTTTCATGTTTTTATAGTACTATTACTGTTATTTAATAATAGTAATAGTATTATTTAATAATGTCTTGTAATTTGTCAAGTGGCAAATTACAAGACAGAATCCCTGTTATATTTGTTTGTTTGATTTGACAACAATTATTACACCATATTATATTTCGAAATATTTGAAAGACGCATAACAGATTGCAACTTTGTGTTCATGAAAAAACAATCGTCAATTTGCGAATTTAGACCGAGAACTCAGATATTCATTCTATTCTGTGGTAAGTCCTGCCCATCGGGCGGGCCCTTCTGAAGAAACAATTGTTTCAACAGAAACTTACCCCTCTTTGTTTTCTATCAAGCTAGCCTCTTGTTTACTATCAGCCCTTTAATGGGCTATTAGTCTCCCTTTTGTTTTTGTGTGTTCCTGTGTGTTGTATCAGTCCGCACGGGGAGTGTGCATGCGCACTTCCGCCTGCGTTCTCAAATCGCCTAAAAAATCGTCCATTGCGCCTTTAACCCTCCATTCAGGTTTTTTTAACAATAGCCTTTTTAACTCCTCTTTTAAACCAGTTTCCCTCATGACATTGTAGAAAAATTATATTGGATGGAGGAAAAGGCGTGACTAAATAAATTGAATTATGTCAGAAAAAAAATCTAAATTAGTTTAGACAATCTGTTGGATTGATTTAAAGAGGAGTTGGACTCCGGGAAAAATAAATTGAAATAAAATAAAACGTGGGACGTGTAGGTAACTAAAGGGAACTAAGAAAGCTACTACTTTGCTAAAAGCACTCTGCTGATTAAGATTAACAACCCTCTGTGGCTAGGTGAAATTAATTTATTAAGTTAATTTTATTTTTTCAAGTTTGTATTCTATTTCATTTTTTTATTTTTTTTATATATATTTATTTTTTGAAAATATTTTTTTTAATTTTATATGTTTAATTTTCAATTTTAATTTTCTTTTCTTTCCCTAAACGTATTTTATTTCATTATTATTGTTATAATTATTTTTTTGAAATATAATAATAATTGTTATTATATAATATTATTATTAAATAATATTAACTAAAAATTAAGATAGTAGATACATTAAATTAAATGGACCTTATTCCATCAAAAATGAATGAAATTTTAAAGGATCTTGAAAACGCAATCTGCGCAAATGAACAAAACTCAAAGGAAGCAAAAAAGCAAACTACACAAATGAAGAACCTCTTTCAAAAATATACAGAGAAAAGATTGATTAATCATGGTGACGAAGCAGTAGCTCCCACAGGACAACAATGGAATTGTATTAATGAATATCATATCATGTTTTCTGGTTATCTTTAAACATTATGGCTGATTGGGAAAAAAAAGAGTGTCCCTGGCTATTGCAGACCACCTCATGGGAAAGATACATAAACAAGTGCTGATGTAACATTCCATCCTGTCAACCTACTGTCTTTACCAGTTTTGTCCTGGTTTTTAATGCTAAAATTCTTAAAGGTCCCATATCATGCTATTTTTCCCGTTCCGTAGTCCACCCTAAGGGTATATTTGATAATAATAAGTGTTGTGCAACACCCATAACATAATAGTTATACAATATCACCCATATCTTGGACCCCGCTCACAAACCCAGAAATACAGACGGCGGCTTAGTTTCGCCCCCACCCTCGCGAAGAGTGATCTGCCTCCCCCGCCCAACCCATGAAGTAGTCTCAGGGTGAGCGTGTGTCCCCCACCCACAGCATGACGTAGCCTAGCATGGAGATGGTGTGAGTGTAAACCGATATATAATAGATCAATGGTGTAAACAGAGGACGAGGCATGCACCACCACACAGCGCATGATACAGTTGGAACAAAAGAAGTAGCGTTGAAACGAACTGTGCCTAAATAGCCGCGTTTCCTCTGGAGCGCAGAGGCAAGCACGGGGTGAGTTACGCACAGGTAGCCCCGTTCGTCTGCTCATCCGAGGAGACTTTTCTCTCGCTAAAGACAGCAGGATTTTTTTTTTTTTTTAAAAACACTTTGGGCACATATATGAGGTAATAATAATAATAGCGCTGTAAGAAGGTTAAAAGCTCTGAAAAGTTGATTTTACATTATATAGGACCTTTAACAAGGTTCTCTCCACAGTGACATTCACCACATGTCATTTAGACCCAATCCCATCCATCCATTCATCCATTTTCGACCGCTTTATCCGGGGCCGGGTCGCAGGGGCAGCAGTCTAATCAGGGACTCCTAGACTTCCTACTCCCCAGACACTTCCTCTAACTTCTCCGGGTGGATCCCGAGGCGTTCCCAGGCCAGCCGAGAGACATAGTCTCTCCAGCATGTCCTGGGTCTTCCCCGGGGCCTCTTCCCGGTGGGACATGCCCGGAACACCTCCCCAGGGAGGCGCTCAGGAGGCATCCGGAACAGCTGGCTCCTCTCAACGTGGAGGAGCAGCGGCTCTCCCCCCGTGTGGCCAAGCTCCTCACCTTATCTCTAAGGGACCGCCCAGCCACACGGCGGAGGAAACTCATTTCGACCGCTTGTATCCGCGATCATGTCCTTTCGGTCATTACCCAAAGCTCATGACCATAGGTGAGGGTAGGAACGTAGACCGACCGGTAAATCGAGAGCTTCGTCTGTCGACTCAGCTCCTTCTTTACCACAACGGTCCGATGCAGCGCTGCACCGATCCGCCTGTCAATCTCACGGTCCATCCTTCCCTCACTCGTGAACAAGACCCCGAGATACTTGAACTCCTCCACTTGGGGCAAGGACACCCCACCCACCTGGAGAGGGCAAGCCACCTTTTTCCGGTTGAGAACCTTGGCCTCGGATTTGGAGGTGCTGATTCTCATCCCAGCCGCTTCACACTCGGCTGCAAACCGTCCCAGTGCATGTTGTAGGTCCGGGTTTGATGGAGCCATCAGGACAACATTGTCTGCGAACAGCAGAGATGAGATCCTGTGGTCCCCAAACCGGACACCCTCCGACCCCTGACTGCGCCTAGAAATTCCATCCATCCATCCATTTTCTACCGCTTGTTCCCTTTCGGGGTCGCGGGTGACTGGAGCCTATCCCAGTGACTTCGGGCCTTGGACGGGGTACACGGGCCTAGAAATTCTGTCCATAAAAACTATGAACAGAACCAGTGACAAAGGGAAGCCCTTGCGGAGTCCAACATGTACTAGGAACAGGTCTGACTTACTTCCGGCAATGTGAACACAGCTCCTGCTCCGGTCATACAGGGACCGGACAGCCCTGAGCAAAGGGCCCCGGACCCCGTACTCCCGGAGCACCCCCCAAAGGACACCCCGAGGGACACGGTCGAAAGCCTTCTCCAGATCAACAAAGCACATGTGGACTGGTTGGGCAAACTCCCATGAACCCTCGAGCACCCGATGGAGAGTATAGAGCTGGTCCAGTGTTCCACGACCGGGACGAAAACCACTTTGCTCCTCCTGAATCCGAGGTTCGACTATCGGTCGGATTCTCCTCTCCAGTACCTTGGAATAGACTTTACCGGGGAGGCTGAGGAGTGTGATCCCTCTGTAGTTGGAACACACCCTCTGTTCCCCCTTCTTGAACAGAGGGACCACCACCCCGGTCTGCCAGTTCAGAGGCACGGTCCCCGAACGCCACACGATGTTGCAGAGACTTGTCAGCCAAGACAGTCCTACAACATCCAGAGACTTTAGGTACTCAGGACGGATCTCATCCACCCCAGGAGCCCTGCCACAGAGGAGTTTGCGAACAACCTCAGTGACTTCAGCTTGGGTGATGGATGAGTCAGCCCCAGAGTCCCCGGTCTCTGCTTCCTCTTCGGAAGACGTGACTGAGGGATTAAGGAGATTCTCAAAGTATTCCTTCCACAGTCCGACGACATCCCCAGTCGAGGTCAGCAGGCCTCCACCCGCACCGTAAGCGGTGTTGATGAGGCACTGCTTCCCCCTCCTGAGGCGCCGGACGGTTTGCCAGAATTTCTTTGGGGCCGACCGATAGTCCTCCTCCCAGGCCCGGGTTTTTGCCTCTGAGACAGCACAAGCTGCGGCCCGCTTGGCCTGCCGATACCTGTCAATGATCTCAGGAGACCTAAAAGCCAGAGTGGCCTGATAGGCCTCCTTCTTCAGTCTGACGGCATCCCTTATTTCCGGTGTCCACCACCGGGTTCGGGGGTTGCCGCCACGACAGGCACCGGAGACCTTGCGACCACAGCTCCGAGCAGCCGCATCAACAATGGAGGCGGAGAACATGGTCCACTCGGACTCAATGTCCCCAGCCTCCCCCGGGATATGGGAGAAGCTCTCCCGGAGGTGCGAGTTGAATACCCTACTGACAGAGTTCTCCGCAAGACGTTCCCAACAGACCCTCACAATACGCTTGGGTCTGCCAAGTCTGTCCGGCTTCCTCCTCCGCCAGCGGATCCAACTCACCACCAGGTGGTGATCGGTTGACAGCTCTGCCCCTCTCTTCACCCGAGTGTCCAAGACATGCGACAACAAAGTCGATCATTGACTTCCGGCCTTGTGCTTGAACATGGTGTTCGTTATGGACAATCCATGGCTAGCACAGAAGTCCAATAACTGAACACCGCTTGGGTTCATATCGGGGAAGCCGTTCTTCCCGCTCACCGCTCTCTAGGTGTCACTGTCATTGCCCAGGTTCGCTAGTCCGAAGGTGTGTGTCCGCGCAGCGGGCTCTCCTCGCCTCCCTTTGCCCTACACACTGGCTTTTAAGACTTTTCTAGTGTTAATGCACTTTTTATGATTAAACTCACGTATTTTCCATAACCGACTTGTTTCTGTGCATAGCCTGAGCTCCTTATCGTATTATTAATTAATGAATTAACTCCGGGATTAAACTGTTTTCCAGTAGCCGCGGCGCGGTCAAATAGCCCCGCAGTTTCAAAATAGCACAAAATAGCATAGCAGTTTCGGCCGTGCGCCGCGGCTCTGTAGACACTCCGGTCTTGGTGAGCTGAATTCCTTTTTGACTACCAATCCTACGGTGATCAGATCACGCGTATTTCTATACTTATGATCAAATCAAGGCATAGAACGGAGGATTCTGATCACGCATATTACTTATGATCAAATAAGGGCATAAAGCGGAGGATTCGAGATGTTCCCTTGTTATTTTTATATACACAGTTCAACTTGCGGTGCCTCCTGTCAGCAGCTGGTACACAAAACGTTGTGACGAGCCCCAGTGCGTGTCTTCGTGCTTCGTGCGCATTTTACAGACTGACTACATCCCGATGCCGTCTATGCACCTTCACTTTAGCCCTATGAGGAACTTTCGGACTAGCGAACCTTCAGACTCGTGGGGGGAAACCCTGTTACCTTCTCTGTTGCCGGTGTCAGACTCACCCCCAAGCCAAGAGTGGCTCTCCTTTTCCCCTCACTTGCCCCTCCCGTGAGCAAAATTTGATTTACACCTTATTCTTCAGAAGCACAGGAGTTCAAAGCCCATGAGTTCAAACACATGAGTCCCAAGCCCACGAGTTCCAAGCACATGAGGTCTTCTTCTTCCTTCTCCTCGGCGCTCCACGACGGCCGGCATCCAAGTGCCACACCACCCCCACCCACCACAGTAGTGTAACACACCCTAACTCTATAATCGTCCACTTAATCCTGTGTTATATAAGTAACTACAGCCTTACACAATCCCTGTGACTGGAATGTAAGAATATTCCGCAGATTGAAATCCTGCCTTGTGCAAAACAGCACATGCGCGACAGTCTCTTCTTCTTCTTCTTCTTTGGTATTTTATGGCGGCTGGTATCCAAATGTTACATTGCCGCCAGACTTTATTCTTTAGACTTTATGCTTTAGACTTCTTCTCGATAGTCTCTGGCTCTTGACAGCTGTTGTTGTTGTTGTTGTTGCTGTTTTACGGCGGTTGGCATCCAAGTGTTGCATTACCACCAGACTTTATTCTTCAGACTTTGTTGTATTCTTTAGAAGTTCTTCCATTACTTTGGTGTTTCAAAGCCCATGAGTTCAAAGCGCGATAGCACATCCTCTTCCTCCTCACCCTCGGCACAGTCTTCCACACACCCCAACTCTATAAACGTTGTTGTTGTTGTTGTTGTTGTTGTTGTTGTTGTTTTATGGCGGTTGACATCCGAGTGTTGCATTACCGCCAGACTTTATTCCTTAGACTTTGTCGTAGTCCGTAAAAGTACTCCTTCCATTGCTTTGGTGTTACAAAGCCCATGAGGTCATGATTTGTCTTTGTGACTAGAATAGTTGTTGTTGTTTCAGAGACCGAACAACAACAACATGCAACAACAACAGCCTAAGGAATAAAGTCTCCGGTCTGGAGAGACGGGAGATGGCGGAGGAGAGTGGATCGGTGGAGCAGCCTTTTCTGGCTGCACGTGCCCGGAAACGTAAAAAGTCCCTTAGCTCGTCCGAGGGTTCTGGGAATGAGCAGCAGGATGAGGCTGAAGCTATTGATATCCGGAGTGAGAGCAGAGACTGTAAGGTGATCATAAAGCTTGCACAGGATAGTGCATCCTTTAAGGAGTGGAATTCAGTGGCATTGTCAAAGAGCCTAACTGTAGCTGTGGGAGTGATCAAGAGTGCGAGTGTCCTTAGAGATGGCTCGCTGCTGGTCGTGTGCAAGGACGCGGCTCAGCAACGGAAGGCGATTGGAACTAAACGTCTGGGTGGAAAGGACATTCTTGTGTCTGATGCTGAAAGAAACATGGTCAGAGGAGTTATCGTAGGCGTCCCTATGACGACATCTGTGGATGACATAAAGGAGAATTTGACGGGAGCTACGGTGGTGGACGCTAGGCGGTTGAAGGTGACCCGGTCTGGGGTAAGATGTGACAGCTTGTCGGTAATGGTAACACTTGAAGGGAGGTGCCTGCCTAGTAAGGTGTTCATTGGGTTCATGTGCCATGACGTTAGGCCATATGTTCCACCGCCCCTGCGTTGCCTTAAGTGCAGCGGTCTGTAGAGGGAGGCAAAGATGTGGTAAATGTGCAGGAGATCACGAGTATGGGAAGTGTGACGTGGGAGCAAAACTGAAGTGCTGTAACTGTGGGGAAGAACATAGCTCTGCCTATGGGGGATGCAGGTTTAGCAAAAGAACTGCTGAGGTGCAGAAAATAAAGGTCTCTCAAGGTATATCCTATGCAGATGCAGTCAAGAAAGTTTCAAGTAACGAGTTTAGAGTAAATACAGAGAGAGGAGCCAGCGCTGCTCCCAGCCAGGGCGAAATGAGAAAGGCCAGCGTGGCTCCCAAGAAGTGTGAAGGTTTCAAGAGTGGAGGTCCCAAGTGTGCAGGTTCCAGAATTAATGAGAATACCCTGGTTGTGGATAGAGAGGATTTTGTACTCTTTATGGTGGATGGTGTAAACTGTGCTGCTCAGACTCAAAGCAGAACTGAAAGGATCAGGATCATTGCTAAAGCTGCAGGGAGATTCCTTGGAACAAAGGAGCTTGATTGGGCAGGTATAGAAAACAGGCTAAAGACGCTAAATGGGAGTCGGAGTGATGGGGGTCTGCTTTTGGGCAGTCAGAGTGATCAGAGTGACGAGATGGGGGTGGGGGTGGTCTCCTGTCCTCGTCCAGTCTCGTAGACGCACGGCTACCAAGCAGCGACATCAGTGGAAATATTAAAGCCTATAGAATGAAGCCTAAAGAATAAAGCTGTACGGTTGTTGTTGTTGTTGTTGTTGTTGTTGTTTTATGGCGGTTGGCATCCGAGTGTTGCATTACCGCCAGACTTTATTCCTCAGACGTTTCGTAGTTGTTGTTGTTGTTGTTGTTTTATGGCGGTTGGCATCCAATTGTTGCATTACCGCCAGACTTGTAGTCCTCAGACTCTGTCGTAGTCCGTAAAAGTACTCCTTCCATTGCTTTGGTGTTACAAAGCCCATGAGGTCATGATATGACTTTGTGACTAGAATAGATGTTGTGTCAGAGACCAACCGGCTTTATTCCAGGGTGGAAGCACCGAACGTCAAAGAAGGAGAGGAAGATGAAGAAGAGGAATAAAGCCGGTCGTTGTTGTTGTTGTTGTTGTTTTATGGCGGTTGGCATCCAAGTGTTGCATTACCGCCAGACTTTATTCCTCAGACTTTGTCGTAGTCCTCAGACTCTGTCGTAGTCCGTAAAAGTACTCCTTCCATTGCTTTAGTGTTACAAAGCCCATGAGGTCATGATATGTCTTTGTGACTAGAATAGTTGTTGTTGTTTCAGAGACCAAGCAGAAGGTCGCTCCTGGGTATTTATCGGGCCGTCATGAGGGCGGCTATTGATTATGGCTGTATAGCCTACATGTCTGCGGCTGAGACTAACTTAAAGAAGCTTGATGTGGAGCAAGCCCAGGCCTTGCGCATCTGCTGTAGGGCTTTTAGGACCTCCCCTGTCTCGGCGCTGCAGGTTGAGTTGGGGGAATTGCCGTTACGGCTCCGGAGGCTAGAACTTCTGTTGGCTTACTGGGTGAATGTACAAGGTCATACGAGCTCTCACCCGGTGAGGGACTTTCTCAGGGTTGATGGGGGGCAGAGTGAGGCTGGCGGTATGATTTTCAGCCAGGTAGGAAATGCGAAGGCGCGGCTTGCGGGGGTTGGTGATCTGCGTGTGAGCCCGTCGGTGGCTTTGTCTGCTATAGCTCCGTGGAAGTTTGTCCCGGCTCCTGTTGATGTTAGCTTGCATGGCAAGCTTAGAGGAGTCGCTGGGAGGGCACCGCAGTTTGCCGTTCAAGCGCTCATCGATAAGCACTCAGGTGATGTGTTTATTTATACCGACGGGTCTAGGGATCCTGAGAGTGGGCGTACTGGCGCCGCTTATTTTGTGCCTGACCTGGGGCTAGCGGTCAAGAAGAGGTTGACAGATCGCCTTTCTGTTTTCACGTCGGAACTTATAGCGATACGGTTGGCGTTGGAATGGGCGGAATCTGCTTTGCAGTGTTGCGGCATTGTGGTGGCCTCTGACAGCCTTTCTGCATTGCAAAGCATTAAATCTGGGAAATCGGATTGCAGACAGGATGTGTTGAATGGCATCTTCTGTCTGATGCTCTCCCTGTCCAGGAAGGATGTGAGGGTTTCCTTCATTTGGGTCCCTGCGCATGTGGGGGTGGATGGTAACGAAATGACTGATGCACTGGCTAAACGTTCCCTTCGGGGGCCATCAATTGATGTGGCGGTTGAGTTGGGCAAGTCTGAAATCAAGCCCGTTATCAAGAGTCATGTGGTCGGCCTTTGGCAGGAATTTTGGAGCCACTGTGTTACTGGACGGCATCTCTATCACATACAGGGTAGTGTGGGTCCTTGCGGGTCTATGGGCAGGAACGCGTGGGAGGAAAGGGCCTTCGCCCGCATGAGGATTGGCCATACTGGACTCAATTGGTCACTGAGTAGGATAGGCAAACATCCGACCGGTCTGTGTGGTCACTGTCGGGTGCCAGAGACTGTCGAGCATGTGCTGATTTGCTGTGAGGCTTATGATAGGGAAAGGGCCGGGTTGGCCTTGTGGTTTCGGAATAATGGGCGGGAGTTCAATCTGCGGAACGTTCTGGCGATCCAGTCACAGGGTTTGTGTCAGGCTGTGGTTGCTTACTTATGTAGCACAGGGCTGGGTAAACGTTTATAGAGGTGGGGGGTGTTGGAGACTGAGCCGAGGATCTGGAGCAAGAGGATGTTCTAACGCGCTTGGACTTCATGGGCCTAGAAACGCCAAAGTGATGGAAGAAGGACTTCTAAAGGATAAAACGACAAAGACGTCCCATGACCTCATGGGCTTTGTAAAACAACAAAGACGTCCCATGATCTCATGGGCTTTGTACTTCCAAAGCACCGAACGTCAAAGAGGGCGAGGAAGGTGAAGAAGAGTCTCCCTGGAATAAGGCCGGTTGGTCTCTGACACAACAACTATTCTAGTCACAAAAAACACATCATGACCTCATGGGCTTTGTAACGCCAAAGCAATGGGAGGAGTACTTTTACGGACTACGACAGAGTCTGAGGACTACGAAACGTCTGAGGAATAAAGTCTGGCGGTAATGCAACACTCGGATGCCAACCGCCATAAAACAACAACAACAACAACAACCGGCTTTATTCCAGGGAGACTCTTCTTCATCTTCCTCTCCTTCTTTGACGTTCGGTGCTTCCACCGTACAGCTTTATTCTTCAGGCTTCATTCTATAGGCTTTAATATGTCCACTGATGTCGCCGCTTGGTAGCCGTGCGTCTACGAGACTGGGCGAGGACAGGAGACCACCCCCACCCCCATCTCGTCACTCTGATCACTCTGACTCCCCACAAGCAGACCTCCATCACTCCGACTCCCATTTAGCGCCTTTAGCCTGTTTTCTATATCTGCCCAATCAAGCTCCTTTGTTCCAAGGAATCTCCCTGCAGCTTTAGCAATGATCCTGATCCTTTCAGTTCTGCTTTGAGTCTGAGCAGCACAGTTTACAACATCCACCATAAAGAGTACAAAATCCTCTCTATCCACAACCAGGGTATTCTCATTAATTCTGGAACCTGCACACTTGGGACCTCCACTCTTGAAACCTTCACACTTCTTGGGAGCCACGCTGGCCTCTCTCATTTCGCCCTGGCTGGGAGCAGCGCTGGCTCCTCTCCCTGTATTTACTCTAAACTCGTTACTTGAAACTTTCTTGACTGCATCTGCATAGGATATATCTTGAGAGACCTTTATTTTCTGCACCTCAGCAGCTCTTTTGCTAAACCTGCATCCCCCGCAGGCACCTCCCTTCAAGTGTTACCATTACCGACAAGCTGTCACATCTTACCCTAAACCGGGTCACCTTCAAACGCCTAGCGTCCACCACAGTAACTCTACGAGACTGGACGAGGACAGGAGACCACCCCCACCCCCATCTCGTCACTCTGATCACCCTGACTCCCCAAAAGCAGACCCCCATCACTCCGACTCCCATTTAGCGCCTTTAGCCTGTTTTCTATATCTGCCCAATCAAGCTCCTTTGTTCCAAGGAATCTCCCTGCAGCTTTAGCAATGATCCTGATCCTTTCAGTTCTGCTTTGAGTCTGAGCAGCACAGTTTACAACATCCACCATAAAGAGTACAAAATCCTCTCTATCCACAACCAGGGTATAAACGTTTACCCAACCCTATGCTATATAAGTAAGCAACCACAGCCTCACACAAACTCTGTGACTGGAATGTAAGAACGTTCCGCAGATCGAACTCCCGCCCATTATTCTGAAACCACAAGGCCAACCTGATCCTTTCTCTTTCAGTGGCCGCACAGCAAATCAGCACGTGCTCGACAGTCTCTGGCACCTGACAGTGATTACACAGACCGGTCGGATGTTTGCCTATCCTGCTCAGTGACCAATTGAGTCCAGTATGGCCAATCCTCATGTGAGCAAAGGCCCTTTCCTCCCCCGCGTTCCTGCCCATGGATCAAGATGCCGTCCAGTATCACAATGGCTCCAAAATTCCTGCCAAAGGCTGTACACGTGACTCTTGATAATAGGCTTGATTTCAGATTTGCTTAACTCAACCGCCGCATCATTTGCCTAAGAGAACGTTTAGCCAGCGAATCAGCCATTCCGTTACCATCCACACCCACATGCGCAGGAACCCAAAGGAGAGTATCAGACAGAAGATGCCATACAACACATCCTGTCTGTAATCCGACTTCCCAGATTTAATGCTTTGCAATGCAGAAAGGCTGTCAGAGGCCACCACAATGCTGCAACACTTTCAAGTAGATTTCGCCCAGTCCAATGTGAACCGTATCGCTATGAGTTCCGAGGTGAAAACAGAAAGCCGATCTGTTAACCTCTTCTTGACCGCCAGCTCCAGGTCAGGCACAAAATAAGCAGAGCCGGCACGCCCACTCTCAGGATCCCTAGACCAGTCGGTATAAATAAATACATCATCTGAGTGCCTATCGATGAGCTCTTGAACAACAAACTGTGGTGCCCTCCCAGTGACTCCTTTAAGTTTGCTATGCAAGCTAACATCAACAGGAGTCGGAAAAAACTTCCAAAGAGCTATAATAGACAAAGCCACCAAAGGGCTCACACTCAGATCACCAACCCCAGCAAGTCGCGCTTTCGCATTTCCTACCCAGCTAAAAACCATACTCTCAGCCTCATTCTGTCCCCCATTATCCCTGAGAAATTCCCTTACCGGGTGCAAACTTGTATGAACTTGCACATTCACCCAGTAAGCCAACAGAAGTTCTAACCTCCAGAGCCGTAACGGCAATTCTCCCAACTCAACCTGCAGCGCCGAGACAGGGGAGGTCCTAAAAGCTCTACAGCAGATGCGCAAGGCCTGGGCTTGCTCCACATCAAGCGTCTTAAAGTTAGTCTCAGCCGCAGACATGTAGGCTATACAGCCATAATCAATAGCTGCCCTCATGATGGCCAGATAAATACTCAGGAGCAACCTTCTGCTGGCCCCCCAGTCCTGGCCGGATAGACAACGAAGCAAGTTATCACCTTTTTACATTTACCACTGTAAATATGCTGTCGCTAACTAAGCCTCTCGTCAAAGGTGACCCCCAAGAACCTCACTTCCTTGACCTGTTCGAGTACCTGCCCATGCAGTCTAAGGGAGACGTCACTATGCCCATTTGTAGCGTAGCCACAAAAGGTGCGCAAAAAATGTGTGTAACAGCCCGCTTTTCTGTTTATCCCGCCCTGTATTCCTTTTTATGAATGGGAGGCGTGTCCGAGGTGTGTGGACTGGAGCGCTTATTAGGGTTACTACAGGTGGGGGGAGGAGCTTGGTTTTTGGTGATTTTGGTACCGCTCGGGCCGGATTGAGCGAGACGAGCGGCGGCCGCCTAAACCCACCGTGAGAACTGAAGTCAGTAGAACCGGACTGTGAGGACCACCGGGGCAAAACCCGTGTAGCTAACCTTGCTGCCGTGTTCCGATTACTCTGTATTCAGCGGCGGAGAGCACGCTGGGACGAGCAGGAGGACGCGCGCACCTGAGAGCGCGGCGCGCTTGATTGTGGATTACCCGTTTTTTTGTGGAATATACTTTTTCTCATTTGGATTTAATGACTAAACTCCGTGAACACCGTGAAGGTTTGAGACCGTCGAAACTGTAAACTGAAGCCTTCAGCTGTGTTACATGTGACGTGATTTTTGTTTAGTTAAAGTAAAAGGCACGAGGCCACAACAAGTGTTTGGGGCGTGGACATTTTATTTTCCAGTTTACACATTATCAGAACTTCTCAGAAGCTTAAACAGACACAAAGGCATTGCGCACCACTATTACACCCTAAATAAATGAATGGCAACTGGGCTCTGAGGAGCAGATCGTTACACATTGAAGAAACAAATCACTTGAGACTTCTGTATGGACAGTTTAAACCCCCAATTCAGAGTCTACTGCTCCACTTGCTGTATTGCTCTTTGCAGTTTTGCCTCGTAAAATTGACTGTTGTTGTTGTTGTTGTTGTTTATGGCGGTTGGCATCCAATGTGTTGCATTACCGCCAGACGTTATTCTTCAGACTTAATTTTTCCGAGTCCGACCAGCTTTATTCCAGGGCTGACTCTTCTTCATCTTCCTCTCCTTATTTGATGTTCGGTGCTTCCGCCGTACAGCTTAATTCTTTAGGCTTCATTCTTTAGGCTTTGATATTTCCACTGATGTTGTTGCTTGGCAGCCGCGCATCTATGGGACTGGGCGAGAACAGGAGACCGCCCCCACCTCTATTTCTTCACTCTGATCACTCTGGTTCCCCAAAAGTAGACCTACATCACTCCGACTCCCATTTGGCGCCTTTAGCCTGTTTTCTATTTCTGCCCATTCAAGCTCTTTTGTTCCAAGGAATCTTCCTGCAGCTTTAGCAATGATCCTGATCCTTTCAGTTTTTCTTTGAGTTTGAGCAGCATAGTTTATAACATCCACCATAAAGAGCACAAAATCCTCACTATCCACAACCAGGGTATTCTCATTAATTCTGGAACCTCCACACTTGGAACCTCCACACTTAGAACCTTCACACTTCTTGGGAGCAACGCCGGCTTCTCTCACTTCGCTCTGACTGGGAGCAGCGCTGGCTCCTCTCTCTGTATTTACTTTAACCTCATTACTTAAAACTTTCTTGACTGCATCCGCATAGGATATACCTTGAGAGACCTTCATTTTCTGCACCTCAGCAGCTCTTTTGCTAAACTTGCATCCTCCGTAGGCAGGGCTATGTTCTTCCCCACAGTTACAACACTTGAGTTTTGCTCCTTCGTCACACTTCCCATACTCGTGATCTCCTGCACATTTACCACATCTTTGCTTCCCTCTGCAGACCGCTGCAATATGCCCAAAGCGCTGGCAGGGGCAGGGGCGGTGGAACATATGGCCTGACGCGATAGCTCACGTATCCAAGGAACACCTTACTAGGCAGGCATTAGGCTTAGCATTAGCGTTAGCATTAGCAATATACTTTTGCAAATACTGAAAAAAAGCACGGTATGTAAGAATGTCAAAAGCAATAGCCCCCTTAAGATGGTGAAAGCGACCGTAAAGAGATATAGCTTGTTGAAATCGGTGAAAGTGTTAAGGAGTTTTTCGCTTATTTTTCGCTGTATTTCTTGATCCGTTGATTGTGTGGGTCATGTGGGGTGTGTTTTATGGTAGTTTGGTGTTAGTTTTTGTGATTTTATTGTGATCTTTTGCCGGCTTTTGCCTCCGGCTAGGCTGAGTTCGGGCCCCGGGGGCTAAGCTGTTAGCTCCAGGGGTTGAGTACCGAAAATCAAAAAATAAAAGTGAATGAAAGCAAATAAAAACATATAGATTGTGTTGCTCTGTCTAATATGACCAGTTTTTTGTTGAAATAAAACCGTTTAATGAAAAGTTCTCAAATAAAGAATAATCATTACTTATAATACATATATATTGTTTATTATTTTCAATTTCTTGCATTGATAACTATACTTATGTAGATAATGCAGAGAGGTGGTAGTAAGGCCTATATTCTAAGAATCCAAGAAATGTATTTAGAATAAAATTTTGTTTTTAAATTCAACTCCGACTTCTGGATGGTAGAGAAAATACATTTTATTTCTATTTTATTCCGTCCTCCACTCTTAAAAAATGCCAAGGAAAGTCCGTGAAACAACTTATTAAAAAACTCTTGCCTTAAAGGACTGATAGTAAACAAGAGGCTAGTTTGACAGGAAACAAAAAGGTGTAGTTTCGGTTGAAACCAACAACCTTTGTCATCAGGAGGTCCCGCCCTGTAGGCAGGGGTTACCACAGAATAGGATAAATATCTGAGTTCCCGGTCCAAATTCGCAGATTGAGAATGACTCTTGGATGAGAGTCAAAACGTTTCATTTTTTTCTAAAACGGAGTCCAGATGACTACAACTGAATATTTTTCCACAATGCTCACCAACTAAACTTGGGGTTGGGAGGTACTGCAAAGAAGAATGGGAGAAAAAGCCCATAATTACTGTAGGTGTAGCAATCTTGCAGTATTATAATCACAAAGACTTATTTTTCATAAAGTTTGCAAATAATTCAAATAACTTTCTTTCACATTGTCATTGTCAGGCAACAAATGAGTTGATTATGCTGTAACACAACAAAAATGTGTTAATTATATTGATATTTTCCGGATGCACAGTAGTTCTTAATTGTTGGTTTGGATTGTGTCATCCATTTTTATGGTGGCTGTTTTCCCTGTTGTCAGAAGAATGGTCCAGAGCTGTCAATGGCAGGAATTTTGAGGGATAAATAGTTTGGAAGTCCAGTAGGATGCCAGTGCCAAAACTCCAATTGTAAATCTTTGGAGGTCTTGGGAATGCACTGTCTGCTTTAGGCACAGACAGTGGAGTTTAGTGGGTCAGACAGAAGGAGCTTAGGCCAGTAAAGCTCTACATGGCAGGGCAGGCCGCTGTGACAGCCGCCCACGCTGCCCTGATGTGTGGAGACTGAGACAGCTCCTCTGGGCACCTCTGCATCACTTCCACTGTTAGCGCCAATGAAAGCCCAGTGAATTTATACGTCCAAACAGCAGGGCATGTGGAGACAGGGGCATGAGATTAGCAGCACATCTAGCCTGCCGTATGGTGACGTGAAAGCCTACTTAAGGATCATTTTTGGAATTTTCTTTTTGTTTGTGTTTATTTCATGTAACAGATCAGGAACTGTCTATTTCTCCTATGTGATCCCTAAATATGCCCCTATGCAGTAAGTTTTCTGCCAAATAAGGATAAGCTGCATGGTGGTTATTCAGGTCCCAATTCACCCAATTCAATCCACTTTATTTAAACAGCAGATTTTATAAAGTGCTGCACCAACAACAAAAGTAAATTAAACAACAAATCTAAAACTAAAACAACAACAAATGGTTAAAAACAAATCAAATTAATAAACCTCAAGCGCTGTCAAAAAACACTAAATAGAAATGGTGTTTGAGACTTGAAACACTGCACTATGGGGCCGTTCAGACATGGGAAGGCAAACTTCCAGATCTTAGGGCACTGATTCAGACATTGCACCAATTAGAGCTTGATTGGAGGCCAGCACTGAGCACCCTCCATAGACCACAGTATCTCCATGCAGCCGAGTCACCAAAACATATTGGAGTCATTAAAAATATTGTATTTCAGGGATGGAGTTCTGGTCCGACGTATTTACTGTTTGAACAGCAAGTTCTATCCACAAATAGTTATGCCTCGCAAAGTACGCGCCAGATACACGAGGGGCCGGCGGACATTTTGGTGCTGAATGTACAGGGGCCAGACTTCAGACCAGATACTACTGGTACCACATAAGATAAGATAAGATAATCCTTTATTGTCCCACATAGGGAAATTTCATTGATGCAACGCAGGTAGATACAGAGGTAGATACAGAAGAAAAGAACAGATCACTTATAGGAAGTTTGAAAAACACTCAGTAGATCTCTTATAAACAAAAACTCCTATAGACAAAACCTCCCATTTCCCAACAAGGAATGGAGGGGGAAAATAATAAATATAAAAATTAGTAAATAAATAAATACCATTACATGTGATCACGACAGTAATTGCACATGAACTGCACATGAATTGCACAGTAATTCATGTGCAATTACTGTCGCGACACACACCATGAGTGAGGATGTGGCACTCTGGTGCCATACGTGTACCAACCAGACCCCAAAAGACACCACAAGCTCCCATGGAAACTGTAAGGTTAGGAGCCCCTATGGATTGTGTTGCACTGGACATTATCATGTCAAAAAGACAGATCTCCTCTTCTGTCCATGGTCAGGGGACTGAGACAGGAACGGTTTAACAATCCCATTGGATATGGTTTTAGCAGTAGGGGGAAAAAACATAGTCACCAAAATTGTCAAACTGTTTATTACATTTGAAATATATATATTGTGCTGCCCGGTGGTTGAGTGGTTAAGGAACACCACTCGACCACTGGCTGCAGTGTTGTGAGTTTGAATCCCGATTCCAACATTTACGACATGTCCACCCTTCTCTCTCATCCCCCTTTTCAATGTCCTCTCCTGTCTAATAAAGCCTACGGGCCAATAAATCTAAAAAAGAAACAAACAGAAAACTAAAAACTAAAAAAAAATCAAAAATATAATCATATTCCCTTCAAATGATTCAAAGTGTATTCTAACCTGTCATATGCACATACTAAATATGCAACTTTCACTAGTGTTGCTTTTAATGGCGGTTGGCAGCCAACTGAAAAGGATCATTTATCGCCACCTTCTGAAGTTGTACGTCTTCTGCAGTTGTACAAAAGTATGTGTTTTACGCTGTACCGTAAAAAAAAAGAAAAAATAAACAAAAGGAGACAGAGAGAGAAAAAAATAGAGAGGAAGAGAGAGAAAGAGAGAGTGCAAAGTTCACTATAGATGTTGTTGTGTTGCTTTTAATGGCGGTTGGCAGCCAACTGAAAAGGTGCAATTACCGCCACCTACTGTAGTTGTACGTCTTCAAAGTATGTGTTTACGCTATACCTCTTCTTCTTCATCTTCCTCCCCGGTGCTTCACGGCGGCTTGATTGTGATTCCTGGAGTTACTTCCATTGTTTATCTCTCAGTATGGTATGTGTAGTCGTGAATATGTACAGATGCGTGTACTACACTGGTCAAGCATAAAGCCTTGTTTGGAAAGTTCCTATGGTTCAACGTGACAGGCCATCTGCTGTCTTCGATGGGACACCATTTGCAGGGCTTAGGGTGCAGGCTTAGTTGCTAAAGGCAAAGGATCCGTTTCAAATCTGCCACCCTCTTGTGTATCATTTTAGGGTTTTAGGTCCATTTTTGAAATTATTTCAGTCAGTAAGCAAGGCAACTGATAATGCAATGATTGGATTTTAATTTGTGTTTGTGCACCAAGAAATCAATTATTAAGATTTCTAAATATTCAGAAAAAGGTTTTGCACAACCAGAGAATGTGAATTTATTGCATCAATCTAAAGAGATCAAGACGGTGCTCCGCACATCAGGTTCTGTGCCAGGTGCGTAGGATAAGGGCGTACGTGACGCTGAACTGTAAAGGGAAAGAAATCCCGCACACTGTCAAACTTAAATGTTGAAGAGGTTTGTTCTTCAGAGTCAGTAACGTTCCTTCTCTCCATTCGAGAGTCCAGGACGGGCCCTTTGTTTTTCTAAGGTGTCGGGCGATCAGAATGTAAATGTAACCAATCACCCTCTGTACCCTTTGTTTCCTTGTGCCTGCGCCATTTGCCTTTCTGCCTGTAAAGAATTGTAAATGTGTCACGGGTTCGTTTTAGCTTCCGTGATAAAATGATGGCGCAGTGGAAAAAAATAGTGCGGTGATTTTATTCACACTCAGTCCCAAAAACAGTGGCAGAATATTTACGGTGAAAAAAACTCTTAGCACCTCCCCTGGGCAAGCCAATTAACAAAGGATAGGGGTTAGACACAAAAATGGCATACATCAACACAAACCCCCAAAATCATATTGTCCCTTTAACTTGAAATGAAGTCTATACGGCTCAGACATTAATAACAAATGAAACAATAATACATAACAAAAACACACATTTCAATCAAAATGGTCGAGTCTTCTGTGTGTGCAGTGGATTTACAATTGCGTCTGCAGTATCTCTGGTTGGCCCACTGGACAGGAGGCAGCGGCAGCAGCAGCAGGTAAGTATGGTGCGTAGGCGCTGAGTGTGCACCCTCGAACGCTGTACAGCTCACCAATCTACTCCTTCGTGTGCTGCTCTGGCCGAACCCACCGCCGGTAGAGTCCCTTTAATCGGTGGTAGGTCTCAGTGGGGTTAATTTCAATCTAAATGGTCGAGTCCTCTGGTCACGTGACCAGACCAAGCGCGGCAACTAGCGCTTTAAAACTGCGCCTCTGGTTGGTCCACCGGACAGGAGGCAGCAGCAGCAGCAGCAACAGGTGAGTGTAGTGCGTAGGCGTCGAGTGTGCACCCTCAAACGCTCTACAGCGGTGAAAAGTGTCCGGGCAGTGGGGAAACAGTTCAGGGAAGTGAAGGATCTTGATTCAGTTAACTGGGCTTTCCGCAAATGCGAAAAGCGCACCGCGCACGCTCCGTGCGCACTCTCGGGCCGTGAGCCGGGAACGCACGCCGGGGGAATGCATGACGGGCGGTTAGGACGCACTGTCACAAAATGTTTCCATAGAAGTGAGTCATGTGACCACCTGGCTGACCTGTAAAACTATAAAATGAATGCAAGTCCCTGGTTGGGGACAGAATACTAGGAAGGGACAGTGATGCTGGGATCAGGGACAGATTACACTGAATTAAACCATTCAGGATTGTTCTATTGTTTTACTTTATTCTTGATAACCATTAGAAGCGATCATTTCCACAACACAGGCCAAGTTAAAGGTCAATTCTGTGGTGAGCAAACTTGATCACAATAATGGGTTCACACACAGGTGACAGCAAAATCAAAACACACAGGCAATAATTAATTGCACTGGCAGTTTTGATTCGCTGTGAACATGTGTGTTTAAAAAAAAAAGTATTTTAAACATTGTAATGAATTTTGAGGGTGAAACGCCACAAGTAGGAAGGGGCTGAGTGAAATAGAAATAACTCAGAAAAGTTGGAAGGACAGTCTCTTCTTTGATTTCCCAGTAGTTCTTTCTTTAAATGTATGTGGGATGTATGGGGAAAATCGCTCACAGCGAGCATTAATTCCCCCATGAAGATTCTGGATTGGACTATGCAGTTCTCTTGATTATTGCTTTGTGTGTTTGCGCTATGGAACACACGTCAGTCAATCTGCAATTTTTTTTTTTTTTTTTACAAAGTTTCCACAAGTACTTAGGGCTGGGCAATTAATCAAAAGACAGTCATGTGAAATTGTAAATTATTTAAGAGGTTTTTTTTTGTTTTATTGAGAGGTCCACAGTCGATCCTCTGTCAGTAAAAACATGTGTTTTGAGCAGAGGCAAATCTGTATAATTTATGTTAATTAAATCATTTCTAAAAGCCATTTTATTTTGTTTTTGGAAAGACCAAATATAATCAAATACAAAATCGAAATCGATCAATACAACAAGAAAAAAATATATTTTCTCCGAAATCGCCCAGGCCTCCGAGCACTACTTTCACTCTTCGCCTAGCTCAGAATCATAATAAGGTTTATTGCCAATGCCAATTGTCAATGAACAAAATTCACAAACGTAGGAACTTGTCCTGGTGATTTGATGCAAAACAAACAACAAAACATTGAACAATGAATGCGGAACAACGAATACCTACCAGATATGTAAACAATAAGTAAATACGGTTAAAAATAGGCATGATATGTACACAAATAAAATATGTAGTGCAATAAGAAGTGAACAGTGCAGTGAGTGCAAAGTGCTTAGGCAGTGTTCATGAGTCCAACGGCAGAGGGAAATAAACTGTTCTTATGACGGGAGGTTCTGGTCTAGATGGACCGTAGCCTCCTGCCTGAGGGGAGTGGCTCAAATAGTCTGTGTCCAGGGTGAGAAGGGTCGGCTATGATCCGGCCTGTTCGTCCCAGAGCCCTGGAGATGTAAGTCCGCGGCCGATCAGTTTCTCAGCAGAGTGCACAATGCGCTGCAGTCTCCGTTTGTCCCTGGCTGTGGCTCCAGCGTACCACACGGTGATGGAGGAGGTGAGAATGTACTCAATAATGGCCGTGTAGAACTGCACCATCATCTCCGCTGGCAGCTTTGCTTTCCTCATCTGCAGCAGGAAGTACATCCTCTGCTGGGCCTTCTTGATGAGGGAGCTGATGGTGAGCCCCCACTTGAGGTCCCGGGTGATGATGATGCAGAGAAAGTGGAGGGAGTCCACAGTGGAGATGCGAGAGTCTGAGATGGTGAGGGGGGGGCTTTGACTTTCCTGAAGTCCACGATCATCTCCACTGTCTTCTGGGCGTTGAACTCCGGGTTGTTACCGCTGCACCAGGACACCAGCCGGTCCACCTCCCTCCTGTAGACAGACTCATCCCCATCCGAGATGAGCCCGATGAGGGTGGTGTTATCCGCAAACTTAATTTGTTTTACAGAGTCGTGGCTGGAGGTGCAGCAGTTTGTGTACAAGGAGAAGAGCAGGGGAGAAAGTACACAGCCCGGTGGAGCTCCTGCGCTGATAGTCCGCGTGTCTGAGACATTATTCCCCAGCCGCACCCACTACCACCGATCCATCAGGAAGTCAGTGATCCACCTGTGGAGTCAGGCACATTGAGCTGGGAGAGCTTGTCCTAGAGCAGAGCAGGGAGGATGGTGTTAAACAGGATCCTGGCATAGGTTCCCGGAGAGTCCAGATGCTGCAGGGTGAAGTTAAGTGCCAGGTTGATTGTGTCGTCCACAGACCTGTTGGCGATCTGCAGGGGGTCCAGCAAGGGGGAGGTGAAGGACTTAAAGTGGGGGGGGAGGACCAGGCGCTCAAATGACTGTACTGAGATCTAGCTCTCGACACCTCCCTGCTAAATTCGTACTTTAAATCTTTGCAGCGCTCTCTATCACCGGCCCTGTGCGCTGCCTCCTTCTGCCGCCTCAACTGCCTCAGTTTGGGTGTGAACCAGGGTTTGTCATTGTTGAAAGTGACTTTTGTGTATGATGGTATATTACTGTCCTCATAGAATCGAATGTATGACGTCACAGTGTCTGTGTACTCATCCAGACCATCTGTGGCAGCTCTGAAAACCTCCCAGTCTATAACGTCCAAACACGCACGCAGCTCCTCCACTGCCTCATTGGTCCACCTCTTAGAAGTCCTCACTACAGGTTTGGAGAGCTTCAGCCTCTGTCTGTACGTGGGGATCAGGTGAACCATGACGTGGTTTGACAAGCCCAGCGCGGCCCGGGCCACAGTGCGGAAGGCGTTGCTGACTGTTGTGTAACAGTGATCCAGTGTGTTCTGCTCTCTGGTCGGAACTTTAATAAACTGTCTGTATTTTGGTAGTTCGTGGCTGAGATTCCACTTGTTAAAATCACCCAGGATAATACACATGGAGTCCGGAAAGGTCCGCTCCACGCTCAGAACCTGGTCCGCAAGCACGCGCTCTGCCTCCTGCGCACTCGCGCTCGGCGGGATGTAAACAGCAGCCAGAATGAATGAGGCAAACTCACGTGGCGAGTAGAATGGTTTGCAATTGATGAAGAGATATTCCAGATCAGCAGAGCAGTATTTGGAGATCACAGTCACATCTGAAGACCAGGCGTTGTTAATGTAGAAACAGACCCCGCCGCCAAGTTGTTTTCCGGTGAGAGCTCTAAGCTGGTCAGAGTGGAACAGTTGGAATCCCTCAAGCTCTACGGCCCAGTCCGGGACGGATTCGCTGAGCCACATCTCCGAATAGATGTAAGTTATTCCAGATATTAAAGTAGACCTATTGTGCTTCTGTCTTCTATATAGTTCTAATCTATGACACCTGTGGATCATTATGTTACAATAAGTGTTACTTCCATGTTTACTCTACTCTTGTCCTGGAGAGCATTACTGTTTGACTATCAACCATTTCCCTGGAATACCCTAGTAGTTTTTGCCTTCAACAGACTTAAAATTTTGTCGGTCATTATCAGTTTATTCAATATTCAAACATAAAAATCAATTGTTCAGGCACCAATTGCAAAAACAGAGGCATTATCAGTATGTCTTCATCTGATATTTATCACACCTTGAGGCAAATCATTTCTTACAATATAATCACTAAATATGTGACTGCTCTGAATCATCTTTTAACATATGCTTTTGTGGTGATTAAAAATACTCCTTTATTGTGCGGTATTATTATTGAAAAAAGTATGCGTCACTAAAGTTTGTGTGTCTCAACATCTATCAGGCGAATTACACTAAGCCTATCTAAATGAATATTAATCAGCGTATTAGACGTACTGTTTTCAGGTGTCAGCACATCAACCAGGCTAGTTAAGTTCATTAGTGCGTTTTGTGTGGGGATGTCTGCAGGGATTATGCAATCTCATTCCACTAATATGAAATGACACCCACACACAGACATTCATACTACCGCATGACTCATTTTGTCCCAGTTTATTTCAGGCATGGTAGTTTGTTTGCGAGCAAAAGAGTGGTGGTGATGGTGAGGCTCAAAGATTGCACTGCTGATTAATTTGCAGAGTTCGATTTTGAGTAATTGTCACATGAAGTGGGTGCATTGTTTGCTGTATCGTGAACATTTTTTCATAATTCAGCTACTTCAATTGGCTTGGATTGACACTTTATACTGCACTACGCTACAGAGCACCTCCGTCTGAGGGCTCAGACCCTTTCCCCCTGAATGCATTTTGTCTCCTCATAGCTGAGACATCCTGAGGAGCTTCAGAAGCGCATGTGAAATAAGAAAAATAGTTCTCATTTGGGTTCAAAATTAAAAAAAAAAAATGTCCCCAAGTCTTTATTAGTCAGATTAGATAGTTTTGCATGAAATGGGGATGAGAGAAGGGAGGACATGCAGCAAACTCAGAGCCGAGATTTGAACTCTGATTTGAGCCGGCTGCACATGGAGCCTGACATATGTGCTGCTGCCTTAACAACTCTACCACCAGGCATCATTACTACAGTATTTATTCTAAAGCAAAAGTGCAGATAACTCTTGCTTATTATGAGATTGCTCTTAAGCTCAGATCACATCAGTTTCCACATGTTTATTCTCCAACAAGTCCAATAAAAAAATCTTGCATCGGTATTTCAGTGAATTAAAGTTAACAACCTACTGAGTAACACGATCAAAGCAACACATTGATTTCTGTCAATTGGGCAAAGGCTTTTAGAGTGAAGACATTTCAACACTCATCCAAGGACTGATAAATCACTGTTTATATTCCTGAAAGGAGGCACTATACTGAAAATACCCCTCAACAGCTGTTTATAGTAGAGAAAATATGTTGTTTGTCAGTTAGTTTATATCAAGGCAATACTCTTATTCTTCTAAGAGTACTAACTGCTATTCCACCTGTACTAAAAGTGACATTCAATGGCTGAGAACAACTCCACCAGGCAACACTAAATTAAGCTTTGATTTTTATTTTTAGAGGTGCAGTGTAAAATGTAGCAGAATATAATGAGAAGGGGAAAAAAATGACTTAATGGGGGCAATTGTTCCAAGAATGATACTGCTGAGGTACTCTACTGTTGTTCCCAAAATATGTGTCCTTAATTTTACACGCCATCTTCAGAAATGTGCGTGTGCTTGATAAAGACATTACTGTAGCAACAGAACACACTTTTGAATGCCTCTTCTACAGATTGACATTTAACCAGCAGACATTGTAATAGAATATTGCTAGTCATTACAATAACGTGAGCTTTTTCAGAATGTAAAGCCAACCAAAAAAGGCAGCCGATGAAAAGTCATGGAAATGTATTCACAAATGTATGAATTGTGAGGACTTTAACTCAAAGAATATTGTGTTATGAATTGTCAATTGCTGTGGAAATGGACCTGTATATTATGGGACTAAAACGTGTTGTTTGTTTGTAATGGTCGATAAAAAAAAAATGCTTTCAATTATGAGTGTGAGATGGAAACAATTTCTTAACAATTCATTTACCGTTTTTTTCTTTTCTTGGAAAAAACTAATTTAATAAAATATTGACAGCAAGTTTTTTTGAATTAGGATCAACATTACATAATAGTATAACGTGCACTGAGCCAAAACACCTTCCACAATTTTACTTTTCTATTATTGTTTTTATATAATATAAAACAAACCCAAAGTCACTTGGATAGGCTTCAGTCACCCGCGACCCCTAACAGTAAAAACGGTAGAAAATGAATGAATGAATGAATGAATAAAACAAACCAAACAAGACACAGAAAACAAATAAAGCAGTCAGTACAAAGTCAGTCCGGCATATGTCCCGTTTCGTCGTAGCCGTCTCTTTCGTCCCAAGTGTTCAGCAAATGTGTTCTTTCTTTACTTTAATTGTTTTTTTGTTTTGTTTTTTCAGATTTTTTAACATGTAAAACAAACAAAACAATGAAAATAGAGGGATAATACAATGTACATAAAAGAATCCAAAAAGGCCTGTGAAAGTATGTTTTCTCAACAGCCACATCTGGCTCGGGTCACAGTCCAATTAGTAAATAATCTCTAATGTCCAGCCATAGTTGATTTTAAGTTGAGTTATACCTCATCTGTCATGGCCTTGTATCTAAGGGGGCCTCTTTGTCTTTGATATATTTGTCTGCTCTAACGCATCTGTTAAACACATTTACTTTCTTTGGAACTCATTATGTACGCCCATTTTGTACCCATTTTCATATAAGTATATCTGGGTTGTTCTCTTTGTCTGTAATCACTGCAAAGCCTCGACATGAAGCGGCGCGTCCTGATCGAGCAGTAAAGGCACTTTTCACCATCTACCTGGGTCCTAGCCTTTCTGTAGAACACGCTACCTTGTTACAGCCTGCATATCTGTCCCATTTAGTCCAAAGACTTTCGAATTTGTCCATTTTCAAATTGAGTTTGAATGTTGAATGTTTTTTCTATTTTGCTATCCATTATCATTTCAGTCCAGTCCTTAGTGATCGTTAGAAAAATTATCCTTGTTTGGTTATATGTTTAAAATGTGTTGTACTCCGTGTTCATTTTACTGTGCAGGCTATACCATACACTTATGTGAAAAAGCAAACATTTTCAGACATCTCTGTACATTTGTGTATGTCTTCTGTCTTTTTGCAAGAGGTTTTAATCTGCCTCTAATTCAGTGCCTGTCTCCCTTTTTATTTAAGATGTAGCTAACAGTCATTTTTGAGGGCCCTTTTCCCTGCTGCCAGTATGCCAGTATGCTCCAACAATATTAATTTATTGTGACAATGGCAAGGGTTTTGAGGAAGGCCGTGGCCGGCATTTCCCTTATAGCCCGTTATAACCTCATGGCTAACCCTAACCCTAACCTTAACCTAAATCTAAAACGGCGCTAAAACGCAGTCAAATAGCAGCGCAGTTTCAGGAACCGCGGCGCGCGGCCGGCACAAAAATGACATGGAGTTTTGGCCGCGCGCCGCGGCTCTGCAGACACTCACTTTGAGGAAATCAAGTGGGATAGCGTTGCGATGTGGCACTTTATTGATCTCAGTTCAACATTTCTAAGCGTCCCAAAACACATGGTAATGGTGAGCCTCCTGGCAACAACAATTTCTCCAACGGTAAGAATTTACTTGTGACTTATGTGCACTTTGACATTCAGACCATAAATCTCTGAAAAATCTGTGCTGTTGCATGTGTAACCCTGGTTAAAAACTCTGCCTTGGTATCTCTCTAACTCACTCGCGCGCTCCCTAGCACACTCGCTCTCTCCCGTTACGTCATCACGTCGTGCGTCAGTCCCGTTACGTCATCACGTCGTGCGTCAGTCCGTCAAGTGATGGCGCGCAGCCAACCAGCTGCATATAATCAGGAAATCAGCAGCAAAACTGAAAAAAAAACACTTCTGGACATTTAAACTAGCTTCAGTTTCTCATGTGGGACACACAGGAACTGTGCAGGACCAACCTCGTCCCGCGAAGATGAAAATTCCTGCCCATTGTGCTGAGCTCCAATCAAGCTTAAGTTCAAGGAATAGGGTACCAAAAGGACTTGTTGGATCCAGATGTACAGCAGAGATAACCATCAATGGTCACCAAAGTTCCTGTCTTCTGGATACAGGTTCACAAGTAACCACAATACCAGTTTCATTTTATAACAAACACCTGTCATATCAACCTGTGCAATCAATACAGGATTTACTTCAAATTGAAGGTGCAGCGGGGCAGAATGTTCCTTATGTTGGTTACATACAGACAACCATGACATTCCCAGACGACTTTGTTGGCAGTAGCATCACCATTCCAACATTAGCACTCATCGTTCCGGATGTAAACCCAGGATTGTCAACTTCAATCCTTATTGGCATGAACACTCTCGAAACTCTTTTTTCCAGCCACAGTTCTTTGGTTATCGTGCTGTGTTACAAGCTCTCAGAGTGACCTACCAATCAAAGCGGCGGCGATTACCTCAGAGTTGTTATCCTCCACAGCAAAACACCTGTTCTCGTTCCAGCTGGTCACACTGTCGTTCTTGAAGGTTCTGCTAAATCTTCAGGGCCAGCTTGTCAGAATGCTGTCGTTCAACATTCGGTTTCAGGCCTGCCGGGTGGTTTGTGCGTTAGCAGCTGTCTAGTTACCCTGCCCGCTCGTTCTCCTCACAAAGTTCCAGTTATTGTGAGAAATTAGTCTGAGCAAGACACCTTCATACCACCATTGACTGTCGTAGCAGAACTCGAAGCATATGACTGCATTATCTCTGTGCACCGTGTGGCTACTTCATCAGCACAAGGGAACAGAGGCAACCTGCTGGACTTCAATTTTGGAGGATCACCATTACCGCCAGAGTGGAAAGAAAGAGTCAAGACCAAGTTAAGGGCCATGTCTGATGTATTCTCACATCATGACTTGGATTTTGGTTGCACGCATCACGTAAAACATCATATTAATCTGCATGACAACACTTTGTTCAAGCACCGAGCAAGACCAAATCACCCTCAAGATATAGAGGCAGTCCGCAAACATCTGAGAGATCTTCTTGACACCGGTGTTATACGAGAATCAGTCACCTTTTTCGTCAAAAAGAAAAATGGAGGCATTAGACTTTGCATTGACTACAGCAAGCTCAATATACAAACTGTCAAAGATGCCTACGCACTACCTAACTTGGAAGAATCATTTTCAGCACTTACTGGATCTAAATGGTTTTCAGTCCTAGACCTCAAGTCGGGCTATTACCAAATTGAAATGAATGAAGCAGACAAACCGAAGACGGCATTCGTCACACCGTTCGGATTCTGGGAATTCAACAGAATACCGCAGGGAGTAACTATCGCACCCTCCACTTTTCAGAGACTGATGGACAGATGTATGGGTGATCTTCACCTGAAGGACGTCCTAGTGTTTTTGGATGACCTGATAATTTTCTCCAATACATTAGAGGAGCATGAGCGTTGACTGCTGAGGGTGCGGAGCCGTCTACAAGATTATGGACTAAAACTGTCACCTGAAAAATGCAAATTCTTTCAAACATCTGTCAAATACTTGGGACATATTGTTTCAGAAAAAGGAATTGAGACCGATCCAGACAAAGTATCTGCACTCAAATCCTGGCCAAATCCAACTAATCTAAAAACGTTATGCTCTTTCCTAGGATTTGCCGGCTATTATCGCCGTTTTATCAAGGGATACTCTGCTATTGCCAAACCTCTCAATGACTTGACCCGCAGATATTCATCCACTCGCAAGAACTCAAACCCTCGAGACTCCAAACCTCAACAGCTTGATCCAAACCAACCGTTTGGTTCAAGGTGGGGGCCTGAATGCCAGCATGCCTTCACGACCCTGGTTGAGAAACTCACCACTGCACCAGTTCTAGGGTTTGCAGATCCAAAATTAACTTACATCCTTCATACCGATGTCAGCACTACAGGACTAGGTGCAGCACTCTGTCAAGAGCAAGATGGGAAACTCAGGGCTATTGCTTATGCAAGCAGAAGGTCATCAGCTAGTGAAAGCAGCACACAAGCTTGAATTTTTAGCACTTAAATGGAGTGTTACCGAAATATTCCAGGACTATTTGTATGGTGCTAATTTTATCCCATTGTCCACATGAAGAGTCTTCCCATGCCATATCCGATCAAGAATTTCTTAGCCGTTTCACAGAGCAACATACTCCAGGTCCTGGTGATGTTATTCTAACGCCCTACCTGGTTGACACCATCTGTCAGAGTTGCCTACTCCGCACCGAAACATCAAATACATTAATTGAGTCTCGGTCCATCATGGCTGATGCTGTTCCTGAAGGCTACATGGATAATCATGGACTGCCTGTAGCTCCGGCGTTATCCAGTTCTGAGCTTCGGGACAAGCAGATGGCAGACTCTACTCTTCGTGAAGTTATCCACCAGATGGAGACTGGAGAGAAGGTTCCTCCTGCGGCTAGGGAGGAGATACCTGACCTTATCTTGCTAATAAGAGAACTCAACAAACTGGAACCGTTCGATGGCATCCTCTATAGAGTCTATAGAAAACGGCAGGACAATGAGCAACCGTCTTACCAGCTCGTCCTGCCTGAGGAACTTCGTTCTGCGGTATTACAGAGTTTGCATGATGACATGGGTCACAATGGAATCGAGCGCACCTTAAATCTTGCTCGCACCCGGTTTTACTGGCCTAAGATGGCTTTGGATATGGAGCACAAGATTAAGGTGTGTGGACGTTGTGTACGCCGAAAAGCTCTCCCTGAGAAAGCCGCACCTCTTGTCAGTATTCAAACTTACAGAACTTCTCTGCATGGACTTCCTCAGTCTTGAGCCGGATACCTCCAACACTGAAGACATTCTTGTGTTAACTGACCACTTCACCAAGTTTTCTTTTGCCTTCCCCACACCCAATCAAAAGGCTAAAACAGTGGCTAAGTTTCTCTGGGAAAATTTCCTTGTTTATTATGGGATACCAGAACGCTTGCATACAGACCAAGGGCCGGACTTTGAATCCAAACTGATAAAGGAGCTGTGTGAAGTGGCAGGGATTAAAAAGTGTCGGACTATACCTTACCATCCTCGAAGGAATCCAGTAGAGCGATTTAACCGTACTTTCCTCTATATGCTAGGAACACTCGAATCCAGACAGAAATCAAAGTGGAAAGACTACGTCAAACCTTTAGTCCGTGTATATAACTGCACTTGAAATGAGACTACTGGATATACACCCTGTGAACTCATGTTTGGACGTTCTCCTTGGCTTCCGGTCGACCTAGCTTTTAGGTGGTCAGTCAATCAAGACAAACATCAACCTCATTCACAATACATTCAAAATCTCAAATCTTGATTAAAAGAAAGCTATAGCATTGCCTCAAAGAACACTGCCAAAGCTGCAGAAAAGAACAAGACCCGGTTTGATCACAAAATCATACCTTCAAAACTGGAAGCTGGAGACCTTAGTGATAAGTGGGAACAGGATAGCTACGTTGTGGTTAAACAAGTTGGAGACCTGCCAGTCTATGTAGTAAAATCAGCTACCCTTCACAGAGACCTCCTTTTATCATGTAGTTTTCTTCCTGCTGTCGATGAAGAATCTTCCATTGAAACCATTCCTGTTGCCAGGCCCAGAACACGTCAGCAATGCCAAATGCCACTTGCCTCTGACGACTCAGAAACTGAGTCCCTACACAAATTGACACCCGTTAGTTTGGTTCCATGTCCAGTAAGGTTCCAGAGAGAGACTGTCACTAAAGTTCCAAAATCTTTGTCTCCATGTGTTTCCCAACAGTGCCTTTCTCCAGAGCCCTTACCTGCTATCGAGCCAATCACTTTCGTCAACGTTCCGCCGGAGTCTACACCTGAACACTTACCTGTAGAGGACAATTGTCTACCTCTGAGAGCCGACTTGCCTGAACCCTCAGTAGAACTACCTGAAGAGAACTTGCCTGACGTTTCACACAATGAAGGGGCGGAAGACTCTGTTGATGAGCCCAATGTCTCTGAGCTATCAAACTTTGATCCAAATTTAACCATAGAACCTGAACTTGAAACGGTCCCTAGATGTTCTGGTCGCCAAAGAGTACAACCTAATAGGCTACATTACAGTTCGCTAGGTAACCCAATATCTGCTGTTCAAATGTTGTTGCATAGCTTAGCTGACATTTTACACCCAAAACCTACCACCATTCCTCCTATTCACAAGGTTTAGTATGCAACGGGACGTGCATAGATTTGAGGCGGGAGGGTGTAATCCTGGTTAAAAACTCTGCCTTGATCTCTCTCTCTCACTCACTCGCGCGCTCCCTAGCACACTCGCTCTCTCCCGTTATGTCATTGCGTTGTGCGTCAGTCCCGTTACATCATCACGTTGTGCGTCAGTCCGTCACGTGACACATAATCAGGAAATCAGTGCAGCTAATGACATGCCGGTCGAGGGAAATTGGGTTATGCTACAGATGGGTTGAAATAGTAATAGATTGTCCTCTTTTTGTTGCATTTGTTCAATGTATTAAATACATTTACAGTCCGAATCGTAGTAGCCGACTACAGGGCCCAGATAGTTTTGTTTTGCTAACGTTTGAAACCGGTGAGTGTCCAATATTAACTAGCTTAGCCTAGCCGCATCCATTGTTTTCAATGGAGCGGTTAGCATCATCATGTTATTTAAAACTATTTATTGATTATTTGTGAATGCATTTAAAGCACTTTAAGGTCCAAACTTAATAATTGTTTGCTCCTATTCCATTTAAAGCACTTTAAGCCTCATGCACTTTACTTTTAATCTATAGTAATTCAATACACTGTTTTTTAAGAACATGATTGAACATTGAGCTATTTTTGTAATGTTATTTATTATATTATAAATGGTGCTCTTTTGATAGTTTGTAATATTCAACACTGATATTGAAACCTGGTCGTATTTATGTTTGGAAACCTAGTTGTATTTATCTTTTTGATGTGCACATAATTTATTTGGTCCTGTTACTGTACAGGCCAGCTTGGATGGCGAGCTAGAACCTGAGCCGAACAGAGCCAGACTGAACTCTAGGCAACAAGCCTACAGCCTTACCACCAGTCCAGACTCTACAACGAGAACTCCACCTGCTCTGGTTGGGTCGGTAGGAGGCTCTTTTAGCCACCCTTCTTTTTGTTTACTCAAGAACTCTTTCAAATTGCACACGCTGCTCGTGGTCCAGACACTTTTCGTACAGACATTGCCTTCCTCCTTACACTTCCTCCTGCCCATGGACAATTTCCACCACACTGTGCCTTACGTGTCAGCATGAAATACGCTGGAACCTCATGAACTTTCATATTTGGATAAATGGATTCATATGACTGAACTAAACTCCGCATTTGCATTTACCTCTGATGTACATATCTCTATCCTCTATTGTAAATAATTGAATGGCCATTCCCATGAATGTTTAAATGTTGTCTCACTGATACCAACACGCATTCTGCATTCCGTCTTAATCATCACCCCAGCTCCAGCAGCCGAACTATAGAGCCTTCTGATTTTAGCCCAAACAGTCAATTCAATATATTTATATTGTAACATGTGATTTTAGTTAATATTAATTTCTGTTTGATTTACTTGGGGAATTTATTATTTGATTATAGTGTGTTGCACTTATTTTATTTTGGGAACATTTATTCTGTATATTGTTTCAGTACAACCCTTTTTGTTGACGCACAGGAAGTCGAGTTGAGTTGAGAGCACGTGAAATAAAGAGACGGCTGCTCAAACACTGTCCTGCCGTGTTGGTCTATTTTAGCACAGGAAAATAACAGAAAACCCACAACATTATAAACTCAACTGTAACCCGCAATACCCACTGCCTCAGAGACTGGTGAGCCACAAGAAATAAGGGTTACAGACTGGTAGCAGCGGTGTTTTTCTTGCTTGTTTTCGGCTGTGCTAATTTGCCAAGGCAGTCACCTAGCTTCGGCGGTGGCTCACTTGTTCGGGAATATACAAGATTACCATCACTGGTTATTTTTGTGAAGACCCAGAGTTCCACCTGCTTGTTTTAGCTGGACAGTTTTTCAGTATGTCGCAGCAACAGCCAGATGACGGCGTTGAGGACAACAACGCACATGTTAATGGCGATGCTAGTTTGGCGGGAGACTCTCCAAAGACTGTAATTCATTACCGCGTGGATTTGCCGCCATGTTTCCACGGCGATGGTAAGGACAAGGAAAGTTTTGCTCTATGGAAAACCAGATTGGAGCTAGCAGTTAAAGCCTGCGCTGATGGACAGAAGCTGGATATAGCCACAATACTTCACACTCGCCTTAGTGGAGATGCGTTAGCATATTGGCTATCTTTGTCACCAGGTGTGAAACAGGACTATGACCAATGTACAGCTAAGCTTAATGACGTTTTTGGCAGAAAGGAATTTTTGCTTCATTTTCAAACTTTTGTTAATGCAAGACAACGCCTGTCCAAAGAACCGTTGGAAGTTTATGCTGCTGAAGTTACAAGGTTAGTGCTGGAAGCTTTTCCGAACTACGGAGAGCCAGCCATTGCCATGGAACACTTTAAAAGATTTATTGCTGGATTAGACCCCATTCTCCAATCGAAATGTCACGAGCATGGCGCAGCGACGTTAGAAGATGCGCTGGCGATTGCATGTAAATGGGAACGTGCTCAGGAGGCTTTAAGACTCCTTCCACCATCATTCCCAGTGACGAACACACCATATGCAACAACACTTGCAACCAGAGAAGAGCCGCTGTCTGCTATGGTTTCCACCAAAAATGAAAAGAACCAGGCAGATTGCTCCAACGAACTGCTTGATGCTATTAAGCAACTTTCCAGAGATTTTCAAACTCTGAAGACGCATGTTAAACAGGGACATGATGTGAACCACCGTGATGTTCCTGACCATTTCCGAGGTGACCGTAGCAGGGAGAGGCATCGCGCACCCCATCCGTGTCTCCTATCCGGGACGCCCGCTCCTCTACACCAACCTATCACCGGCCCAGCAGTGGATCCTACAGCGACTACCGGTTCTCCAGGCGCTCTCCGGACCATCACAACCGTCGGCGCTCACCGGACCATCACAACCGCTGGCGCTCACCAGACCATCACAACCGCTGGCGCTCACCAGATCATCTTGACTGTCGGCGCTCGCCAGATCACCTCGACCGTCGGCAGTCTTCGGGACCTGCATCTACTCCTTGTCACCAGGACCATCAATCCAGCTTCGTGAGGCACTCTAGACCCCGCAGCCCAGAGGGATGGCATCCTTCCCATCACCATGGTGATTAGTCCTCCACTTACCATGACTATGACTCTACTTCTGGTGCAGGTAGACACAGATCCCCCTCAGCACGCTCAGGCAGGGATAAATATGACAGAAACCACCGTGTGACCTTTAGTGACGATCACTACAGTCAGGGAAACGAGTGACAGTAGACACCGAGGGCCAAGTGTCTGCTTCTAGTGATCAGGCCCACATTCTATCAATAGGACAAACCAAACGTAAGACATTCACACGTAATGTATTGGCCATTATTGAAAATGTTGCTACCAAAGTGTACATAGATTCTGGTTCAGACATCTCACTGATTAGTGAAGCATTTAGAATGTCAATTCCCTCTCTGAGAACAAAACCTTTACAGCGACCTCAAGTTGTCCCTAGAGCTGTGACTGGTGACTACTTGGACAATCTCGGCACCCTCACAGTAAACATCAGGTTAGGCAGTGAGATGTTCTCTCACACTGTCCAAGTAGTCAGGAATGTCACACAACCTGTTAAATTAGGCTGGGACTTTCTTTTTGCACATTTTGCAATCATTGATTTAAAGGAAGGCACGCTCACAGTGGGTAATCGAGCCAAAGTTCCTCTTTTGTCTGCTGCAGAGACTGCCCCTTTAAGTTGCAATGCCATTACTGTGACACCACTTCTTGTGCCTGCAATGTCACAAATGACTGTTCTGGCTAAAGTCCAACCCACTATCGGTGTATCCGACTTTAACACGACCTACGTAGGTGTTATTGAACCAGAACTAACTATTTCCCAGGGCTTACTGGCTGCACGCACAGTTGCTCCAGTTCAGGCTGGGTTGACTTATGCTTGAGTCATGAATCCAACTACCTCTGACTTACAGGTGCCCAGTGACACTAAACTAGGTGATTTTTATCCTATAGGCCAAGATAGTGATGACGACTACTGCATTGTTGAGGGAAATGTAGATGCAGTCACTGCCCAGATTGACACCACTGAGCAGTTACTGCCAGATGTTAACATTGATGACTCTGCTCTTACTGCTGATCAGAAACAACAGCTCCAGGCTTTACTTATGTCTTATTGAGACGTGTTTAGTGCCCATGACCAGGACTATGGACGGACTGACCTGGTTAAACATAGCATCAGGACCGGTGACAACCCTCCTATCAAGCAGCGAGCGTACCGGGCTTCCCCTAACATCAGAGCTGAAATTGACAGACAGGTCCAGCAGCTCCTCAAACAGGACATTATTGAGGAAAGCTACAGCCCTTGGTCCTCCCCAGTTGTTTTGGTACGGAAAAAGGAAAGTACTTACAGATTTTATATAGATTACAGAAAACTCAATGCAGTCACTATCAAAGACTCTTATCCCCTTCCTCGTCCAGCAGAGGCGCTTGACAGCTTGTCAGGTTCCTGTTGGTTTAGCACCATGGACCTCTCAAGTGGATATTGGCAGGTTGAACTTGAGTCACAAGACAGAGAGAAAACGGCATTTAACAGTGGGACTGGTCTTTTCCAGTTTAAGGTTATGCCGATGGGACTGACAAATGCTCCCCCGACATTCCAACGACTGATGGAACTAGTCCTTCATGGTTTGCAATGTCCTGCCGTGTTGGTCTATTTTAGCACAGGAAAATAACAGAAAACCCACAACATTATAAACTCAACTGTAACTCGCAATACCCACTGCCTCAGAGACTGGTGAGCCACAAGAAATAAGGGTTACAATATTCTAAAAAAAACCTGCTTGTATCTGAAATACATGCTACTCATGCAAAATCTTGATAAGCAAACCAGTTGAATATTTTAACAACTTTGTTTAGTTTTTATGTTTTGATTAGCTCTTTACAGGTTGTAAGAACAGATTTTACCCAGGGATTCTAAATTTCTTTTGAATGGCCCAACCATAGTAAAGCCTGTACAGGCACCTCTGGCACCACATTACCCAACCTTTTTTATTTAGATTGAGCAAATCTCAAATTTCAAATTCACTCCAAAAATTACTCTTTCCATTTCACGTCCATTGTCATTTCAGTCGAGTGGCCTGGCTCTATCGCTGTCATCTATGTCCTTGTTATTGCGTTTTATTTTTACTACATTCGACAAGTATATAATCGATTCTATTTTTGGAGTTATACACCTGAAATACATTGTTTTAAAGGTCAAATGGAATGTCGGTATCGAAGAAAGTCTACAGTTTCTCATTAATCTCAGTCCAGTGTTTAAGAATAATCAGTCCAAAACACATGGACCTTTCACTATTTTCAAAATAAAATTCAGTGAAGACATACCTGCAATATATTGCATCACTCCACTCTACAAAAGAGGCCAGGGTGAAAATGTCAATATCCCTCTGCTGTTTGTCTGGCACACACTGCATCAAAGCTGAAAGGACTGCATAATCCACCCCATCTAGTGCTAAAGGGCCGTGGCTTAAAGTGCCATTTACCCTGGCCATCCCCGGAGACCGTATTTTACCTGGTGTTCAAAAGCGCAAGGGCTGGACGAAGTGCTCGGAATGGGAAAGCAATTACTGGCTTTCATTGGGTGACAGTGGAGAGTACAGTGCAAACGTATGATGGGGCTAGCTGGATGCTGCGGGGGATTCCTTTGGCTCTATGCACTGTGGCTCCTCTCATATTGATTTAGATTAAGAGTCAGCAAGCCTGCTACAGAGATGAGACACTCCCAAGATGCACAGACTTTGTAGTGTTAAGCTGGCCCAGAGCGGTGAAAGAAAATGTTTTGAAAAAAGGAAAAGGATTGCTCTTGGGGTCTATTCAAATAAAGATGCGTGCTAAAGATTCCTTGTGTAACTTTTCTATAGCATCAACAGTGCTGTACTTGAGTGTTACAGTCTTTAAAAACAAACTTTTAAATTTGTGCTTTTTGTTCATCTTTTTTTAAATTAAACAAACTCAAACAAACAGAGCAAGACCAGAAATCAACAAATTAGTTATTATGAAAATAACAATTTAAGAGGGTGTGGCATTCAAAGAAAAATAAAGTTATGGCATACAAAGTCCCAAATATGAATATAAAAGTAAAAAAAAAAAAGTTTTGGGGCCAAGGGTCTTTTCACATTTAACAATGTACATACTGTATACAGGCCGATCATTGCTCTACAACACATTTCTGGATTCATGTTATATATTTAATCTGTAGCCTCTTTCCCCAAAAAGTAGATAAAGTTGCAACTTTTGTTGGTGCTTTTAGCACTAACTGGGTATA
This sequence comes from Eucyclogobius newberryi, assembly GCF_026437365.1. Taxonomy (NCBI): domain Eukaryota; kingdom Metazoa; phylum Chordata; class Actinopteri; order Gobiiformes; family Gobiidae; genus Eucyclogobius; species Eucyclogobius newberryi. Next base: position 13,797,767 of record NW_027315724.1, on the reverse strand, counting down.
AGGTACATGATCTGTTGCAAAGACACAATCCGTGCAACAGAGACAACATAACATATTTGTAGCGACCCACTTTACTAATACCTTGCAGTACTTCAAAAAAATCTGTAAAAAATGATTTCAAGAAAAAAATACCAACTTAAGTGTGAAGAGCAAAAATGTATTACTTTCAATATTTTTGCATTTAATTTAAAATAAAAAAATAAATAACAAAGAAGCTGAATTTTCAAAATTTCCCAATTTACCCAAATTCATCCTATTTTTTTTACTATTTTGTTAGAAGATGCTGCTTTTACAGTCTAATCTATAGTATACAAGGTAAAAAAGAAAAGTCCGTCACAATCCATAGGTAAAGCAAAAAAAAAAAAAATATCAAAAACATAATTGTGTACAGTGCAACATATGGACGAAATAAAAACCATATAAATAGCAGTTAAAGTGACAAGTGATAAGTGTGCGTGTAATATTGTATACAATAAGTGGCTAAAACTTTGGACAGTGGATCGTGAAACAGGTAAAGTGACAATGTGGAGTGGATAACAGAGAGCTGATTATACCATATATCTGGTAGCAACCAACCAACACACAGCATTTAGAGCAAGCAATTCAAGCACCTGACAGAGGGAAGAAACATATTTGTTAAAGAAAACTCAATTCAAAGTGTTGCCCTTTGGATGCCAAGCCCTTCAGTGCTTTTATCATTACTCATACTTGGCCCAACACACAAAACACTACTTTTTGTGGAGCACAGCTTGACTCACTGGCCGCTGCCTTGTGCCTGCCCCACTGCATCATCGCGGTCAATGCTTCTAGATATCCACACTCAAGTTTTGTGCGGCGTTTCAGCATATTCCCTTTATCTCGGTCAAACATTGCAAAACCGGCTGGAGCCACGAGCTTCTCTGGCCACACGGAGGTCAGTGAAATGACCTAGTTCCTGCACTATCTGGGTCTGCTCCTTGTCACAAAACAGGAACCTGGGGAAAGCGTGTCACTGAGATACTATGGAGGAGACAAACAATTCTGCTACCCCTGTGCTCCTCCGGCAACAATGGTATCTTTAAAGTGGCCTTATTTTCAGTTTGAATTCTAACAAGGCAGAAAATACAAGCCACTTTTGAGCAGCTTAGCAGATATTTCACATTTGCTATAAAAAAGGAGAAAGTGTTATCACGGTGGATTACTTTAACAATGCACTGTCCACTGCCACTAGCTAAGCTTACTCTTCTGTACACTTACATTTGGTCCAGCACGTCTTCTACACATTAAACCTTCGTTATATTGGCTCCACATTCATTTAATAGTTGATTTTAACATTGTGTGTATAATTATATATATATATATATATATATATATATATATATATATATATATATATATATATATATATATATATATATATATATATATATATATATATATATACATACCCAAAATAAATATGAGGGGAACTAATAATATATTTATAATTGTCTTCAATATTAGAGTAGAGCTACTTCATATAATTAAAACAGCATGATTTTTATTTATTTTACTTTAACGTCACTATGCAAAACACTAAGACCACATTTGTATTTACAAAGTTAGCCTGTGTATTTTTTACATTTATTTATATATAATTTAAAAAAAAAAATGTTAACAGGTATTAAAACTCCCACATCAGTGAACCTGCTCAATCCAGGCCATAGAACAGAGTAATTTCATTCTAATGTCTATGTCATGCTTTATTTTCTTAAATAAATTGAGAAGGTATATGCTTAAAGTTTGCATATGGGAATGACAACTCTGCTCTAACTTTACCCACATGTCCAGTATTTTATCACTTAGGCCTAATTACTTTGGATGGGTATCATTTGGCGTTTCATTGGTGCCACACTCAATTTCTAAAAATTGCCTTTTTTCACTCCCAAGTTTTAGTTCCACATCAAATACTTTCACCTTAATTAGCCCGCACTTTTGATCATTGTTTGAATTCACATATAGCGCTTGGGGGCATGAAAAAAACATGACTAAAAAATAATGTCTGACTTACTTCAGCACCTAATGACTTTAATAATAGTGGCTGGAGTTTACGCCTGGAGCGCATTGACTAAGCAGAGCATTCGGTCAACCTAAGCCGAGTAAAAATACATGAAACAGCAGTAGGTACGGAAGATTAGAAGACTAGAAATGATGAATTTTGATGTTTGTGGAATAATTTAATACTTATGAAAGCATGGCAGCATTTTATTTTGTACAAGATGTGAAGGAAGAGCATGTGTGTGTTTTTTCAATGTTTTGTTGTTTGTGTTGCATCGAATCACTAGGACAAGTTCCTATGTTTGTGAATGTTGTTCATTGACAAATAAACCCTATTCTGATTCAATTTAAGTGGATCCATCAGATAAGGTGAATTTGGTGAAAATAGTACTACGTTTTGATAGTCAGTCTATAAAGTTTGGGTTTCAGATAATTTGTATCCACATATTATGTTTGATTGTTGGGTTTTTGGCATTCAAACATACTCTTGAGTAACTCTGCTTTGGCATCTCATGTTGTAGAAAAAGCTTATTAAAAAACGAAAAACAAAATTGGTCGACAAAAAGCACACATGACTTTAAATCATTCAGGCATTTCCTAAATTCAGGAATTGAGTCAAAGCTCCAACTACTTCTGTCTGGTGATGGTGATGATTAAAAACAGCCCAGAATATCTCCAAAGCTCTAGCTACGATTTCACAAAACTGGGAAAATTGGAACGGAATGTTTAATGAGACTCAGAAGGAGGGAACTTACCAATTAATCAACCAACCAATTAATCAATCAAGAGTGAATTAAGCTAAAAACAATTCCAAGTTTTAGATGAGGTAACAATGTATTAGTTGAAAGCTCAAAGTAAATTTAAAGTAAATTTAGCATATTATAATCTTAAATAAATTAAATAAACTATGTCGCTTTTTCCCTTCGCCGTAGGGCCCAAAGTAGGGTTGTGAGCACCTTTTTTAGGGCCGCACCATCAGTAAAATATGATACAACTATTAAAAACTTGGGCCCCAGGTTGTGTAGAAAAAAATGTGCCTTGAGGTCAGATAGGTTAAGAACCTCTGTTCTACTGGATTAGTCTCAGAAAAATATGTGCGGCTCAGTGGTCAAGTGGATAGCACATGTGCGCTCCATGTGAGCAACCTACCCTAGTTTCATCCCCAATTCACACTACACCGTCCTGACTAATCAAGCCTACTGGTCAGAAAATCCTTTAAAAATCAAGGATTTTACAACCCATAAACAAAGACCAATCAACAACTTCAGCCAGATTCCAACATTTCGTGTCCCTACTCCACTTTCGGTTCGGGTTTTTGTCAGATCTTGATTCATTGAAATAATATACCCTTTACTATGGCTCTCAGCTGTGTACTGTACTGTTTTTATCTGTCAGAGCAAAGCAATTTGTTTATATCCGTGACAGCTGCTTGCTCTTATCTGCGCTGGAGACAAAATGACAAAAGTGGCTGCACACAGAGCTAAGGTCGCCACGGAGATGTCAGGAAGATGGCCTACTTCCTCCAGTGCCCAGTTCATTGCATCCGTCAAACACTGGGATACAAGCAACAGAGGTTCAACGTTACTGTACACATGGGTAGATTTGTTTTGCAGTGAAATCAGACACGGTATCCCACACAAACATCACACAACCAGACAAAATACAACATCAGTTAATACTGTATATAATCCCAAAGTCAGAACTAAAAAATGTACAGTGTTAGAAGTATTACTCGATAGGCAAAACAATTAGATATTGGGTACAAAAATAAGTACGATAATAAGTGTCGATATTGCACAAATTACTTTTGTTTTTCAGTAATTGAGCTTATTGTTTTCTATCTCCACACTCTACTAAAAAGTTAAAATGTATGTTTCTGGCTATTAGCAATTCCAGTTATAGAACCAACTGACCGTGCTGGACATCATCCATTTCATTCCAATCATATAAGAGGCAGTTGCCAAAATAAATCGAATGGCAAAGTCATTCCTGCTGGTCATTGGACACTGTAATTAGATCCCTGATAAGAAAGATTGCAAATGTAATTACATTCTGATTTTATTCTACTTTGGTTATGGTTTGGACATCTTAAAGGGAACATTGTTTTATGTAAATGTGAATTATGTGTTCTATCATCATTAACTTTCACAAAGTTATATTTCAATTGATTCATGCCGGTCTGAGTAATCCTGTAGGGTCCTGCATTTGAGGCTTGCATCCCGTTTTCACCTACCCCCTATCCCCGCCCGCTGCTCTGTAGTTCAGATTCCAGGTTATACATGAATGTCAAGAATCAAAACATGTAAATAAAAAGCCATTGCTTTCTTTCTTAAGTAAATTATTGAGTGAACGTTTTGCATTTTTTTCTATTATTAAGCTATTTTAAACAAAATGTAAAATAAGGATCTACATAGTTTAGTGCTGAATACTAGAAAAAGCATCATGTGTCTCCTTTAACCGTATCCACGCCGTCTTTCCAAATCCAAAACACTAATGAAGTGAAATTTGACAGAATAGAATAAACTTGTATTTTGCCAAATCCCTCAAACCGTGACTAACTTATTATTTGTACAACCCAATATATTCACAAAAAATAACCAAAAAGAGCTGATTCAAACATTCCTCAAGCTCACAACGTATGAGATGTATTTTGAGACACGTGGACTGCAGTGGATTTTTGCAGCACCAATGGGTTGAGTGATATTTTCCTACCCTATTGGCAGAGCATTATGCACAAAATAAAAAGCAACGTTTTGAAACAAGTCAGGTTTGACTAAAAATCTTACCTATTTTTTACCTAAGTGTTTCCTTGGCTGTACTTATCAACCACAAAGCCAAAGCTCTTCCACACATCATTGTTTTTTTCATCCCATTCAAAATGCGTGTCAACCAAAATGCATGTAGGTCTATGGCAATATTTGTCAGGTTGCCATGGTAACATGCTAGCAAATTTTTGTGGGTGCTATAGAGACATTGTAAAGATAGCTGTATATATTGTATATCATTGCGTTCAGCTCATCAGTTTGCACAAAACGTATTAGTGTATCTCATGCCAGAGTTTAAAGTTATAAAAAGTATATTTTGTTAACAAGTTTGCCACGCTTAAATTTGGAATTGCAGATGGTTTAGTTCATTTTGACAAATTTTCAAGCCTTTTGACTTAAAATCGCAATTTTTTGACTCTGAGTGACCGCTAGGGGTCAGGCTTCAACAGTCAATGACGGAAAACGTCTCCATCAACCAGATTTTAAGATATTTCAATCGACCTTTTGTACATCGTTATCCTTTATTTTGGTAGCGAAGGCGAGCGGGGGAACATGCGGGGGACACGGGCGCCGCCATGTTTTTTGTGATGACGCTGCTGGGCGTGTTTTCCTCCCAGAATGCAAAGCGCAGGACAAATTTAACATGAAGCCACTCCATGACGCATAACGGCATGAGCGGTGGCCAGGGCAGTGGCGCTGACAGAGGCAAACCAACAAGTAAAAGGCAATATGGGTTCCCTCCTGCATGTTCTGTTTCATACAGAAATATATGGAGGAACGAAAATGTATGTGCATATGAATTGCACAATGCGTTATTTGTTCCTTGGGATGAAAAATAAGTTCACCAGCGCAATAAAATTATTCCACATGGCGCTTTAGGAAAGAACGGTCGGTGAATCGGCGAAATATTAGGAAAATAAAATAATTTGGCATCATTTTGACAAAATGCTGATATTAGTGTTTCAGTCAGCTAGTTTTATACCGGGGCGGTCGGGTTACGGCAAACAGACCGGAGGTGTAAACATTTTAGAATATTGGTTTCCCTGTGGGGTTTCGGGTTGGGTCATAATATAATTTTTTACTTGACATGAGGTATGTTTGTGCCAAGTTTCTTATGTCGACAATGAAAAAGGCCCATTGTGGCAGATGGCGCTAGCGAGTCATTTTGCATCATTAATTTTTGTAGACACCAAACACACTTTTCACTGATCCTGAATTTTGGCTCAAAAAATAAAATAATAACGTAAACTCTTTTTCTACAATTGTTTTCTTTGTTATCTGCTAACAACTCGAGCTGGATTCATGTAATTTTGTCAGATTGTGCCTGATCACAAATTAACCCGTTATAAATGTTTGCTGTTGTCTATGGTATATAAAGGGTCTTTTATGATTTTTTTACAAATCAAATTTGTAGAGGGCACTAGAGAGCCATTTTATCAGATAACCACTACATTTGAATATCATTATGTTCAGCTTGGAAATCTGCACAAACGCTCCTGTAAAAAACGTTTTATTACATTTTCATTTACATTACATCTGATTTTGTTTAAAATCCACGAAGACCACACTAAGGCGTAGCAGTTTCAAATTTACGGTTCATTGCTCATGGATTTTGTGTATTGTACCTTTGTCAGCACTGTGTTTGATCCAATATGGCCGACTTCCTGTATGATTTAGGGCGGGGTCATAAATAATTTTTTACATGTCCTCACGTGATGGAGTCAGTGTCTTTTTTTGGCGTCGGGCTTCCATTGGCCCCATATTAATCCATTTTTATACTCCCAGAGTTCTAATTTATGATACCACTCACTAGCATTATGATACTACTTGATTTTGCGTTTTTCCAACCCCTGCTTGTACCTCGCAGGACGATTCGCATCCTTTGGCTCGGCCCCAATAAAGATCTTCCAGAGCAAATAGTGACTGCATAATGACTGCACAGTCAATACACTGATCGTGGCACATGATTATGCAGTTATGTATAGAATACCTTTTGATGAAAAACGTGTCATATTTTCCCTTTCCCATATATTAAATACAAAAGTTTCAAATTGATCTACAATTCTGACTCCCCCCTATTCACTAGCAGTGACAGTTAACGGACCTTTATTGTGTCTGTCAAAAGAGTTTGCTTTTGTATGAGGTATTTACAAACGCAAAGGTCCAAAAATGAGCAGATGATAGAAAAGGGGAAGTAGACAAAGAGAGACTGAGATGGAACAATAGAGAGGGCGAGAGAGCATGTTTGCACTGCTGGTTCTTTGGACTGTGTGTCAAAATTAGTGAGGGGAGACAGCCGCGTGCCACACAGGCTTTTGGCGAGGACACCAGCTGGCCACGGGCAGGAAGAACTCATCCAGCGTGACTCTGGGAGGTAAACAGAGCAGAAGTGTGGTAGAGAGCGCAAAGGCAAGGGGCCGACAATGTCAAAAACAGGAGTAGTGCATGATAAAAGTTAATCTGAAATTCTGATCTGCCGATACAGATCACATTGATATTTTTTTTCAATGTTTTTCTGACAAAAATAACTGTTCATATTTAATATAAGTAATTAATTTAAAAAGGCTTTTGATAATTTGAAGTTCGATCTAGTTTATAGGATAAAAGGAGTTTCCTTGGCAATTTTGGGCACTAAATTGTGCCGTTCATGTCCGCTTCAATACAGGGGTGGATACTAGAGCGGAGTGAATACAAGAGCAGGCTTTTATTCTCTGGGCAGTTTAGACAGTTTGAGGAACAAAAACGTGCAGAAGAGATTACTTAAGTGTTGTGTGCCACTTTCATAACCATGCTTTGACAAAACCATGATGTGCTTTGCACTTTCACTTTCACTGTACATCTTCAAAAAGCAAATGTTCTCTACAACAGTTTTTACATAAGGCACGCATTCAATTATTGCTTTTTAATGAGTAAATCACATGTAAACAAGTGAAGTTCCTGCGTTCTGAGGATACATTGGGAACCCATTTGGCTCACTCTGAGCGCGTCACTTCATTCGGCTGATAGACAACGCATTTGGAACTAAACCTATATTATGTTTTTAACTAAAAGACTCGCGGGAGAGCTCATAGTGCCATGTTTAGTAACCCAAAACACGTGGCTGCTTCGTGTTGTTGTCCGCTCCAGGACCAGGCGAAGTGTGAATGGGAGCAGACGGTGGATACATTACAGGACCACATCAGTTTTAAAGAGGGTTTCACAAGGAGCTTAACACCACTGCAATAACTTACAGATCATCTCACTCAATGTAAATGTGATGACGATGCAAAGTGTGATCGGTGCAGAGATCGGTTCATTTTGCAGATCACGCTCACCGTGGAACGGAAACGTTGCAGGCATTGTAGTGACATTCGTGTTGAAATGGCTTACGGCTCTGGGGCTGTGTGTGCCGTTGAGATATGCAGGCTGGCCTTTTTATATGTGGTGGCCTTGGTTCTAGTAGGAACCAACAAAAATATCTGGGAAATACTAGCTTTATACATCTGTCAATGAGCAACACAGCATAAACAAACCATGCAGATCATGCCCTCGACTGCACTCTGCACAAACAAATGGCACAAACATATGTTTTGTCATCGTTCTCTATGTTCAAACAAATTGCAGTAGACTAAGATTGACTCGTGACCGTATTAGGGCACCGCCAAACAGTTGGCGTAACGTTTACGTAGTAGAGTTGTCTTGCTGCGGAGTAGAGCGAAAGGTATTGTGTCAAAAGCCTATGCTATTATGTGAAGAAAAACTTAGATGCATGATGGGCTCGACATTGCTCCTCCATTCATTTCCAATAGAACCTGCACGACAATGCAAAAATCGTCTCCCTCAGGTCCGCACCAAGCAAAAGTACGGCCCATGAAAACCTCACGCTTGTGCATGTTGACATGCACACGCCTTTCTGCGACGTGATCCTGAAAGTTAAAAACATTTCAACTTTTTTTGCTGTTGCCCACATTGCAGCAAATCAGTGTTTCTTTGAAGAGCAATGAGCCAACAGGAACAGGGGAACTGCGCGCAAATTCAGAAACATACCAAATTTTTCTATTTTGAATTTCATGACAATATTGGAATTTGCCTATAAAGGAAAGTGGCTGCTTTCGGCCTCTGGTCAGCTTTTCTTCGATGAAGCGGAGTCAAAATATTAGCAAACCCCTTGTGACAATTCATAAACTTTCATCCCTGAAATGCGTTTACATATTAAGTACTCTTAAAACCTCATATTTTATAGCCAATGAATTGGGTGGAAGATTGATATGTCACGTTTTGCTCCAGGGCAGATCATGACCTGCAAGGTCCCTGGTCGCTGCAGGTTATCGCTACCCGTGTGTTCGATTTTAAACATGCTCACCTCCCGTGTGTCAAGCCCATGAGAGTACACGGGCTCAACACAAATTGTTTCGGACTTATTCTTTGTTCATAGTTTTGTGTTGCACCGAATCACCAAGATTCTGTGTGAATTTTGTTCATTGACAATAAACCCCTTTCTGATTCTGTGCTGCTGCAATCAGCTGCGTGTCTCACTCTTGTATGCGTATTGGTCATAAGTTATAACTGAACATACAAGTCATACGTATGTTTAAAAATAAGACTCAGTTATGATTAAACTGTTTTTCCAAAGATTTAGCCATTAACCCTTCGGGGTCCGGAGCTTTTTTGGGTACCTTCAATTTTGCCCTGATAGACATTAAGAAATGTTTACCAGACCAATGTTGGGCATCTTTTTTTTTTTTCCACACACACACACACACACACACACACACACACACACACACACACACACACACACACACACACACACACACACACACACACACACACACACACACACACACACACACACACACACACACACACACACACACACACACACACACACACACACACACACACACACACACACACACACACACACACACACACACACACACACACACACACACACACACACACACACACACACACACACACACACACACACACACACACACACACACACACACACACACACACACACACACACACACACACACACACACACACACACACACACACACACACACACACACACACACACACACACACACACACACACACACACACACACACACACACACACACACACACACACACACACACACACACACACACACACACCGAGTGCCATAACAAAAGCACAAAATATACTATAACTGGAACCAACGCTGAACAGAAACCAAAAGGATTACCTGGGGGGAAGAAAGCAGACCAGAGTGAGTCTCAATGCAAACCATTTGTGACTCAGGTGTCACCAATCAGGCGGCCCCACCCCTGCCTGCCATGGGGAGCCTCCCACAAACAGGCACGGGAGGGCTGTGACACCCCCCCTCCTTAAAATGAGGGTTATACTCGTTCAAAAAATATTACTACTACTTACAGTAATGCGGACCACAAAAACGCTACCTTGATCTTCAACAGGTTGGTGAATGGAGCAACTACCATTGAAAAGTTTTTACAGAAGGATCGGTAGTACACAGCCAACCCAAGGAAGCGCATAAGCTCCTTTTTAGACGCAGGCGGAGGAAATAGCTTCACTGCCTGCATTTTTGCCTGTGGCTTTGGCACACTCACACGTTGCCAAGTTTATGGTCAACCTGGCCCACTCCAGCCGATTGAACAAGGCCTGCACTCTCCAGACATGCTCCTCCCAAGAATCAGACTAGACAACAACGTCGTGTAGATACACAGCACACCCTTCCAGCCCAGAGACTACACGATTCATCAGCCTCTGGAAGGTGGCTCGAGCATTCCGGAGTCCGAATGGCATCACTATGTAAGAGAACAAATCAGATGGTGTTATAAAAGCAGCAATTTCTTGTGCCCGTCGAGAAAGTGGACATGCCAAAATCCTTTTAAAAGATCAAATTTACATACGAATTTTGCAAAGTAAAAGTAAAATCTGGCTTTTTAACCAACAAACAAGGTGACGCCCAATTAGAATTTGATTGTTCAGCAATACCATTACTTAATATACTGAACCTCAGTCCAACTGTTGCTTCTTCTCCTCAGAAACCCTATAAAATCTTTGCTTAATAGGCTTAGAATTTCTGATGTCTGTCGTGCTCAACTAAATGAGTCAGAGTGTCAGAAAATAAAGCTGGATACTTCTTAATCAACTCAACTAACTGGGTTCACTTTTCAACATCTAGGTGATCCACTAAAGAACCAAGAACCAATTTTCAAAAGTCTGAGAATTCTTTAATCTTCCTCTCAAAATCTCATCTGAAGCTAAAGCTACCCCTTCTCCCCCCTCCTCAAGATCAAGACCACCAGGACTAGTGTCCCTCTGGTTAGAATCTCGAGTGATAAGCTTTCAAGAGATTCACATGATACATTTTGGAAGTTTTCCTATGTCCAGGAGTTTCAACGAGATAGTTTAGATCAGACACTTTTCGCCGGACTGTATAAGGACCAGAATACTTTGGTTACTTCTCCTTTTCAGGCAAAGGCAAAAGAGCTAGCACTCTGTCCCCCACTGCTGCTTCAGGAAAAACCTTTTCAAAAATTCAACGAAAAACTTGTCACTCTTCTGCTCTGCTATAAGTCCATCTTTAGAATTTGCAAGTTAGTTGGTAACTCCAGATTATCGGGCTGGCACTCTGCCTCCTTAAGCCGAGAAACAGCACGAGTAGTGACACAACTTGGGAAAACCTCTGAACTGTTTTCTAGGACCCCACCAGGAGAGGACACTGTATACTCCCTGAAAATGTTAGGCTTGCCATCTGCCCACACTTTACCACCAGCCAAATCATTCCCCAGAATCATGTGGACACCATCAACTGGGGTCTGACACCAACCACCACATCACCCTCTACCAAACCACACATCAAATTAACTTTATGTAAAGGGGATGAGAAAGGAACTAAACCCATTCCACGGATTAGAACACAACTTCCTGTATCTGACAGTTTGGAAAATGGCAACACAGATTCTAAAATAAAAGAATCTAAAAGCTCCTGTGTCCCTCAAAATCTTAATTGGAATTTGCAGATTCCCATCTGAAATGAATGCTGAAAACTCACCCAGGGTAGATTCAGTAGCTTTGACCTGTTGGTAGAGCTCACCCTGGTGGACAGATGTTGCAACAGGAGGAATTGAAACTGCCATCACAGCCGGCTTGAATTGTCCCGACTCTTTGGACTTAAGCACAGGACAATCTTTTATCCAATGACCCTCACCCCGACAGTATGTACAGGACCTAGCGTTAACTGGTCCTTTAGCCCCAACACTACCAACCTTTTGCTGAGGTTTTTGGAAGGGAAGCCCAGGAATTGGTGACTTGGGTTTTAGCATAAACGCACTTTTATTCCAACTATCCCAGTGCGATTCAAAATTACATTTATGGGTCAACACATATTCATCGGCCAGGATAGCTGCCTCACTGGGAGACTTTACCTTACGTTCATTAATGTATGTAGCAACATAATCAGGTACAGAATTTTTAAACTGCTCCAACACAATTAAATTAGACAAATCCTGTAAAGTATCCACCTCAGCAGCTGTAGACCATCGACTAAAGGCATTTGACAAATATCTTACAAACTCTGAATAAGTCTGTGAATCCTGTATCTTCCTGTAACAAAAATGTTGCCGATAAGCTTCTGGAACAAGCTCATAGACTTTGGAGGACTGCTGCTTTAACAGTAGCATAAACTTTGCTATCTGCTACACTTCGTGCTGAAAAAGCTTCCAGTGCTTTCCCTGTAAGTACACACTGTAACAAAGTAGTCATATCTATATCTGACCAGGCCCTAGCATCAGCAATGCGCTCAAACAAAACAAAGTACATATCTAGATCCGACTCATGAAATTTAGGTAGTAACCGAAGATTCTGTGAAACATCAAACTGAGGCTGCCTTTCAACCACTGGTCTATTGCCACTTCAACCTTTCCAGCTCTAGCTCCAGCTCTTTTTCTTTACAACCTAGCTCAAGCTCTTTACAACGCATCTCTTTACAGCCTAGCTGCATTTCAAACTGCTGCCTCTGCTGCTCAAAAGTTAACATGACTTTACTAGGCTGAAAAGCTGCTCCTTGACTGGCAACAGACTGAAAAAGAACACCAGCTTCCACAATACCTTGTTTTAATGAATCCCTAACAGTTTCCTTTAACTTCCTATCTGCTATACAAATTTCGTAATGCTCTGCAATCTCCAATAATTGTTCTTTTGTGCACAATTCCAAAGCTAATTCCGAAGGTGACTGAACAAAACTAGCCAAAATGGACATCTTGACAAAAAGACCAACCAAATTTAGACCAACTGCAAACTCACCTGCTGCCCAAACTGGGTTACTGATAGACCCCACTAAACTCAAAAATAAGCTAACTAACCTCCTAAAAACCTCCCGTGCAGTCTGACGGGAGGTTTTTAATCACCAGTGACTCTAAAAGCCACTGTACCAATGGGGCTGTAGGCTTCCTGCACATGCAGCCACCCACAGGATCCCACAGATGTGAACCCGAGCCAACGAAAAGGGAGAGGGAATAGGGAAGCTCTACCCACCTCGCTGCAGACTACAAAAAAAAAACAAAAAAACACCACGAGCCACTTAATGTCACTCGCTGATACACCTATCAGGGGAGGACTCTCACCAGGCAAAACCCGGCATAGGCCCAGATGTGAGCTGCAAACCAAAGTAGCACAAAAGACAAATGGTAACTGCTCTCAACCCCCCCCCAATTGGCCCAAACCTAAATTCCCCATACAAAACAAACAGTCTGGCAAATCAAAATAACCTACTGAAATTAATGTAAACAAAGTACAAGCTAGGTCAAACAATACCAAACTACAAATTCAACAAAAGTCAAAAAAACTAAATTTTAACCAGAATACTGACATTAAACAAGCACACAACTAAGTATCAATCTAACTCAAAATTAGAAGAGCCCCCACATGTAACAAGCCTAGCTCATTAGCATGCTACAAAACAAAGAAAAGTGTGGGGAAAATGAATACAAAATGTTCGGGCCGTTTAAGATAATTTATTACAACAAATTAACATAACAAAGTAACATGCCATAACTAAAGTACAAAATATACTATAACTGGAACCAACGTTGAACAGAAACCAAAATGATTACCTGGGGGGAAGAAAGCAGACCAGAGTGAGTCTCAGTGCAAACCATTTATGTGACTCAGGTGCCACCAATCAGGCGGCCCTACCCCTGCCTGCCATGGGGAGCCTCCATGGATCTATTATATTATCTGGATAGGGTACGCCCCCTCTGCCTCTGGCTCCAAATTGAGTAGTGGCCACTTTGCAGAATGCAGCCTTTTGGTCGGACCATTTCAGGAGTTCGGCCTCTAAAATTACCAAACATGCTACATTGTTTTTAGTCTAAAAATAAAATAGAAGGAATTTCACTCTTTAACTGTTTCTAAAATACTTTAAAAATACCTTTTTAACCTTCCGGTGAACGGTGTACGCGCACCGAGCGCGCACGTGACCCTCGTGAACAAGCCTCAGGAGAACATGTGATGGAAACTAAACACAAGCAGAAGAAAGTGACGAGACGAGACCACGATACACGTAAGTTGTGTTTGTATGTCATTCCTCACGTTTCACACATCGTTCCATATGAAGTGTAAAACAACGATTACACAGTTAACACAAGTTAACACGAGCTAACACGAGCTAACGTAAGCTAAAGTTTAGCTACACAAAGATGCAACAACACGTCGTGATGGCTCGTGCTTCTGCAAATAAATAACTAATTATTTCTCCTACTAAATGTTCTAAGAGACAAAAGGTTAAGCACAGATCAAGGAAAACTAGAGAAAGAAGGGAAATAAAGTGATGTTTGTATTATGTGCTATAAAAAAACTACCAATAATTCAAATATAACCTGCTGAAATGGGTCATATCTTACACATATAAATGTAAACGTATGTAAAAGTGACAGTGCTGTACTTACAGGGGCTGGGACTACATTTAAGGTTTTATTACCCATTTAATAATGAAGTGTGCTGTGTTTAAACAGCAAAGCACACGCTTGTTTTCTATAGGAATGTCATGGATTTACTTCCATGGAATATGTAGAGATTTAGCAAACATGTCAGTTATGTTCTAACTTCTAAGGTTTAAACTTATGCATAAGTAAATTACTTTTGGTTCTAGCTTTAAAAATTAATGTGAAAAGAGGAACTTTTGTGTTACAGAGCGAAATGTAAATCTGTCAATAACATATTCCATTTAACTCCGTTAAATATGCATAATATATCAATGTTTTAATGAGTATCTTTCTCATCTTCAGAGTGCTGACCAGTGAGTTTATTCTGTCTGTGCTGACCAGAGCTCTACAGGTCACTACAGGTCACTGCAGGTCACTACAGGTCACTGCAGACACAGTCATCTCAAGTAAACTCCTGACGACTCCAAAGCAAAAGGTATTTTGATAATAACTTGTGCCTCGAATCAGTACTTTGAATTTATAAAATGTCTGTTTTGTTATGACCAAAAAAAACTAAATGATAATTGTTCTTCAAAAGAGCCACTTCTGTGTCACATGTGTCTGTAAAACAGCTTCAGGACAAACATGTGAAGTGTATGTTATAAGACTTGTATAAATCTAATACATATGAAGTGTATGTTATAAGACTTGTATAAATCTAATACATATGAAGTGTATGTTATATGACTTGTATAAATCTAATACATATGAAGTGTATGTTATATGACTTGTATAAATCTAATACATATGAAGTGTATGTTATATGACTTGTATAATCTAAAACATATGAAGTGTATGTTCTATGACTTGTATAATCTAAAGCTGTGACATGTTCTGTTTGTCCCTCAGTCATACGATGGAGCTGAACGGAGGAGTTTACTGAAGTACAGAAGACTGTGTAGCCATGGAAACAAAGTCTTGTTAAATACTGAGATATTCAGTATTTAACGCAATAATGTCACATTCATGTGCATATAACTGATGTAAAAAGAGTGTTTATTTTACCATTATTAGTATTATTTTGTCTTACGCTGTTTTTATTTTATCTTTATTTTCCCCCTCCATTCCTTATTAAGGTATGAGAGGTTCTGTCTATAGGAGTTTTTGTTTATAAGAGTTCTTCTATTAAGATCAATCTATTAAGAGTGTTTTTTAAACTTCCTATAAGTGATCTGTCCTTTTCCTCTGTATCTACTGTGTTGCAACAACAAAATTTCCTCATGTGTGGACAATAAAGGAATATTTTATCTTATTCAGTTTGTTCCATTTGACTTATACAGGTTGTTTTATCATTGTTAATATTTTTATGTTGCACTGAATCACCAAAGCAAGTTCCACTGTTTGTGAATTCTGTTCTTTGACAATGGTAATACATTTTCTGATTCTATTAATGATGATGATAATAATGAACAGTACTACAGGACTCCAAAACCCCTTAATAAGGGACTTCCACATTCTAGCTTTAAAACTCATTGTAGCTTTAAAACTCAACTAAAACTGGCTAAAATCAATTTATCATTTGTAGTTATAATCAGATTTGCATTTATTTAACAAGTTTATTCATGTTCATTATTCTTATTAAATACATTAATAAACAAATGTGTTTTGTATTTATTAAAGATTGACATGATACAAAAATGACACAAAAGGAAACTGAATATAATTAAATACTGCTTAACTCAATTATGTAACAGAATCGATGGTTATATTTTATATTTCTTCTCATCTGATTAAAAAAAAATGCATATCGGCCAAATTATATTATGTAAATTAATAACTGAAAAGTTAATAACAAAATTAATACCCAAATCAAAAACTACAGAAAATGATGAGGACATTATTACACCTCTAAATTGTCATTAAACCGGACTTTTTATCTTAACACTTCTTTATAATTCTCTTAAATATCAGAGCTTTGCAACATGATACATGTATATTTATAGATGGATATAACAATTCATCATTATACGTTACGTAAACAGACTATTTCAAGCCGAATTATTCCAAAAGTCCGTGTTGACTGTTCTCAGTCTTTCACGCTGCTGTGACGTGCGCGCTCCCGACGCCAAAGCCTCACGGCGATGACGTCACAAAAGTGGGAGGAGATATACCAGTATTCAGGAAGTAATGCGGAACTAAAAAACTTTTTTGGAACCATGCGCCAATGAGCAGCTCCATAGGTTTCAATGGCGGCCATCTTGGCTTCTGGGGGCTTGGGAGCCTCCCACAACAGGCAGGGGAGGGCCGTGAAGTTTCTGTCCAAAATGTCCAAAATGACACAGAGAGCCACACCACAGGCCTTGCACTTCCATGGAGTGATGTTCAGAAGGAACTCTAAACCAGGTCCAACCCAGGACTAAACCAGGTCTAAACCAGGACTAAACCAGGTCTGAACCAGGACTAAACCAGGTCTAAACCAGGTCTAAATCAGGTCTAAACCAG
Organism: Eucyclogobius newberryi; assembly: GCF_026437365.1. Classification (NCBI taxonomy): domain Eukaryota; kingdom Metazoa; phylum Chordata; class Actinopteri; order Gobiiformes; family Gobiidae; genus Eucyclogobius; species Eucyclogobius newberryi. Next base: position 13,780,563 of record NW_027315724.1, on the reverse strand, counting down.
GACTAAACCAGGTCTGAACCAGGACCAAACCAGGACTAAACCAGGACTAAACCAGGACTAAAGCAAGTCTAAACCAGGTCTAGATTTGATCAACATGAAGTGTGTGCCTCATTTTGCTTCACAACAACTATTCTACTGACAATAAAATACTTGAAATACTAAAACTCTTCAAAACTATTCAAAAACAGCAGATATTCCTCTCGTTCGTTCTTTCTCTTTGACTAATTGTCATGTGACTGAATGTTTACATACTCGTGTGGATCCTGAACATCCGGGGTTAGCAAAAGCACACGTTTTTTTCAGTTCCTTTTTATCACAAAAGACGACAAAGTTATTATAATAAATGCAACGCGCGCAGAAAAGAGCTCATATTTTTCCGCACATTTTTAATGGAATTGAAATGATTATAACTTCGGTTTTACTCGGTGGATTTACACAAAACAATTACTCAGACGTAGCGTCAGGGCTTCCGCATGACGTCGACGGCAGCCGTCTACGTCACTTAGTTTTCATGCTGCGCGGTCCTAAAGCCGACCATGTTTCCAAACGCACCGGTGCGGGCGTCGACCCCGAAGGATTAATGTACATTCTAAAAAATGCAGGCAGGAAAAAAATAACCCTTTAAAGAATTAAAAAGCAGGTTTCATTAAAGTACTGGTAACTAACGGTACTCAGCCCTAGCCTGGGATGAGCGAAGGACAAAATTATAACATGGTGCGAAGCTCAAAGAAAACGTATGATTTAGCAGTTACAATATTGCACAAACTTTCATTGTTCTTCAATTCAATTCAATTCAATTTATTTTTGTAATGCCCAAAATCACAACAACAGTTGCCTCTGAGAGCCACAGTAAAAAACAAAATCAAGCAATGTCTGTGGTGGCGAGGGACGATGTTCCAGAGTCCTCTGTCCTTAGACCCTCCTTCTCGGCCAGGAAAAACTACAAAAAACCTACTTGGGAAAAAGTAGAAACTTGGGGGAGTTCCACAGTGAAGGGGGGATCTGACTCTTACAGACAGGAGACAGTGGAGCTGGACCCACTCAGGAGAACTAGTTCTTTAGGAGGAGAACCAGCTCTTCAGGCAGATGAAGGACCGTTCATACAAGGTAGAGACCGCTTAACCAGGAGAGGAGCATCTGGGTCCACAGGTCCTTGGAGTGAGAAAAAGAAAAGGCAATGAACAGTTTGCAAGTGGAATTAAATATAAAATATTGTTTGATAGAATAAGTAGTCAGATGGAGAGGATAGTGCTCAAGCTGCCATACTTTCCCCAGCTTAGTTGCTCCTAGGGCAGCGTAGCTAAAACTACGTAGCTGAAACCATAAGCAATTTCAAAGAGGAATGTTTTAAGCCTGGTCTTAAATGAAGGGACTGTTTCGGCATCTTTAACATGGACCAGGAGCTGATTCCATAACACAGGAGTTTGGTAGCTAAACACTCCTACTGTGCTTTTAGAGACTCTTGGGACCACCAGAAGGCCAGCAGTTTGAGAGCGAAGAGCTCTGTTTGGTTGATATAGTACTATAGCATCTTTGAGGTAGGATGGGGCCATGTTGTTCATGGCTTTGTAGGTCAGGAGTAGATTTTCAAATTTGATTCTAAACTCGACGGGGAGCCAGTGAAGGGACTCGAGCACCGGCGTAATGTGCTCTCTTCTTTTAGTTCCTGTTAGTAATCTTGCTGCTGCATTTTGAACCAATTGAAAGCTTTTTATTGAGCTTTTAGGACACGCTGCGAGCAGGGAGTTACAGTAGTCCAATCTTGACGTTACAAATGCATGGATACGTTTTTCAGCATCGCTTTAAGGCAGGATTCTTCTGATTTTAGCTATGTTGCACAAATGGAAATATGCTGTTTTACAGGCTTGATTTATATGTGCTTTAAATGAGAGCTCCTTGTCAAATAAGACTCCGAGGTTTCTTACAGTAGAACTGGAGGCTACACTGACATTGTCCAGTGTGACTATCGTAGATGTTTATGACCTCGTTTTTTTCAGGGTTAAGAAGCAGATAGTTAAGTGTGGGGCCTCTGGCACCTACATCACATTCTAACCTCTTCCATAGAATGTTGTGGTCGATGGTGTCAAACGCTGCGCTCAGGTCCAACAGAACGAGGATTGAGACCAGTCCATCATCAGCAGCTAATAACAAATCATTTGTGACTTTAACTAGTGCAGTTTCAGTGCTGTGGTGGGCTCTGAACCCTGACTGGAAAACTTCAAATAAGTTATTGTCCTGTAGGTGGCGACAAAGTTGTTTAAATATAACTTTTTCAATGATTTTAGAGAAAAAGGGAAGATTTGAAATAGGTCTGTAGTTTACCAACAGGTCAGGATCGAGGTTAGGCTTTTTCAAAAGAGGTTTAATGACTGCATGTTTGAAGGACTGTGGAACATAGCCACTTTCTAGTGAAGTATTTATTATATTAAGAATAGAGTCTATAATTAGGGGGAGAATGTCTTTGAGGAGTTTGCTTGGAATGGGGTCTAGGACACAAGTTGAGCTTTTAGAGGACATAATGGCTGAAGTTATCTCTGCTTGATCAACAGCTGTGAACCTTTCTAAATTTACTGATGGATTTATATGGGACATTAGTTTTACAGCTTAGTTCAGGGCTAATAGCGGGAGTAATTTCATCTAATTTATCTCTGATTGTTTTTATTTTATTGTTAAAAAATAGGAGGAAATCATCAGAGCTGAGAGAAGCTGGGATTGAGGGCTCTACTGCACTGTGACAGTTTGTTAGCCTAGCTACAGTGCTGAGAAGAAAAATTGTGCTACTTTTGTTGACTTCTATTAGATTTGAATAGTATCTTGTTTGGGCCTTACGCAAAGCTGCTTATAGGACAGTAGGCAGCTTTTCCATGCTTTTAGGGATTCTTCTGTGTGGGAGCGACGAAATGATCCTTCTAACCTTCTAACTCTTTGTTTATGTGAACGCAGTTCTTGGTTGTACCATGGGGAGGCACACTTTGCCCTAATGACCTTCTGTTTTAACGGAGCTGCAACACCAAGAGCAGACTTCAGAGAATTCATGGTCAGGTCGACAAATCGATCATTTACACTGGGACAAGAGCTGTTCTCAGCAGGATCATATGACATGTCACTGAACATTGGCTCTATTGTTTCTTTGAATTTTGAGATAGATTTTTCGGATATTGTCCTTTTAATAATAACTTTATTCTGTGGGGCTGTGGTGGATTCACTCTGTCACTGCATCCAACAGATCAGTTTGTGGATGCAAAACAACTTTCTCCAGCTGAACTCAGACATGACTGAAATAATCGTTTTTGGCCCACAGAAACAAAGAGAAAGTGTTAGCGGTCACCTCCAGAGTCTCGCTCTAAAACCTACGAACCAAGTTAGAAATCTGGGGGTAATAATGGACTCAGACTTGAATTTTAACAGCCACGTCAAATCAATAACATCAGCAGCTTTTTACCATCTAAAAAACATTGCCAAAATCAAAATATAGTGTCAAAACCAGATTTAGAGAGACTTATCCATGCATTTGTCTCCAGTAGATTAGACTACTGTAACGGCCTGCTCACTGGCCTCTCCAAACGAGCTGTAAAAAGCTGCAGTACATCCAGAACGCTGCTGCTCGGGTCCTAACTAGAACCAGGAAGTAAAATCACATTAGTCCTGTTCTCAGGTCTCTGCACTGGCTCCTGTGGCTCAGAGAATAGACTTTAAAGCAGCTCTGCTTGTGTACAGTGAACCCTCGTTTATCGCGGGGGTTACGTTCCAAAACGAACCCGCGATAGGCGAAATCCGCGAAGTAGAAACCTTTACAATGAAATACTCCATAAAACATTGAAGCTCACACGCGCCGCTCTCACCGGCCTCGCAAACTTCAATTTGGCAAGCGGTTTTACGTACGTGTACATATTAATCCATAACGTTATTGACACACAGGTAGAGAAGACGCGGAGAGACTGTTTAGCCAATCAGAATGCAGAACACAATGCATGATGAAAATCCGCGAAGCAGCGAGACCGCGAAAAGTGAACCGCGTTATAGCGAGGGATCACTGTATAAGTCTCTCCATGGCCTAGCACCAAAGTACATCTTGGATATGTTAGTGCCATATGAACCATCTCGGACTCTGAGGACCTCAGGGACCGGCCTCCTGCTGGTGCCCAGAGTCAGGACAAAACATGGGGAATCTGCATTTCAGTTTTATGCAGCTAAAATCTGGAACAGTCTTCCTGAAGATGTGAGACAGGCTTCTACTCTGACAATGTTCAAATCTAAGCTAAAAACTGTTTTGTTTAGCTGCGCATATGACTTAAAGGATTTTTTCTTTGCACTCTTCTCTTTTGTTTGTGATTTTGTTAGTTTAGACAATCAGTTGGATTGATAATTTTTAATTTAGTTAATTTTATTGTATTTCTGTTTCTGTAATTTCTTTGTGATTTGAATGCATTTTTCCTGCTGTGTGAAGCACTTTGAATTGCCTTGTGTATGAAATGTGCTCTACAAATAAACTTGCCTTGCCTTGCCTTTCTCATATTTGGACACGTGATTGATAGCATGAGGCTTTCAAATGAGTGAAATGCATTGTTAATTTTAGGGCTCATAAGTAGGCTTGAGTGTGAGATCACTGCCACACCACCACCTCGGCCTGTGCTCCTGGAGGTCTGAAAGTTAACATGGGTGGGAGGGGTGGACTCATTTAGTCTGACATAATAGCCTTTTTGAAGCCACGTTTCAGTTATATCGGTTAGATCTATGTTATAGTCACTAATTAATGAATTAACTAAAAGTGATTTGGAGGAAATTGATCTCACGTTTAGCAGTCCCCATTTTATGTGCTTATTTATTTATGTCATTTGTGAGTGTTATTTGGTCTGATGTCTGAAATAGTTTTTCTGAGGTTTGACTTTTTGGCATTATGTGCACGAGGGACACACAGTCTCTGTCTGCCTTGAATCTGAACACTTCACATGTGACAGAGCGGGCGAGAGTTCAGCGACAGAGGAGCATCAAACACTGCTGCTTTGCGCCCGGGGCTCATCCCTGGGTGGTCAGGGATGAGCCCCTGACCACTAAGGCTATCGGTCGAATTCCGAACTAATAGGGATGTACCCTCCGAATTCGGATGGATGCCATCCCTGCGTATGAGCCCGGGCTTTCCCCAAAATGCACTCCAGTTGTCAACAAAGACTACGTAGTTTTGAGGTCACCATCTAGATGCTGTTGAATGCTGAAAGATGTACAATACAGAATCTCTGAATCTCTGTCTACTCTGCTTTAAGAGCCTAATGTTTCCTTCGATGTCACCCATTCTGGCCCCTGGGTAACACCTAACGCTAGCAGCAGCTGGCAGCTTCACGTCTCTAACTATAGAACTTCCAATTACTAGCGTGTCACGAGTCCATTCAGCGGGCGTGTGATCGCTGAGGGGAGAAAACCTATTGTAGACGGGAAGCTCAAGGTGCACTATGGTTCGGCGTTTAGCATCTCGTTCCCTTCGAACTGTCACAAATTTGTCCCTATTCTTTTCCTGGTCTAGTCCCGGCTGCAGGGGAGACGCCGAGGGACTAGGCTCGGCCTTACAAGCACTGCTAATGCTACGCCCTGTAGCGCGGTCCAATAAACCTGATGCTACAACCTGGCTATAGCTAGACTTTAGCTCCCCTAAAGAGCGGATCGGAGCTTCTAACTCCGTAACCCTGGCCTCCAAAGCTACCACTACACTGCACTTCACGCACCTGACGTCAGAGAAAGAGCCAGGGTTCTGACTCGACATATGAAACTTGAGCAGGTAAAGGCAGCCATGATGCTAGCGGCTAGGCTAGTTCAGGCTGGAGCTAGAGAGTGAGGGGCGTTTTTAACCCACAAAATACTGAAAAGTGAGCTGTATGAGGCTCCGGATTGATTGTGTATATGATGCTAAAATAGTGTGTATAATTTGTGGATTAACGATAGAAAGTAGCGAACAAACAACTCTGAAAACTCGATACACTCACCCGGAAGTGACGTCTTTGTGCCAATCCCTGTAATTAGCTGTGTGTAGTGCAGTTTTAAATGAGCATTTTGCATTTCCATTCAAACACTCACATCCCAAGCTGAAAAAAAAATAAAAATAATAATAATTAATAAAATATAGCCGCAAGCGGCAATGATTGGCCCTCGCCACGCCGCCGCCACGCCGCAAGAGGAGAGGGCGCTAACGCGCCCATTTGTCCTTTTATTACGCCTACTGCTGAATCTGTGACGCTGTCACATCTTCTCCCCTTTGTTTTACCATCAAAAAGCAATTTTATTTTGAATTCTTGGCAAAATGTGCGGCTTTGCCGCACAGACACTGTGACTCTTTGAATGAAAATGTGGATAACTTTTGATGGTCCACACCTGAAGATGAGTCTCACCAAATTTCAGGTTAATAGGGCTGACGCCCTGGGAGGAGTTTGTGAAAGTCTAAAGTGTAAACATGTTCTGGCGATTTCCCCATTGGAATAACATGGAAGGTTTCGGTCATCGTTATGGCAACGCCATAACAATTATGACATGGGTCTCATTGACTTTTTTGATGGGGATGCTAAAATTGAGTTGTGTGTCAAATTTCATATAATTTCGCAAAACTAAACATTTAACCTCCATATAAAATCTGTAGGGGGCGCTGTGGCGCCAAATGAATTTATTTCACGTCAAGTAGGTTTAGGGCAAAGAGTTTAACAACTGATTCTAATTTGACGCAATTCGGACTTTATCCGCGCAAACGGCAGAAATTTTAAATATGGGAGATTTCTGAAATTCTAGCTACAGTTTGCGGCTTCGCCGCACAGAGACCGTGAGAGGTATCAATGTAATTTGGATAACTTTTGATGTCCCACTCCTCAGTAGCATTTTCAACAAATTTCAGCTTTTTAGGGCCAACGCCCTGGGAGGAGTTCGTAAAAGTACGACGTTTGGAAAAACTCCGAAGTCATGTTTAGCCATTTTTGAAGCAATATGGCCGACATTTGGTTGGGCGGACGGCGTTGCCGTAATAATATTTTTTACTTCTCTTGTCACCATCTACCTCTGCGCCAAATTTCATGATTCTACGATCAGATTTTTTTTGGGTCATTTCCCATCTCTCAATGCATTTTTGGTACATTTGGGGGCGCTGACGCACCATTTTTTTTTATTTTAGAAAAGGGAAATAGCCAGAATGTAGAGAGGCACGATTTTTAGAGGTGTGCAAATTTTTGTGACTTTTCGTCAATGTTCACTGGGTGAGAAATAGGGGGGTTGGTCCCGAGAAGAAGAAGAAGAAAGAATAATATTCCGATGCGAAAACAATGTTTCCCATTTTTCAAATATCATAAACTATACATTTTCGGAAAGCGCTCGCGCTTTCCTACCTCATGGTGTGGGTCCCTGGTCACTGACGGGTACTTTCGTTAATTTTGAGTGGGCTCCGCCCACTTTGTGTTTTTGGCCCTCAATACAGTAATAATGTTCAATTTTAGCATTACATGCTTATATGCACGGAACATGCAAGATATGGGGAACGTATTCGTGAGGTACTTAGCGCAAATGAGTGCTTTATATGGGGATGACGACCGCGAAGCGGTCGTCATCTCAATGTAAAGTGCTTGTTTAGTGCGGACTTTTGCACGGGCTTCGCCCGTTTACAACGGTAATGTTCCATTTTCCTACTACTAATTAGTATGCACGGGGCGTGCATGAGTGAAGGAGTGCGTTAGTGAGTGTTTGGAAGTGGGCGAGCGCTTCGCCCTCGATTTCGTGCGCACTACGTGCGCACTTTCGCAGCCGTGCTTCGCACGGCCTTACGAGATTAATAGGCCTCTCGCCAGCTTGTGGCGCTCGGGCCTAATAAATATATATATATATATATATATATATATATATATATATATATATATATATATATATATATATATAAAATCAGGATACAATGTTTTATTTTCTAAGCTGGCATCATGTATATTTTGATGGATTATATATTGCGGTTTAGGCACTGAGATTTATTAAAGACATACATTGTACTGTTAATCTCAGTCTCTCAGAAGAATTAAAGAACTGACTGAGGTGGCCGCCAAATATACTTAGAAGACTTGTCCCTGATGCTAGCCGCAGCCAAGCAAGCTACCAATCACAAATGTCAGTCACCCTCATGTGCAGTCCCGTGGCAGAACAGATCGACTGGAATGGAACAATCAGTGAAACTATGTTCATAAATGGCACCAGTTATAGCTTTTTGAATGAGAGGCAATACTGATATTACAGCATGAAATTCTTCTGAAGAACTTGAACAATAAATCATATATTGCCTGAGACGTGTGCATTAAACTTATGTGCTGTGTTTCTTTGGTTAAAATATATATAATGCTAAAATGTGCTGATAACTTAAAGGTGCACTTAGTAACATTTCCCACCTGTTTGTCACAATGGATGTTATATCTTCGCCTGGAATGTTCCACAGTATAGCATTTAACGTATCTATCTCAGGTATATTCAATTACAGGTGTTTTCATTACTAAATAAGAAATAATGATAAATATAGCCGCAATGTTCGGCCCTTGCCACGCCGCCCAGCAATGATAGAGGAGGGGGTGTTAACGCGCCCAACTTTTCCTTTTATTACACCTACTTCTGAATCTGTGACGCTATCGCATCTTCTCCCCTTTGCTATACATACAAAGAGAAAAGTTTGCGGCCACAAAGTCCGTGATTTTTAAAAGAAAAATAACTAAAACTGAAAAAAAAGAGAACTTTTGATGGCCCAGTCCTGAAGATGAGTCTCACCAAATTTTAGGTTAATTGGGATAACGCCCTTGGAGGAGTGTGTCAGCATGTTCAAATTTCAGAGATTTGGCAATTTTACTATTAGATTAACATGGGAGATTTCTGTCATTGCTAGGGCTATGCCGTAAAAAATGACATGGGTGTCTTCAACGTTTTTATTGACATGCCAATATAGAATTTTGTGCCAAATCTCTCAACATTTCGAAAAACTAAATATTTGACTCACCATATAACATTGTATTTCACCCTTAAGAGACTCAGGACACAGAAAAGATCATTTAGCAAGCTTTATTACGAAGGTTATTTGGCGCTCAGACCCCGGCGGAAGACCGGGTCATAGCGATCATGGGCACTCCATAATCTAATTGAATTAGATGTCTCTCCCAGGGCCTGGAGACTGGTGGTGGTAGAGAAGGTAGAGAGGATGATTAGGATGAAGGATGCAGAGGCAGAGGAGGGGAGGTGGTGGGTCGCAGTACGGTTTGAAGCGGCCTAGCCATCTGCCTGAGGGCTTAAATGCGACCGCCTGTGCGCTGATTGGGAGCGGGGAGGAGTGACTTGGGTGCGTTGATTGCGGATGGGGAGCAGGTGCGAGGGGCGATGATGCAGGCGTCCCCTGTCCTTACACCTTCCCTTCTTGGCCAGGAAAAACTACAAAACCTCCTATGTATTGGGCACCCCTGCTGTACACTATGCCAGGCACTTGGTTATGGCGCTCCATGTAGGCTTTCCCTGTCAGCATCTTACACTCTGTAGTTATGTGCTGGATTGTCTCAGTGAGCACAGCCTACACCTTGGGTCTTGTCTGGTGTGATAGATCTGGGCCTCTATTGATCTGGTGCTCAGGGCCTGCTCCATTAGTGCCTCTGTGCAGCCCTTCAGTCCAGGTCACTCTAGCCATTGGTAGGATTTCTTAATATCAGCCACTTCAGTTATGTTACAGTGGTACATCCTGTGTAGGGGCTTGTCCTCCCATAATGGTCCCCACTTCATCCTCTGTTCCCCATTGCCTGAGACATTCACTGAGCACGTCATCTGTTGGGGCCTTGTCCTTGATGTACTTATGGAGCTTGGATGTTTCATCCTGGATTGTGGCTCTCACACTCACTGGTCCGCGGCCTCCTTCCTTACAATTAGTGTACCGGGGGAAAAAGTACATTAAAAAACCTACAACTAACTAAATGAGTAACTATAAAATATGCTTGAGAGTGTACACTTGTGGGGTATGGTATTCAGTACGAGGGCAGAGCATTCTCAAACCACTGTAACAGAAGCTATTTTATTTTTAAAGCAACACTGTGTAAGGCCTCGGCCCCACTGCACACGTATTTTGCCTTCCACACATGTGAAACAAGCGTAGGTGCTTATCCCAGTCAATATACATAGAAGGTTTGTGTTTATTCTTGTATTTGTGCACTCACCATCAGCACAACACATTTCTGGGGCGTTACGGTTATGGATAGTTTGAAGGAGTTGAAGATTAGTTTTTAATACCAAAGCTTTTATTTTACACTGACTTATGTGAACACATTTTTTTTAACATCCAATCATCACCATGTGGTACACTGGAGCCACAGCCAGGGACAGCCAGGGACTCCAGCGCATTGTGGGCTCTGCTGAGAGAATCGGCTGAGCACTTACATTTCTACAGGACCTGTACATCTCCAGGACTTGGGTACGAGCAGATTGGATCACGGCTGACCCTTCTCCCCCAGGACAAGGACTACTCGAGCCACTCCCTTTAGGCAGAAGGGTACGGTCCATCTAGACCAAAACCACTAGAACAGTTTCTTTCCCTCAGCCGTTGGGCTTATGAACACTTAACCTGTTACCATCCACCTGCGCGCATTTTCCATATCTCAAATATTCTGTTACATCATCACTTTTATTCCCGTGGTCAATACCAGCAAGCCATACATCATTTTAAAACTTATTTTCTCAACAAAACGAATGTCATTGATTGACATTGAATAATATGCCCCCCAAGAAGCAATTGCCGATAGTTTGTGAGAAAGTCTCAACTTTTACAAACGCATGTCCTATCCGTTTGCTGTTTATGATGGACGAAACGGCTTTAATTCTGTACATTCTTGTACTCAGTCCGTCCGTAAAGATCCATAGAACAATATCCACTTGTATTTTTCCTGAAGTTATCCGATTTCGAGATATTGTCAAGTAAACAAAGTTTTCTTCTCTGATGATATTCAGGATAAAGGCTCGTCCAGCGCATTCCTCCGTCCATAACAAATGACCTGTTTGACTTATAAGATGGTGTTTGGCATTGATCTTTTCTTCTGACTGTTAGCTACAGAATGAGACCATCCACGGGTTTGTTTTCTACAGCCTCCGCAAAAAAATAATGCTCCGCTTCCAAAGTTTTTAGCCCTTAGCTAATGCTAGCGGTGACGTAGAAGACTTTGATTGACATATTATTCTAGCCAGGGGGTGGGACTAAGGCCTTATTCACACAGAATCGTCTGTATTCACGTGCGTAAAGGCTGTCAGACCCTAGATTTTTGGGCAGGAGGTGACTAGATTTTACGCATCACGTTTTCTGATTTTATTAGCCTTTTGAACGCACATTTTGTTAGATATATGTATTATTATACCAATACAAAAATAAAATAAAAATATTATTAATTTATTTTTTTCACCTCTATATGGGAAATTCATGGGTAAACTCACATTTACACATTTTCACATACATTGTTTTTAACAGTTATAATAGATATTAGTGGCCTACAAAACATCTAAATGTCTAACAGTTGGCACATATTTGGATCACTTTTTCCGAATATACTATTTGATACAAAAAGGTCAACAGCACCAAAATGCCTGTTCCTAGAGATCTGAAACTTTACACAGTTGTTGTCAATAAGATAAACAGCATGTACAGTGAACAGCATAAGCACACAATGAAGTATGTCATGCTCAGGACCATTACTCCGATGAGGGACCGACTCCGACGGTCCCTCATCTGCCTGAAGAGTGGGTCCAGCTCGACTCCGACGGTCCCTCATCTGCCTGAAGAGTGGGTCCAGCTCGACTCAGACGGTCCCTCTTCTGCCTGAAGAGTGGGTCCAGCTCGACTCCGACGGTCCCTCATCTGCCTGAAGAGTGGGTCCAGCTCGACTCAGACGGTCCCTCTTCTGCCTGAAGAGTGGGTCCAGCTCGACTCCGACGGTCCCTCATCTGCCTGAAGAGTGGGTCCAGCTCCAGTCTCCCTCGTGTCCATCTGTCCGTCTGTGAGAGTCGGATCTCTCCTTCACTGGAACTCCTCCAGGTTTCCACGCTTTTTTCCCAAAGAGGTTTTTTTGTAGTTTTTCCTGGCCGAGAAGGAGAGTCTAAGGACAGGGAACCCTGGGACATCGTCCCTCGCCACCACAGACATTGTCTGACTCCATCGCCACCACAGACATTGTTGATTCGGCCCTCAGAGTGTGATTTTGGGCCTTACAAAAATAAATTGATTTGATGATGATTACAAATTGACAATATTCAGGCGAGATTAAAAAAAGGATGTTTGTCATGTGCACATCTGCAGAAACTAGAAGGCCTAAGCTTTCTAATGATGCATCACACTTGCACGTGTGCTATCAACCACTCATTGCACTGTTCACTTGCACTACATCTGGAAATTTAACTGTACATTTTGTGTATATACTAAATCTATTTTTATCTTATTTGTACACTTAATTTGCTTTTTTTAATGCATGCCTAAGTAGGCACGAGCGCCACAAGCTGGTGAGGCCTATTAGTTCCGTAAGGCCCTGCGAAAGTGTGCACGTAGTGCGCACGAAATCGAGCGCAAATTGCTCACCCACTTCCAAACACTCACTAACCCACTCCTCCACTCATGCACGCCCCGTGCATACTAATTAGTAGTAGGAAAATGGAACATTACCGTTGTAAACAGCTGAAGTCCATGCAACAGTGCGTACTAAACGAACGCTTTACATGTAAAGTGCTCGTTTGCGCTAAGTAGCTCACAAATACGTTTCCCATCTCTTGCATGTTCCGTGCATCTCCCCATCTCTTGCATGTTCCGTGCATCTCCCCATCTCTTGCATGTTCCGTGAGTAAATGGGCGCAGCTCATTCACTCATTGTTGCTCATTCACTCAACAGCAGCGCAAAGTTTCAAAGTTTCAGTTTAACTTCCAGTTAAATCCAGACTGAAGCAGTCAAGCAGAGTCCTACTTCATACCTTCTGCATTGCTTTCGAAATGAGGAAAATATTACCTTTTAAAATTATTTTAATATGTGGTTTATATTTGTATTAATACATTTATAAATGTTGACTTCAAAAATACTTGCAATGACATAAAGCAGTCTGTCTCTTATTTCAACTTCCCTTATCACCAACAGGCAACAAGACAGAACCCATAGACCACCTTTCCTTTTCTCACATTATTTTAAGACAATGACAACAGCAGAATTACTGGCAGATGCTTTCGAGGCTAAAGTGGAATGGTGAAAGTCTTATGAAAAAACTTGCTCGTGTCGGCGTGCTCGTTTATGAACGAAAGGGCAAGAATAAAATGTTTAATCCCTGTCAGTACAGTTCTAATAAAGAGATAACAGAGCGCTTACCATCTGTCCCTATCGAATGTGATCGGCGACTTACATGGGCACTCCGGACGCACTGCTTTCCCTGCTCTGCTCGTACATTTATAACATTTCGATACAGGGCATAATATGAAGGGTGACGCCTCAGTATTCTTCCAGTCGCTGTTCTATCGCACAGAGATGTCCTTGGGCTCGTGCATGTGCGCGTGTGTGTGTGCGTGTGCGTGTGTGTGTCCAATCCGGACCCAGGAGTTTTAACATTTGTAAGCAGACCACAGCTAGGTAGCTCAGAGATCTATTGAGTTTTAAGATTAGCGGGGTCTACAACGCAGAAATGATTAGCAGAAGGACAGAAAAACAATAAAATGTAAAAAGGTTTAGAAGAAATGTTCTTTAGAGAGTCTCTTGTGGCAGGGGTAATCTGAGATTATGATACCACCATTCTCCTTCTGCCACCGGTTTCACTGCATGGGAGGTCCTGGCTTTGACAGTGAATGGACCAGACCAGAGAGGTTCAGTCCAAGATCTCCGAAGCACTTTCAGGAGAGCCTTGCCGGGCAGAGGTTCAGCCGGAGCCAGGACCCCCTCCTTGTGGATCTGGGTAGAAAGTCTAGATGCCAAGGCATGTTACTGACCCCAACAGTTTGTAGAAAACAGGAGAGGTGTTGACATTAGGATATCTTTCTGGAGAGATGGCATGGTTCTTCCAGTCAACAGTTCAAATGGGGTATGTCCCGTTGCCCTACAAACAGTCTGTCTTACTGTAAGCGGAGCAAGCGGTAATGAATCAAGCCAATTCATGCCAGCGATAGCTATAATTTTGCCAAACATAATTTTAGAGGGCCAGTGAAGTGTTCAAAATTTCCTTTGGGACTGGGGATGATAACAGTGCAAAAAGAGTATCGAAGGCCAAGCATGGCTTCAACATTTTGCAGCTAAACATTCTTAAAAGGGAACCAATGTCAGATTTGATTCGGAGCATGGATATGCTTCTGGAGAGAATGAGTCAACTAGATAATTTGCAAAGGCTAAAGCCATTGCTAGAGTGTCTGCGTTCTTGCGTAACAGGGGATCTTTGCTGTGGCCTTCAGGGAGCTTGCTCGGTGAAACTGCTGGGCTATTTGACCGCACCGCAGCTCTGCAGCCACGGCCAAAGAATAAAGCCTAAATAATAAAGTCTAAAGAATAAAGTCTAAATAATTACGCACTCATTAATGCCCCATTCATTTAAATGGGGAAAAAGTACTAATACTTTTGAAAATACTGCAAAAAGTACAAGTTGTTCAAATGTCAAAAGTAATAGTACGCGTAATACTGTGAAAGCGATCGTAATCAGGTATAACTTGTTGAAATCGGTTAAAGCGTTAAGGAGTTGAAACTGGCTAAATGGAAAATATAATAATAAAAAAAAAAACACAAAGATACAGACATTACACCATCCCAAAACAGCTAGTTTCAAGAGACTATGTGATGTTAATTATTTAGCAAGTAGTCACATTAAATTCAAGCCCGTATTTATTATGCAGAAGCCAAGGAAAAAAGAAAAACATGGCCGGTGCTAGCTTGGAATGTAGCGAGCTAAAGCGGCTAATGCGGCTAACAGTAAAAAAAACGAAGATACAGACATTAAACCATCCCAAAACAGCTAGTTTCAAGAGACTATATGATGTTAATTATTCAGCAAGTAGTCACATTAAATTCAAGCCCGTATTATAATGCAGAGTGCACTGAAGCAGCGTGTTAGCTTAGCATAGCTCCGTCTCTGCTCCGGTGCAAAAGTGATGAGGCTAAAGTGACATCACGAAACCACCTTAAAACACAGCGTTAAAGCAATACTTTAGAGTAAAAGTACCTCAGTTCCGTTGCAATGTAGTCCAGGGAATCATAAGCTCTGAAGAAAGTCTGGAGAAATGAATAATGTCTCTGAGGAGAACGCGTAGCTGCTGCTGAATAGTAGCCATGTGATTGGTGGAAAAAGATCAACATTGCGCTGGCTAGAAATAGGTGACGCCCCCCAGGAGAGCTGGAAAAAGACCTGAAAACTGCCCATTTTTAACAGCTTAATGCATATGTTTAAGACAACCAATAGTGTTATCTGAAGCACACAGGGGCTCCTTCATAACTTCAACTTGCACATTCTGCAAAAAAACGAAAATCACACATAAAAAGTAAATCTTATTTTGGCTTTATCTCAGTTTGGTCGGGGCCGACTTGTGGCGTTTTCTCCCGTGGCGAGTCACATATGTCTATAAACTCGGTGACCCGTGACGTTTCATTGATGTTCAGGGGGTCAAAAATATCCGAGTTGTGGCAGAGAGAATAAAGTCTAAAGCAGGAGTGTCCAAACTTTTTTTAGTGGGGGCCAAATACAGAAAAATAAACAAAGAGCACACTAGAGGTGACAAATTGACGCATGGATACTGTGTGTATTTCTAACTCACCTATGATGTGAAGAACATTGCACTCAGTGGGAGCAGTGATGCCGTCATGGCCGGAGCTCCATCCGTTATTACTCCACAGAGCTTGTCCCATTTAAGCCCCATCTATTAAAGTGTCGCTGACACAGCTTCAAAAATGTCTTTTTCCGCCGCTGTGCCTTTTAGGCTCATCATATCAAGCAGCTCCTCCGTACAGCAAAAAATATGATCTACTCCCCGCAAATAAATTAACAGTGGGCAATAAGTTTAGCGACTTCATAACTTGCTATTGTGGCGTTTTCCTGTATTTTGTTGGCACAAAAAAAACTGCTGTTGAGCTTGCAGGCTTGCTGTCATTTGCTTAATTTTCTGTGTTCGTTCGGCACCTGTGTACGATGTGTAGCTCTGATGTTTGGTCTCATAGTGACGACGGACATTATACTCTTTCATCACAGCAACATCTTCATTACAAATCAAACAGACACACTTTCCGTTGATTTCCCACCGTGTTTGAAATCTTCTACACTCACTTGCTATTTTGCGTTTTCTCGGTGCTGCCATTTCTGGAAACTTGCGGTAAAAGTTTTTCTTTACTTAGTTAAATTTCTATGGCTGGCTCCTAGATCCATACTGGCTCCATCTAGTGTTGAAACTGAGAAGTGCAACGGAGTTGTGCTCAAGCTTCTTGTGCCGGCCATATTCAATTATATTTTCAGAATTTGCTGCGGGCCAATAAAAACTGGGCACGGGTTTGGACACCCCTGGTCTAAAGAATAAAGTCAAAAGAATTAAGTCTAAAGAGTAAAGTCTAAAGAAAAAAGCAAAATAATAGTACTTCAGGTGTGTAAGAGTACTGGTACTAAAACTTTTGAAAATACTGCAAAAAGTACAAGTTGTTCAAATGTCAAAAGTAATAGCACACGTAATACTGTGAAAGTGATCGTAATGAGGTATAACTTGTTGAAATCGGTTAAAGCGTTTAGGAGTTGAAACTATAAAGTTGTAAATATAATAATAAAAATCACGAACATATAGTGTCTGCGTCATTACGCAGACACTCAATAAAAGTCAAAAGGAAACATTTGCCACAATCTCTAGTACTTATGTTGTAAAATCAACGGTATACAGCTCTAAGAGCTTAATAAGAGCTTTTCTATTAATGTTTTTTTAAGTTATCTGTTGTTTATTATTTACTTATCTACCTACATTGTGTTGCAATACTGGAATTTCCTCATTGCAGGACAAATAAAGGCTTATCTTATCTTATTTTCCGCTCCAGGCGATGTGGCAGGGGCAAACTTGCCCATATCAGGTTTCAGAGTGGCTTTTGGACGGACCATGGGCAGCGTCTAGCAGAGGTCCAGTGAGAAGAACAGGCTTCCCTTTGGGACCCCGCAAGAGGCCAGTCTCATCTTTGTCACCATCTAAGGCGATATAACCCGCCGCTCTCTCGGCCAGGCAATCTGCGGCCTCAGTGCCCCTGGAAACAAAGTCCTGTCCTCTGGTGTGGGCAGGGCATTTAACAAAAGCGATAGCTGAGGGCAACACAAGCTCAGAATCTAACCTTTTGAATAAATCTGGATGTTTGACTGGACCCTCTTTAGCTGTTTTGAAATAATTTCTTCTCCATTCTGCCAGGTAAGTGACTATGACGCCCACGGCGTAAGCAGATTCCAAGTAGATACTCACTGGTTAGTCAGCTGAGTCCTCAAGAGTTCCAAGATCTCTGCACATTGTGCAGATGGGCAGTCAGAGAGTGTAGAAAAAACACCAGTCAACAAAAGAATTTCTTTCAGCTTTAACAACAGCTGCGGCAGCAGACAGGTAGCCGTCCCGCTTCCTGAAACAGCAGCCATCAATAAAGAAAACTATGCATTCAGTCAGAGGTTTAAAAGAGAGGTCAGATCGTGCCTTGGTCAAGGTCTTAGTAAAAGAAACAAAGTCAGAGAGGTTGTCAGCCATGTTGACACCCTCCACAGAAAATGAAGTCCAGTCCAAGGTGGCAGTGTTCTTCATTCGTTTCTCATGAGTAAGTGCACGCAACGAGGCAGTGACCAACGTATAGTCGGGTATGAACAGGCGAGCCTCAGTGGCTAAGAAAAGAGAGCATGTCTCCACAGTCATGGGTTTAAGATGGGTCTGAATCATGTTTATATGTTCAGGAGAAATACAATTAACTACACTAGACACTGTTCATCCTGAGAACTTAACAGATCTCCTACAGCATTGTAGCTTCTTCTGAGAGATTTTAAAGCTTCAGCAAGACATCTTTGGTGGCAGACAGACTTGTTGAGACAGAGGGAGCCACCAGCAGGACATCATTCACATACTGCATCAGTATGACTCTGGTAACTGAAAGGTGGAAAGCACTTCCTTCAGCACCTGGTTAAAGATTCCAGGACTTAATTTAAACCCTTGTGGCCATCTAGTGTATTGCAATTTCGTGAAAGCAAAAACATGTTGGACCCCAGGAGACAGCGGGATGCAGAAAAAGGCATTGACCAACTCAATGGTGGTAAACCACGTATGAGATGGTTCCAATGTTTGCAAACTCCTGTATGGGTCGAGTACAGGGGGGGGGTGACTAGTTTATTCATTTTCCTAAAGTAACAAGCAGGTTTAAATTTAGAGGGGTCCATCTTAGGTACAGGTAGAATTGGAGTGTTCATGTTGGATGATTATAGTTCCAGCACACCAACAGCTCACAACCAAGACCATGTCTCTGTAACTGGGGGTAGTTCAGCGGGATGCCAATCAGTCCTAAATCTTTCACCTGATGAGCCGGATGAGACAGCCAGGGACATAAGTGGCATGCTACCTTCAGACATTCTATTCCAATTGTTCTTTGATCAGCTGCTACACATTATTTTCCTACCAAAATTTTATCACATGCCATAGTTTTAGTATGTACGAAAATTTTAACACCAAATTCAGATTGAAATACTTCATTATTGAACCTATCATAAAACAGAGTGCAATGGAGGGAGTCCGGTGGTGCGTGGCAGGATGCCAGAATGTCAATCCAGGGTCTCGATGCCAGGTACACCTTCTGTGTGTACGGTGTCGGTCAGGCGGGCCGAGTAAATGTCAGCAAATGTTTGTGTCTATTGGTCATGCTGACAGTCTCTTCCTTTAAGACCAGGCTTAAAACGTTCATCTTTGATATCAATTATGGTCAGGCAATTTAGGAACAGAAATATAGACCCAGTTTCAGCTACGCTGCCCTAGGAGAAACTTTGCTGAGGGAAGTATGGCAGCTTGAGCACTATCCTCTGCTTCTGACTACTTACTCTATGAAACAATATTTAATTCCACTTGCAAACTGTTCATTGCCTTTTCTTTCTCTTTTCCTCACTCCCAAGGACCTGTGGACTCAGATGCTCTTCTCCTGGTGAAGCGGTCCCTACCCCGTATGGACGGTCCCTCATCTGCCTGAAGACTGGGTCCAGCTCCACTGTCTCCCTCGCGTCCGACGGTCCCTCATCTGCCTGAAGAGTGGGTCCAGCTCGGCTGTCTCCCTCGCGTCCGACGGTCCCTCATCTGCCTGAAGAGTGGGTCCAGTTCCACTGTCTCCCTCGCGTCCGTCCGTACGTCTGTGAGAGTCAGATCCCCCCTTCACTGTGGAACTCTTCCAGGTTTAAAATTTTTCCCAAGGAGTTTTTTTGTAGATTTCCTGACCGAGAAGGAGGGTCTAAGGACAGAGGACTCTGGAACATCGTCCCCCGCCACCACAGGCATTGTTTAATTATTTTTTCACTGTCGCCCTCAGAGGCAACTGTTGTTGTGATTTTGGGCATTACAAAAATAAATTGAATTGAATTCAAATTGAATCATCTTTTGCGCATGCGCAGGTCGAGAAACTAATGAAAACAAAGTCACCTGTGACCTCTCTGTGACCCACGTGAAGCTATATAGTCACGTGACACCGAGAGCCAAGCCCCTTTTCTTCTCGCGAGCAACGCGGATTCCGAGGGACTTATCGCTCTGGCGGTCATTCGGGATTCATAGAACCGTAGTTACATTCATAACTTTTGTTCTATTTAATCCCTTCTGATCGCCAAAGGCGGTGCCCTAAGCATTGGATGACAAATATCAACAATGTCCCAAGAGGATCCCATAGGACAATACAAAATGTGAGATAAAACACGCCTACCTTACGACAAGGAAGGGTGCAGTCTCAGGATCCCCTCTAGGGGATGATGGTAAAGTCCAGGAGGCCGCTGCGCAAATTGCATCCAGGGGCACTCTACTCAAGGCCACCCAGGTAGACAGGCTTCTGGTAGAGTGGCATTTCACACCATCTGGAGGCTGGCGCTTCTGAGAAACATAAGCCTGCTCAATGGCCTCGACTACCCATCGGGCAAGGCGCTGTTTAGAAAGCGCTGGACCTTTTCTTGGACCATCATAGCACACAAAAAGGCAGTCTGACTTCCGAATAGGTGTCATGGCTCGTATGCACACCTCCAGGGCCCGGACCGGGCAGAGTGTGTTACAAGGGGCCCCAGTGTCAAACCGTGCAAGGCCTGTAGTTCACCGACCCGCTTACCTGAAGCCATAGCCAGGAGAAAGGCGGTCTTAAACAAAATCCATTTAAGATCTACCTGATCCAACGGTTCAAAAGGGGGGGTTTGTAGTGTGTCCAACACCAGGGCCAAATCCCAAGACGGGGCCACACGGCGTCTAGGAGGGTGAAGCCGCCTCGCCCCCTTCAAGAAAAGTGAAACCTGTCACTTCCCACTGAGTCACCATCAACACGGTCATGCCAGCAAGATATTGCAGCCACATATACCTTGAGGATCGATGGAGACTGTGCCAGTTTCAGGAGTTCCTGCAAGAACTCCAGAATGGTGGAAACCTGGCAGTGTACTGGATCCAGACCCCGCTTCTGGCACCAACCATTAAAAAGCTTCCATCGATTTGCGTACAACCAGCGTGTAGATGGAGCCCTTGCAATGGAGATTGTGTGTTCAATCTCCTTACCATACTCTGAGAAGGCCATGCCGGACCCCGGAGCGGCCACAGCCCAGTTGGGAGAGGAGATCCCTCCTGTGGGGAAGGGGTCTCGGGGAGCCGCAGCAGAGGCTGTGCAGCAGCGGAAACCAAACCCTGGCCGGCCAAAACGGAGCCACCAGGAGAAGGCTGTGTCCCCCTTGACCCTCATTAGGGTGTGTAGGAAATGCATAGAGTAGAGTTTTGGGCCAGTCGTGCGCCAGCACATCTTGGCCCAGAGGACCGTCACTGTCCATCAGGGAAAACCATAGGGGGCAGTGAGTCGCTTCTCTGGAAGCAAAAAGGTCGACCTCTGCCCTGCCGAACATTCCCCAAATGTTGTCTATCACTTCTGGGTGAAGTCTCCACTCCCCAGGCAGTGGACACTGACGGGATAGAAAATCCGCCGCCACATATAGAAAATCCGCCACCACATTCCGTGGGCCGGGAATGTAGGACGCTCTAACTGAGAAAGTGGGGTGCAGCCCACACAAGGACCGACCTGGTGCCCACCAAGTGGTTGATGTGATGAACCACCGTGGTGTTGTCGGAGCGAACCATGACATGTCTGCCGCGCAGAACTGGAAGGAAGTAGTCCAACGCCAAGCGCACTGCCATCAGCTCTAGCACATTCATGTGCTCTCTGCTGACTGGTGGAGACCATGTTCCTTGTGCAATGTGTCTTTGCCATGTCGCACCCCATCCTGTGAGAGACGCATCGGTATGCACCATCTCCGTCGAGACGGAATGGAGCCTAAAGGAACACTCTGCTCTATCCAGGACCTGTCTCGCCACTGAAACAGGGACTCGAGACACCGGGGTGACACCTGCACTCGCCGGCGCCTGTGAACGGCCCGTGCGGGATTTAAGTGCAGGCTGTTGACCCAGATTTGCTGTGATCCCTAAAAAACAGTCTCCTGGGCAGGGACCAGGTTGCTCTTTGCAAGATTGACCCGCATACCCAACTGCCTGATGTGGCCGAGGAAAGTTTGGTTATCTTGAACAGCCTGGTTGTAAGTGGGAGCACAGACCAGCTAGTCGTCCAGGTAAGGTAGTATTTTTAAACCGCGTGCCTGAAGGGGAGCCAGAGCTGCAGCAACGCATCTGGTGAAAACCCTCGGCGACAGAGACAGATCGAATGGAAGGACTCTGAATTGGTAGTGACGACCTCGAAATGCTAAGCGCAGAAACTGCTGGTGGCATGATGCAATTGGAACATGAAAGTAGGCATCCTTGAGGTCTATGGAAGTGAACCACTCGTTCGGAGATATTGCCTGCAACATCTCCGTGGTTTTTAACATGTGGAATGTCAGGGTTTTTAAAAACACATTGAGACCTCAAAGGTCCAGAACTGGGCGTAGATCGCCAGTCTTCTTTGGCACCAGGAAATACCGGGAGTAATAGCCCTCTGGATGTTGCAGTGGGTCCAAAGGCACTATTGCCCCCTTGTCCAGTAAAATAGATATCTTCTGAGTCAGTGCCAGGGCCATGGCCGGGTTGTGGATTACGGTCCACTTGACCAGGCCTGGTACAGGAGGCCGATGGCGGAACTGAAGGCGGTAACCCCGGGAGAGAGTGCACAACACCAACGTCCTGGACCACCTCCGCTCCACCATGAGCTCAGCCATGGACCCGCTGCAGTTTGCATACCGGCCTGGCATCGGAGTGGAGGACGCCGTCATCTCCCTGCTGCACCGGTCTCTCTCTCACCTGGAGAAGCCTGGCAGCTCTGTGAGGATCCTGTTCTTTGATCTCTCCAGCGCCTTCGACACCATCCAGCCGCTGCTCCTGAGGGACAAGCTGGAGACGGCTGGTGTGGAGTACGATCTGGCAGAGTAGACTCTGGACTACCTCACAGACCGACCCCAGTTTGTGAGAGCCAGGGACTGTGTGTTTGACACTCGGACCTGCAGTGTGGGGGCGCCCCAGGGCACCGTCCTCGCGCCCTTTGTCTTGACCCTCTACACTGCAAACTTCAGACACGACACGGACAGCTGTGTCCTGCAGAAGTTCTCTGACAACTCTGCCATCATCCGACTCATCACGGACGACGATGATGCGGAGTACAGGGGACTGGCGCAGGACTTTGTGGACTGGTGTCAGCGGAACCACCTCCTCATCAACGCGGGGAAGACCAAGGAGATGGTAGTGGACTTCCGCAGACGCCACTCCACTGCCCCCTTACCAGTGAACATCCAGGGAAGGGACATTGAGAGAGTGGACTCATACAAGTACCTGGGTGTTCGTCTGAACCACAAACTGGACTGGACCCGTAACACAGACGCACTGTACAGGAAGCACTGCCAGAGTCGGCTCTACCTCCTGAGGAGACTCAGGTCTTTTGGAGTGACAGGGCCACTCCTGAAGACCTTCTACGACTCTGTGGTGGCATCAGCCCTCCTGTATGGTGTGGCCTGCTGGAGAAGCAGCATCACAGAGAGGGAGAGGAAGAGGAAGAAGCTGGACAAAGTTATCAAGAAGTCCAGCTCCGTCCTGGGCTGCGCATTGGACAGAAGGGTCCTGGCTAAATTCACATCTATGCTTGACCATCCATCCTGGAGTCTCACCCCCTGCAGGACACTCTGTCCGCTCTGGAGAGCAGCTTCAGTGAGTGACTGATCTACCCTCGCTGTGTGAAGGAGAGGTTTCGCAAGTCTTTCCTTCCTGCTGCTGTCAGACTTTATAACAAACACTGCTAGCCCTTAGTACAATACTGACTTAACCATGTGCAATACCGTCATATTCATGTGCAATTACTGTCGTACTCACACGCAATGTCACATTCATGTGCATATAACTGATGTAAATAGAGTGTTTATTTTACTACTATTATTATTTTTATTATTATTTTGTCTTACGCTAGCTGTTTTTATTTTATTTTATCTTTATTTATTTCCCCCCTCCATTCCTAATTAAAGGTTGAATGGATGATTTTTATGGCCGAAATCTGAGTCTTATTTCCTCGTGGCGTGGACTGCCGATTAGTTCTGCCACGTATCAATCATAAAATGTACCTACCGCTCACCTGCAGCCGCGTGTGGCTCGTCCCACGTTTCCGCGTGTCTAAGCGCATTGATCTATCATAATATAGTTCCCTCTGTGTACGGGGCAAAATGAAGACGGAGAAAGACTGTTCAAGCTGACTCTGAAGTAGACAGAAATCTACGGGAGACGAGAGATGCGATCCGATCCGTTGCGCTGATAAACAAACGCACGTGTGTGTTGTATCAGTTCGTATGGGGAGTGGGCATGCACAGTTTTGCCTGAGTTCTCAAATCGCCGAAAAATCGTCCATTGCGCCTTTAAAAAATGAGAGGTTCTGTCTATAGTTTTTGTTTATAAGAGTTCTTCTATTAAGAGTGTTTTTTTAAACTTCCTATAAGTTATCTGTCCTTTTCCTCTGTATCTACCTGCGTTGCAACAATGAAATTTCCCCATGTGTGGACGATAAAGAAATATCTTATCTTATCTTATCCTCCTCTTCCACGGTGAGGAGCCGGTTGCGGGCAGGCTCGCACCCAACGGTCAGTAGATCCACAGCGATAGCATGTTCCTTCCTCCCATCGTTGATCAGTCTGAAATCCTCGACCACATCTTATTCCACCTTGAGCTCCTCCAAAGCCTCCTCTGAATACTCCCTTAAAACCTCAACCTATTTTATGTAATTTGTCTTTTAGATCTTTTACTTTAATTTTTAGTAACTGTTCCTACAATTTCTGTTTCTCTGATTTGTCACCTTCTTCCTTGCTACGGTGTTGAGTCAAAGCGTGCACCACGTGTCTCCTGAACACATCTATCCACTGAGTTAAACACTTCTGGTACCATTCTTCTGGTCCATCAGTGGGAGTCCACGGTGTGAGGCTGAAAGTGCTGGCGGCCGGATCAGGATGTTTCCCTAATCGTTGTATAAAATCTTTGAGCCCAAAGGCCAAAGGGCGCATTATCTGGTGCTCCACATAGTCTAACTATGTTTCTTGAGCTGTTGGATTTCATAGCTACTGCAACAGTGACCCATTATGCCCCTGATTTTGTTGTTTTATGGCGGTTGACATCCAAGTGTTGCATTACCGCCAGACTTTATTTCTTAGACTTTGTTGTTGTTGTTGTTGTTGTTTTATGGTGGTTGGCATCCGAGTGTTGCATTACCGCCAGACTTTATTCCTTAGACTGTTGTTGCTGTTGTTATTGTTTTATGGCAGTCGACATCCGAGTGTCGCATTACCGCCAGACTTTATTCCCTAGACTTTGTCGTAGTCCTAAAAGTTCCTCTTCCAGTGCCCTGACTTCCAGTGCTTTGACAAAGCCCAAGAGGTCATGAGATGCCTTAGTTATTGTATCCTATAGAAGTTCTTCCTCCCCTCAGACTTTGTCGTAGTCCTTAAAAATTCTCATGCCCCTGATGTTGTTGTTGTTGTTATTTTATGGCAGTCGACAGCCAAGTGTCGCATTACCGCCAGACTTTATTCCCCAGACTTTGTCGTCGACTTTGTCGTCGTACTGCATCCACCTTCACCTGACTACCAGACACCTTCTTGACCGCATCCGCGTAGGATATGCCTTGAGAGGCTCTAACTTTTTGCACCTCAGCAGCCCTCTTGCTGAACACGCATCCCCCGTAGGCAGAGCTATGCTCTCCCCCACAGTTACAGCACTTGAGTTTTACTCCTTCGTCACACTTCCCATACTCGTGGTCTCCTGCACATTTACCACACCTCTGCTTCCCTCTACAGACCGCTGCAAAATGCCCAAAGCGCTGGCACTTGAAGCAACGCAGGGGCGGCGGAACATATGGGCGTACGCCATAGCGCATGTACCCAACGCACACCACACGAGGCAGGATCTCACCTTCAAATCTAATCATTATCGACAGGCTGTCACACCTTACCCCATCCCGGGTCACCTTCAACCGCCTAGCATCCACCACCTTAGCTCCAGTCAAATTCTCCTTTATGTCATCCACAGATGTCGTCATAGGGACGCCTACGATAACTCCCCTGACCGTGCCTCTTACAGCATCAGACACAAGAATGTCCTTCCCACCCAGACACTTAGCTTCAATCGCCTTCCTTTGCTGAGCCACGTCCTTGCACACGACCAGCAGCGAGCCATCCCTAAGGACACTCGCATGCTTGACCACTGCCACAGCTACAGTCAGGCTCCTTGTCAACGCCATCGGATCCCACCCCTTAAAGGACGCATTATCGTGCGCGAGCTTTATGAACACCTTACACTCTGAACTCACATCCCCGATATCTGCAACCCCCCCGCCCTGCTCCTCACTGAGAGTCCTCCATAGACGAGCAAGAGGACGCCCTACGCTGCACAGGACCAGTGGCTCCAGGGGAGTCCTCCCCGCTGTTCATATCGTCACCGACCAGGTCACTCCTCCTCCTCCTCTTCCTCGTCATACGGACCGAGGCGTTCCTCTATGTTGCCGTAATATCCAAACAACGCTCAATAATCCACCGTCAGCGTGTATCTTCTGTTGTTTTGATCCCAGTTTGAGTGTATCGCGGCTGGTATCCCCAGCAGCCAGCTATGTCTTATAGATCTTTGAATTGGAATGTTTGGAAACCTCCCAATCCTCCACTTGTCCACCATCAAAGGCATTTGGAGCATAGTAGGTTCTGGTTCTGTCCGACCTGACTTTCTCTTTTCCTTCTTTGACTTTCCACTATCTTTGTTCACCTGTTTGTTTCCCTGTATTTTGAGCCGTTGTTCCAATTTCCATCTTTGTTCCGGGGTCAGAGTCGCCGTTGTCTGTTTCCTGACTGGAGGAGGACGACGTGTGTCCCCTTTGTTTCTTACCTGTTGGGTGTTTTTTCTTAGTCGCTGATTTCTTCAGTTCCTCCCACATCTCTTTGACCTGGTCCTTTTCGTCTTGGTCCAACATCTTCTCCTCTCAGTGTTCCCGCTCTTCTTCTTCTTGTCTAAATTCCGTTTCTCCAGAGCTTCTCATGTCTGACGCATTTCTCTTCCCCATGTTACCTACCTGAAGTGTCGATCTCATGTCTCCATTCCCTCTTTTTTTTCATCTTAAGTCGGGATTCTTAATCTTTTTTTGGTTTTGTTTTCAATTATGTATTTATTTGTTTGCTTTATTTGTTTGTTCATTTATTTGATTGTTTGTTATTTATTTGTTCATTTATTTAGAATTTATTTTTCATCCAATTGCATATTTAAATTGTTTATCTTTTTGACTTATATAGTTTTTTTCATCATCGTTCATTGTTTTATGTTGCACTGAATCATCAAAACAAGTTCCTATGTTTGTGAATTCTGTTCCTTGACTCGTCTTTAGCTCTCAAGGGAGGGCCAAAGCTCCGCCAAGCACAAGCCCCCTACTTTTTTTCTCTCCCTGTTTTTATGTCTGAGCCTGTGTTCCCTCCCACGTGCGATACTCCTCACATGCACGCGCGAACTCCCCATCCATGCTGAAATCAGTAACTTCCACACCTTAGAAGGGACCTACTCACTCGTTTTTTTTTTTATATCTATTAGCTAAATTGGCCATTATTTTACGCTACCAAAGCGTTTCTTGGCTACCTCAGCTGTTATTTTCACGCTACTACAGCGTTTCTTGGCTACCTCAGCCGTTATTTTACGCTACCCCACCGTTTCTTGGCTAACTCAGCCATATGCGACTACCGCAATCGTCTTTATCTTAATGACTACCCCAGCCATGTGCGACTACCACACACACATCGTCTTTTTACGCTTCCAAAGCGTATGTCTCCTTTAATATTTTGCGCATGTCTCCTTTAATATTTTGCGCTACCAAAGCGTATGTCTCCTTTAATCTCTTCATATCTCTCTCTGTCTAACCGTGTAAGTCGCCTCCGTCTGTTACTCTGTATTGTTCTTGCACCACTCTTGTCTAAATTTGGATAGATTAGCTTTAACAAATTTACACAATCATGTCTAGCAGATCTCGGTGTGAATGCGTAGAAATAAATTTGACTCTGTTTAATGTGGACAACTTTGGTATATATACAACAGGTGTTGTCCTTACCTTTTAAGTTGTTTGGGTGCACACTTCTACGCGACACTCCTTTCCGCAGTTTAGTCCCAATCTTTCATCACGTCGGGGTCACAAAGTTGTCGGCGTGCTTGTTTATGAAAGAAAGGGCAAGTTAAAATAAATCAAATGTTGAATCCCTGTTAGTACAATTCTAATAAAGAGATAACAGAGCGCTTACCATCTATCCCTATGGAATGTGATCAGCGACTTACACGGGCACTCCGGACACATCGCTTTCCCTGCTCTGCTCGTACATTTATAACATTTCGTTATAGGGCGTAATATGAAGGGTGAAGCCTCTCTCAGTATTCTTCCACTCGCCGTTCTATCGCACAATGTCCTTGGGCTCGTCTGCAGCTTTCTCCTTATCTAGGAATGTGGTCTGTGAGGCCCCTTCAGTTTCAATTCAACTTAAAATGACTAAGTTTAATACAATCTAGCTAAGTTAATATAGTTGGTATTCCCTTATTATATCAAAGTACAGTTTTAATACAATCTAGTAAAGTCAATATATTTGGTATTCCCTTCATTTGCCATGGCTGTGGTTTCTCCCTGCTCTGTGTGGCACAGGCCATGGCATAGACACTTTGAACACAAGCACTTATATTGATATAAGCCTACAACATTTATGAAGGAATTGACTTTTGTAGACTGTGCATCACAGTGCATGGAGCCACGCCCACCACTCACATCGTACTGAGCAGGGCTTGAGACCTGAGATGATTGTTGTGTAGGTTTCAAGAACAATGTTTGTGTTCAAAGTGTCTATGCCACAAGTTGTGCCATCAGTGGAGGGAAAAGCCACGGCAAGACAAGCAGAGTGCAGATTTGTAGATTTTCATAATTCCACTCTGCCTTGAAAAGCAGGTAACTCTTATGCGGTCATTATCTTAAAATAGTGGAAGAGAATATAAAGCAAAGCTTCTCAAATCCCACAAATAACATAAATATTTACTGTATATACAGATACAGGAAAAGTCTAACAGTTAGATTTTTTAATCTATCTATGCAGAGAAAATAGATTTGAAATCCCATCAAGCAGTCAAAATGATGGCTCTGGGAGTTCTAGTGTTAATTGGTCAACAAGTAAACCCTAGTCTTCTTTTTGAACGTTCAAAATTCACTTTCCAATTTTGCATTTTAACATTGTGAGTGGGACCTAAGACGTAGTCGGGCATTTGTGCACCACTGCTGCCGTGAATCGCACAGCTGGGTCTAACTCCATAAGCAGCTCTACAAAGTGGCACCACATTAAGTTTAGCTTCCTGAGCTGTATGGATAAGATTCTTTGCATATAATTGAAATTGGCACTCCTCTTGTGCCAGTTTTTGAGTATTCATGGCTTCAAACTTCTTCATGACTTGCATTTGTTGCTGTTGCTGTAAGAGTTTTTCATGAATTTGTTTTCTGTGGAACTCTTGTAAACTTTTTTCCTCTTCTTTCTTCTTCTCAGCCATTTGGTGTTGTTTCTCTGCATAGATTTTGTTTGTCTCCTTGATGGACCGAAGCATTTCCTCATGTTCCTGTTTTATCTTCTCTTTCAGTCTCTCATTTTCTTGCCTAATAGACTGTCTGTGCACAGCCATGGACTCCAGCATGGCAGCTTTCCTCTCCCTGTCTTTCAGCTGCATTTGTGCTACTCGAGCCTCCCACTCAGCAACAGCTCGTACAACTTTCAGCTCTTCATTTTTAGCGCGCTCTTGCTGGTTATTAACATATTGTTCCAAGACCCTCTCTCGTTGGATTTGGGACTTTCTTTTTATCTTCTCCTCTTTGTCCCTCCATAACATTTCCCTTTTTTCCTTCTCTGAGAGGAACAGTTTTCTCTTTTCCTCTTCCATTTGCTCTTTTTGGGCATTTCTAATTGTCTCTAACATTTTATTGGCCAGATGCTCCTGGTGTGCTTTCATGTGCAGATCTCTCACTTCTTGTTTTCGTTCCCGCTTTTTGCTTTGTTTACTAAACTGGAGCTCATAAAGTTGCAGTGTTCTTTTTGTTTCTTGTTGCCTTAGTTTCTTCTTGTATTCTTCTTTCTCTAACTCATTTCTCTTAATTTGATTCTTCAGTTCCTTCACAAAAGTCAGTGTCTGCGCTTTCTTTTGACGTGCTCTCTCTTCTTCTTGTCTTTTATATTCATCTTCCCTGGCCTTGGCTGCATCTAAGAAGGTTTTTTCCTCATCTTTGGCAATTTTCTTGATGCGCTGCTTGTATTCAATCTGTTCCTCCCTTTCTTTGAGCACACGTGAAAGCAAGTATGCGCTATGTAGGCCTTTGTACCGGTCTGTTTGATAAGCTAGCTGAGTCTTAGCCTTTTCCAAGGCCTCCTTTCTCTTCTCCTCCTTGTATTTAGCCTCTTTTATGTCAAGTTGCTTTCTTTTCTCCTCCTCAATCTGATTCCGAATTGTCTTTGCCTCTAGAGTCTTCTGCCTTTGCCCTGCTTTAGTGTTGTCCCAAAGCTTGACCACTTCTTTTGACTGCAGGTGTCTGGCTTCTCTTCTTTTTTTCTCTTCAATCCTGCATTCTTGTTTTCTGTCAACATTTTTTAACAGGTTTTGAATCCTCATTGATTCAGAATTTGATAGGACTTTATGCAGACCTGGTATCGGGGGTTTTGTGCCTCTCTTGTCCGAAGACATGGAGTCAGGTGGTTCACTCTTTCTCATCATTTAGGACTTTTAGTTGAGGTATTGGAAGCTGAAATCAGATCCTGAGTAATGCTAATATATTCTCCAGGAAAGTGCACAAGAAAAGTCAAACTTCTCTTTTTGCCCACACTAGTTGAAATACACCAGTTAAAGATGACCACATGTGTTGTTGTTATTGTTATTATTGCTTTTGGTGGCTGGGAGCCAAAGGTGCATTTACCGCCATCTTCTTTACTTCTTATTTGGTGTTTTATGGCGGTTGGTATCCAAGTTGTTGTTGTTGTTGTTGTTGTTTTATGGCGGTTGGCATCCGAGTGTTGCATTACCGCCAGACTTTATTCCTCAGACTTTGTCGTAGTCCTCAGACTCTGTCGTAGTCCGTAAAAGTACTCCTTCCATTGCTTTGGTGTTACAAAGCCCATGAGGTCATGATATGTCTTTGTGACTAGAATAGTTGTTGTTGTTTCAGAGACCAACCGGCTTTATTCCAGGGAGACTCTTCTTCATCTTCCTCTCCTTCTTTGACGTTCGGTGCTTCCACCGTACAGCGTTAGGCTTCATTCTATAGGCTTTAATATGTCCACTGATGTCGCTGCTTGGTAGCCGTGCGTCTACGAGACTGGGCGAGGACAGGAGACCACCCCCACCCCCATCTCGTCACTCTGATCACTCTGACTCCCCACAAGCAGACCCCCATCACTCCGACTCCCATTTAGCGCCTTTAGCCTGTTTTCTATATCTGCCCAATCAAGCTCCTTTGTTCTAAGGAATCTCCCTGCAGCTTTAGCAATGATCCTGATCCTTTCAGTTCTGCTTTGAGTCTGAGCAGCACAGTTTACAACATCCACCATAAAGAGTACAAAATCCTCTCTATCCACAACCAGGGTATTCTCATTAATTCTGGAACCTGCACACTTGGGACCTCCACTCTTGAAACCTTCACACTTCTTGGGAGCCACGCTGGCCTTTCTCATTTCGCCCTGGCTGGGAGCAGCGCTGGCTCCTCTCTCTGTATTTACTCTAAACTCGTTACTTGAAACTTTCTTGACTGCATCTGCATAGGATATACCTTGAGAGACCTTTATTTTCTGCACCTCAGCAGCTCTTTTGCTAAACCTGCATCCCCCGAAGGCAGAGCTATGTTCTTCCCCACAGTTACAGCACTTCAGTTTTGCACCCACGTCACACTTCCCATACTCGTGGTCTCCTGCACATTTACCACATCTTTGCTTCCCTCTACAGACCGCTGCAATATGCCCAAAGCGCTGGCACTTAAAGCAACGCAGGGGCGGCGGAACATATGGCCTGACGCTATAGCACATGTACCCAATGAACACCTTACTAGGCAGGCACCTCCCTTCAAGTGTTACCATTACCGACAAGCTGTCACATCTTACCCCAAACCGGGTCACCTTCAAACGCCTAGCGTCCACCACCGTAACTCCAGTCAAATTCTCCTTAACTTCATCCACAGACGTCGCCGTAGGGACACCTACGATAACTCCTCTGACCGTGTTTCTTTCAGCATCAGACACAAGAATGTCCTTTCCACCCAGACGTTTAGCTCCAATCGCCTTCCGTTGCTGAGCCGCGTCCTTGCACACGACCAGCAGCGAGCCATCTCTAAGGACACTCGCACTCTTGATCACTCCCACAGCTACAGTTAGGCTCTTTGACAATGCCACTGAATTCCACTCCTTAAAGGATGCACTATCCTGTGCAAGCTTTATGATCACCTTACAGTCTCTGCTCTCACCCCGGATATCAATAGCTTCAGCCTCATCCTGCTGCTCATTCCCAGAACCCTCGGACGAGCTAAGGGACTTTTTACGTTTCCGGGCACGTGCAGGCAGAAAAGGCTGCTCCTCCACGCCGTCCAGAACGTCTTCCATCCCCGATCCACTCTCCTCCGCCATCTCCCGTCTCTCCAGACCGGGTGTTGAGCAAGGTCTCAGACTTTGTCGCAATCCTTAAAAGTTCTTCTTCCATTGCTTTGGTGTTAGAAGTTCTCCTTCCCCTCAGACTTTTTTGTAGTCCTTAAAAAGGTCTTATTCCATTGCTTAGGTGTCACAAAGCCCATGAGGTCATAACATGTCTTTGTTTTTGTACTCTAAATGGTTGTTGTTGTTGTTGTTGTTGTTGTTTTATGGCGGTTGGCATCCAATTGTTGCATTACTGCCAGACTTTATTCCTGTGTGGTACCGCCCACGGTTTGTTGTGCGGTACCCTAGCAATGGCCTCTACTCAAAGAGTGTAGGTCTACCCTAGAATTACGACGTCATCAAGCAACAACACAACAGATCATTGAATCTGGTTGTCACAGCGACACAATATTCTAGAAGGAGTTTTAATGAGTTGGAATTCTATGTTGAACTTTGCTATTTAATGCGCAAAAAGAATAAAGTCTGGCGGTAATGTAACACTTGGATACCAGCCACCATAAAACACCACAGAAGAAGAAGAAGAAGAAGAAGAAGGTTAGAATACACTTTTCAGGTATTTGAAGGGAATATGATTATATTTCAGATTTTAATAAACAGTCTGACTCCAGTTACCCCTACCGCTAAAAACATGTGCAATAGTATTGTTAAACGGTTCCTGTCTCAGTTCCCTGACCGTGGTTGGAGGACACAGGGGAGATCTGTCTTTTTTGACATGATAATCCTGGGCGATTTTAACCAGGGAAATCTTAGCCATGAACTACCGAAGCACAGACAGCTTAATAAAGTCCCGACCAGAGAGCAGAACGCGTTTGATCACTGCAATACAACAATCAATAACGCCTTCCGTGCTGTGGCCCGAGCCATGCTGGGCTCGTCAGACCACGTCATGGTTCATCTGATCCCCACGTACAGAGAAAGGCTGAAGCTCTCCAAACCTATAGTGAGGACTTCTAAGAGGTGGACCAACTAGGCAGTGGAGGAGCTACGTGCGTGTTTGGACATCACAGACTGGGAGGTTTTCAGAGCTGCCACAGACATTTTGGATGAATACACGGACACTGACGTCATACATTAGATTCTGTGAGGACAGTGTAACCCAGGTGATTTTCTACTCCTGGACGTCTCTGCCACCGTTTTGCCTGCCTGGTCCGTTCGCTTCATTTTTGCCTGCCTGGTCCGTCTCTGCCGACCTATCGCGAGACTTCGCACACGTATCGCTAGATTTGCGGCGCTAAGCTCTTTAAAACATGGCCGCGCGCTGTTGTTCGGGAGGAGTGTGGCCCTCGAGGTTGTTAAGCGGCTGCAGATGCCTCTGCCTGTGATCTTGTGTTTTGTTTGACTGATTATACTTAAAGTGGACCTGGCCAGGTTCCAGAACTGGATGGCGAGCTAAAGAAACCAGAACGAACCGAGAGAGTGCAAACATCTGCCGGTGCGGTAGGAGGCACTGCAGCCGCTCCCCACACATACATTATATCCTACACAATATCCCCAGCTAGTGGATACACTGACTCTGAAACCCTTGGAATATATCTGTGGATTATATTTTTGTGGACTGAGCTATGCAGCACTGTACTTGGAACTTTGTTAACGCGTTGAACTGATTAAGTTCAGAAATATGGACCATTATTCTAATTGTGCACAACTGTAAATATTGTATATATTTGTCAATCACTGTAAATAACACCACTCAGCGCTACAAGCATTTTGTCAGTTGTTTCATTGAATACACCTCATTTTCCTCCGAGGGAGGTGTCGAGAGCTAGATCCCAGTACAACACGCGTCTGGAGAAGCAGTTCTCGTACAACAACCCCGCCTCTGTGTGGAGTGGGCTTCGGCTTCTCACAAACTACAAGCCCAGAGCCCCCCCTTCTGTAGATGACAGAAAACTGGCCCAACAACTAAATACTTTCTATTGCAGATTTGACACCCCCTCCCCCACTGTGGCCACCTCTGCTATCCCAACCTCGGTCCCTCCCACCTCCCCCACCCCTCTCTCAGTTCAAGAACAGGATGTATGCAGACTATTTCGCAAATCCAACCCGCGAAAAGCTGCTGGACCAGACGGTGTCACCCCGGCCAACTTAAGACACTGTGCAGGCGAGCTAGTCCCTGTCTTCACTGGCATTTTTAACACCTCCCTGAAGTCATGCCATGTCCCAGCCTGCTTCAAGTCGTCCATCATCGTCCCTGTCCCCAAGAAGCCCCGGATCACTGGACTTAATGACTACAGAACTGTGGCACTGACGTCTGTAGTCATGAAGTCATTTGAGCGCCTGGTCCTCCTCCACCTAAAGTCCCTCAACTCCCCCCTGCTGGACCCCCTGCAGTTTGCCTACAGAACCAACAGGTCTGTGGATGACGCTATTAACCTGGCACTCAACTTCACCCTGCAGCACCTGGACTCCCCGGGAACCAGGGAGTCCAGTAAATAGATGAAAAAAAAGCTTTGATGATTATGTTGTTGACGATTTGTTTAAGTTACATATTTAACTAGATAATGTGCAATGGCTTCAGCTATTGCGAGTGTCTGCATTCTTGCATAAAAATACTACACGTGTGTAGTAAAGACTTTATTCTTGTTAGACTCGAGCCATGGAATGGAATGTTCATTCCATGGAATGCTCGAGTCTTGTTTTTCCCCTGGGGGCACCGGGCCGGGCCGTGTGGATCCACGCGGCAAGCTCCATTTTATTCGAGTTTGGGCCAAGCTGATCACGTCTATGTCCCCATGTGTGACTTTCATCGATGTTCAGGGGGTCAAAAATGCCCGAGTATGAACATGAAGAATAGGAATGATAGGAAATATAGCCGCAAGCGGCAATGATCGGCCCTCGCCACGCCGCCGCCACGCCGCAAGAGGAGGGGGCGCTAACGCGCCCCAATTGTCCTTTTATTGCGCCTACTGCTGAATCTGTGACGCTGTCACATCTTCTCCCCTTTGTTTTACCATCAAAAAGCAATTTTATTTTGAATTCTTGGCACAATGTGCGGCTTTGCCGCACAGACACCGTGACTCTTTGAATAAAAATGTGGATCACTTTTGATGGTCCACCCCTGAAGATGAGTCTCACCAAATTTCAGGTTAATAGGGCTAACGCCCTAAGAGGAGTTTGTGAAAGTATAAAGTGTAAACATGTTCTGGCGATTTCCCCATTGGAATAACATGGAAGGTTTCGGTCATCGTTACGGCAACGCCATAACAATTATGACATGGCTCTCATTGACTTTTTTGATGGGGATGCTAAAATTGAGTTGTGTGTCAAATTTCATATAATTTCGCAAAACTAAACATTTAACCTCCATATAAAATCTGTAGGGGGCGCTGTGGCGCCAAATGAATTTATTTCACTTCAAGTGGGTTTAGGGCAAAGAGTTTAACAACTGATTCTAATTTGACGCAATTCGGACTTTATCTGCGCAAACGGCAGAAATTTTAAATATGGGAGATTTCTGAAATTCTAGCTACAGTTTGCGGCTTCGCCGCACAGAGACCGTGAGAGGTATCAATGTAATTTGGATAACTTTTGATGTCCCACTCCTCAGTAGCATTTTCACCAAATTTCAGCTTTTTAGGGCCAACGCCCTGGGAGGAGTTCGTAAAAGTACGACGTTTGGAAAAACTCCAAAATCATGTTTAGCCATTTTTGAAGCAATATGGCCGACATTTGGTTGGGCGGACGGCGTTGCCGTAATAATATTTTTTACTTCTCTTGTCACTATCTACCTCTGCGCCAAATTTCATGATTCTACGATCAGATTTTTTTTGGGTCATTTCCCATCTCTCAATGCATTTTTGGTACATTTGGGGGCGCTGACGCGCCAATTTTTTTTTATTTTAGAAAAGGGAAATAGCCAGAATGTAGAGAGGCACGATTTTTAGAGGTGTGCAAATTTTTGTGACTTTTCGTCAATGTTCACTGGGTGAAAAATAGGGGGGTTGGTCCGAAGAAGAAGAAGAAGAAGAAGAAGAAGAAGAAGAAGAAGAAGAAGAAGAAGAAAGAAGGAAGAAGGAAGAAGGAAGAAGAAGAAGAAGAAGAAGAAGAAGAAGAAGAAGAAGAAGAAGAAGAAGAAGAAGAAGAAGAAGAAGAAGAAGAAGAAGAAGAAGAAGAAGAAGAAGAAGAAGAAGAAAACAATGTTTCCCATTTTTCAAATGTCATAAACTATACATTTTCGGAAAGCGCTCGTGGTGTGGGTCCCTGGTCACTGACGGGTACTTTCGTTAATTTTGAGTGGGCTCCGCCCACTTTGTGTTTTTGGCCCTCTATACAGTAATAATGTTCAATTTTTGCATTACATGCTTATATGCACGGAACATGCAAGAGATGGGGAACGTATTCGTGAGCTACTTAGGGCAAATGAGTGCTTTATATGGGGATGACGACCGCTTCAATGTAAAGTGCTCGTTTAGTGCGCACTTTTGCACGGGCTTCGCCCGTTTACAACGGTAATGTTCCATTTTCCTACTATTAATTAGTATGCACGGGGCGTGCGTGAGTGAAGGAGTGTGTTAGTGAGTGTTTGGAAGTGGGCGAGCGCTTTGCGCTCGATTTCGTGCGCACTACGTGCGCACTTTCGCAGCCGTGCTCGAGCCTAACAAGAATAAAGTGTTTACTACACACATGTAGTACTTTTACGCAAGAATGCAGACACTTGCAATGGCTTCAGCCATTGCACAACATCTAGTTGAGTGTCTGCGTGATGTCACGCAGGCACTATATGTTCATGTATTTCACGTATTTTTTATTATTATATTTTCCACGATTTTCCATTTAGCCAGTTTCAACTCCTTAACGCTTCAACCGATTTCAACATGTTATACCTCATTGTGATCGCATTCGCAGTAGTACGTGTGCTATTACGTTTGACATTTGAAAAACTTGTACTTTTTGCAGAATTTTCTAAAGTATTAGTACTTTTTCCTCATTTATGAGTGTCTGCGGAATTCTTTAGCCTTTATTCTTTAGGCTTTATTCTTTAGAATTTTGTGACGGAGCCAGTCGAGCGAGAGAGAGAGAGAGAGAGAGAGAGAGAGAGAGAGAGAGAGAGAGAGAGAGAGAGGGGGGGGAGAGGGGGAGAGGGAGGAATGGAAAATATAATAATAATACAAAATTGTGACATCACTCTCAATACAAGAACATAGTGTCTGCGTGACGTCATCACGCGCAGACACTATGTTCTTGTATTGTGGAGAGGGAGGGAGAGGGAGAGAGAGAGAGGGAGGGAGAGGTAGACTTTATTCTTTAGAATTTTGGGACGGAGCCAGTCGAGCGAGAGAGATAGAGAGAGGGGGGGAGCGGGGGAGATGGGTGGAGAGGGAGAGAGAGAAAGGGGGGAGAGGGAGATGGGGGGGAGAGGGGAGATGGGGGGAGAGGGGGAGACGCAGACACTCCAGCAATGGCTTCAGCCATTGCAGATTTTCTAGTTTAGACTGTTCTCTTTCAAACCAATGGAATTGTGAGGGGAGTAAGTGCCACAGAACGTTGGTTGCCTGGCAACGGAAAATTGTTTTGTTTAAAAATTACATTAAAATGAATGGGGCAGTCAAAATGACTGCTCTGGGAGTTAAAGGTAAAACTTCTCAAATCTCACTTAAAACATATGAATAAATATTGTAAATATAGATACAGAAATAGATTTTTTAATCCATCCATGCAGAGTGAAAATACTTAAAGATCCCATATCATGCTATTTTTCCCATTTCGTTGTCTACTCTAAGGGTGTATTTGATAATAATAATAAGTGTTGTGCAACACCCATAACATAATAGTTATGAAATATCTTGGACCCCGCTCACAAACCCGGAAATGCAGACTGCTTAGTTTGAGATTCGCCCCCACCTTTGCAAAGAGCAATCCGCCTTCCCCGCCCAACCCGTGACGTAGTCTCAGCATGGAGACGGTGGGAATGTAAGCTGAGGCCGAGGCGTGCGCCGCTACACATCGCATGACACAGGGGTACACGGGAATGCCAAATTATCAAAGAATAAAAGCAATAAACACATTTCAAGCACTTGCACAGTCATCATAATAAATGAAAAACATCACAAAACAATGTAATGACAAACGCCTCATCAGAAAATGTCCGTGAGTCGCACATGTACATGTAGCTTTTACTTACAGCTCTCGCGCTCCATCGTCTTCTTTTACCGTGGGAATAGCTCCAGCACTGACATTTAACTTAGTTGTAGGTTCCACACCACAAGTCCAAAGATTCACAAAGCTCTGGGTCTCTCCTCCAGCGTAGCGGACCGGGCTCTCATGTCCAACATCCAACGTAAAACTAACTTCACCGCGGTGGCTCACCCCGCCTCCCGCAGCGATTTCCCCGGGCTCACCACCGCCTGCCTCCGCAGACCCTGGGAATACTTTGCTTTTCGTCCGCGTGACTTCAGTGAATTGTCGTGGGCAAACAAAAACACCTGAAATAAACTCCAGACACCTTCCACGTACTGTGTCCTCTTTCGGTAAATTAAACAGTGTAGAAACATATTTACAGCCAAAACCACATTTTCTCCAAGAAGACATGGTGAGCAAACAAGAAGTCA
Organism: Eucyclogobius newberryi; assembly: GCF_026437365.1. Classification (NCBI taxonomy): domain Eukaryota; kingdom Metazoa; phylum Chordata; class Actinopteri; order Gobiiformes; family Gobiidae; genus Eucyclogobius; species Eucyclogobius newberryi. Next base: position 13,741,669 of record NW_027315724.1, on the reverse strand, counting down.
CCGCGGTTCCTCTCCCCCTCAACGCGGAGGTGGGGGGGTAGGGGGGAGGGGTGCGTGTTACAGGTACAGAGTTTTTTCCTGGAGGAGGGGCTGGATGACACATTGCTATGGTTGTGACGCGTTGCTGTGGTTAAGGCCCGACCGTTTGCACAATATGGGACCTTTAAAATCTCATCAAGCAGTCAAAATCATGGCTCTGGGAGTTCTAGTGTTAATTGATCAACAAGTAGGCAAGGCAAGTTTATTTGTAGAGTACAATTCGTACAGAAGGCAATTCAAAGTGCTTCGCACAACAGGATAAACAAAATGCATTAAAATCACAAAGACATAACAGAAATCACAAAACCTTAATTTCTATTCATTAAATTAAAAAAAATTGCTGACATTAATCATACATTTTGTCTGTGCTTACTGATCTGCCAGATGGAAAACCAAATATATTGGACCACACTTGCAGGCACTCCAGACACTCTTTCCCATATGTATTTGACATTTCCAGCATGACAGGTGTCTCTGGGGTGGTCTACTTTTAGATAGATTCTTTCCCATGTTTGACCATTCCTAGACGTCAGTGCATCAGTGGTGGCTGGTCCATTAAGGGCAATGTCAATCAGCCAATTATGTCAATTTTTGTGTTTCTAAAAACAATATAATTTGTTCAGAATTATGTTATATTCTTATTAGTTTAAATATGTAAATGAATAATATATATATACAGTATATAGGATACTTTGCGGTCTGTTGCGTGTCGTAGCCTGCGTCTCTTTTCAACGTACGTTGCTGGGTACGCTGTTTGAAAATCACCCATGAGCCTGGTAGAAAAGCAGTGGGAATCTTTAGCCAATCAAATCCCGAGAAAAATGACTACGTCATTATGGGAGCCATAGTAAAACTGTCTGAAATGGGAATTTTTTTTCATTGCCCATTTAAGCGTAGTGTTTACACCACGGAGCTACGCTGTTTACGCTGGAGACCCATCATGGTCAGGGCAGCATTAAAGGGGCCTCCACATCTTCAAAGTCTATGTAAACGTGCGTCAAGCACGTAGTGCGTTTCCCGCGGCGCGATTCCTTTGTTTTTGCGACGCGATTGGTGCGTTTTCTTACGCTCTCGACGCTTTGAGCGCGCGTATGAGGCGACCAAGGCGGCCAAAGCGGCTGGCGCGACATGTTCTGATTTGTTCAAGTTTCTGCAGCAGATGCGCCGCAGCAGCCAATCAGAGATGACGTGCTACGCACAACCCGGAAAAAGACCCAAAACAAACCCCGCAAGATAAAAAAAATCCTTAAAACGCAGCAAATCATATTGACTAAACTCTGCTCACCTCTGAAGTATATGCGGGTCCCAGACGGGCCCCATCGCCTCCGCTTTTTGACTTTGTAAAGTTAATAAACCAAAGCCATGGTCCAACATTAAACTCCATTTACACCATGAGAAAAGCAATACAGCACAACTCCTCCACTGAGCATGTGCGCAGGACGACTCGGACGCACGTCTGCTGCTGAGTGTATTTTACGGATGTGAGTCCGGGGCGTCGAGAACGCGCGTCTGGTGCGTTTGTCTTTCAAATGTACACCCTCTCAAATTCTGCATCGGGCGCGATTTGGCTTCCGCGGTGTGTACGTAGCTTTAGGCTTATGTATGCTCCTCTGTCAACTCTACACGGAAGTGCCACACGCCTTGTTTTCCGTGTTTACTTTTTAAAACTGCTTCTACAGACGTCTGTGCTGAAAGGTATGTTTAAAATGATGAACTGTTTGCTGCCTGTGAATAAAATCTATATTCATGAAGAAGTGAAAGCAGCTGATTTCTTATCAATCCAAGCCGATCAGACATCTGATGTGTCGAACCAGTGTAGCACGTGTGCTCCGTTACCTTGACTGAAAACACACCAGACAGGAGTGGTTTTTTTGGATACAGTGAACCCTCGTTTATCGAGGGGGTTACGTTCCAAAAAGAACCTGCGATAGGCGAAATCCGTGAAGTAGAAACCTTTATTTTTTTACAGTTATTATACAATGAAATACTCCATAAAACATTGAAGCTCACGCGCGCCGCTCTCACCGGCCTCGCAAACTTCACTTTGGCAAGCGGTTTTACGTATGTGTACATATTAATCCATAACGTTATTGACACACAGGTAGAGAAGACGCGGAGAGACTGTTTAGCCAATCAGAATGCAGAACACAATGCATGATGCAAATCCATGAAGCAGCGAGACCGTGAAAAGTGAACCGCGTTATAGCGATGTTTCACTGTAATGCCAACCCTGAACTTCTATTCTAAAATAGATGCTTTGGTTAATAGAAAACACATGAAAGAATGCTATAAATGACATGTTTTTAAGAAAAAAATGTCATACGGCAACGTTGTCTGAGATGATTACATATTAAAATGGAAAATAGAAAATACATGTAGTCCAGGTTAACCAATGGCAATTGTTGGTGTTTTTTTAATTTTCTCTTAATGCAGTTATTGCTACTATGCACTATAAGGTGCAGTATCACTGAGCTTTTTGTTTCGCTGTATACAATTGGATATTTATTAGTGTCAAATGTTATTTTATGTCAAATGTATTTTCTCACAAATGGTATCTGGCTCTAAGTCATAGTAATACCATTACAAAGTTTACTTCATTCATTCAGTTGTAAATGTGTATTTAAAATGTGTATTTATAGTCAATGTAAAATATTCACTTTTGGACGTAAAAAAACAACGAAAACACAGTAATGTCGAATAGCCCCCCCTATATTTGCAGCCACCACTGCAGCGCGCTATCTGCCTCTGCACACGTCTGTGCTAAGCGTAAGTATCTTTTACGACTCTCTTGTCGACGCCTCCACCTTATGTGTGGCGCTTTTTATCTTTAATGATGGACCCAGTCTCATCTACCCCCTCCCTAGATTTAGCTTTCGCTAAACTAATTGTCCCAGACAAAACTTGACCAAAGCTTTTTGTGTTAAAACTAAGTAAACCCTAGTCTTCTTTTTGAACGTTCAAAATTCACTTTCCAATTTTGTATTTTAACATTGTGAGTGGGACCTGAGACGTAGTCGGGCATTTGTGCACCACTGCTGCCTTGAATCGCACAGCTGGGTCTAACTCCATAAGCAGCTCTATAAAGTGGCACCACATTAAGTTTAGCTTCCTGAGCTGTATGGATAATATCCTTTGCATATAATTTAAATTGGTACTCCTCTTGTGCCAATTTTTGAGTATTCATGGCTTCAAACTCCTTCATGACTTGCATTTGTTGCTGTTTCTGCAAGTGTTTTTCATGAATTTGTTTTCTGTGGAACTCTTGTAAACTTTTTTCTTCTTCTTTCTTCTTCTCAGCCATTTGGTGTTGTTTCTCTGCATAGATTTTGTTTGTCTCCTTGATGGACCGAAGCATTTCCTCATGTTCCTGTTTTATCTTCTCTTTCAGTCTCTCATTTTCTTGCCTAATAGACTTTCTGTGCACAGCCATGGACTCCAGCATGGCAGCTTTCCTCTCCCTGTCTTTCAGCTGCATTTGTGCTACTCGAGCCTCCCACTCAGCAACAGCTCGTACAACTTTCAGCTCTTCATTTTTAGCGCGCTCTTGCTGGTTATTAACATATTGTTCCAAGACTCTCTCTCGTTGGATTTGGGACTGTCTTTTTATCTCCTCCTCTTTGTCCCTCCATAACATTTCCCTTTTTTCTTTCTCTGAGAGGAACAGTTTTCTCTTTTCCTCTTCCATTTGCTCTTTTTGGGCATTTCTAATTTTCTCTAGCTTTTTGTTGGCCAGATGCTCCTGGTGTGCTTTCATGTGCAGATCTCTCACTTCTTGTTTTCGTTCCTGCTTTTTGTTTTGTTTACTAAACTGGAGCTCATAAATTTGCTGTGTTCTTTCTGTTTCTTGTTGCCTTAGTTTCTTCTTGTGTTCTTTCTCTAACTCATTTTCCTTAATTTGATTCTTCAGTTCTTTCACAAAAGTCAGTGTCTGCTCTTTCTTTTGACGTACTTTCTCTTCTTCTTGTCTCTTATATTCATCTTCCCTGGCCTTGGCTGCTTCTAGGAAGGTTTTATCCCCATCTTTGGCAATATTCTTGATGCACTGCTTGTATTCAATCTGTTCCTCCCTTTCTTTGAGCACACGTGAAAGCAAGTATGCGCTATGTAGGCCTTTGTACTTGTCTGTTTGATAAGCTAGCTGAGTCTTAGCCTTTTCTAAGGCCTCCTTTCTCTTCTCCTCCTTGTATTTAGCCTCTTCTATGTCAAGTTGCTGTCTTTTTTTCTCTTCAATCTGCTTCCGAATTGTCTTTGCCTCTAGAGTCTTCTGCCTTTGCCCTGCTTTAGTGTTGGCCCAAAGCTTGACCACTTCTTTTGACTGCAGGTGTCTGGCTTCTCTTCTATTTTTCTCTTCAATCCTGCGTTCTTGTTTTGTGTCAACATTGTTTAACTGGTTTTGAATCCTCATTGATTCAGAATTTGATAGGACTTTATGCAGACCTGGTATCGTGGGTTTTGTGCCTCTCTTGTCTGAAGACATGGAGTCAGGTGGTAGAATTTTTCTCATCATTTTGGCCTTTTAGTTGAGGTATTGGAAGCTGAAACCAGATCCTGAGTAATGCTAATATCTTCTCCAGAAAAAAAGAGTGTAACGGCAAAGGCAAACTTCTCTTTTTGCCCACACTAGTTGAAATATACCAGTTAAAGATGACCAGATTTGTTGTGTGGTACCTTAGCAATGGCTTCTTCTTCTTTGGTGTTTAATGGCGGTTGGTATCCATAGTATTACATTACCGCCACCCACTGTAGTTGTGACTCTTGGAGTAACTTCCGCTTTTGTTGCTGCTTTCAATAGCAGTCGGGAGCCGTTCATCTACTGGATTGAGCGTGGACAGGAGACCGGCGATGCTCCTAACTCCATTTCTTTACTCTGATTACTCTGATTTTCCAAATGGGGAATTTGTTTAATCTGACTCCCATTTAGTGCCTTTATCGCGTTTTCTATTTCTGCGCATTCAACTCTTTCCTTCCAAGGAATCTTCTTCTTTGGTGTTTTATGGCGTTTGGTATCCAAGTATTACATTACCGCCACCCACTATAGTTCTACGTCTTAGACTTTATTCTTCTTCTGTAGTTGTAGATACTTTCCTTCTTCTTTGTTGTTTCACGGCAGCTGGCATGGTGCAGCTTTAGCAATGATCCTGATCTTCTTCTTGGCGGTTGGTATCCAAATGTTACATTACCGCCTCATACTTTATTCTTTAGATACGGTTAACATTGGAATGGGCTAAATCTTCTTCTTTGGTGTTTTATGGCGGTTGGAATCCGAGTGTTATATTACTGCCACCCACTGTAGTTCTTCTTCTTTGTTTAGACTTAGACTTTAGACTGAATCTTCATGATCCTTTCAGTTCTTTATTGAGTTGTTCTTTGGTGTTTTATGGCGGTTGGTATCCAAGTGTTACATTACTGCCAGACTTATGTTTTTGTTGTTGTTTTATGGTGGTGGTGTTGGTGTTTTATGGCGGTTGGTATCCAAGTGTTACATTACCGCCAGACTTTATTCCTTAGACTTTATTCCAGCTGGCCTTCTTAGCAGCCAAATGTTACATTACCGCCTCATACTTTATTCTTTAGATACGGTTAACATTGGAATGGGCTAAATCTTCTTCTTTGGTGTTTTATGGCGGTTGGTATCCGAAATCTACTTGTTATCCAAGTAGACTTCTTCCAGAGAGAGTGTAGGTCTACCCTAGAATGATGACGTCATCAAGCAACAACACAACAGATCATTGAATCTGGTCGTCATGGCAACAAAATATTCAACAATACCTAGAGTTTAAATAATTTAGAATTATATTTTGAACCTTGCTGTTTAATGTACATTTGACAGGTTAGAATACGTCTTTCAGTTATTTGAAGGGAATATGATTATATTTCAGATTTTAATAAACAGTCTGACTCCCCCATACCGCTAAAAAACATGTACAATAGTATTGTTAAACTGTTCCTGTCTCAGTTCCCTGACCGTGGTCGGAGGACACAGGGGAGCTCTGTCTTTTTTGACATGATAATTACCAGTGCAGAGATGGTCAGGCCAGGGTGACAACGCCGCCGGAGTAGGAAAACAACCATGTGAAAAATAAGCTGAGCCATGGGTTTTCTTTCTCTTCTGGTGATTTTTGAAGGTGAAAAATACATGCTCAGAACACCAGGAGAAGCAGAAGTGCTCCTAAGGAAGATGCAAAACACAGAGAACTGAACAACATGTGAGATGCAGCCACCAACGTAGGGTGTGTGAGTTTGGATTGTGGTCACATGGTGATACATTTCTGTTCATTTGAAGGGACTGATGACATTATTTATTTGCTTTTAACATTAGACTTTGTGCTGTCTGCTTTTTTACATAAACTCTGTGACTAAATACATCTACTCATCGATGTGCCAAAGGTGGGAGATTGGATTTGTGGGAAATTGGAAAATAATTGCAGAATGTGGTGTGGTGAGTTAATGAGGTCAAATATTCAGTTCCTTCTGAGGATTGGTGTCAGGAGTGCCTTGGGTTTTGTTTTTTCGGGGGGGGGGCCTTCATTAGGATTGGACTTCCCTCCTTTTTATGATCTTTTTCTTGATTACGTGTTGGGTTCTTTGCCTGTTCCCAGCATGAACCCGTTACAAGTAGTTGCTTCAAGGTGAATGGCATACTGAACAAAATTCTGTTATAAAAAAATAATACTATTCATCATACAAAGGCAAACATAGAAGGGGAGTTGCAATTTTGATTTCAAACCAAATCGTTTTTGAACACGGTTTTGAATGTAATAATATGGCAGATATGTACTGGTTAAGGGGAGTATTAATGGAAAGGTTTTCACTCTTTTGAATGTGTATGCTCCACCAGGGAGTGATATTGCTTTCTATGCTAATGTCATGGACCTGATTGCGAACCACTCTGAACTTAGAGTGATGATAAACCTAATTTGTGATGGCGGTTGGAATATTCGTATTCATATATTAGACGGTGGCTGCCCACGAGTCCGAAAGTTCACTGGTCCGGAGGTCCACTAGTCTGAAAATTCAGAAATTTTAAGGTTCACTAGTCCGAAGGTTCACTAGTCCGAAGGTTCACGGGTCAGAAATTTCCCCGAAAGTTTAAGGTTCACAAGTCCGAAGGTTCACTGGTCCGAAGGTCCGCTAGTCCGAAGATATGAGTCCGCGCAGCGGGCTCTACTCGTGGCTCTCCTCACCAAAGGTGTGTGTCCGCGCAGCAGGCTCTCCTCGCCTCCCTTTGCCCTACACACTGGCTTTTAAGACTTTTCTAGTGTTAAGGCACTTTTTATGATTAAACTCACGTATTTTCCATAACCGACTTGTTTCTTGCATAGCCAGAGCTCCTTATCGTATTACTTATGAATTAATTAACTCCGGGATTAAACTGTTTTCCAGTAACCGCGGCGCGGTCAGATAGCCTTGCAGTTCCGGCCGCCGCGTCGCAGCAAAATAGACACTTCGGTCTTCAAAAGCTGAATTTCTTTTTTGACTACCAATCCTACGGTGATCGGATCACTCGTATTTCTATACTTATGATCAAAAGAAGGCATAGAGCGGAGGATTCAGATGTTCCCTTGTTATTTTTATATACACAGTACAACTTACAGTGCCATCTGTGAGCAGCTGGTACACATGACTACATCCCGATGCCGTCTATGCACCTTCACTTTAGCCCTATGAGGAACTTTCGGACAAGCGAATCTTCGGACTAGTGAACCTTCGGACCAGTGAACCTTCGGACTAGTGAACCTTTAAAACCTTCGGACTTGTGAAAATTCGGACTGGCGAACCTTCGGACTCGTGGGGGGGTAACCATATTAGACATGTCGAACTCAAGAGGCACTAGAGGAACAATAAATAAGGAGGGAAATGAATCATAGAGCATGCTAATATACACATTTTCTAACCCACTTAAAATATTTTCCAGAATAGATTACTTTTTTGTTCTCAATAAAGACGGATCTAAAATCATTGAAGCAGATATAGGCACAATAGACTTAAGAGATCATGCTTATATCTACATTTCTGTGGACATATTCACACACTGTGGAGGTTTAATGCCATCCTGATTCATTAATTGAATTGTATTTATTTATACACAGAAAACCCAATGAGAAAAGTTATTTTGCAAGGGGACCCTGTTAAAAAACAACACATAATAAACATCAAACAAACACAGCATATTAAAACACAATAACCAACCAATACATAAAAACACATTTACACATACATAAAACAATGCACTGACCAGTTCTTTAAAACCATTAAATGGCATAAAATTGTTTAATTTAAAAAGTTCCAGAGGGAGAGAGCAAAGTCGTCCTTTTTTCCTGACTCTGTATTGATACGATGGGATTGTAAGATAAAAATGAGACCTCAAATGATGAATACCTGAACTGATGTGCAATAAACTTAATAAATAATCAGGCAAAATGCCAACTAGAGCCTTATACTCAAACAACAGGCTGTTCTCTTCTTGCATCCAATGATAGCCATTCTACTTTAGAATATAAGAGGTTTTAACACTGTTGCTGTAGAATTATATATCTATATTTAAATATATTCAACAAATAAATAAATATAATGTGTGTTTAACATCAATCCAGATCCCCAAGTATTTGTAATAAGGTACTCGGTGGACGCTAGGCGGTTGAAAACATCGCGGTTTGGAGAAAGATGTGACAGCCTGTCGGTAATGATAAAACTTGAAGGGAAATGCCTGCCTAGTAAGGTGTTCATTGGATACGTGAGCTATGGCGTCAGGCCATATGTTCCACCACCTCTTCGTTGCTTCAAGTGCCAGCGCTTTGGACATATAGCAGCGGTCTGCAGAGGGAAGCAAAAGTGTGGTAAATGTGCAGGAGATCATGAGTACAGGAAGTGTGACGAAGGAGCTAAACTGAAGTGCTGTAACTGTGGGGAAGAGCATAGCTCTGCCTACAGGGGATGCAGGTTTAGCAAAAGAGCTGCTGAAGTGCAGAAAATTAAAGACTCTCAAGGTAGATCCTATGAGGATGCAGTCAAGAAAGTGTCAAGTAAAGAGGTGAAAGTAAATACAGTGAGAGAAGCCAGCGCTGCTCACAGCCAGAGCGAAGTGAGAGAAGCCAGCGTTGCTCCCAAGTGTGAAGATTCCAAGTGTGAAGGTTCCAAATGTGAAGGTTCCAATTGTGGAGGTTCCAGAATTAATGAGAATACCTTGTTGTTGTTGTTGTTGTTGTTGTTGTTGTTTTATGGCGGTTGGCATCCAATTGTTGCATTACCGCCAGACTTTATTCCTCAGACTTTGGTTGTGGATGGAGAGGATATTGTACTCTCTATGGTCGATGTTATAAACTGTGCTGCTCAAACTCAAAAGAGAACTGAAAGTATCAGGATCATTGTTAATGCTGCAGGAAGGTTCCTCTGAACAAAAGAGCTTGAATGGGCAGAAATGTGTCGGAGCAGCCTAATTTCCGGTACACGTCGGCCTCGGTGAAACTGAGATAAACAGCTTTTTACTTTTTTTCCCCCAAATTTGTGATTTTGGTTTTTTTGCATTATGTGAAAGTTGAAGTTATAAAGGAGCTCCTCCGTGCTTCAGATATCAGTATTCATTACCTTAAAAGTACACATTAAGCTGTTAAAAATGGGTAGTTTAAATGTGCCGCACGGGGGGCGTTACTTTTTTCAGCCACGTACTGTTTACATATTTCCACCAATCAGCTGCGAACTGCATGGCTACAGCTGCGTGCTCTGAACCACATGGCTACAGCTACGTGCTTCCGTGTGTTCTTCACATGCGGTTGGGGGAGAGACCTTGTTTACTCCTCTCAGAGACATTATTTACTCTCCAGACTTTCTCCAGAGATGATTACCTAGACTACATTGCAACGGAACTGAGGTCCTTTTACTCTAATTGCTTAAAACGCTGTGTTTTAAGGTGGTGCGCACCGGAGCAGACACGGAGCAATGCTAAGCTAACATGCTGCTTCAGTGCACTGAATCAGGTTATTTTTCTGCGTTTTGTCGGTACAAATTATATACTTATGTAGTATTTCTTGACCCGTATGTTGTGTGGGTTGTGCTTTATGTCTTTTTTATGATGCATTACGTACGTTTTCGTGGCAAAACCTGCGTTTAGCTCCGGGCTGTGGGGCTAAGTTTGAAGCTAAACTTGCTATCAACCTGTTAGCTCCGTACCAACCGGTTATTTATTTTAACGAAAGGTATTTATATAATGTATTTACTGCATTATTTGTTAATTTAAAGAGATGAACTAAATGACATAGAAGCTAGCTAATGTTTGGTATTTCACAGATGGTCCTGTCTATTGACCGCAGGCCAGGTGTGCCCAGTGGGGTACCAGAACAAAAGATTGAATTGATGGCGAGCTGAGACCAGCCTGGACCCGGAACCAGAACTGATTCACTGAACTTTACAAACCTACAAATCCTTCAACATGAGTCGCCTGCGGTATGGTAGGGGCTGATTCAGCCGTCCAATCCCACCCAAAAGACAAAACAGACTTTGCAAACTCTCAAATCAGTCACAGCGCTATCTTTTGGACAATACAAAAAACTCTGCTTGCTCTTTCATGGACACTTTATTGCTATTTCATTGAGATGTGCAAATGTTATTTAATATGTGTGTGCACTTCCTACACTGGATGTTTTATGCTGAATCTCGTGTTGAACTTTGATTGAAATTTATACAACCATAGATTGTGAACCTTTCAGTATATGAAACCATTGAACATCTGCAGATTGTACATTTTGTAAGTATTGGATCAATTGTATGTTGGTAAACCTTCACTGTAAATATATAAGGCACAGCCACACTTTGATTCACTAGTTTGTATTATTGCTTACACGCACCTCCCTGAGTCAAACCTACCTTCTGATCTAGCCCAGTGGCATATTGACACACATGCTACATGTGGGTTGTGCTTTTTGTGTGTGTTTTATGGTCCTGAATCAAAAGTAAATATTTAATTCAACTCCGACTTCTGGATGGTAGAGATGTGATTTGTTAACGTGAAAATAACTTTCACATTCTTAGATTAATACATTTTTATTATGTACTGAATCACCTGACAAATGGCAATAAACCCTATTTTGATTCATTGATGCTATTCAGGGCCTTTTGAAATCCAAGTATTTCCATTTTAATATAGTAACTTCTAATTCTGATTCAAGTATGTCAGTGTGACAGTCAGTGTGACAGGGGGAGAGCTTATCCCAATGAGATGCAAATGAGCCCCCCTGTGACTCTGAGCTCTCTCAGGTGAGAATCTTTAGAGGCAGTTTTCTCAGTGAAAGGTTTTGAGAGTTGTTTACATTCAAATTACCACAACTTACTCAAATATTATCAGATGTGCATGAGTGAGACATCATTGGAAAGCTTTGAATTCACACTTTCAGAATCTGTGAATATCTCTCAATGTCTCCGGGTAGACATGTACCTGCTTTATCCACGGTCAGACACAAATAGAAACAGGCTAAAGGCACTAAATGGGAGTAAAAAAATGGAGGTAGGGGCGTTGCTGGTCTCCTGTCCTCGCTCAATCCAGTAGATGCACGGTTGCCAAGGAACGACAACAATGGAAGTATCAAAGCCTACGGAATAAAGCCTAAAGAATAAAGCTGTACTGTGGAAGCACCAAACAGAAAAGAAGATGAAGAAGAGTCAGCTCTGGAATAAAGTCTGAAGAATGAAGTCTAAAGAAAATAATGTATCCATCCATCCATCCATCCATCTTCTGCCGCTTTATCCGGGGCCGGGTCGCGGGGGCAGCAGTCTGAGCAGGGACTCCCAGACTTCCCTCTCCCCAGAAACTTCCTCTAACTCCTCCGGGGGGATCCCGAGGCGTTCCCAGGCCAGCCGAGAGACATAGTCTCTCCAGCGTGTCCTGGGTCTTCCCCGGGGCCTCTTCCCGGTGGGACATGCCTGAAACACCTCCCGAGGGAGGCGCCCAGGAGGCATCCGGAACAGATGCCCGAGCCACCTCAGCTGGCTCCTCTCGACGTGGAGGAGCAGCGGCTCTACTCCGAGCTCCCCCGGTGTGGCCGAGCTCCTCACCTTATCTCTAAGGGAGCGCCCAGCCACACGGCGGAGGAAACTCATTTCGACCGCTTGTATCCGCGATCTTGTTCTTTCGGTCACTACCCAAAGCTCATGACCATAGGTGAGGGTAGGAACGTAGACCGACCGGTAAATAGAGAGCTTTGCCTTTCGGCTCAGCTCCCTCTTCACCACAACAGTCCGATGCAGCGACTGCATCACTGCAGCCGCTGCACCGATCCGCCTGTCGATCTCACGCTCCATCCTTCCCTCACTCGTGAACAAGACCCCAAGATACTTGAACTCCTCCACTTGGGGCAAGGACACCCCACCCACCTGGAGAGGGCAAGCCATCTTTTTCCGGTCGAGAACCATGGCCTCGGATTTGGAGGTGCTGAGTCTCATCCCAGCCGCTTCACACTCGGCTGCAAACCGTCCCAGTGCATGTTGCAGGTCCGGGTTTGATGGAGCCATCAGGACAACATCGTCTGCAAACAGCAGAGATGAGATCCTGTGGTCCTAAATGGGAGTCGGAGTGATGGGGGTCTGCTTTTGGGGAGTCAGAGTGATCAGAGTGACGAGATGGGGGTGGGGGTGGTCTCCTGTCCTCGTCCAGTCTCGTAGACGCACGGCTACCAAGCAGCGACATCAGTGGAAATATTAAAGCCTATAGAATGAAGCCTAAAGAATAAAGCTGTACGGTGGAAGCACCGAACGTCAAAGAAGGAGAGGAAGATGAAGAAGAGTCTCCCTGGAATAAAGCCGGTTGTTGTTGTTGTTGTTTTATGGCGGTTGGCATCCAATTGTTGCATTACCGCCAGACTTTATTCCTCAGACTGTCGTAGTCCGTAAAAGTACTCCTTCCATTGCTTTGGTGTTACAAAGCCCATGAGGTCATGATATGTCTTTGTGACTAGAATAGTTGTTGTTGTTTCAGAGACCAACCGGCTTTATTCCAGGGAGACTCTTCTTCATCTTCCTCTCCTTCTTTGACGTTCGGTGCTTCCACCGTACAGCTTTATTCTTTAGGCTTCATTCCATAGGCTTTAATATTTCCACTGATGTCGCTGCTTGGTAGCCGTGCGTCTACGAGACTGGACGAGGACAGGAGACCACCCCCACCCCCATCTCGTCACTCTGATCACCCTGACTCCCCAAAAGCAGACCCCCATCACTCCGACTCCCATTTAGCGCCTTTAGCCTGTTTTCTATATCTGCCCAATCAAGCTCCTTTGTTCCAAGGAATCTCCCTGCAGCTTTAGCAATGATCCTGATCATTTCAGTTCTACTTTGAGTCTGAGCAGCAGAGTTTACAACATCCACCATAAAGAGTACAAAATCCTCTCTATCCACAACCAGGGTATTCTCATTAATTCTGGAACCTGCACACTTGGGACCTCCACTCTTGAAACCTTCACACTTCTTGGGAGCCACGCTGGCCTTTCTCATTTCGCCCTGGCTGGGAGCAGCGCTGGCTCCTCTCTCTGTATTTACTCTAAACTCGTTACTTGAAACTTTCTTGACTGCATCTGCATAGGATACACCTTGAGAGACCTTTTATTTTATGCACCTCAGCAGCTCTTTTGCTAAACCTGCATCCCCCGTAGGCAGAGCTATGTTCTTCCCCACAGTTACAGCACTTCAGTTTTGCTCCCACGTCACACTTCCCACACTCGTGATCTCCTGCACATTTACCACATCTTTGCCTCCCTCTACAGACTGCCGCAATATGCCCAAAGCGCTGGCACCTAAAGCAACGCAGGGGCGGTGGAACATATGGCCTAACGTCATGGCACATGAACCCAATGAACACCTTACTAGGCAGGCACCTCCCTTCAAGTGTTACCATTACCGACAAGCTGTCACATCTTACCCCAGACCGGGTCACCTTCAACCGCCTAGCGTCCACCACCTTAGCTCCAGTCAAATTCTCCTTAACTTCATCCACAGATGTCGCCGTAGGGACACCTACGATAACTCCTCTGGCCGTGTTTCTTTCAGCATCAGACACAAGAATGTCCTTTCCACCCAGACGTTTAGTTCCAATCGCCTTCCGTTGCTGAGCCGCGTCCTTGCACATGACCAGCAGCGAGCCATCTCTAAGGACACTCGCACTCTTGATCACTCCCACAGCTACAGTTAGGCTCTTTGACAATGCCACTGAATTCCACTCCTTAAAGGATGCACTATCCTGTGCAAGCTTTATGATCACCTTACAGTCTCTGCTCTCACTCCGGATATCAATAGCTTCAGCCTCATCCTGCTGCTCATTCCCAGAACCCTCGGACGAGCTAAGGGACTTTTTACGTTTCCGGGCACGTGCAGCCAGAAAAGGCTGCTCCTCCACGCCGTCCAGAACGTCTTCGACCACCGATCCACTCTCCTCCGCCATCTCCCGTCTCTCCAGACCGGAGACTAGCTCTTCTTCTTCTTCTTCTTCTTTGGTGTTTTATCGTAGTCCTGTCGCATTACCGCCAGACTTTTGGTCTCTGTTGGTCTCTGAAACAACAACAACTATTCTAGTCACAAAGACAAATCATGACCTCATGGGCTTTGTAACACCAAAGCAATGGAAGGAGTACTTTTACGGACTACGACAGAGTCTGAGGACAAAGCACTGGAAGTCAAGGCACTGGAAGAAGAACTTTTAGGACTACGACAAAGTCTAAGGAATAAAGTCTGGCGGTAATGCAACACTCGGATGTCAACCGCCATAAAACAACAACAACAACAACACTTCAGTTTTGCTCCCACGTCACACTTCCCATACTCGTGATCTCCTGCACATTTACCACATCTTTGCCTCCCTCTACAGACCGCTGCAATATGCCCAAAGCGCTGGCACTTAAAGCAACGCAGGGGCGGTGGAACATATGGCCTAACGTCATGGCACATGAACCCAATGAACACCTTACTAGGCAGGCACCTCCCTTCAAGTGTTACCATTACCGACAAGCTGTCACATCTTACCCCAGACCGGGTCACCTTCAACCGCCTAGCGTCCAGCACCTTAGCTCCAGTCAAATTCTCCTTAACTTCATCCACAGACGTCGCCGTAGGGACGCCTACGATAACTCTTCTGACCTTGTTTCTTTCAGCATCAGACACAAGAATGTCCTTTCCACCCAGACGTTTAGTTCCAATCGCCTTCCGTTGCTGAGCCGCGTCCTTGCACACGACCAGCAGTGAGCCATCTCTAAGGACACTCGCACTCTTGATCACTCCCACAGCTACAGTTAGGCTCTTTGACAATGCCACTGAATTCCACTCCTTAAAGGATGCACTATCCTGTGCAAGCTTTATGATCACCTTACAGTCTCTGCTCTCACCCCGGATATCAATAGCTTCAGCCTCATCCTGCTGCTCATTCCCAGAACCCTCGGACGAGCTAAGGGACTTTTTACGTTTCCGGGCACGTGCAGCCAGAAAAGGCTGCTCCTCCACGCCGTCCAGAACGTCTTCGACCACCGATCCACTCTCCTCCGCCATCTCCCGTCTCTCCCAGACCGGGTCACCTTCAACCGCCTAGCGTGTCCCCGCTGGTATGTCTCTGAAACAACAACTATTCTAGTCACAAAGACATATCATGACCTCATGGGCTTTGTAACACCAAAGCAATGGAAGGAGTACTTTTACGGACTACGACAAAGTCTGAGAACTACGAAAAGTCTGAGGAGTAAAGTCTGGCGGTAATGCAACAATTGGATGCCAACCGCCATAAAACAACAACAACAACAACAACCACAAGAATACATCCACAAATTAAGTCCAGCGTGCATCTACGGGACTGGGCGTGCACACACCGCAGTCAGACTCACGGACGTTGACGGTGGATTATTGAGCGTTGTTTGGATATTACGGCAACATAGAGGAACGCCTCGGTCCGTATGACGGGGAAGAGGAAGAGGAGGCGTGACCTGGTCGGTGACGATATGAACAGCGGGGATGACTCCCCTGGAGCCACTGAACCTCTGCAGCGTAGGGCGTCTTCTTGCTCGTCTATGGAGGGCTCTCTCAGTGAGGAGCAGGGTGGGGGGGTTGCAGATGTCGGGGTTGTGAGTTCAGAGTGTAAGGTGTTCATAAAGCTCGCGCAGGATAATGCGTCCTTTAAGGGGTGGGATCCGATGGCGTTGACAAGGAGCCTGACTGTAGCTGTGGGAGTGGTCAAGCATGCGAGTGTCCTTAGGGATGGCTCGCTGCTGGTCGTGTGCAAGGACGTGGCTCAGCAAAGGAAGGCGATTGAAGTGGCTGGGGGGGAAGGACATTCTTGTGTCTGATGCTGTAAGAGGCACGGTCAGGGGAGTTATCGTAGGCGTCCCTACGACGACATCTGTGGATGACATAAAGGAGAATTTGACTGGAGCTAAGGTGGTGGATGCTAGGCGGTTGAAGGTGACCCGGGATGGGGTAAGGTGTGACAGCCTGTCGATAATGATTCGATTTGAAGGTGGGATCCTGCCTCGTGTGGTGTGCGTTGGGTACATGCGCTATGGCGTACGCCCATATGTTCCGCCGCCCCTGCGTTGCTTCAAGTGCCAGCGCTTTGGGCATATTGCAGCGGTCTGTAGAGGGAAGCAGAGGTGTGGTAAATGTGCAGGAGACCACGAGTATGGGAAGTGTGACGAAGGAGCAAAACTCAAGTGCTGTAACTGTGGGGGAGAGCATAGCTCTGCCTACGGGGGATGCGTGTTCAGCAAGAGGGCTACTGAGGTGCAAAAAGTTAGAGCCTCTCAAGGCATATCCTACGCGGATGCGGTCAAGAAGGTGTCTGGTAGTCAGGTGAAGGTGGATGCAGTGCGGGCTGCCAGTGCTGCTGGTGACCTAGGCGACAGGGGAGGGGGCAGCGTTGCCCGCGGCCAGGGGGAGGTCCCCACTGGGATCCCTGTGAGTGTGGCTTCCACGGGCAGAGGCCCTGTGGGTGCGGAGGATGTACTGGTTGTGAAGAGGAAAGATTTCTTCCTCTTTATGGTGGAAGTGATTAACTGTACTGGTCAAACCAAGAAGAGATCCGAAAAGACTAGGATCATCGCTAAGGCTGCAGGGAAGTACTTTGGAGCTGGGGGTCCCGAGTGGACGGAGATAGAGCATGCGCTGCGGGAAGGCACCCTGCCCCATTCTGGCAGTGGGAGTGGGGGGGCTCCCGATGCGCCGTCAGGTTCCGGGGGCTCATAATGGCGGTGGTTGTCTTGCAATGGAATGCGCGTAGTCTTCGTGCTAATGGCCAGGAATTTAAGCATTTTGTCTCTACCTTGTTGAACAAGCCTCACGTTATGTGCGTGCAGGAGACTTGGTTACAACCTAGGTGGGGTTTTGGGATACAAGGGTATGTGTGTGTTAGGAATGATAGGGAGCAGGGCAGAGGCGGAGGTGTGGCTGTGTTTGTCCGAGATGACCTAAATTACGTTGTTGTCAGTGTGAGTAAAGCGCCGGAGGCTCTGGCGATGAGGGTCTGGCTGGGTGGTGAAGCTGTTACTGTGGTTAACCTTTATAATCCGTGTGGTGAGTTAACGTTAGAGTCCTTACATAGTATCGGTAAGGATGTTCGGGGAAAGGCCGTGTGGTGTGGGGATTTTAATGTGCATAGCGCTTTGTGGGGCGGTAGTGGTACCGATAGGTATGAGCAGGTGGTAGAGGGTTTTATCAATCAAAGGGAGTTGGTTTGTCTGAATGATTGGAGTGGGACCCGCTATGATATGGGGACCGGTACGGAAAGTGCAATAGATCTTACGCTTGTGTCCAAGGAGTTAGCTGGTGTTTGTAGTTGAGAGGTTCTTGGTAATCTTTCTTTTGGTAGCGATCACTATCTAGTCCGCACCGAGATTGGCTTTGGGAGCCGTGTGGTCAGGGGGACGAGGATCCAGAGGTGGCAGTTGGCAAGGGCAAACTGGGGGGCTTTCCTGAGGAAAGCTGATGATGGTTCTAGGGTTCTGCAGGAAGGAGGATTGACTCAGGTGGATGATCTCAATAGTGCAATTGTCTCGCTCATCACGCAGTCAGCGGTAGGCACGATTCCTAAGAGTGGTGGTAGTGGAGATAGGAAGCGGGTGCCGTGGTGGAATGAAGCATGTGGTTATGCTGTTAGGGCGAGAAATGCGGCGTTTCGCCGGCTAAGGGTTACCCACACTGAGGGTGCCCTCATTGACTACAAGAGGGCCCGCGCTGTTGTGCGGAAAACTGTAAGAACGGCCAAGAGTGCCTATTGGAGGCCGTATTGTTCCAAAATTGGGAGAGAAACGCGTCTCGGGGATGTTTGGGGGATGATTAAGCGGATGCATGGGGTTGAGCGCCGTCATGGGACCCTGGTCCTAATACAGAATGGTGTTGAAGCAGTCAGCGACGTTGACAAAGCTGAACTGTTGGCCAGCACCTTTGTGTCGGTGCACAGCTCTGACAATCTCTCACCTGCGGAAAGGCACTACAGGGAGAGTACTTTGGCCCAGAATTCTGAGCTGATTGGGCACCAGCCTTCGACTCAAGATGACCTTGACCTTCCGTTTAGTTTGTTTGAGCCAAGGAGAGCACTTTCTAAGGCGAAACAGACAGCCCCGGGTAAAGATGAGGTGTGCTATGACATGCTCTCTCATTTGACTGATGACACGCTTGGGCTAGTCCTGGGTCTTTTCAACCGTGTTTGGGATTCAGGTTGTGTTCCATCTGCGTGGAAACAGTCTACGGTGGTGCCGGTTCTGAAGCCGGGTAGGCCAGCGTCTGACCCTTCAAGTTATAGGCCGATTGCCTTGACGTCGCAGCTCGGGAAAACGATGGAGCGCATGGTTACCGAGCGGTTGGATTACTTCTTGGAGAGTCAGGGTTTGCTTCCCGCGCACCAGAGTGGTTTCCGTAGGGGCAGGGACACCATGGATTCCGTGTTGTGTTTGGAATCTGATATCCAGCTGGCCAGGGCTCAGAAAGAAAAGGTTATTGCGGTGCTCTTTGATGTGGAGAAGGCGTACGATATGGTTTGGAAGGATGGGCTCCTCATTAAGTTGCGGAAGTGTGGTGTGAAGGGTAATCTGTTTAACTGGGTCCGGAGCTTTCTGTCTGGCCGGCGTATCCAAACCAGAGTGGGCGCTGCTTACTCTGGGGTCTATGAGGTAGAGAATGGGATCCCGCAGGGGAGTGTGTGTAGCCCTATCTTGTTCAATGTTATGATTAAGGACATCTTTGACGATGTGGATGGGTCTGTTGGGAGGAGCCTTTATGCTGATGATGGCGCTCTATGGGTGAGCGGGAGGAATCTCCGGTTTTACGAGGCGAAACTGCAAAGGGCAATACAGCAGGTGGAGCAGTGGACCCTGAAGTGGGGGTTTAAACTGTCCGTACGGAAGTCTCAAGTGATCTGTTTCTTCAATGGGCATAGGGACGTCTCCCTTCGACTGCATGGGCAGGTGCTCGAACAGGTCAGGGAGGTGAGGTTCTTGGGGGTCACCTTTGACGAGAGGCTTAGTTGGCGTCAGCACATTGATGAGGTCAGTGGTAAATGCAAAAGGGTGAATAACTTGCTTCGTTGTCTATCCGGCCAGGGCTGGGGGGCCAGCAGAAGGTCGCTCCTGGGTATTTATCGGGCCGTCATGAGGGCGGCTATTGATTATGGCTGTATAGCCTACATGTCTGCGGCTGAGACTAACTTAAAGAAGCTTGATGTGGAGCAAGCCCAGGCCTTGCGCATCTGCTCTAGGGCTTTTAGGACCTCCCCTGTCTCGGCGCTGCAGGTTGAGTTGGGGGAATTGCCGTTACGGCTCCGGAGGCTAGAACTTCTGTTGGCTTACTGGGTGAATGTACAAGGTCATACGAGCTCTCACCCGGTGAGGGACTTTCTCAGGGTTGATGGGGGGCAGAGTGAGGCTGGCGGTATGATTTTCAGCCAGGTAGGAAATGCGAAGGCGCGGCTTGCGGGGGTTGGTGATCTGCGTGTGAGCCCGTCGGTGGCTTTGTCTGCTATAGCTCCGTGGAAGTTTGTCCCGGCTCCTGTTGATGTTAGCTTGCATGGCAAGCTTAGAGGAGTCGCTGGGAGGGCACCGCAGTTTGCCGTTCAAGCGCTCATCGATAAGCACTCAGGTGATGTGTTTATTTATACCGACGGGTCTAGGGATCCTGAGAGTGGGCGTACTGGCGCCGCTTATTTTGGGGCTGGCGGTCAAGAAGAGGTTGACAGATCGCCTTTCTGTTTTCACGTCGGAACTCATAGCGATACGGTTGGCATTGGAATGGGCGGAATCTGCTTTGCAGTGTTGCGGCATTGTGGTGGCCTCTGACAGCCTTTCTGCATTGCAAAGCATTAAATCTGGGAAATCGGATTGCAGACAGGATGTGTTGAATGGCATCTTCTGTCTGATGCTCTCCCTGTCCAAGAAGGATGTGAGGGTTTCCTTCATTTGGGTCCCTGCGCATGTGGGCTTTATTCCAGGGAGATTCTTCTTCATCTTCCTCTCCTTCTTTGACGTTCGGTGTGCAACGCGGGTGGATATGGAGGTAGATACAGAAGGGAGGAATAAAGTCTGGCGGTAATGCAACACTCGGATGCCAACCGCCATAAAACAACAACAACAACAACAACAACAACCGTACAGCTTTATTCTTCAGGCTTCATTCTATAGGCTTTAATATGTCCACTGATGTCGCCGCTTGGTAGCCGTGCGTCTACGAGACTGGGCGAGGACAGGAGACCACCCCCACCCCCATCTCGTCACTGGTTGGTCTCTGAAACAACAACAACTATTCTAGTCACAAAGACATATCATGACCTCATGGGCTTTGTAACACCAAAGCAATGGAAGGAGTACTTTTACGGACTACGACAGAGTCTGACACTTGGAGACCTTGCTCAACACCCGGTCTGGAGAGGCGGGAGATGGCGGAAGAGAGTGGATCGGGGATGGAAGACGTTCTGGACGGCGTGGAGGAGCAGCCTTTTCTGCCTGCACGTGCCCGGAAACGTAAAAAGTCCCTTAGCTCGTCCGAGGGTTCTGGGAATGAGCAGCAGGATGAGGCTGAAGCTATTGATGTCCGGGGTGAGAGCAGAGACTGTAAGGTGATCATAAAGCTTGCACAGGATAGTGCATCCTTTAAGGAGTGGAATTCAGTGGCATTGTCAAAGAGCCTAACTGTAGCTGTGGGAGTGATCAAGAGTGCGAGTGTCCTTAGAGATGGCTCGCTGCTGGTCGTGTGCAAGGACGCGGCTCAGCAACGGAAGGCGATTGGGTGGAAAGGACATTCTTGTGTCTAATGCTGAAAGAAACACGGTCAGAGGAGTTATCGTTGGTGTCCCTACGGCGACGTCTGTGGATGAAGTTAAGGAGAATTTGACGGGAGTTACGGTGGTGGACGCTAGGCGCTTGAAGGTGACCCGGTTTGGGGTAAGATGTGACAGCTTGTCGGTAATGGTAACACTTGAAGGGAGGTGCCTGCCTAGTAAGGTGTTCATTGGGTACATGTGCTATAGCGTCAGGCCATATGTTCCGCCGCCCCTGCGTTGCTTTAAGTGCCAGCGCTTTGGGCATATTGCAGCGGTCTGTAGAGGGAGGCAAAGGTGTGGTGGATGTGCGGGGGATCGTGAGTGTGGGGGGTGTGACGTGGGTGCGGGGCTGAGGTGCTGTGGCTGTGGGGAGGGGCATGGCTCTGCCTGCGGGGGATGCAGGTTTGGCGGGGGAGCTGCTGAGGTGCAGAAAGTGGGGGTCTCTCGGGGTGTGTCCTATGCAGGTGCAGTCAGGAGAGTTTCAAGTGGCGAGTTTGGAGGGGGTGCGGAGAGAGGAGCCGGCGCTGCTCCCGGCCGGGACGAGGTGAGAGGGGCCGGTGTGGCTCCCGGGGGGTGTGGAGGTTTCGGGAGTGGAGGTCCCAGGTGTGCAGGTTCCGGAATTGATGACGGTGCCCTGGTTGTGGATGGAGAGGATTTTGTGCTTTTTATGGTGGATGTTGTGGGCTGTGCTGCTCAAGCTCAGGGCAGAACTGGGAGGATCAGGATCATTGCTGGAGCTGCGGGGAGATTCCTTGGAGCAAGGGAGCTTGATTGGGCGGATGTGGAAGGCGGGCTGGAGGTGCTGGATGGGGGTCGGAGTGATGGGGGTCTGCTTGTGGGGAGTCGGAGTGATCGGGGTGGCGAGATGGGGGTGGGGGTGGTCTCCTGTCCTCGCCCAGTCTCGTGGACGCACGGCTACCAAGCGGCGACATCAGTGGACATATTAAAGCCTATAGAATGAAGCCTGAAGAATAAAGCTGTACGGTGGAAGCAACGAGCGTCAGGGAGGGAGAGGAAGATGAAGAGGAGTCTCCCTGGAATAAAGCCGGTTGGTCTCTGAAACAACAACAACTATTCTAGTCACAAAGACATATCATGACCTCATGGGCTTTGTAACACCAAAGCAATGGAAGGAGTACTTTTACGGACTACGACAGAGTCTGAGGACTACGAAAAGTCTGAGGAATAAAGTCTGGCGGTAATGCAACACTTGGATGCCAACCGCCATAAAATAAACAACAACATTTGGATACCAAGCCCCCTCCAAACCATCAGCCCCTGAGATCAGAGCGGAAAGGAATCGAACAGGCACAACTACAATGTGTGGGGGAGTCTAAAGAATCCAATAGATGGAAGCACCAAACCGCCACGAAGGGAATCGATAGGACAAAGTCCAACGAATACAGTCTGGCGTGGAAGAAGGCCAGCTGGAATAAAGTCTAAGGAATAAAGTCTGGCGGTAATGTAACACTTGGATACCAACCGCCATAAAACAACAACAACAACTAGCACAACATGCTGTGTCCCTTCAACGGGACGACCCTGAGGAGTGTCCTGCCTCCACTGCTGCTCTCAGAGTTCATCCTGGGAGCCCTGGGGAACGGCCTGGCTCTGTGGATCTTCTGCTTTCATCTGAAACCCTGGAAGAGCAGCACCGTGCTCCTCTTCAACCTGGCCATGGCCGACTTTCTGCTCCTCCTGGTGCTGCCGTTCCGGGGCAGTTACTATCTGTCAGAGCTGGAGTGGCACTTCGGGAGCTCCTTCTGTAACATCTGCCTCTTCATGCTGGCTATGAACCGCAGCGGCAGCACATTGTTCCTCATGGCCATCGCTCTGGACAGATACATGCGCGTGGTCCATCCCCATCACCCCGTCAACTTATTAAGCCTCTCCAAAGCCGTGTGTGGAGCGGCTGTGCTGTGGCTACTCGCCATCTCCATGAACGCTCATATTTTCACCTTAACACACACAAACACCACCTACTGCGACAGCTTCACCATTGAGATAAATAAAGACAACCATGTGAATTTTTCCTGGCACAAATCTGCATTTTTGTTGTCCTTTTACATGCCCTTAGTTGTGATTCTCTACTGCACTGTCAAAATCATTTTGCATCTGAAAGGAAGGCAGATTGCACAACACGCTAAAGTAAAAAAGGCATTGGTTTTCATCATAGTGGTGGTTGTGCTCTTCATCATCTGCTTCCTCCCCAGTAACGTCTTTCAGGTCATCATCTGGTTTGAAACAAACAGAGTTAGCTACTATTTTCAGGAGGCAGAGGGTTGTCTCACCATGGACTATCTGACCACAATTTTTTACATCACCATAAGCCTGACTTACCTGAACAGCGTGCTGGATCCTCTGGTCTACTACTTCTCAAGCCCAGCCATCAAGAACATCTGCAGGAAAGCGCTGCGTCTGCCCCAGGCCTCAGAGACGGTGGAGAGCGCTGAGAAGAAGGCCAGAGAGACAGGATCACTGTCACGCAGGTTGAGGGGTCCACACAAAGCACACGGCCCTGGACCAAGCACACGGCCCTGGACCACGCACACGGCCCTGGACCACGCACACGGCCCTGGACAATGAAGGCCATGCCTACTCATCAGAGCACACGCCTCCTGGTTTGCAGTAGAGTGATCCCATAGGCCGCAGGGCACTACATTACCTGCATTTACCAGCTTGTGGCTTAGTGTGACATCTAGTGGCAAAAATACTATTCTGGTTCATAACAAAAACATAACGAATCAATGTATTAATGAGCACAATTATTATCCGTTTATTTAATGTGCATATGTGACTGACCGTGGATAAACCAGTTGCAAGTCTACCCGGAGACATTTTGAGTTATTCACAGATTCTGAAAGCTATACAATGATGTCTCACCCATGTAGATCTGATAATATTTGAGTAAGTTGTGGTCATTTGAATGTATACAACTCTCAAAACCTTTCACTGAGAAAACGGGGCTCAAAGTTTTTCACCTGAGTGAGCCCAGAGTCACAGGGGGGCTCATTTGCATCTCATTGAGATAAGCCCTCCCCCTGTCACACTGACAACACCTCCCCCTATAGCTGTCACTAAAGACTCAAGAGGAGTGTTATTGATGTGAACTGGACTTGAATCAGAATTAGAAGTTACTATATTAAAATGGAAATACTTGGATTACAAAAGGCCCTGAATAGAATCAAAGAATCAGAATCAGAATAGGGTTCATTGCCATTTGTCGATAAACAGAATTCACAGGTGATTCAGTACATAATAAAAATGTATTAATCCAAGAAATTTTATAGAAAGTTATTTTCACGTTAACAAATCACATCTCTACCATCCAGAAGTTGGAGTTGAATTAAATATTTACTTTTGATTCAGGACCATAAAACACACACATAAAGCACAACCCACATGTAGCATGTGTGTCAATATGCCACTGGGCTAGATCAGAAGGTAGGTTTGACTCAGGGAGGTGCGTGTAAGCAATAATACAAACTAGTGAATCAAAGTGCGGCTGTGACTTATATATTTACAGTGAAGGTTTACCAACATACAATTAATCCAATACTTACAAAATGTACAATCTGCAGATGTTTAATGGTTTCATATACTGAAATACTGAAAGGTTCACAATCTAAGTTCAACATGAGATTCAGCATAAAACATCCAGTGTAGGAAGTACACATTAAATAACATTTGCACATCTCAATGAAATAGCAATAAAGTGTCCATGAAAGCAACAGAGTTTTTGCATTGTCCAAAAGATAGCGCTGTGACTGCTTTGAGAGTTTGCAAAGTCTGTGTTGTCTTTTGGGTGGGATTGGACGGCTGACTCAGCCCCTACAATACCGCAGGTGAGGATTTGTAGGTTTGTAAAATTCAGGCTGGTCTCAGCTCGCCATCAATTCAATCTTTTGTTCTGGTACCCCACTGGGCAAACCTGGCCTGCGGTAAATAGACAGGACCATCAGTGAAATACCCAAACATTAGCTAGCTTCTATGTCATTTAGTTCATCTCTTTAAATTAACAAATAATGCAGTAAATACTTCAGTACATTCATCAATTCAATTGTATAAATACGTTATATAAATACCTTTCGTTAAGATAAATAACCAGTTAGTACGGGTAATGAAAAAGCCCCACAGCCCGGAGCTAAACGCAGGTTTAGCCACGAAAACTAACGCAAAGCACAACCCACACAACCTACGGGTCAAGAAATGCTACATAAGTATATCATTTGTACAGACAAAACGCCGAAAAATAACCCGATAACAGGTTGATAGCAAAGTTTAGCTTCCAACTTAGCCCCACAGCCCGGAGCTAAACGCAGGTTTAGCCACAAAAACGAATGCAAAGCTTCAGTGCGCATAGCGCTTTATGGGGCGGTAGTGGTACCAATAGGAATGGAAGTTCTTATGCTTTTGTCCAAGGAGTTGGCTGGTGTTTGTAGTTGGGAGGTTCTTGGTAGTCTTTCTTTTGGTAGCAATCACTATCTAGTACGCACTGTGATTGGCATCGGAAGCTGTGTGGACAGGGGGACGAAGATCCAGAGGGGGAAGTTGGCAAGTGCGAACTGGGAGGTTTTCCAAAGGAAATGTGTTGATGGTTCTAGAGTTTTGCAGGAAGAAGGTTTGACTCAGATGGATGATCTAAATCAGGGGTGTCAAATATACAGCCCGGGGGCCGGGGGACGTTTTAATCCAGCCCGCCGAACTTTCTAATTTATATTTATTTAAAAAAAAAAAAAAAAAGAAATTCGATAGATTCATAGAACCATAGTTACATCTGTAACTTTCGATTTTATCGCTAAAACTACTCGTCTCACAATGCCGTTGGTGGCCGACCCTCCCCCGCACGGCTCTTCACTGCCGTGTCTACTTCCGAGGGAGAGGTGCTGAGAGAAGTAAGATACTCGTTTGCGCACTTGACAGCACTTACGCACCTCAGAGGTCTGAGCGAGGAAAGAGACGTGTGGTTTGGAAAACACGTGGAAGAAAGAAAGGAGACGGTTTTGTGGATGTTAGAGCTGTGCCAAAAGTGGAGCTAATGTGGAGCTAACAACAAGAAAAACTTCTGCGATAATGTTCTGTTTTTTACAGCCTAGCTGCAGGTTGAGTTGGGAAAATTGCCATTACGGCTCCGGAGGCTAGAACTTCTGTTGGCTTACTGGGTGAATGTGCAAGGTCATACAAGCTCACACCAGGTAAGGGGATTTCTCAGGGATGATGGGGGACAGAATGAGGCTGACAGTATGGTTTTTAGCTGGGTAGGAAATGTGAAAGCGCGGCTTGCTGGGGTTGGTGATCTAAGTGTGAGCCCTTCGGTGGCTTTGTCTACAATATTCCTTGGAAGTTTGTTCCGGCTCCTGTTGATTAGCTTGCATAGGAAACTTAAAGGAGTCACTGGGAGGGAACCGCAGTTTGTTGTTCAAGAGCTCATCGACAGGCAGATGATGTATTTATTTATACCGATGGGTCTAGGGATCCTGAGAGTGGGCGTACCAGCTCTGCTTATTTCGTGCCTGACCTGGAACTGGCCGGTCAAGAAGAGGTTAACAGATCGCCTTTCTGTTTTCACATCGGACTCATAGCGATACGGTTGGCATTGGAATGGGCGGAATCTACTTTAAAGTGTTGCAGCATTGTGGTGGCCTCTGACAGCCTATCTGCATTGCAAAGCATTAAATCTGGGAAGTCGGATTGCAGACAGGATGTGTTGTATGGCATCTTCTGTCTGATACTCTCCCTGTCCAGGAAGGATGTGAGGGTTTCCTTCATTTGGGTTCCTGTGTAACCCACGTACGTTTATTGCAAATAGGAAAAAAAACTACAACTCCCAATACCCCTTTTTGTCACGTGGTTTACGTATGTTGCGCGTCACACACGCACTGCGTCACTTTAGCCAATCACGCGCTTGCCGGTTCAATATCAGCTTCCTGTGTGCCTCTCCGGGCACGGGGTTGGGAGAGGCGACAGGACGGCTGAACCAGGTACGCTTTGCAACAAACACCCGCTTTTAATAATCTTAAATGTCGCCGGTTTTAAACTCGTGTATGTTAATAGATGCTTTATCAACCGCCGCTGATGCTGGTCTCGTAGCGCGCAGGAAAACGTGGAATTTGGTGAGTCTGTCTGAGTTGTCTGTCTGTGTCTTCTTGTTGTGATGCACATTGCTTTGATTATTGATATATATATATTCATTGCCGTGCCAACAGATTATTTATCTAAACAGGTATTTATTCAAGTGTTTATTTAAATGTATTTGTACAACTGAATGTAATAAGTATTTACTGCATTACTTGTAATTTAAAGAGATGAACCAAAGAACCTAGAAGCTAGCTAAATGTTGGGTATTACACTGATGGACCTGTTTATTGATCGCAGGCCAGGTGTGCCCAGTGGGGTACCAGAACGAAGGATTAACTTGATGGCGAGCTGAGACCAGCCTGGAACCAGAACTGAACACTGAACATTACAAAACTACAAACTTTCCAACATGAGCCACCTGCGGTATGGTAGGGGCTGATTCAGCCGTCCACTCCCACCCGAAAGACACCACACACCTTGCAAACTCTCCCCTCAGTCACCGCGCTATATTTTTGGACAATACAAGAACTCGGTTGCTTCTTTTATGGACATTTGTACTATTTTCATTGAGATGTGCAAGTGTTACTATGAGTGTGTGTGCTTTCTACCTTGGATGTCTTGCACTGAACATTATTGAAACTTGGATTGTTATTGATACCACCATAAATTGTAATATGCTTCAGTATACCATTGGAAATCTGCAGATCGCATATATTGTAAATATTGGTATGTTGGTCACTGTAAATATATAAGGCACAGCCGCACTTTGATTCACTGGTTTTTGTATTATTGCTTGCATGCACCTCTCTGAGTCAAACCTTCTGATCTAGCCCAGTGGCATATTCTCACATATGCTACATAAGAAAAACATGGCGAGCTAGCCAGCAGGTCATGTTAAGTATATGATACATTGCTAGTTAATTTAATTTCATTCAGACTCACCAAATTAAATCAATAATGAATGTGTTGGACTCACTCGGCGTTAAAATTCCTAACTCAGTGCTAGTGAGCGGGATACCGAATTGTGATGCAGAGGAAGTGGAGACTTCCTGCTACAATACGGGGCCATAGAACGCTCAGTTAAAGTAGATTCACCCGAAAGTGAATTTCACAAGAAATTAGTGGTTGAGTTTAAAACTGGTTCTGCGTTTGAGTTGTTAACACCTATTCTGCCTTACACGTTTAAACCAGAGGAAAATGAATATTGTGTGGAGAGTTTATCCAAGATTTATGCAGCTAATGTAGGTTGTGATAAGACTCGGACTTATTTAGCTGACTTAAAAGAAGTGGCAAAATTGTCTGGCCAGGACTTTACTGACGTTTTACAAGAATTAATGACCCAAATAAATGAAGCAGTTGCTGAGATGCGCACTGTTAAACCTGAACGCCCCACAGAATTCAAAATGGCTGATCCCTCAACACCACCACAATACAAAATGGCTGCTGATTCTGAACTGGTTACCACACCTGCTGCAGCTGGAATGGGACAAAGACACCCCACAATCACCATGTCTCCTGCGGATTTGAATCCACCTGGAATACAGAGGTATGTGGTGGAACACATTGTGAAAAGTGACGATGTGCGTTCTTCACACAGATTACGAATGTTTTCCGGAAGAACCCCCCGACCACAGCATGAAGTGGATTATGACGTATGGCGTTCGAGTGTGGATATTATCTTGAAAGACCCTGCTGCATCTGAAATGCAAAGAACACGGCAGATCCTTGACAGCCTACTGCCGCCTGCTGTAGACATTTTGAAAGATCTCAGTGCAGATTTGCCTGCGGAAATATTTATTCAACATTTAGATTCTGCCTTTGGAACTGTACAAGATGGGGAAGAACTTTACATAAAGTTTATGGACACTTTGCAAGATTCTGGTGAGAAGCCATCCGTCTATTTACAGCGACTGCAAGTAGCACTTAGTCTTGCTGTAAAGCGGGGAGGAGTAAAACCAAGGGACGTCAACAGGCACCTGCTGAGCCAATTCTGCAGGGGGTGCTGGGATAATAACCTCATTTCTGAGCTCCAGTTAAAACAGCGGAAATCAAACCCACCTTCTTTTGCGGAGCTGTTGTTACTATTGAGGACTGAAGAAGATCGTGAAGCAAGTAAGGTGCAGAGGATGAAACAACATCTTGGGACATCAAGACGTGTCGCTGCTCAAGCACAGTTCGCCGTCAAAGGAAGTGATGTTTCTGCTGCCCTGTCGACGCTCACCAAGCAAATGGCTGAGGTACAACAGCAACTGGCTGCGCTGACTGCTTCCCGGGTTACCCAGTCGAACCACCACTCATTTACTCCAAGAGTCCAGCAGTCAAGTCAAAATTCCAGACCTGCTCGGACTACATCTTATTCATTGTCTCCAAGCCCCAAGCCTGGATTTTGTTTCCGATGTGGTGAAGATGGACATATCCGACCACAGTGTGAGAATCGACCAAATGAAGAGCTTGTAAATACAAAACATAAACAGTTTAATGAGAGGAAACAGAAATGGCAGCGGTGCCATCAGGCAATCAATGGACATTTAAACTAATCTCAGCTCCTGTGGAGGGACATACAGGAGCTGTGCAGGACCCCTACTGTCCCGCAAAGAAAAGGAATATTCACAGTGTTAATTCACAGCAAACTGGTCCGGGGTTATTACCAAAAATTCCCTGTGGGCTTGTTGGATCCCGATGCACTGCAGAGGTCAGTATTGCTGGTCAAACCCATAAGTGCCTGCTCGACACAGGGTCACAGGTGACCACAGTATCTGCATCCTTTTACAATAAACACCTCTACGAACAACCGATCCAGCCACTCCATGATCTTCTGCAAATTGAGGGTGCTGCTGGACAAACCATTCCATACCTTGGGTACATAGAGCTCTCTGTTGAGTTTTCTAAAGACTTTGTGGGCGAAAACGAAGTTGTTTCAACACTTTCATTAGTTGTTCCGGAGGCAAGCCCACACATCGCAACTCCTATCCTCATCGGCATGAACACACTAGAGACACTATATGGACAGTGCTGTCATTCAGTATTCCAGCCTAATGCCCAGGGTTACAGAGCGGTTTTAAAGACATTACAGCTGTTACAGCAATGCAAGGACTATGGCAAAATAGGCGTTGTGAGACTTAACAAGGCACCAGTGTGCGTTCCGGCGGGTGGCACCATAGGCATCGAGGGCTCTGCTAAAGTCTCTTCTCCACCACCCAGCCACAGTGTCCTTTTGCAACATCCTGCCTCTGCTCTGCCTGGTGGAATATACGTCAGCAGCTGTCTCATCATGCTTCCAGCTCTACCTCCATTTAAGGTTCCGGTAGTAATTTCAAATGAATCCGAATGGGACACTTTTATCCCCCCACTGAGTGTGATCGCTGATTTAGAGGACTATCATTGCATTTTAACCGAACATCAGGTGACAACCCCTTCTACAACTCCATCCAAATTAAACATCAACTTTGGAGATTCGCCTCTTTCAGCTGAATGGAAAGAGAGGATCACAGAGAGACTAAACACTGTTTCGGTGGTATTTTCTCAACATGACTTAGATTTTGGATGTACCACTACTGTAAAACATAAGATCCCACTTCACGACTCCACACCGGTGAAGCAGCGTGCTCGGCCAATTCACCCATAGGATATCGAAGCAGTCAGACGCCATCTACGTGACCTTCTTGAGGCCGGAGTCATACAGGAATCTACTTCTCCTTTCTCGTCTCCTGTAGTGGTGGTGAGGAAGAAAAATGGTGATGTGCGGTTATGCATAGACTATCGCAAATTGAACCTTCAAACCATTAAAGATGCATATGCTTTACCAAATCTTGAAGAATCATTTTCTGCCCTCACTGGGTCAAAATGGTTCTCCGTGCTGGATCTAAAGAGTGGATACTACCAGATAGAGATGGATGAGGAGGACAAACAGAAAACTGCATTTGTGACCCCCCTTGGGTTTTGGGAGTTTAATCGCATGCCACAAGGGATTACAAACGTACCCAGCACCTTTCAGCGCTTGATGGAGCGATGCATGGGAGATCTCCACCTGAAAGAGGTGCTGGTGTTTATAGACAATTTGATCATTTTTTCTGACACTTTGGAGGAGCATGAGCGGAGGCTTTTTAGAGTTCTTAAGCGATTGGGGGAATATAGACTAAAATTATCACCAGAGAAATGTCGTTTTTTCCAGACATCTGTCCGATATCTGGGACATATAGTATCTGAAAATGGTGTGGAAACAGACCCAGAAAAGATCAAAGCCATAAAAACCTGGCCAATTCCCACGACACTCCCTGACTCGTGGATACCCACCAGCTCACAAGTCAAAGAACTCTAGACCACAATCATCACTGTATAGTCCGAACCAGCCATTCGGGGAAAGGTGGACTAGCCAATGCCACAACGTTTTCGACGCACTCATCGTAAAGTTGACCACTGCTCCAGTGCTTGGTTTTGCAAATCCAACTCATCCGTACATTCTGCATACAGACGCTAGTGTGACGGGACTGGGAGCAGCGTTGTACCAGGAGCAGGAGGGGAAGCTTTGGGCCATAGCCTACGCCAGCCGTGGACTGTCGCAAAGTGAAAGCCGTTACCCCGCACATAAACTTGAATTTCTTGCCCTCAAGTGGAGTGTAACGGAAAAATTTCAGGATTATCTTTATGGATCAAACTTTACAGTGGTTACTGATAGCAACCCCCTCACCTACCTCCTCACCACTGCTAAACTGGACGCTACAGGACATCGTTGGTTGGCTGCTTTGTCTACCTATTCTTTCAAAATCCAATACCGGGCTGGAACACAGAACAAGGACGCAGATGCTCTCTCCAGACGTCCTCAAGTGACGACATCCTGCAAGACCATGAGATTGTAAATCAATTCATAACTTGGCATGCCGCTGACTTTGAAGTGATTTCAGAAGACATTGTGAATGCCATATGCCAAGATCATTATGTCCGCTCTACACATGACCAAGGGTTCACTTATGTGGAGTCAATGTCCGTCACAGCTGACACTATTCCGGACGATTATTGCTCTGGAGGTATACACCATTTGCCAGTCATTCCTGCCTTCGATGTTAAAGAAAAGCAACACGCTGACCCATGCATCCGAGAGTTAATCCATCAGCTCGAAACGGGTGAAAAGCCTCCGCCAACCGCAAGGGCTGAACTCCCTGAACTGCCACTCTTGTTAAGATAATGGTCAAGGATGGAGCTGATGGACGGAGTGTTGTACAGGAAGAGGCGAGATAATGAAAATATTGCGTATCAACTTATTCTCCCTGAAGAACTGCGTGTTTGTGGGAGAATTTCATTATTCATTATGGCATCCCCGAGCGAATCCACACAGACCAGGGGGCAGATTTTGAGTCCAAACTAATTAAAGAATTATGTGAAGTTGCTGGTATTCTCAAGAGTAGAACAACGCCGTACCACCCACGAGGAAACCCAGTTGAACGATTCAACCGAACACTACTTTCAATGTTGGGAACACTGGAAACAAAACAGAAAACAAAATGGAAGGAATATGTAAAACCACTGGTTCACGCATACAACTGCACCAGGAACGAGGTTACCGGTTTCACCCCGTACGAGCTGATGTTCGGGAGAATACCTCACCTTCCTGTGGACTTGGCATTCAATCTTCCTGTGCGTGAGACCAAGCACAAAACTCACTTGCAGTATGTCAAATCGCTGAAATAAAGATTGGAAGAAAGTTTCAAAATTGCCTCTGACAACGCTTCAAAATCTGCAGGCAGAAACAAAGCACGGTTTGATCGTCGTGTGATTCCATCTGCACTGGTGCCAGGGGACCGAGTCCTGGTGAGAACTGTACGCCTTAGAGGAAAGCACAAACTGTCTGATAAATGGGAACAAGGAGTTTATGTTGTCGTCCATCGAGCTGGAGAACTTCCAGTGTACAAAGTCAAACCTGAAAGTAATGATGGACCTACACGGACTTTACATAGAGACCTGCTTCTTCCATGCAGTCTTCTCACAGACAGTGATACCTCATCACTGGAGCACTCACCGGTCCGTAGACCCATAACTCGACAGCATAAAAACATTGACGATCTCGCAAACGCCGCTGCTGAGAATGAAGGCCATGATAATTGGATCTCCTATGTCAGTCCACCAACTATGCACTTCACCGTAGACGAACATCACACTCCTGTTTTACTCATTGATGACCAAAGGACACTGCCCGTTGAGGTTGACACCCAACACGGATCAAGTCCCTCTAAGTGCAGTCACTCAACTTTGGATTTGGAAGTAGAAGAAACTTTACCAGAACCCGTTGGAACTGAACCTGTAAATGAAGAGCATCTACCTGAAAGCACTAGCTTACCTGATTCTGAAGGAAGTTCAATCGATTCCACCGATGAAGGTCCTCCAGATGTAGTCACTCTAGTAGAGCCACCAAAGCCTGACACTGACTTGCCTGACACTGACTTGCCTGACACTGACTTGCCTGACACTACTGTTAGACGTTCAGAACGACGTAGAGTACCACCTACCAGACTCCAATATCACGCTCGTGGTAATCCATTGATCTCAGTAGTCCAAACATTGTTGCATAGTCTTTCTGATGTGTTGGCTGTCAGTAGTAAATAACCGTTCCTCGTTGTCGAACATGCACCGGGACCTGCACAAATTTAGGCGGGGAGGATGTAACCCACATACTTTTATTGCGAATAGGAAAAAAAACTACAACTCCCAATACCCCTTCTTGTCACGTGGTTTACGTATGTTGCGCGTCACACACGCACTGCGTCACTTTAGCCAATCACGCGCTTGCCGGTTCAATATCAGCTTCCTGTGTGCCTCTCCGGGCACGGGGTTGGGAGAGGCGACAGGACGGCTGAACCAGGTACGCTTTGCAACAAACACCCGCTTTTAATCATCTTAAATGTCGCCGGTTTTAAACTCGTGTATGTTAATAGACGCTTTATCAACCGCCGCTGATGCTGGACTCGTAGCGCGCAGGAAAACGTGGAATTTGGTGAGTCTGTCTGAGTTGTCTGTTTGTGTCTTCTTGTTGTGATGCATATTGCTTTGATTATTGATGTATATATTCATTGCCGTGCCAACAGATTATTTATCTAAACAGGTATTTATTCAAGTGTTTATTTAAATGTATTTGTACAACTGAATGTAATAAGTATTTACTGCATTACTTGTAATTTAAAGAGATGAACCAAAGAACCTAGAAGCTAGCTAAATGTTGGGTATTACACTGATGGACCTGTTTATTGATCGCAGGCCAGGTGTGCCCAGTGGGGTACCAGAACGAAGGATTAACTTGATGGCGAGCTGAGACCAGCCTGGACCCAGAACCAGAACTGAACACTGAATATTACAAAACTACAAACTTTCCAACATGAGCCACCTGCGGTATGGTAGGGGCTAATTCAGCCGTCCACTCCCACCCGAAAGACACCACACACCTTGCGAACTCTCCCCTCAGTCACTGCGCTATATTTTTGGACAATACAAGAACTCGGTTGCTTCTTTTATGGACATTTGTACTATTTTCATTGAGATGTGCAAGTGTTACTATGAGTGTGTGTGCTTTCTACCTTGGATGTCTTGCACTGAACACTATTGAAACTTGGATTGTTATTGATACCACCATAAATTGTAATACGCTTCAGTATACCATTGGAAATCTGCAGATTGTATATATTGTAAATATTTGTATGTTAGTCACTTTAAATATATAAGGCACAGCCGCACTTTGATTCGCTAGTTTTTGTATCATTGCTTGCATGCACCTCCCTGAGTCGAACCTTCTGATCTAGCCCAGTGGCATATTCTCACATATGCTACACCTGCGCATGTGGGGGTGGATGGTAACGAAATGGCTGATTTGCTGGCTTAACGTTCCCTTAGGCGGCCATCAATTGATGTGGTGGTTGAGTTAAGCAAATCTGAAATCAAGCCTATTGTCAAGAGTCACGTGGTTGGCCTTTGGCAGGAATTTTGGAGCCATGGTGATACTGGACAGCATCTCTATCACATACAGGGTAGTGTCGGTCCTTGCAGATCCATGGGCAGGAACGCGGGGGAGGAAAGGGCCTTTGCTCGAATGAGGATGGGCCATACTGGACTCAATTGGTCACTGAGTAGGATAGGCAAACATCCGACCGGTCTGTGTAATCACTGTCGAGCACGTGCTGATTCACTGTGCGGCCTCTGAAAGAGAAAGGATCGGGTTGGCCTTGTGGTTTCAGAATAATGGGCTGGAGTTCAATCTGCGGAACGTTCTTACATTCCAGTCAGAGTTTGTGTGAGGCTGTGGTTGCTTACTTGTGTAGCACAGGGTTGGGTAAACATTTATAGAGTTGCGGTGTGTTGGATGTTGTTTTTGTTGTTGTTTTATGGCGGTTGGCATCCAAGTGTTGCATTACCGCCAGACTTTATTCCTTAGACTGTTGTTGCTGTTGTTATTGTTTTATGGCAGTCGACATCCGAGTGTCGCATTACCGCCAGACTTTATTCCCTAGACTTTTTCGTAGTCCTAAAAGTTCCTCTTCCAGTGCCCTGACTTCCAGTGCTTTGACAAAGCCCAAGAGGTCATGAGATGCCTTTGTTATTGCATCCTATAGAAGTTCTTCCTCCCCTCAGACTTTGTCGTAGTCCTTAAAAATTCTTATTCCATTGCTTTGGAAGTACAAAGCCCATGAGGTCATGGGACGTCTTTGTTGTTTTACAAAGTCCATGAGGTCATGGGACGTCTTTGTCGTTTTATCCTTTAGAAGTTCTTCTTCCATCACTTTGGCGTTTCAAGGCCCATGAAGTCAAAGCGCGTTAGAACATCCTCTTGCTCCTCATCCTCGGCTCAGTCTCCAGCACCCCCCAGCGTCAAGTAACGAGGTTAAAGTAAGAAGAAGAAGAAGAAGAGCTAGTCTCCGGTCTGGAGAGACGGGAGATGGCGGAGGAGAGTTGATCGGTGGTCGAAGACGTTCTGGACGGCGTGGAGGAGCAGCCTTTTCTGGCTGCACGTGCCTGGAAACGTAAAAAGTCCCTTAGCTCGTCCGAGGGTTCTGGGAATGAGCAGCAGGATGAGGCTGAAGCTATTGATATCCGGGGTGAGAGCAGAGACTGTAAGGTGATCATAAAGCTTGCACAGGATAGTGCATCCTTTAAGGAGTGGAATTCAGTGGCATTGTCAAAGAGCCTAATTGTAGCTGTGGGAGTGATCAAGAGTGCGAGTGTCCTTAGAGATGGCTCGCTGCTGGTCGTGTGCAAGGACGCGGCTCAGCAACGGAAGGCGATTGGAACTAAACGTCTGGGTGGAAAGGACATTCTTGTGTCTGATGCTGAAAGAAACACGGTCAGAGGAGTTATCGTAGGTGTCCCTACGGCGACGTCTGTGGATGAAGTTAAGGAGAATTTGACTGGAGCTACGGTGGTGGACGCTAGGCGGTTGAAGGTGACCCGGTCTGGGGTAAGATGTGACAGCTTGTCGGTAATGGTAACACTTGAAGGGAGGTGCCTGCCTAGTAAGGTGTTCATTGGGTTCATGTGCCATGACGTTAGGCCATATGTTCCACCGCCCCTGCGTTGCTTTAAGTGCCAGCGCTTTGGGCATATTGCAGCGGTCTGTAGAGGGAGGCAAAGATGTGGTAAATGTGCAGGAGATCACGAGTATGGGAAGTGTGACGTGGGAGCAAAACTGAAGTGCTGTAACTGTGGGGAAGAACATAGCTTTGCCTATGGGGGATGCAGGTTTAGCAAAAGAGCTGCTGAGGTGCAGAAAATAAAGGTCTCTCAAGGTATATCCTATGCAGATGCAGTCAAGAAAGTTTCAAGTAACGAGTTTAGAGTAAATACAGAGAGAGGAGCCAGCGCTGCTCCCAGCCAGGGCGAAATGAGAAAGGCCAGCGTGGCTCCCAAGAAGTGTGAAGGTTTCAAGAGTGGAGGTCCCAAGTGTGCAGGTTCCAGAATTAATGAGAATACCCTGGTTGTGGATAGAGAGGATTTTGTACTCTTTATGGTGGATGTTGTAAACTGTGCTGCTCAGACTCAAAGCAGAACTGAAAGGATCAGGATCATTGCTAAAGCTGCAGGGAGATTCCTTGGAACAAAGGAGCTTGATTGGGCAGATATAGAAAACAGGCTAAAGGCGCTAAATGGGAGTCGGAGTGATGGGGGTCTGCTTTTGGGGAGTCAGAGTGATCAGAGTGACGAGATGGGGGTGGGGGTGGTCTCCTGTCCTCGTCCAGTCTCGTAGACGCACGGCTACCAAGCAGCGACATCAGTGGAAATATTAAAGCCTATAGAATGAAGCCTAAAGAATAAGGCAAGGCAAGGCAAGTTTATTTGTAGAGCACATTTCATACACAAGGCAATTCAAAGTGCTTCACAGCAGGAAAAATGCATTCAAATCACAAAGAAATTACAGAAACAGAAATACAATAAAATTAACTAAATTAAAAATTATCAATCCAACTGATTTTCTAAACTAATAAAATCACAAACAAAAGAGAAGAGTGCAAAGAAAAAATCCTTTCAGTCATATGCGCAGCTAAACAAAACTGTTTTTAGCTTAGATTTGAACATTGTCAGAGTTGAAGCCTGTCTCACATCTTCAGGAAGACTGTTCCAGATTTTAGCTGCATAAAACTGAAACGCAGATTCCCCATGTTTTGTCCTGACTCTGGCACCAGCAGGAGGCCGGTCCCTGAGGTCCTCAGAGTCCGAGATGGTTCATATGGCACTAACATATCCAAGATGTACTTTGGTGCTAGGCCATGGAGAGACTTGTACACAAGCAGAGCTGCTTTAAAGTCTATTCTCTGAGCCACAGGAGCCAGTGCAGAGACCTGAGAACAGGACTAATGTGATCATACTTCCTGGTTCTAGTCAGGACCCGAGCAGCAGCGTTCTGGATGTACTGCAGCTGTTTTACAACTCGTTTGGAGAGGCCAGTGAGCAGGCCGTTACAGTAGTCTAATCTACTGGAGACAAACGCATGGATAAGTCTCTCTAAATCTGGTTTTGACACTATATTTTTGATTTTGGCAATGTTTTTTAGATGGTAAAAAGCTGCTGATGTTATTGATTTGACGTGGCTGTTAAAGTTCAAGTCTGAGTCCATTAAAGCTTTACGGTGGAAGCACCGAACGTCAAAGAAGGAGAAGATGATGAAGAGTCTCCCTGGAATAAAGCCAGTTGGTCTCTGAAACAACAACAACTATTCTACGACAAGTCACAAAGACATATCATGACCTCATGGGCTTTGTAACACCAAAGCAATGGAAGGAGTACTTTTACGGACTACGACAAAGTCTGAGGAATAAAGTCTGGCGGTAATGCAACAATTGGATGCCAACCGCCATAAAACAACAACAACAACTCATGGGCTTTGAAAAACCAAAGTAATGGAAGAAGAACTTCTAAAGAATACGACAAAGTCTGAAGAATAAAGTCTGGCGGTAATGCAACACTTGAATGCCAACAACAACGCTCTCACCGGACTAAGCGTCAGGCATCTGGAGCCAGAGTCCATGTCACTCTGACTGCAAGACCTTATGACTTGCAGGCCTGAGCTGTGAGTAGGGGTCCTGCAAGTTACAAGGACAGGACTGGCAGCAGGGGCTGCGGGAGAAACTGTCAGGATTACCGTGTAAACGACCTGGTCAATGAATGATCATAAAGTCGTACTCTGCTAACTTTTCCAGCCACTGGGCTAACAGACCCTCCAGTTCTTTCATGTGGGTTAGTCAACGCAGGCTGTTGTGGTCACTTCACACCTTAAAAGGCTGCCAGTGGTGATACTGTCAGAAATATGATGTGAACTCAACAATGGTGCGAAGCTCTCTTCTTGTTGTGCAATAGTTCTGTTCAGATTTGGCCAATTTGCGGCTACATACATACAATCAGCACCATCCTGCATTTGTGACAGGACAGTGCCAATGCCCGTTTCAATGACATCTGTCTTGAGGATCATCTCACCATGGTCCAGCGGGTAACCCAACACAGGAGCTGTGGTCAACCGGTGCTTGAGTGTGTTAAAAGCGACTTGGCGTTCAGTGTGCCACTGGAAACTACATTTTTTCTTTGTCTCTGTTGCCAAACCATTACTCAACCTGACTTAAGTCTTTCACAAACTTGCGATAGTATTAGGCAAGGCCAATATAACGGCTGATGTCTTGAACGGACGTGGGAGTTGGCCATGTCAGGACTTTGTGGACTTTGGGTTGGTAGCCACACCCTGCAGGGTTCAGATTAAGGATTTTCACTTGTATAGCGGTGCTGCTAAACAATCCGTTCATTTTTTTCAAATTTGTATAGCAATTTAATAATTGCATAGCAAAACACGAAAGTGACTAACAATTTTTCAATTGATGTAACAAGATTAATTAATTTAAAACTCTTAACAAATTAACTTTTAAACACTTTTTAAACATTTTTTTTTTAAAAACCCAGAAAACTTGCAAATAAAATTTGTTGAACAAATTAATTAACACCAAGTTAGATTAACTTATTTACAACTTTCTTCCATATCATCATCAATCAGATGACTATTTGCAGGAGTCTCATTTACATATTAATTGTCTTTACACTCACAACAAATATGTGTTAAGCTTCTGATGGAAAAATAAAGGTTGCTGTGGTGTCCACCATGGTGTATTTATTGTGTTATTCAAATTGTACCGCTCTATTTGACATTCCATTCCAGCTATAAAACGTTTCCATTTTTCGTTTTGCTATTTGATGATGGTCCCTAAGTACTTCGTCTCGGCTCCGGCTGCACATTTGATGATGGTCCCTAAGCACTCGCCTCGGCTCCGGCTGCGCATTCGGATCAGTGTATTTCACTGTGCCCAAAATACGCATCTGATTGTCAAAAACGAGGTTGTAGTCACTTGGCAGTGTAAATATGAGTATTTTGGCATGTGAATGATCTGCAAAGACTTTTGCGTTTAGGAGCTTTTGACCTCGGAATTCCTAATCTGTGACACTAACTTTACCGCACGTGGCTCCTGCCACTTTCAGACTCGCGATCTGAGCAGCAGCGGGACTCGTCATGACAACACAGCGTCCTACATTGTGTCATACCGTTGTTTACGACCGATTGACGAGTGATCAGTACTTTTAGGCACTTTGGTTATACAATTGAACACACATTTTTGTATCGCAAAAGCTGCGATACAAAAGCCCTTTTTTCGGACGAACGCATCGCATTTGGGAGAAATTGCGTCGCATTTTGCGATGCGATACCGCTTATTCTGAACCCTGCCCTGCTCTGACACTATGTGACCAGAATAGAGGACTTGGCAGTGAAAGAGGCTGCATTTGAGCTTCAGGTTTGAAACACTTTTTATACACTCAGCCAACGAAGCATCTTGGGTACATCCCTGATATTGCTGAGGTAGACAAGGCAGGTCTCCCACTGCATGCCAGCCAAGACCTAGTCCATAAAACATTGAAATGTTGCCGGCACATTGCGCAAGCCAAATGGCACGACGGTCCATTCGAACAGTCCATTTCCGGTGCAAAATGCTGCTGTGCAGCGGTCTCTTAGCTAGAGCTGGATTTGCCAGTAACTTGAAGCAAGGTTCAATGTGCTGAACCATTTGGCAGTGACAAACGTGTCCAATGTGTCTTGGAATGCGGGGCAGCGGATACGCATTTTTAATTGTGCGTGTGTTAAGTGCCTTGAAATTAAAACTCCATATTTTTTATGCAACATAATGATAGGTGAGGCCCAGCTGCTGAGGCTGCAGGTAGCGAGGCCGCTGTGAGGCCGCTGTGTAGGCTCTCACGGATCTGTTGGTCTGCATGCTTCTGTTTTTCCCTGGCCATCTGACAAGGTGGCTGTTTGACTGGCGCCCTGGGCCGGGTCAGGATGTCATGCAAGACAAGGCTGGTCCAGCTTAGGTCCCCAGGTCTCCTGGAAAATACACTTTCATATGCTCACTGTCTTTTAGATCCAGCCAACTCTGAGCATAGAGCTCCTGGAGGTGGTCTGGGACCACAGGACCAAAGAG
The DNA here is from genome assembly GCF_026437365.1 of Eucyclogobius newberryi. NCBI lineage: Eukaryota > Metazoa > Chordata > Actinopteri > Gobiiformes > Gobiidae > Eucyclogobius > Eucyclogobius newberryi. Next base: position 13,700,308 of record NW_027315724.1, on the reverse strand, counting down.
TCTGTGGAACAGTGTCAGCTGGCTGGTGGAGGCCTGCAATGGCACCGTTTTTAATAGTGACAGGTTTGTTGACAGAGTTAAAGAGCTGTAGTGGGACAGGTTTGGTGGGGTGTGCATTAACAAGGACTCTGCCAATGAGTCATTTGTGCTTCTCAACAAAACCTTATGTGGGACTAATTATCGTCTTTCCCTTTTACCCTTCCCCAAAATGCACAGCGCCTTTAACAAAATACTCTTGATCAGGACTACTACTATACTTCTGGCTACTCTCACAGAATGCGACTTTGAAACAGTCTCCGGATGAAAATAAGGCACTTCATCATGTACTGATGACACATGTTTACGTCAATCTTAAACTCCTTTGCGTGTGCGATAGTCGACTACTGCCCTCTAGTGAACGTTATTGGTATAAGTTTCATTTTCAGCCAGATGAGCTCAGTTGTTTAATATTTTGCTTTATCTCACACTGGGCTCTGCGCTGCTCTTGTAACTCTCTCTGATTGGTCAGCACGATCACATGGTACGCAAACCTGACGGAAATGTATGTAACTTCCGGGCAGCGTTGCCCACAGAGCGAAAGGCTAACTGGCGTCATGCAGTATTGAGCAGCTGCCATTGACTTGAATGGGCGGCCATCTTGGCTGCTGGGGGCTTGGTTTAAGCATTCAGTAGCAATTATCATGATTTAATGGCAGAAATGCACGAACGAGTCTGGTGATGACTTATGGACATCAAAAGCTCTGAGCCAAGTCAACGATCAAGACAACATCAGTTATCGAGGAGATTTAGAACAATGTGTTTTTGATGCTAGCGTGAATGAAACTAAATTGTGTTTGATGAAGGAACAATTTGGATTAAAAGCTCAGAATACTTAATTTTGCATCATATGTGTCCTAAAAGACTCAACTAAAGACTCCAACTGACTGGTTGGAGGGATGAAAAAGTTAGTTTGTGTGCCTTAGTTTGAAATTTGATGTCTTGATTTGATTTTCTTTTGTCTGTTCTCTCTCTGGTCCAGTATTGTCTTTTTTTTTGTTATTTATATTGTAAAATCTGAAAATAAAAATCATTTTTTCCTTTGGTACTTCATCTTTAAGAAAGACACACAATAACAGTGCAGTTGCAGTATACTTCTGATCGTAGCTCAAACTGTTCACTGCTCCTGACAGGTTATCCCAGTGCTATGTTTAAAAGAGAGGACAAATGCATTATTCTTATGTCAATGGACAAACACAATGTTGATATAGGTTAATATTTAATATTTAAACTTCAAACAAAATTAATATTATCTTTCTCCACCAACTTTTTTTTTCTTGCGTTCTAACCTTCTGAACGCTTGAATTAGCATCAATTAATTTCACTGATTTACCCTTTAAAGGTAATGTTGGATAAGACACAGAGTTATGTTATCCAAATGCGACCTGTCCTCATGAAAACTACACAACGCTTGTGTATGGAACAACAGGGACAACAAAGACGCAAACAGAGACAGATAAATTGTGACTACGGGGTGGGAGGGACTCAGTTCTATAACAGTAAATCAATAGAGCAGATTCTCTAATTATGCAAAGCACTAATGAAAAATAGCACATTACCATCAGTGCACCTCCTCTGGTCCCTCGCCGTAGCCTGTAACGGGATACGAAAACACAGTTGAAGCATTAGTGGTTGTTCCGGGGGTGTAATGGCGCAGGTTCGAAAGGTTGATGTGACAATGAACTCTGCTCGCACAAGCTGATGACTGAGGCAGGGTGACAATAACGCACGGCTATAAACAGCTCCCTCACCTGCAGCAGAGAAAAGATTAGAACAACGACTGACACGGAGGTGCCCCTGACAATACTGCCAGAATTTAGGAAGGTAGTTGTAGTTAGCGTGGGCCATGTTCGTCTAAAGTTCTATTGGTAAGTTCATGTCTAGTATTGGGGTAGAAAAACATTTTACAAGAACTGTTTAGTCGAAAATACTGGTGAAAATAGGAACCCATAGTAAATTGTCATACTGATATATTATGTGTTGAATAATTACGTCTTCCGTGAATGTAAGCTGTCGCAGTTGTTCCCATCATGGAAATGTAACTTTATTATGAAATCAATTGTAAATATAGCCGCAAGCGGCAATGATCGGCCCTCGCCACGCCGCCGCCACGCCGCAAGAGGAGGGGGCGCTAACGCGCCCCAATTGTCCTTTTATTACATCTACTGCTGAATCTGTGACGCTGTCACATCTTCTCCCCTTTGTTTTACCATTCAAAAAGCAATTTTATTTTGAATTCTTGGCAAAATGTCGCCGCACAGACACCGTGACTCAATAAAAATGTGGATAACTTTTGATGGTCCACTCCTGAAGATGAGTCTCACCAAATTTCAGGTTAATATGTCTAACGCCCTAAGAGGAGTTCGTGAAAGCCATTGGAATAACATGGAAGGTTTCGGTCATCGTTACGGCAAAGCCATAACAATTATGACATGGGTCTCATTGACTTTTTTGATGGGGATGCCAAAATTGAGTTGTGCGTCAAATTTCATATAATTTCGCAAAACTAAATATTTAACCTCCATATAAAATCTGTAGGGGGCGCTGTGGCTCCAAATTAATTTATTTCACTTCAAGTAGGTTTAGGGCAAAGAGTTTAACAACTGATTCTAATTTGACGCAATTCGGACTTTATCTGCGCAAACGGGGGGGAGAGAGAGCGAGAGCGAGAGAGAGAGAGAGAGAGAGAGAGAGAGACGCAGACACTCCAGCAATGGCTTCAGCTATTGCAAATTTTCTAGTTTCTAAACATGTTATGGTTTAAAAAAATAAAATATATTTTCAATGTCAAATATTTATCATTCTCTTCTTTGCGTAACGCCGGTTAGAGTCAAATCAAAGCCTCAAGGGCAAAGTCCAGTTATACAAACCATGAACAAACTATTATGTTGTTGCAGATCCTCTTGATTGAATTAAAATAAAGTTTTAGTCTGTTTCTCTATGAATGTTGCTGTTTGGATCAGAATGCACCGTCAACACCCGGTTTCATTTCTGTTAATCATGAATAAACAATGTGTTGTTTATTTTTCATTGCCGCTGTTCCACTGAGGCTTGCAAATATTTTGGGTAATTTCCATAAAATTCTTTGATCTGCAATGTGCTGAGTTTCTCCCATGTGATTAAACAGGTATTCCACAAGAGTGACAACAAATCTAACAAATCTCTATTTTTATCCAAGAGTAATTTATCATACACTTTTAGCATTAAGAGAAATGTCTACAATGTATATATTAGCTCCTATACAGAATATTTGTTCTAAAATTGCCAAAAGTAAAATATTGAATTTCTAACTGGCATTCAAGAATTATGATAATGATCCATCCATCCATCTTCTTCTGCTTATCCGGGGCCGGGTCGCAGGGGCAGCAGTCCAAGCAGGGACTCCCAGACTTCCTCCTCCCCAGACACTTCACCCACCTCCTCCAGGGGGATCCCGAGGCGTTCCCAGGCCAGCCGAGAGACATAGTCCCTCCAACGTGTCATGGGTCTTCCACGGGGCCTCCTCCCGTTGGGACATGCCCGAAACACCTCCCCAGGAGGCATCCGGAACAGATGCCCGAGCCACCTCAGCTGGCTCCTCTCGACGTGGAGAAGCAGCGTCTCTACTCCGAGCTCCCCTCGTGTTACTAAGCTCCTCACCATATCTCTAAGGGAGCGCCACCCGGCGGAGGAAACTCATTTTTGACCGCTTGTATCCACGATCTTGTCCTTTTGGTCATTACCAAAAGCTCATAACCCTAGGTGAGGGTAGGAACGTAGATTGACCAGTAAACTGAGATAAATTGATAATGATCACTGAAGTATTCACCTCGACAACAGTTTGGAGGCAGAACTATCATAACAATACTAGCCAATGGTTTAAATCTCATAAACATGAAAGTAGTACGTTTAGTCAGTTTGACTAATTCTGGCACAATGATTGATTGTAGGTAGGCCACAGGGCTCAAACTTAGGTCCCCTCTTACTCACTGTAACTTTTAGTACCAGTTTGATGGTTAAATTACTTGTAAGGTGCATTTATGCTTTCAGGTTTACAGTACTGCAGCTAACAAAACTAAACAAAAAAACAGTTAATCAGATGTGCCCCCGGAAAGCCAAATGTCATAGTGTGCCCTTTACTTTTTAACATACTATTGCCCATTTCGCCCTATGCACAATAGTTAGACATTCCCAAATGGCATTGCTTATTAAAATAAGATCTTACAGCCCACATGCTACTGTGATACATCATTAGAAAGCTTAGGCCTTCGAGTTCCTTGAGATATATATCCTTCACCAAACAATAACACTTGTCACGTGTTTGTGAACGAAGGAGAGAAGTATCGGACACACTTTATTTTGTGATTTTTTTCACAGAGTCAGAAAACGCTATTTACTGGGCTATTTCTACAAATGGTATTACTTCAGGAAAAATTCAAGTAGATATTGTTTTTCTTTGGATTATTACAGACAGAATGAGTTCAGCTACTGATGGATTGAACTTCGTTGAGTCCGTCGTAACCGCAATACAGGTAAGAAATGTGTTATGAAAAGTTGATTTTTTTATCACAAATTATTGGTAATTGCTTATTGGGGCATATTATTCATTGCAAAGCAAAGACACATATTTGTTTTGGTGAGAAAATCATATTTAAAATTATGTATAGCTTGCTGGTATTGACAAAAATTAGAGTGATAATATGGCAGGTGATGGGTGTTGTTTTGTAACAATTATGTTATAATCAGGGTAAACTATGAAATCGGAAAGCTTAACCTGTGCTGTTGTCCCAAGGTTTTAGTTTGGGCATGACCATGGAGAAGGCCTTGTTTCCTCTGGTGGTCAGCCTGGAGTGAAGGACAGAGACCAGCAGTTGGTCAACAAACTTCAGAGCTACTGGCCATGTGGAGAAACGCTCTGCGTTGCAGACTTGATAAAAAAGTATATTACCATATTATAATTAATCATGATTGTACTGCATGTAGGTTGCCATGTACAAAGACATGGATCCAGACCCAGCAGTTTTAAAATAAGATTAAAAGTTAGAATAATACAAACCAAGATGTATAGCTTCCAAAAAAGTTGAGCCGTGAAGATAATTTTGGATCTGGACACACTCACTAATGCAAGCGATGAGTAGAACTGCACAGAGACAGACAGGTGGATGGAGCGACATGTGCGTAGTCAGCCAAACAGACAGGACTTAAAGCTGAGAGACACGAGGCAGGCGGTGCGGTTGGCAGGCCTCCAGCCAACAATGGAAGTGGACAGTAAGGAACGGGCATCAGAGCATTGAGAGGTATTGACTCCCGAGCAGTCAGCCAGACTGACGGGAGCACAGATGGGGAGATAAGGGAGAGACTTTATAAGGGAGAAACTTTATAAGTGGATGCAAGGGGCAAGCTTGGAAAAAGAAGTCAGGAAGTTTAGTTTTAATGGAACTTACTCTTCAAATGCATATTAAAAAGTAGGTTGATATTCATTCTTAATTGGATCTTGCTCAGCATACCCCTTGTAAAATGGCATGTTCCTAAATATTCAAATCAGTTAAATAAAAAGTTAAAAAGCCTTCAGACATAATTGATTTCCGATTGCGTGTATCTACAGCGGTCTATCTAAGTAAGTAAAGATATATCCTTCACAATGTTTTGAAATTGTAGACATAAAAATTGTTCAGTTATTGGACTTCTGTGCTAGCCACGGATTGTCCATAACGAACACCATGTTCAAGCACAAGGGTGTTCATCAGTGCACATGGCACCAGGACACCCTAGGCCGGAGGTCAATGATCGACTTTGTTGTCGTGTCATCTGACCTCCGGCCGCGTGTCTTGGACACTCGGGTGAAGAGAGGGGCAGAGTTGTCAACCAATCACCACCTGGTGGTGAGTTGGATCTGCTGGCGGAGGAGGAAGCCGGACAGACTTGGCAGACCCAAGCGCATTGTGAGGGTCTGTTGGGAATGTCTAGTGGAGCCCTCTGTCAGTAGGGTATTCAACTCGCACCTCCGGGAGAGCTTCTCCCATGTCCCGGGGGAGGCTGGGGACATTGAGTCCGAGTGGACCATGTTCTCCGCCTCCATTGTTGATGCGGCTGCTCGGAGCTGTGGTCGCAAGGTCTCCGGTGCCTGTCGTGGCGGCAACCCCCGAACCCGGTGGTGGACACCGGAAGTAAGGGATGCCGTCAGACTGAAGAAGGAGGCCTATCAGGCCATTCTGGCTTGTAGGTCTCCGGAGGTCATCGACGGGTATCGGCAGGCCAAGCGAGCAGCGGCTCGTGCTGTCGCAGAGGCAAAAACCCGGGCCTGGGAGGAGTTCGGGGAGGCCATGGAGGAGGACTATCGGTCGGCACCAAAGAAAATCTGGCAAACCCTCCGGCGCCTCAGGAGGGGGAAGCAGTGTCTCACCAACACCGTTTACGGTGCGGGTGGAGGCCTGCTGACCTCGACTGGGGATGTCGTCGGACGGTGGAAGGAATACTTTGAGAATCTCCTTAATCCCTCAGTCACGTCTTCCGAAGAGGAAGTAGAGACCGGGGACTCAGAGGCTGGCTCATCCATCACCCAAGCTGAAGTCACTGAGGTTATTCGCAAACTCCTCGGTGGCAGGGCTCCGGGGGTGGATGAGATCCGCCCTGAGTACCTAAAGTATCTGGATGTTGTATGACTGTCTTGGTTGACACGTCTCTGCAACATCGTGTGGCGGTCGGGGACCGTGCCTCTGGACTGGCAGACCGGGGTGGTGGTCCCTCTGTTCAAGAAGGGGAACCGGAGGGTGTGTTCCAACTACAGAGGGATCACACTCCTCAGCCTCCCGGGTAAGGTCTATTCCAAGGTACTGGAGAGGAGAATCCGACCGATAGTCGAACCTTCGGATTCAGGAGGAGCAGAGTGGTTTTCGTCCCGGTCGTGGAACACTGGACCAGCTCTATACTCTCCATCGGGTGCTCGAGGGTTCATGGGAGTTTGCCCAACCAGTCCACATGTGCTTTGCGGATCTGGAGAAGGCTTTCGACCGTGTCCCTCGGGGTGTCCTTTGGGAGGTGCTCCGGGAGTACGGGGTCCGGGGCCCTTTGCTCAGGGCTGTCCGGTCCCTGTATGACCGGAGCAGGAGCTGTGTTCGCATTGCCGGCAGAAAGTCAGACCTGTTCCCAGTGCATGTTGGACTCCGCCAGGGCTGCCCTTTGTCACCGGTTCTGTTCATAAATTTTATGGACAGAATTTCTAGGCGCAGACGGGGGTCGGAGGGTGTCCGGTTTGGGGACCACAGGATTCCATCTCTGCTGTTTGCAGACGATGGCGCCATCAAACCCGGACCTGCAACATGCACTGGGACGGTTTGCAGCCGAGTGTGAAGCGGCTGGGATGAGGATCAGCACCTCCAAATCCGAGGCCATGGTTCTCGACCGGAAAAGGGTGGCTTGCCCTCTTCAGGTGGGTGGGGTGTCCTTACCCCAAGTGGAGGAGTTCAAGTATCTCGGGGTCTTGTTCACGAGTGAGGGAAGGATGGAGCGTGAGATCGACAGGCGGATCGGTGCAGCGGCTGCAGTGATGCAGTCGCTGCATCGGACTGTTGTGGTGAAGAGGGAGCTGAGCCGAAAGGCAAAGCTCTCTATTTACCGGTCGGTCTACGTTCCTACCCTCACCTATGGTCATGAGCTTTGGGTAGTGACCGAAAGAACAAGATCGCAGATACAAGCGGTCAAAATGAGTTTCCTCCGCCGTGTGGCTGGGCGCTCCCTTAGAGATAAGGTGAGGAGCTCGGCCACACAGGGGGAGCTCGGAGTAGAGCCGCTGCTCCTCCACGTCGAGAGGAGCCTGCTGAGGTGGCTCGGGCATCTGTTCCGGATGCCTCCTGGGCGCCTCCCTCGGGAGGTTTTTCAGGCATGTCCCACCGGGAAGAGTCCCCGGGGAAGACCCAGGACACGCTGGAGGGACTATGTCTCTCGGCTGGCCTGGGAACGCCTTGGGATCCCCCCGGAGGAGTTGGAGGAAGTGTCTGGGGAGAAGGAAGTCTGGGAGTCCCTGCTCAGACTGCTGCCCCCGCGACCCGGCCCCGGATAAGCGGCAGAAAATGGATGGATGGACTTAGCCTAGTGGTTAGTGACTCAGGAGGACTGGAAATAGTCTGTGATCAAATTAAAGTCAGGTTTGATCATTTTGTGTATTGCACAACATTTTGTGAAATGTCACAACATTTTTGATGACACAAAACTGCAGAGCTGGTCAAAATATGCAAGGTTTTTTGACTTTGTGAGACTAAGGGCGGATCTAGTAGGACTGTATAGCACACAAACGGTGAGGAATGAATGCAAGTCTCCTGCACTGCTTCTCCTCTTTTTGGTCCAGAACAACCTGTTTAAGGTGCTCTTTTGGGTTCATTCGCGTTTGTAAATCTGACTCTGAAAGAGTTGGTGTTTCACTAGCCCTGAACCTCACCGCACATCACTGAATTCTAATTGATTCTTTCCTCAAACCTGCAACCCCCCGGACTCGTGCCCACAGTGCTCTTAATGGATTGGTTTTATTGCTTTGGAAATTTTGCAAGATTTCTGTTATAAATTGAAAAAAAAAAATCCCTCAAAGCCATAATTTGTTCACTCCCTGCAGACGGTGGTAATAAGCTCTCTGTGGGTTTCAACGTCCTTTAATAATCGACCATTTTTTGCCCATTCAGAAGATTCAATATTTTGTTTTAAAAAGTCAATTGCTATGCAACCGTCCTAATTTTTGATCATCCTGAACCTATGGATAGAAATGTAGCCACAACTGCCCTCCTGTGGACTGACAAAAGTATACCTGGCAACCTCTTCCTCAACTACCACAATACACACAACCGCCAACCTTTTGTGAGGCAAGGAAAGGTAAACTTCATTGTCCCCGAGAGGAAATTCTTCCTTGCGTTACAGTGCCTTTTTAGCTGCAAGAAAAAAAATTCCACTCACAGTCACAATCACTCCGAACATCATGCTTCCTCGTAAAAATTACTGCAAAATTCTACAGTTCATGAGCACTGTCATAATCCATCAGAAAATACAACGGTGAAGTGAAATAGTCAAATAGGAAACGGCAACAAATATGAATACGTTCGGATAACTTAAAAAGATGCTAGTGCTTTTGGGGACAAAAGATAACCTATACTTTTTTGTTTTATATTTAATGGCTCTAAATTGTCTGCCTGGTATTGTATATAATGTTCTTTTCTGGCTTTTAGATGGTTTCCTGCTGATTCATATCTTCCAGACTTCTTGGGTCACAGCACTCTGTGCCTTGGTCTCATTGTTACTGAACACTATTGGCAGCTCCAGTCTTGTCCATGTCCACAATGACAAACTTGCTACTGACACCTCTTCATCCAATCGCTGCTCTGTTGATCTTAAAATGCCAGCAGTGACAGAGCTGACTCCAATGGCTCTCATCATAATGAGACATCTCCACGAGCCATCTTCACACCACTGATTTGTTATTGTCCTTTTTGTGTCTCAAATAGCAGTCGCACTCTTTCCTCTAAGAAGCAATAGGATCCCTGATTACCTGTTGGCACCAAAATTATTTTTCATTTGTTCTGTCTATTTATATTTTCTCTCTGCTTTTCATTTCAGGTCCCACCTGCCTTTCAAATAGTTTGGTTTTGTTTGATGGAGCGAGCAGTCTCACATGACCATTTACTGGTTCAGTCATGTAAAACAATTGTGTTAATAGGTACAACACTGGTCACAGAGGATTTGAAAAAGTAAACATTACAGAGCACTGTTGTAAAAGAATAGTAAGAAATTAAATCTTATTTGCAATCATATTTATCGAAATTTCAATTAGTCTTATAAGATGAGAAAACAACCAATCAAATTCAGTTAAATCAGTTTTAGTTTTGTGCAAATGTATGCATTTTGCACGCACGTTCACATATTTGTGTTTGGCGGTCTCTGAAATTACTTCTAGTGGAGGGTTTGCCACCTGCTAGTCTCCAGGGAGATGGCATTACTTTGCCGAGAACGTTCCACAGTACTCTTTTGGATAAAACATTGTCTAAGATCAACTCAAAAAGAAACCTGCTTATTCTCAATTTAAGTCTTTATAACAACCAAAAAACAGGCCGGATACAAAAAATATACTATTTTCTAGCCACAACATTTAGTTTACTCTTCACAAAATGTTATATTTTTCTGGTAAGGTATGTGATAGTTCTGTAAATAGAATCAAAAACTATAATGCATTTTTCTACTTTTCTAGTCAAACCTAAAAATTAGGATTTTGTCTTCATCAAAATTATATTATAATCAACATTTAACAATTGGTGTAAAATACAATATTATGTGTTCAAACCAGGCTCTGAAGTCACTCACATCTGAGCTTTTGCTTTGCCAAAACCACCTTCATTTGTCACATTTTGAAGTTAAACCAAGTTTCTCACATTATGTCCCACTACGCTACTGTAGTAAAACATTCCAGGTACAACCATTTTATTTATCGGTATATTCTAAGTCAATTTTATTTCACCTTTGTAAGAATTGTATTTTCTATAAAGTGCTAATGGATCCCAATACATCCCTAGTTGATTCCTTGTCCCTGATTGTGGTTTTGTGATTTGAATATTCTGCTTGCTGACCTCATTAGCCATTTGTAACCCAGAAGGAGCATTGCTGCATGATGACAGAGTGACATGCAGTGGCCGGTGTGATGGCTCTGGAGTTGAATGAAGGCTTCATAGTGGCCTTATGTCAGTGGCTCTGACACTCGCTGACAGGCTGAAGCATGAATGATAGCTTTTCATAAAGAAGAATGGCAGCTTAACAGACCACCAGCTGCTTCCAGACACTAGTCTCCAGCCTCCAATTTATCGCATACGTAAGCATATATATTGTTTTTGAGTCCATCACAGGCTGAATAGAAAGTACAGAGGCCTCACGAATCAGTAACACCCAGTGCAAGAGTTGTGAAATGCCAAAAATGAAACTGAAAAAAAAAAAAAAGTGAAAAAAAAAAATAAGTAAAAATGAATATATCCAACTTAATTTGAATTATCAGAATGAAAAATATAACTCAGCACCTATGCCAAAAAATACATTGATAGTTTTATTCATACCATATTTTCCGGACTATAAGTCACACCGGAGTAAAAGTCGCACCAGCCAAAAAATGCATAATAGAAAAGAAAAAAAACATATATAAGTTGCACTGGAGTATGAAATAAGGTTACAAGTGTTAAAATAACAAACAATATCACATATAAGTTTCTCCGAAGTATAAGTATATGTATAAGTATAAAGTTTAAAGTATAAATATAAGTACAAGTCGCACCGCGGCCACAACGATGACAAAATTTGCAACTAACAGTTTGGAAAATACGGTATTGTTTACCATCTCTCCTCTCTCGCCTATTTTTCTTGCCTAACTAAAATGAGCCCCAACTGAGGCTGAGACTGTTTTTGAACCCTAAATAAACAAATGGCTGGACTCTTTGTGAAGCTGAGACTGTAGTTTTGGCCTCTGTTGTCTGATTTAAATTCCTTTTCCAATTCCTTCAAATAACCAAAGCTACTTTTACAAAAAAAATGAGACTGATGATTTAGGGACTTGTAATAAAGCAAGTGGAATGCATACAATAGATCTGTTATATTGTCTTATTTATCTTTTTTATATGCGAGATTGGTGTACAAACTGACCCTGATTCATCCCAGTATTATTGTTTTGACTGGATATAGGAGTGTTACAGCTTTCTTTTTCTGTTGATTGCAGCTTCATAGATTCCTTTTATCAGGTGTTGGACAAAAAGAAAGAAAGAATGAAAAGGTCAGAGGGCCCAGCAATCAGAACTGCTCCTGTAACGTGAGTCTGTGTAGCTACACTCCATTTAAAGCAGTAACATTTCCTTATGAAACATTTTTGTAAGTCCCTGTGATGTTAAAATATATCTTTTTGGAGCGTTTGAAGTTTCCGCCGTCGCCCCCTGCTGTCTCTGGGCAGAAAACTAGCCTCGCAACATTTGCCATTTGACAACTCTCCTGAGAAACCCTGGCAAAAAAATTGCAACATTAAAGCCTTCTCCTGTCTTAAGTTGTTCTTGTAAAGCATGTTATATTTTTCCAACTTGACAATCAACTTGTTTCTAGTCCGTCCTGATTTATTCCCCTAGATCTTGGATGCGATACACTTGATAATGATGATAATTAATTTGTAAAAGTAGAAGAATATTTGGTTGTATGACAGCGCAATAGCTTAGATAATTAAAGTGTCCTTGGTTAAATGACGTCTGGGATTTCAACTGCTAAAAATACCCTTATGCAAATTGTATAATGCCTGTTTAGTAAATTGAATGTATAGATAAATTCCAACCATGAGTTTAATTTTTTTAATATAGAGTTTTTACATGCACTAAATGCATCTTTGAACTGCTCTGGACTATCATTTAATTCATTACTAAATGCTTTCTACAGTGTATTGGATTGGATTGAATTGGATTACAATATCGGTATCGTCTTTACTTCCGATCAAATCAAATCATTACTGACTAAAACCACAACCACTATAACCACAACTGAAACAATAGCAGGCTACTGGCAAAACAAAAAGCATGCATAAACAGCGCATCCGGAAAGTAATCCCACTTTTTCAACATTTTGTTGTGTTACAGCTTTCCGGATGCGTCTAACTACTTCAAGACAGTTGTGTTTTCTATCTTTTAATGATAGAAAACGAATTGAAAAACGAAGTGATTTTAATGACTTGCTTTTATGAACTTTCACAAATTAACGTAGCATTGACAATACTGCTCAATTTGATGGACAAATGTCACTGACGTTGCATTTAGCAGCATTTATGGCCATTGGCAGTTATCCCCACGTGGTCAACATCATTTGAATCGTAATGACGCGCAAAGTAGTAAATCTCGACACTATCGTAAGTGTATTATAAGTGTAAAGAGGGTTTACCAGCCTAATCCCGGAATTCCGCTGACATTTTGTCCCAATCCAGAGGGCAGAGGTGGTGTTTGGAGATGGAAGAAATGAGTGACGGCACTGAATATAATGGATTGTGAAACGGTGACAGTTTCAGGCCAGACCGGTCGCCTCTAGCCGATATGTGGTTCTAGAAAAATCAGATAAATTCAACGTGCCGGGCAACAATCAATACCTGCTCTCTTCTCCCGCAGGATTTAAATGTAAGTTAGTGCTGCAGCCTTCAGAATATGAGCTGTAAATATACTGATGCAGCCATTGCTCCACCGTATGCAAATGTTTAGTCCTTTAGTGTGGCAGTGGCGAGCTACGATTTCCTTGCACATTTACTGTTTTCCGGAGGAAAGTTGGGGCAAAATTGTCATGTCAGTTTTTGTTTGAATGGTAATTGAAATATCAAGCAGTAACCAGTCAAATATGAATCAAAGCATGAATTTTATCTGGTACGAGTCTAATTCTGGGTTAAATGTTGTAGCCTGTATCTCAGATGGTTGCTATGTTCTGTGTAACTCCATGGGAGATTTGCTGTTTTTTAAATAATTATCCAAAATAGAAATCCACAAATGTTAAAAAATCATCAATATTTGTTTGGGATTGACTCTACAAACGTGTCATATAATCTTTAGATTCCATTCAACTGGCAACAATCACAACTTTGGCGCTTTGAATAATAGCGCCGCTTTCTAAAGCCATTGTGAAAAAAAAAAAAAGTTTAACTTCTGTTTATTCATGCAGAGAGCGTAAACACTTTGTGCCAGTTTTTGTTTCATGTGGATAGGCTAAATAATTACAGAATTATGAACCAGAAACCAGGTCAACAAATCTGTAATTTGACAGTTAAACAGCAAATTCTACCTAAGAATTCAGGCTAAACTAAACAGATATACACATACAAACATTCTACTTATTTATTTTATTTATTTTTATTTCAGGGAGATGATGACTGATCCAGACACTTTTTATTATCTCTCTCCCCAGTGTTCTTGCTGAGGGGTTTTGGGAAAATATGCCGCCATGCTCCGGCCGGCCCCCGCCATGCTGAAAATATACCGCCATGTATTAAGATAACCGTGCGCGCGTCTGCGAAAAGCACCACGGCGCCGTCCGTGTGAGCGCCGTAGTACTTTTTGCTCGCTTGATATGGAAAGCCAATATGATCACTCTCCGCCACTTAGGAGCGGCGTATGGCGTAAATTAAGAGAACGCCGAGCGCCGTCTGGCGGAAATTACGGCACTCGTTTATGGCGCACGGCGTAACGTCAGACTGTGCACAGCGTGACGTCAGACGGCACGGCATTAAAAGCGCTGCTTTATTTTGTAAAAGCGTCGGAAAATATGCCGCGATAGGCCGCTCCTAAGTGTGATCATATTGGCTTTCCATATCGATCGCGAGCGCCGAAGGCATGAGCGCAATTTTTTTAATAACTTTTTTCGAGCGCCGCCTACGGCCTGCCATCCTCTGACCTCAGCCCAGCGAGAACACTGCTTCCACCCCTTTTTTCTTTTTTACAATATAGCGTAAAACACATACTTAGAAGATGTACAACTACAGTATGTGGCGATAAATGCACCTTTTCAGTTTGCTGCCAACCTCCATTAAAAGTAACAACAACAGCAGATCCCAGAAAACCTCAAGGCTGAGGGATACCAAAAGTAACTCCAAAATTGTCTTCAAAACGAACTTTGAATGACAAAAATCGGACAAGAGATGCAATCTGTGATACGAGCCCAAAACAGGGGTTGTATATTCATTATGATGCAGTCACTCAATAAAGATCTACGGTAACTAATAATGACCGACACAGTCTCTCAATCATTATTTGTTAATTTACTGAGCCATTTGTTATTATCGTTGTTTGTAGTAGTATAAGATAAGATAAGATAATCCTTTATTGTCCCACATGGGGAAATTTCATTGGTGCAACGCAGGTAGATAGTAGTAGTACTAATAGTATTTATTGGGCGTTTTTGCTCTTAACAGTGCCATGAAGTAAATCCCTATAATCCTCGAATCCCTATTTATTTAGAGGAACCACCCAGTATCCCTTGCTCACGTTCACAAAGCAACACTGGCTGCCCTTTTCATTACTTATCACTCATTTTACCTTTATTGTTGCCATTTCTCCTGTTGAGAAATAATGTTCGTCAAAGTCTGAAATTGTCCAATATTTACCAACAAAGGCAGTGTTCCAAAATGTTCCTATTAATGGTTCCTACGGTGTAAAACCCCCATTAATAAGCTCATATTAGTTTCAGTACACAGCCACAGATAATGATGACTTTAATGTTCGATTTGGAGTTGAAAATAAGGCAACGCTTCAAAATAACTATTAATAAGACATTAATAATAGGAATTTGTTTATGCACATATACAACATTTGCTAGCATGTAGGGTGTCAAAATATGAAATATCTGAGTTACTATTATTGTGAGAAACAACATCATTGTAGGAGCCATATGTGGGTTTGTGCACACGCCTGGGTTTGGATGCCATTGCCGCAATGTGAAATCTACATTCCTGTGGTATAGCATGCCATTCCTCAGGTTTGTGACTAGATTTCTGAAAAAATAAATTTAACTTTCTGAAAGATGAAATAAAGTTACATTTGATAAAAAAATGTATTGTAAACATTTTTGGATGAAAGATTGAACTGAAAAATACTTAATTTTGCTTCTAAAATTTTACCAATTATTATTTTTTGGTTCTTACGATTATATTGTGACCAAAATAATCACGATTATTAATTCATCTAATAAATTTAAAGTTAAATTAAAGTTAATAAGCCACCAATAAATAACAAGTGTGTTATTAAACTGTACACCATAAATGTTTTTAAGAGCATTCAGAAACTGGTTACTAAAATATTTTCAGTGACCTAGAGATAAATACTTGTAAATTAATAACTAGTGCTTCTAATATAAATATCTGCTAGTAAAACAAATAATTAGTGCTTATAAAGAGTTAACTAAGGGACATTCTTAAAGTATTGTGTATTGTAAGTTCTTATAGAAAAAAAATGTCAGCAGAGTTTCCATTCCTCAATCAGTGACTTCGCATACTTGCAGAGTGTGCCTTACTCTCATGCCACTCCTGCAATCAGCCCCTGAATGCGTGCTCTCGGTGTGAAACCAGCATAGACTCGTGCTTGTGTGCGCACTGCTCTCGTGTCTCTCCACAACGCGGGCTTGTGTTGCCCGCTGGAGGCGAGGCGGGGGAAGACACGCACGGACGGAGGGACGGGAGAGGATGGATTTGGAGTGAGGTGGAAAGCGCGTTCTCTCTCTCTCTCTCTCTCTCTCTCTCTCTCTCTCTCTCTCTCTCTCTCTCTCTCTCTCTCTCTCTCTCTCTCTCTCTCTCTCTCTCTCTCTCTCTCTTCTCCCTCCCTCTCTCTGTGTGCAAAAGGAGCGGATACGAACGGAGCCAAACTGTGTTTTCTGCGGCGCTGACTTGTAAACGTAAACATATTAAGAAGAGAGGCTATGTGCACTGCGTCTAAAAACACAGCGCAAGTTTAAAGAATATATGGGAGTAGTCTTTAGTTCTGGCTGCCATCCACAGGTTTGTCGCTATTTTTTCCCCCTTTCCCCCCGGGTTGCGCGTTCCCGTTCCGTTGCGCTCCTACACTTCGGCTCCTCTTCGCTCGATCCACTGCAACTACAACGAAGCCAATCACTCCTTTTAAAACATTTTTTAGCCTTCGCGTCTTCTCTCCATGACGCAGAAGAACTGAAAGCCGAGGATACACACACAAATCGCAGAGAACGTTCAAGAAGATGCCGATGTGATTCTTTTACGCGCGGAGACGGCACCGCTTCACCAAAAGAAGGACAGTGTTGCCCGGTTTCACTGTTGAGGAGCGCACGGAGGAGAGGGAGAGGGATAGAGAGAGCGAGAGGAAAAGAGAGGAAAAGGGTGAAGGGGTGGTGGTGGAGGAGGGAAGCGGACGGGCACAAGTCGAGCACTTGCATTTTAAGCAAACTGCTTAGAGGGGAGGGAGCAAAAAGGGGAGCTACAGAGCGGGATAGAGCGAGAGAGAAGGAGGGAGAGAGAGCGTGAGAGAGAGGAGGAGGGGGGAGATCGCATTCCCATCACGTCTTCATTTCACTGCGAGAAGAGAAGAGGAGAGAGATCTAACAAGATTCAAACTCAGATTTTCCCGATGCTTTCCAATTGCAGTTGGAGGTAAGTGTTGCGCCTTTTCTATTCTCGCTATTTGAAATGCGTGTGCGTGCCTGAATGGGTTTGTCAATCCACGCTGACTGACTGTTTACTGCAAAGCCTTTAGACTACAAACAAGAGAAGAAAAGCAAGCAGGACATTCAGCGAGCCTCGCACACGGAGCTGATCAATAGCCTTTATATTCGCTGTTTCCCTGCCAATGTCACGTCAAGAGGCTGTGCTGCATTATGCTTGGCGTGCGTCTCCAAGGTTATTCTTTACCAAAAAATGTGTGAATGCAATCCGTCCTGCTTTTCTTAACTGTCATATTTGGCTTGAAGATGACTCAAACGATTTCCATTGCGCACGGTTTTCTCTCCAAGTGCAAGTATATAGTGCCCAGTTTCTAAGCTCCGTGTGTGTCACTCTCTGTCCTCGCAGCCCAGCGCAGGACGGCGAGCTGGACGCACCGGGCGACGACAGACGGACAGACCGCAAGAGGATATGTGAAGTTCCCGCTAAACTAAGTACGTATAAAACACTCTTGCACACACAAACCTTTTATGGGAATACAACACAGCATCCTCCTCTTTTTTAATTGCCTTTAATGCCCGGCTCCTATGTATTTATTTTATTTTTACATCACACCGGCGCCTTTTTGATCGCACCCATGGAAGCGTCATAAGGAAATCCTAGGATTACGCACGGATTGGATGTCTGAGGATCTTTCTTTTTGTATTTTTTTACACCTCGTTTTGCCCCTTTTTGTGGATTATAATACGTGTTTTGCTTTTGATTCGTTTTTTAAAGATTTTACTTGGCTTTTTTTTTTGCCGCTTTCCGTTGTTTCAGCACCATGGACAGCGATAGTGTCAAGCGCTTTGCGCCTTCATGGACATGCAGCCTATTTGCGTGAAACGGACAACTTAAAACACATATAATCTGCATATAATTTGCTAACAAAACTATACGAAATCAATGCATTTACCGTAAACATTAATAATACTTTTCGTCCAATTAAATAAATATCAACAACGTAGCTTTCCAAATAACTCCATAACTGCATAATCTCCCTGATCACCTGCGAGTTGCTGCGGCTCCACACTCACGACAACACACTTAGAGCAAAAAAACCCCACACAAAATAAAATCTGAAGTTATGCTGATGTCATATTTTGTGACCAGCTTTAATGTCATCTTAAATGCGTCCGCTCGATCCCATTGATCTGCTGTCCATGTTGTGTTTAACGCACCGCTTAAATAATTCATCAGTAAATGCAATGGACTGGGTTGATTGCTTTTGACATTTTTTGTATGTGTGGGATTATTGTAGATTTTTCATTTTGAGGTGAGTGATTTGAAAGAAATAGATTGTAGGCATTTGAAGAGGCTGACACCCAATTATTTCAAATTGGACTCTAGGGACCTGTCCAAACCGGTGAATAGTTTATTTTGATTTGCCAAATGCAGCTTTTGAAGCTCTTTTCCACCTTGGCTTTTCCTGTGCAGGGTGTAATCCATAAACTAAAATGTGCATTTATTTAAACGCTCCTCCAAATGACTTAATGCAGCCAATAAACACTCCTGCGTCATTCCTATCGTATTCCATCCCTGTCCAGCCCAGTCTTGCTCCCTGCCTCAGCCCTTTCCCTTTTCCTGGCTTGACATGCCCCTTGGTTTGAAGCTTTTTAAGAGGGATTGAGGTCTGTGTTATGTAATAAACAGAGCTAACGGGGGTTGCTTTCTCCTCTCCTCACCTCTCCCACACCTGCTGTTGGCTTCATTTATTCAGAGTGATAAGCATCTCTTTCGGGTAAGGGCAGGGTTGATTTATTGCAACCATAGCATCATATCAGCCGGATAATAAATGGCAATTCTACCTATATACGCTACGGGCGTGGAAACTGTTTGTGTCACCATAAGCATTGTGTCACCCATGCACAATGTTTATTTTTGCTCCAGTCAGCGCCGGTTTGATGTCGTCCCAAATGCCATTCCATTATTCATTAGCACTCATTCCAAAGCTCTTTCAAGTAAAATAAACGCCATCCATGTATCTGTTGATCTGTCTTGCCGGTCTATTTGCACTTCCGACCATTATCCCTCTGCGTCTCCTCTCTGTTGCAGTGCTGTGAAGTGGCTCTCTCGCTGGAGCCGACACTTCATCTCCCCTGGTGTCGGCGAGGATGCTGTGGGTTACCTTGCTGAGCACCATAGCCCTAGGATGGAGCACCCCAATCCCACTGCTGGAGGACTCGGAGGAGATCGACGAGCCCTGCTTCGAGCCGTGCTACTGCGAGGTCAAGGAGGGCATCTTTCACGTCCACTGCGACAGCAAAGGATTTACAAATGTCAGCCAGATCTCCCAGATATGGAGTCGGCCCTTCAAACTCAACTTGCAAAGGAATTCGATGAGGAAGCTTTACTTCAACAGCTTTCTGCATCTGAACAATGCCATATCCATAAATTTGGGTAATAACGCATTGCAAGATATACACGCCGGAGCTTTCAATGGCTTAGGAATACTAAAACGGCTATTTTTACATGAGAACAAGCTGGAGGTTTTCCGGAATGACACTTTTCTTGGTTTAGAGAGCTTAGAATATCTCCAAGCGGACTACAACGTTATCAGAAGGATCGAGAGTGGTGCATTCAGACACCTCCACAAACTGAGGGTGCTGATTCTAAATGACAATCTGATTCCAGTGCTACCCAACTATCTGTTCCGTTCTGTATCGCTCACGCATCTGGATCTGAGAGGAAACAGGCTAAAGACGTTACCGTATAAGGGCATGCTGGAGTATATTGGGCGGAGCTTGATGGAAATCCAGCTGGAGGAGAACCCGTGGAACTGTGTGTGTGAAATAGTTCAGTTAAAGACATGGCTGGAGAGAATTCCTTACACTGCATTGGTGGGTGAGATCACATGCGAGTACCCGTTCCACCTGCACGGGAAAGACTTGCGCGAGATCAAACGTAGCGAGCTCTGCCCTCTGCTCTCAGATGCAGAGATCGAAGCCAAGCTGGGAATCCCACGCATCCACTTCAACAATGAAAACACTTGGCCTACAAAACCGTCATCCATGCTCTCCTCCTTCCACAACACGGCATCCTCTGTGGAATACAGGGATCGCACCGCTAAGCCAACCAGACGACCCCCCAAAGCCACAAAAAACCCACCCACCCCTCGTAGCATCTACCCAGGCTTGAACCAACCTCCCATAGCTGGCTACCAAACGAGACCTCCCATCCCAATCATATGCCCCTCAGGATGCATTTGCAATCTTCACATCAATGACTTGGGGCTAACTGTTAACTGCAAAGAAAAGGGGTTTCACAATATCTCAGAGCTCCTCCCCAGACCGCTAAATGCCAAGAAGTTATATCTAAGTGGGAATTTAATCCAGAAAATTTACCGTTCCGATTTTTGGAACTTCTCAAGTTTGGATTTATTACATTTGGGGAATAATCGGATATCTTACGTCCAAGAGGGGGCCTTTATCAACCTGCCAAATTTAAAAAGTTTATATCTGAATGGGAATGATATTGAGAGACTAACTCCAGGGATGTTTAGGGGCCTCCATATGTTGAGTTATCTTTATTTTGAGTATAATGTCATCCGTGAGATCCAGCCCAACTCCTTTTCCCTCATGCCCTCCCTCCAGCTGGTTTTTCTTAATGACAACCTGCTCCGCACCCTCCCCGCTGATGTTTTTGCTGGCACCAACCTTGCACGTCTCAACCTTCGCAACAACTACTTTCTGTCTCTGCCTGTGCGTGGTGTATTGGAGCACCTGACCTCCCTGGTTCAAATTGACTTGCATCAAAATCCCTGGGAGTGCTCCTGTGACATAATCCCCCTGAAGCAGTGGGTAGAGAAGCTGTCCTCAGTCATTGTGGTGGGCGACGTCATCTGCAAAACTCCAGAGTTCGCTTTTGGCAAGGACCTGCGCTCCCTGGAGGTGCAGGTCCTGTGCCCAGAGCTCAAGCTCTCTGGGCCCCCTCCTGCCCTGCCTGGGGATGATCTGATTGGAGGGGGCTCTAACATGGGAGAAGCAAGCTCCAGGGGAGCTGTGCCATTGTCAGTCCTTATCCTCAGCCTGCTCATTCTTTTCATCTCTGCTGTGTTTGTTGCTGCCGGACTTTTTGCTTTTGTCCTCCGCCGCAGAAAGAAGTTGCCCTTTAGGAAGCGTTCTGAGGTGAATCTGACGGGGATTCAAATGCAGTGTCGGATTTTTGAGGATCCACCCAGACCTAGTAGTGCCGGAAACATTGCCACACCAGAGAAAGCCACTCCTACATTGCACGCTCACAGCAGTCATTCTCATGCCCATGGGCATGTTTATGATTACATCCCCCATCCGGTTACTCAGATGTGCAACAACCCCATCTATAAGCCCCGCGAGGGGGAGATAGCAGAGGAGGGGCGGCAGTTTACAGAGAAAAAAGACAGTGGCTGCAGTAGCAACAATTACAGAACCTTATTAGAGAAAGAGAGAGAGTGGACCTTGGCCGTGTCTAACTCTCAGCTCAACACCATCGTCACAGTGAACCACAGCACTGCTGACATGGCTGGGTTCCACGAGAACGGAGGGCTGTGCCCCACTGTCATCGACAGTCAGAGGCCCACCCCCACTGTGGGCTTTGTAGACTGTCTGTATGGGACGGTGCCCAAACTAAAGGACATGCATGTGGCGCATGCACACCCTCCAGGCATGCAGTACCCAGACTTACAACAGGATGCACGACTGAAGGAGACGTTGCTTTTCACGGCGGGGAAAGGCTGCTACCCCGATCCGTCCCAAAGCGATTACCTCGAGTTAAGGGCCAAACTTCAAACCAAGCCGGATTACCTCGAAGTCTTGGAAAAATCATATCGGTTTTAGCCGATGTTTTGCCCATGGGAGAAAAAACTTTTCCACCATCAAAAGAAGTGACCCAAAACAAAAAAAAGCAGCATGATAATAAATGAAATATTGTATTACAGTTACAAGTTTCCCCCCAAATTTCTTTGGTGGAGAGGCCATTCTCAGATATTTCAATGAAGTGCCTTTTTTCAGCGTAGCCAGCAATGTCAACAACCGTTATTTTTCTAATACAATATATAAATATCTCTATATGCTCCAATGAGAGCCACATATGTATAAGAGGGGTAGTACAAGCCTTGTGTGGAGTGACACCAGACGCACAGGAGCAGGACGTCTCCTTGACTTGGTGATGGGTGCCCTGATGTGGATGTAGCCTACACACAGTGAGGGAAGGGGATGAACTGCAGTGTGCTGCATGCACTCGCTCCTGAGGCGAGGGGGATTTCAGAGGACTTTCACATCACATACGAACAGATACTGCGACGCATTTACACTTCTGTGTTCTATTTAATTTTTATATCTTATTAATATGATTATTACTCTTAACAAAGACTTGTGTCTATATCAGGGTGCTTCTGGTAAAAGGACGCGCCGACGCACGGATGGTAAAACATTTGTGAATATTATTATAAGACAACACTCAAGGTTTTCTGGATACTCATGCACTTTGTTAAGACCCCCCTTTCCCATTCGCTTCTGCATTCCTCATTGTCACCCACTAACGGCTTTGTAGGAGGCACTTTTAATGTTTTCTCTCACAGATTTGAAGAAAAATGTGAATATATTTATTCTGTAATTTCAGTGAAGAATTTAATTGTAAAAGGTAATGTTAAATCAATGTATAGTGATTATGCGTCTGGTATAGCCTTCTTAATAAAAACAAAGTCTTCAATCAAAACAACATAAGAGGTTTTGAAGCCACGGAAACTTGTGTGTTGGCACAGTGTCTGTTCTGGTGCGCTGTTGGCAGTCAGGCAGAGTTTGGAGCTACAGAGACCAATAGAGAGGAATCGAGGGCAACAAGTTGTTAATCAGCGAAGCACCTTGTTATGTTTTTGCAGATTTTATACTCAAGCTAGTACATCTCATAAAGATATGGTTACGTTAAGACCTCACAGCATTTCCGTTTGGTGGATGGTTCAAGGAGATGCATGGCAGGAGGCAAAGTGGGTCATGCTGTGACTCTTTAATTATATAAGTAGCTACGGCAAACATAGTTTCATAAACAACTATTGGGGAGAGAGAATGACTTAGGGTTGCAGTGCTGCACCAGGCCACTAGAGGGGGATAAAAACGATTTTATTTTATTCATCTTTTTTTCCTAGTGAATATCATGTATTAATTTCTTTGACCACAACATGCAAAGCCTGCCAATGGTATATAAACAGTACAATATGATATACAATGTGTCCATGCTGTTTTTTGTTTATTTGCGCTTACGTTAAAAATATAGTGATTTAAAGAAAATAAGAGATTTTTAAAGCAAAATGTCCATGACTGAACAACATTAAAGCAATCCCTGGTATGTTCAACCTGTTCATTGATTAGTTGCTGTGGATTATTTGGTGTTTGACTCATATGACATATGGAATAAATTATGCCCAACTTATTTCCTTTATAGTGATTTTTTTCAAATTATATTAATATTTATATATGTTCTAAATATTGACATTTTTAAAGTATTTTAACTTGAAACGGACACAATTTTGGATCAATTGGATGTTCCCAAATGTGAATAAGTGAATTTCTTTTGCAAAAACTGTCACTTTCCCATGAGTCTTCAATGACCATGTCCTCATTTTGCATACTGTAATTCCATCCATTCATTTGATTTTTCTGACTATGTTAGCCTGAGTGAGCTGGGGTCACCTTGTAAGTATGGCTCATGCATAAGACTTAATTTCAATATTTTGTAAATGAGGTTCTTTTGAGTGTCTTCTTGACTAAACTGTTTACGATGGTGGTACATATTTGGAAGAGCAGACCGGAGCAGATCAAATACTTTCATGTTCATTTGAATATGTGGTCGCGAAAGTAGATTTAGAAAGCAAGTTTACAATAAGATTTTGTAGAATTGAAAGATAAATATTTGCAGCAATATTCTTCATTATCTTTATCGTGATCCAATTTGATTTGTTGCCTAGATGAGGGCAACTTTTAGCTGAGTAACAGTAAACAAAATCAATCATAGTCTTAATTTTTTCAATTCATACAAATGGAATTCAAAGTTCTTTACAAAACACAAAAAATTACATTAAAATCCCAGCACAATGTAAAATCACAATACAGAAGATAAAAGCACCCTGCAGAAATAGCTTTTTTTTTTTTTAAAGAGTTCATTTGTAATGTAGAAAAAGATTCAGTTGTAGTCACCTGGACTGTTTCGACCTTCATCCGAGGGTCATTCTCAATCTGCGAATCAAGACCGGGAACTCAGATATTTATCGTACTCTGAGTAGGCCCTGCCCACAGGGCGGGACCTCCTGATGAAAGGTGTTTTTGGTTTCACCAGAAACTAAACCTAAAGGGCCTACTCAGAGTAGGATACATATCTGAGTTCCTGGTCTTGAGTCGCAGATTGAGAATGACCCTCGGATGAAAGTCGAAACGTTTCGTTTTTATCCTAAAAACAGAGTCCAGATGACTACAATGAATCTTTTTCTACAATGGAACACTTCTGGACGAATGAGGGATTACACCGACAAGTTCATTTGTAATGTATGTTGATTAGTTGGATGTAAATTAAAGTAACTTGTGTATAATAATATTCATCTTTCTAAAGTGCGTTGCAAGTTAAAAATACAAAACTCATACTGTAGCTATAACAATATTGTAAACAACACAATTGAACAATACGGTACATACAATGAGTTCATTTGCAAATACAGATAATTTAAAAAGTAATCAAAGGCTTGCAAGTTTACTCTGTACACAGCAAAGTTTTCAAAAGCCAAATGCATTTTTTCCACAATCAAAATATTATTGTATTGACTCCTTGATAAAATCACCTTCATTGATAATCTGTTCAAGATTAGAGAATCTTTCAAAATGGAGATATCCTTTATTGCAATTTCTTTCTCTTTTATGTACACAAATTGAAATGAATGTGATATCAAACATGCTTTTCCACAGGCCTCCTTAGCAAAAATACTCAAAACTACACGGTACACTTTTTCTGCAAATAGTTGTAAAATGTTCATGTCTGCTTTGTTGCTACCGTCTGCTGCACACTAGATTTGAAATTAATTCAAAACATAATAAACGGTACACACCAATTATCCGAAACACAATTTACAACCGAACCACATTTACAAAACAATTAACTTTTTTGGGGTTATTTTTTGCTTTCCATGTGCGCACACTTATTATTGTACAAAGTGTATTTGTCATCCTTCGCACACCTACTCCTGTAATATTAAGAGTCATCCATTTATTCTCTGCTCAGCGTTTTACTTGTGCACTCAGTTTGATTAAAAACATAATGCATTTCTACTGTTAACCCCAAACCTTCACCCTTTCCTCTTACCCTTCTCCCTTAAAAAGATGGGTAAATAAAGTTTTGGGAATACATTGCTGTATAACTCATGGCGGCCAGTTTATCCTGTGTCATCAATTCCTAAATGGGCTTTGTCCTATTACACCGTGCTGAGTGCTTCTATACCAATAAATCCCGTTGTTATCCTATCTCCAAGTAATTTCATAAGCAGTTTATTGGGGGAGTTTGTGGGGTCAAAAGCAAGTCTAAGTGAGTATGTTGTGTGAGTAAATAGATTTTCTGGGACTTTACATGAAGGTTTTTGAGAGTGGTGTATTATTTTATTCAGTTGTCCTTGTCAGGTTTAGTTTATTTCGCTTTATTTATTTATTTAGCTTGATGTCGAATTCATTTTGTTACTAAATATTAAGTAGTTGAGCTTCAAAAGAACTTAAAGGTGCAATGCATAGAAGAGTATTAGTGCTGGCCAATTATTCACTTGACCAACCCCCCAAAAAAACTGAATTGTTTTTATAAAAAAATAATAAAAATCCTTTGCTGAATTTGCTGTAAATGTTTTTTTTTTTTGGTTCAAATATAGTTTAAACACACAAAAACAAAATCATATTCAACAGCCTTAATTCCGAGTAAAGTAAATTTAGCACAGCAAGGCATTACCAATTGATCCAAATATTTTTTTGCTGTGACATTTTTCACTGAAAATTTCACACTCTTGAAAATCTTGACATTCTTGAACTGAGAAAAACACAGGGATAAAAATTCAGAGACAGAAATGGGGAAGCATTTAAAATTTAAAATCAAATTAGACAAATTATCTTCGATATAAAATGATGTTTTTTCTGGTGGGAGGTCTGCCATTGCCTGGAATGTTCTACTGTGTGGTATTAAACGTAAATTGTAAATACTCCACAGCAGAGCTTTTTCACATTACATCTCCATGGATACACGCTCCAGAAAAAGTTAAACAATGTAGGTTAAGCGTTATCATCCCTGGTTTAAGTATTGCAACTTGATATTCTGAGGCAGAGGAGGGTTTTGTGATAGACTTGGTAAGAGAGTTTTGGCACGCAGCAGAAAGAAGGGGACAGACCTTTTATGACTGGACTGAGATTTCATTGGCTGAGTTACGTAGTAGGCTGTGATTGGCTGCTCTGTAAACATGGGATATGTCAATAGTTTGATCAATGAACTATATTGGGTTCACAAGATTTAGACGACATTAAAGGTGGTATGGACGATTTTTTTTCAGCAAATTTTTTATCATATTTCCTCGTGGCGTGGATAAATCATTAGTCCTGCCACGTATCAATCATAAAACGCACCTACCGCTCACCTGCAGCCGCGTCAGGCTCGTCCCCACGTTTCCGCGTGCCTAAGCACATGGATCTATCATAGTATAGTTCCCTCAGTGTACGGGGCAAAATGAAGACGGAGAAAGACAGTTCGAGCTGACGCAGAAGTGGACAGAAATCTACGGGAGACAAGCGATGCGATGTGATCCGTCACGCTAATAAACAAACGCACGTGTGTGTTGTAACAGTCCGCACGGGGGAGTGGCATGTGCACTTCCGCCTGCGTTCTCAAATCGCCGAAAAATCGTCCATACCGCCTTTAAAAAAAATAATAATAATTTAAAACTAGATAATTTTTAAGTTTTGATCTTGCAAGGGAGATCTTGTCTATTCCATACATATTTTCAATTGATAACATCTATTTATTTGTTGTATATTTTGTGCAATAATAATTCTTAGATTCATAATAAATACGATACTGGACAGAAAATCCAAGACTTTGCTTTCCATTCTGAGTTTTCAACATCACAGTATTTTGTATTGTCAATTACCACTGAGAATATGTGCCATTGTCTGTGTTCTGTACTACAGTCTGATTGGCTGGAAGATGCACCTTCAAATCTTACCTAAGCTATAATAAAGCCAAGGTTTAATTAATGTTCAGATGACTACAACCTGTAACCATAGCAACTGAAAGGAGCCCAGCAAGATGGAAATAAATACAGTAATATTAAATTGTTAAGAGTTCCTCAGCTGCCATTTTAGAACAACTGTAATGCTTGATTTTCACTTGTGATTTGTGCAATTAGAATTAATTAAATGGGGATGTTAATTGTAGTAACATAATATGCTTGTGTGACTTAAGTTTCTGCTGCAGATTCAATATTCAGAGGTTGAAAACTAATATATTTGTGGTTACTGGGCCTGTCAGCATACACACATTAGATGTGCATACACAATTTGCCATTACTTTTGAGATCATTTTAAATAAGTGTTACCAGGCACTTACTGGGATACGAAATATGGAATGTAAAACATGTAAATTCCCATACTTTATGTTAAAGTTGTATTTTCTGCAAAATTTTGAAGAAACCTAAAAAACAAATGTTTCCATAATAAATACAATCTAAATTGTTCCTGAATCATATTTTTAATCATGAGGCCGATATCAGTAATTCACAACAAGACATTTAGTAATTCAAAGTAGGTGGCGCTGTGATGAGTGACAAATGCTAACATAAACGGGACACTACTTTGGGTTTATTGTGAGCTTTTCTGCATTTGTCAAACTTCTCTGGACCTATACACTGCATTTTAATGTCTTTTTATGAATTGCACAGGGTTTCAATAATGTTTTATACACTCTGGAAATATAATCATTTTGTTAACAACACTCGTGCCGTGCGTCAATGAACAGGAAACAGCTGATGCTAATGTGCGCTTGCTATGTTTTGAAGTCTGAAGTCTGTCAGCTTAATATATAAATTACTATTACTGAAAATACAATGATTTATTACAAGATCAAGTCAGCGTTTGGTGAGAAATTATTATGTTCTGTTTATCTGCTTTATGCAGTCTCGTTATAACAAGTGTCTGTATTCTCTCTTGTCCAATCATCCCGCAGCTCTTTAGCTAAAGCATTCTGGGAGCTAAAATGAGCTAGCCCTCTTTGGAAGCTATTACCTCAGAGAGTCTGCATTGAACCCCTTAAATGGACCAGTACGGTTCACTCAAGACAGAGGCAACAGGACCATCGCGATCCACTCCAAAGCGAACCAGTGGAAATGCGCCTATAAAGTACTTTTAATTTCTTCCAGTTATTTGACTTACACATTATATTTTAGAAATTTTGTGTAGACTATTATATAATTGTCTGTCAAACTATGGAGTAAAAGTTATAGAAATGTAGTTGGCCACCATCTGAAAAGAAAATGATTATTATTTTGATATTTGCCCGTCATTTTGCAGTGATCTAATAATGATAATGTTATGGGAAAACCCTTCAATGTCTATGCAACAACTTGACACACCGTACAGAACAAGCCTCATCCTGACACTTTTGCCTTGCCTCTGTACAAAATGTCTTCCTCCTTTATATCCTAGAACAACTGGCACCCTTAGGTGTCTGCACTGCACTCCCGAGGAACGGATCCGGTGTTCTTTAATTAGCCTTGTCACCCATCTCTCACACCTTAGCTTAGCCTCTTAATCGATTTTGGGCCGCATTGATTGCAGATGATGCATTGTTTTCCACTGTCGCTTACTTTGTAGAAAACTGTAATGACATGCTGATAATAAGTTGTAGAGTTATAAATTACTTTCTTCAGCTACAGCTTGGAAATGTGGGGGCGCTTATAGGAACGTATAGTGAAATAATGCTAACATAATAACACGTAATAGCTGGATTTAAACCCAAAGAAAAACAAAGACGTATTAAATTGGCTTGTTGAAACGATGGATGATAAAGCCAGGCTATTAGCGGTTCTGCGGCTCGGCGCTAACAGTAAATAGAAGTGGACGTTTTAGTGGGCTATTGAGTGGGTATGATTGTGTGCCACTTTCGAGGTGGTCCCAGGCGCTTTGGATTCATATGTGCATTGGCGTTATAACTCCCGGCCGCCGACACTTGGTGCTGGGGACATTTTTGGGAAACGCGCCCTGCTCTGCCTGGCTGTTGTTTGGAGGCTATGTGCCCGGACTGCACACTGAGCTGTTTTCTGTTTGTGTCGAAGAAAGAGAAAAACTGTTGGTAGGTGGTAATATAAAAGGGGGAAATAATGGCTTGCTGCAGACTAACTTCAATTTAAAAAAAAGTATTGATTAACTGTAACTTGATGTATTCACACTATTTACATAATGTACACATTGATTCAGAAAACAAAGTATTGTAAAAAAAAAAAAAAAGAAATTACTATTTTCTTGGTATAGAATCTCAAGCTGTGTTATTACAAAAATAAAATGGATGATAAATTATAATGGCTGTATACAACCTCGTATTCGACAAACTGTAAAAGCTTTAACCCTAAAACTGAAAAAAAAGTATTTTGCTTTAGTTAGGGCTGGGTTTATGTATTTATTTAATATTTATTATAAAGGATGGGGAAAGCTAAAAGAATATTGTAAAAAAAAAAAAGTTATATTGGATCTAGTCACTGATAGAAATGATCAGATGTGTGAATTTACCTTTTGGATATTTCACAGCCAAGTAGAGAACATTTGGTTCTTGTCCCTCACCTGTAAAGGTTACATACTAACCTTTCTCCATGGATATGTTGTTATTTTCCCTTGAATGTCCCAAAGTATGAATTCATTTTATTGACTGATGAATGATTCAGTTGCTGCAGCACCGATAAATATCCAAGACACAATAGAATCATTTAAAAGCGTTAATAATAGTGTTAAATCAAACAATCTTTAAACCCTTCACCAGGGAAAATTACATAATCCCCTTTTAACACTAGCCCACCAGCCAAATATCTTATCATAGCAAACACATTCAGTCCATAAAGCGACTTTTACAAGCACAACGTTATTAATCAAGATCCAGTCATGTCTAATCGTTAAGAATTGGAGCAAGTATTAAAAGGCTGTATTGTTTATGTTCAGGAAACTAATATGGAGAGACATTTTTTAACTGTTTCAATCAATACATCAATACAAGAAAAAAAACATGATTTATTTTTCTTTTTTTTAAATATTGCCTAGCCTTCCAGAGTATTTGAGAAAACTTAAACTTAAGAAAAAAATTGGTATAATCAATTGTAGTGAGTGCAGAATTGACTTGCAAAGCAGCGTATGCAGAGGCTTAAGGAGAGGGTGAAGAAGAGGGTGAGAGGACATGGACTCACCCCAATAGGACATGTCATTTAGACAGAGCGGCAATTCTTTGAGCTCCTTTGTCCTTAAACGACACCATAATCGCCCAATTAGCCAAACTTGCCTTTCCGGAAAGTGCCTTGTTTGAAATAGGCAGCATGACATTTCTATTTTGCATATGTTTGCGTATGCGCAGTGGCCGTCATGTTTCGAGTGTGTCCTAGCATTCGGGGAGCAGGGAATTATCTCCGGTTTGCTGAAAAAGCCAATCTGTCTGAGGCCACAGTGCTGAAGCTGCAGTATGAGGCAGGTGCGCCATACAAAAAGCCTGGCTTTGTGAGTCCAGGAGGGAAAAGAGAAAGATTTTTATTTTTCAAGTGGGTTATTGGAGTTGTGTGATTATGCTGATGGTTTAACTAACTTTATGCACGTCTTTTTGCGATCATGAAATGCTCTGTTCAGCGGCAATAATGTAAGGGTATTGTTGGCTAATTTAAAGTAGCAGGAGGTGGGTTTTGAAAGTGTCATGGCAGCAGGGCTGTGACGATTAATCATCTAATTGTGACTCATCGTATTTTGATAAATGGCCACACAGACTCTAAAATACCCTATAAAACATTACATGGCATTATCACATCAAAATGTCAAAATAAAATAAATAATTAAATTGTTGTAAATAAAATGTACTGTACTTATCTTCAGATAAAATGATTTGTTTATTTAGTAGTACTTTCAAGCATTGAGCTAGAATAAGACATATTTTGCCCCTGGAGTTAGGTAATGGGAGCCTTTTCCTGGGGGCAGGGCCAGGTATTTTGCTACATTGCCGACCTTAACTCTGGCGTAAAGGCTGGAGTGGGGGTGGCTGCCCACAAGTCCGAAGGTTCACTAGTCCAAAGGTTCACTAGTCCGAAGGTTCACTAGTCCAAAGGTTCACTAGTCCAAAGGTTCACTAGTCCGAAGGTTCACTAGTCCAAAGGTTCACTAGTCCGAAGGTTCACTAGTCCAAAGGTTCACTAGTCCAAAGGTTCACTAGTCCGAAGGTTCACTAGTCCGAAGGTTAGGGGTTAGAGGTGAGGTTAGGGGTTAGGGTTCAGACTTGTGAACCTTCGGACTTGTGGTTAGGGTCAGGGTTCACAAGTCGTTCGGACTTGCTGCAGCAACTTGGTGCTGCATCACAAGTCGTTCGGACTTGTGAACCTTCGGACTTGTGAACCTTCGGACTTGTGAACCTTCGGACTTGTGAACCTTCGGACTAGTGAACCTTCGGACTAGTGAACCTTCGGACTAGTGAACCTTCGGACTAGTGAACCTTCGGACTTGTGAACCTTCGGACTAGTGAACCTTCGGACTAGTGAACCTTCGGACTAGTGAACCTTCGGACTTGTGAACCTTCGGACTAGTGAACCTTCGGACTTGTGAACCTTCGGACTTGTGAACCTTCGGACTAGTGAACCTTCGGACTAGTGAACCTTCGGACTTGTGAACCTTCGGACTAGTGAACCTTCGGACTAGTGAACCTTCGGACTTGTGAACCTTCGGACTTGTGAACCTTCGGACTTGTGAACCTTCGGACTAGTGAACCTTCGGACTAGTGAACCTTCGGACTAGTGAACCTTCGGACTTGTGAACCTTCGGACTAGTGAACCTTCGGACTTGTGAACCTTCGGACTAGTGAACCTTCGGACTAGTGAACCTTCGGACTTGTGAACCTTCGGACTTGTGAACCTTCAGACTTGTGAACCTTCAGACTTGTGAACCTTCAGACTTGTGGGGTAGAAGGGGA
Organism: Eucyclogobius newberryi; assembly: GCF_026437365.1. Lineage (NCBI taxonomy): Eukaryota > Metazoa > Chordata > Actinopteri > Gobiiformes > Gobiidae > Eucyclogobius > Eucyclogobius newberryi. The sequence goes on along the minus strand of NW_027315724.1, from coordinate 13,667,925 downwards.
GTGGGATGGTGCAGTCCATATATGGTGTTAGTGTTTGATCCAATGACTGATAACTGAGTCATTCTAAAACACCACCTGTGTGAGAGATGTTTGCAGTCATGGCAATATAACGGTAGTGAAAGAAGTGAGCAATAAATTGTTTGATTTCCCGTTGGTCAATGAGTTCCCAAACTTTTTAAAATAAAACAAATAAAATACAATATTGAAAAGCAGCCTGGGAGCGTTGTTTCTTTATCTAATTCACCTGTATTTGTTTTGCACAATGCAGAGTACGTCAATTTAACTGGACCTGAGTGCTTGGTGGGCAGCGTGGTCTGGAGGGTGGCAGAACTGCGGTCAGCTAAGTCTGAGCGCAAAGAGCTTTAAAAGCCAATTCATACTTCATAAGAAGCAAGACGTTTGTCCATTTACCTCGGGCTGCAGAACAAGAACAAAGTTTGTTTCGGCTCTGGCATTCATAGCTCAGAAGAAGCACAGCAGCCGAACTTCTCTGGACTCCGCCCTCCATGATCCCCAACAACTGTTTTCACAGTGTCGCTATGGATATTATTATCACAGACAGCTCAAATGAGAGATTGTGGATAGAGGAGTGTAATAAGCTGCACAATGCTTCGTGTTTTATTTACAATTAGTCTCATATTTATAGAGAAATGAGCCAAACGAGGAAGGAAAAATGCAATGACACAGTTATAGTAATGATTCTGGCCATTCACAAAATGCACCAGACCACGCCCTCAAGTTGCTTTACTTCCCCTCATATTTTGTCATCAATTGTGCCGACCGCATGGTGTGAGGAAATGAGCTCTGCTGCGCCCACGTTAATGCTTCCTCCGGGGTCAAAATACGGCCCTTACGGTTTTACAGGATTCATTTAGACTTTCTAGTTGAGACTGGGCGGGTTATAATTATATGCTAAAGGTAAGAGCTCATCAAACTGATCACAACCAAAGAATGTGGATGAAAATACATAAAAATATAATTGAATTTTCTACACAAACCTTATGTCCAAGATAGGCGCCACAGAGCAAGCTAGTTCTCAATTTAAATTAGGTGTTCATTAATATCAAGTGGTAATATTTGTACTTTATTAATTTGTGCTAAAGGACTTCTAATGTCTGGCCACACTCTACTCACCTCCAGACTTTTTTGTTGTATAAGCTGCTGTTTAGGACCAAGCATACTGCATCCATTTAGCACCAAACATCGCATTGCCACTATCCTCTCTCAAAAGTCTAGAAGAGTTGCAGTTGTCTCCCCGATAGAGCGAGATGATGAGGAAAAGCCTGAAAACACATCACTCAAGTATGGTGCAGTGCAGGAGCTCGACTGACCCAGTATGTTGAAAGAAAACCAGGATAGGGAGGTGGGGATAGTGCGGAAGGAGAGAGGGAGGGCGAAAGAGAGAGAGCGGTAGAAAAGAGAGGGAGGGTTGTTCTCTGTCCGCAGCCATACCTCCGCTGGCTACAGCTCTGCACTGTTTGCCTTGTGAATTCTACATCCCAGGAGATCCTATAGCCTGCTCTGTTCTGCACGCAAAAAAAAGAGAGAAAGAGAGAGGAAATAATACTGCAAGTTGGGAAAAAGTTGCAGTCATTTGTGCAGTTCAGCAGCATCAGCCTCTGCGTTTGAGACTTAGCAAATTTGTGTCGTTATTGCAAAGGAAAGGAGGGAGATTGTTTCCCTCCTCAAATCGAATCTGAAGCGGAGCGTCCCCGGCTGGCATTGTGGCTAGTTCATGCGAGGGGATTGCGTAGTGAGGGGCCCTTTCTTCAGCCAGCCAAAGTGGGGACTGATGGGGAGTCTTTAAGTGTTGCAGTTGTTAAGCCCGGGTGTACTCTGTAGCCACCTCTTGGGCTTTTTCTTCATGAAATTGTTACAAATGAGCTGACATTTGCACAAAGCCAATAATGTCTGTCCTCCCCAGACTGTTCAGGCAGCTCTGCACTGCATATATATTTGCTAATGGTTTTACAATGGTTATTACATAGAAGTTTTCAGATTTTTCGTACATGGCTAATGCTCAAAACCTATTCAATCTTAAAAAACTTTAGTCCACTTGACAGAATGGAATTTTCCTTATATATATATATATACCATGTATATATACATACATGGTATGTATATATATATGGAACCTACCTGGAATACCAAAATAGTTAAAGGTTAACTATAAGCTTTTACAAACAGCGCACACGAGTGATCGCCGGTAAAGTCCGCAATACTTAGCACATGGACTCGCTTCAAGAAAAGCGGGAGGAGCGGCGGGAAGGGGGGAGGGGCATAGAGGCAAACAACTCAAAGCTAACGCAGAAATAAATGGTGTTCTTCGCACACTGATATTTTCACCACGTGTTCATAATCTAAGACGCACTTTGAATAAATAAAAACTGTGAAGCAAAAGCACATGAATGAGTGTCACGCACGGCTGTCTCCATCCGCACCACAGGATAATCTCCTCCTCTGTAAAAACAGCCGACCGACCCACACTTAGCACTAGGGCCCTAGAAGTATGAACTCCGGGTGGAACTTGTGGGCGTGTCTGTGTACAAACAACCACTCGCTCCGCAGGTGAGCAGGCTGTTTGGGTGTTTGTAAAGTGCTTATGTAACTTCTCATAGTTGAGGGTCTGCCACCTATTCCTTTCCATGCAAATATGATTGCTTAACCTGAGGACCTCAGGAGCCCAGGGCGGAGAAGCAGGGCAGACGTGGAGGAAGGCAGGTAGGTCGACAGTTTAGCTGCAAAATGATATGTGTTTTCTTACAAACATATTCATATTTACGAAGAAATGAGCCTGAGGAGGAAATTAACTACGACGCACCTAAATGCAGAGGGGCCAATGAACCGCGGAAACATGAGACTGCGGTCACTCTCAGCCTTTTATGAACTGGCCTAGCTTGTTCTGCTATGAAATGATAATCTCTTTGCCCAATCCAAACCCATGAGCCTGCTGCCTGCGCATCACCATGCGTTAGACATGTGAAAGAAGCACAGAGCAGACTGATAAGAGAGTTCGCTTTGCAACACTTAAATGTTCTGTTCTTTAGAGCAACGACAGGATGTTTGCATTTGATGCCAATAAGCCAGTCACATCGCTGCATTCAGTGACGTTTTCTGCCGAGGAAAGTCAATCAGTCAGAGTCCAGTGTGTGATGTTCTGATCAGCACAAAAGAAGAATTCTGCTCCACAGCACATGTCAGCTTTAGGCCTATATTCTATCTCAAATCAGCCTTAAAAAGAGTAATAAAACATTTCAATTCACTTTAAAACCATCATTAGACTATATGTTATGAAATATAATCCATTGGTACATTGATGATTATGTTATGAAAATAACTATCTACTGTAATACTCTTTATGTTATAATGTAATTTATATATGTTATAAAATAAAAGTGTCGTAAAAGAAACGCTGTGAAGTTCTGGACTTTGGCCTGTGGATATTTTTTTCAGACTAGACCTCAGTGAAAGTTTTTCAGTGACTCCTGGTCTAAGCCGAGGCGTGCTGGTGAGAAGGCAATCTCTTAATAAACAAACTCTTCACTCATAATCAGACAACTGTGAATTGGGTTTCAATAAGAACATCCATCAATCAAATGTGAACGATGGTACTATCATAGAAACAAAGGTTGTTCGTTGTTTACATAACAAAAAAAAAAGTTCAGCAAACCCCAGCTCCCAGAATATGTAGCTTTAAACGTCAAAATATTCTTGTCTCGTAGAGCTCCAGGCCAAATCTCAACCAAAAACCTTTTCTATGTTTCATGAAGAACACAATGCACTGAATATTCTAGGTGACTGGGCTGTTCCCTTCACTCAACATGTGGCTCTCTCAACGCTTTTCTGTAGTCATGTCCATTCATGCATCCTTGATTCAGACACGCTGACCTTGTTGCTGGTCTCCCCGGTTACGCTCGGCCGGGTTATATCTCCTTGACACTAGTTTAGCGCTTGTACTCGATGCTTTGTCTTAGCTGACACGCACCGAGTCTCCAGGGATCAGTGTTACGTGTGCGTCGGCTGTGTGTGGGAGAGAATGTGTGGAGATTTTTGGCCAGGTGCATTGCTTTTTGGAAAAGATTTCATCACAGTTGCAAGCGACCCAAGAGACAAAGGTCAATGTAGTTGAAGTAACAGACTGTTGGAGATAGCGGGCCCTTGGAACTACAGTATATAGAAAGCATGGGTGATTGAAAAGTTGCCTTATACTCACTATGGATTTAATTTGAGAATTTGTCCATTATGCATCTAAAGCTGGCAACACTACCAAAACAACCAAAGTAAAATAGATTGGAGTGGTGATCAGTAACCCATTCTCAAATCCCCAGAAAAGGAGGTCCTTTTAGTGTAGTTTTTATCTTCTACCAGGGCTTTTACTTGGTTCTTACTCAGTTATTTTTAGAAATCTAAAAAGCACAAAAAACAAATCCTTAAGTTATAAACCATCTAGCTACTCCTGACCATATACAGTAAAAGGACACACAGCGTCCAATGCCAATGCTATAAAGACATTGCTCTCAACATAGTTTACAGTTTTGAGAGCCATTTTTTTTTACTACAAACATTAGCATTTGCCATCAAAAATAGCAAATAGTGAATAATCAAGGTGGGTTTGGCTGGCTCCAATTCATCAATGGCATTAACATGAGGTCAAAGCTTGTTTACTTATCATTGAGTATTTAGATCTGTTTTTATTTAGGTAACGATTAGTATTTGCATCTGAGCTAAATGCTAAATAATGTACAGTAAAAAGCACATTGGTCGGGTCTAGCATACCATGCCCTATATCCTTAACAAAATTGACCCTTCCTAAACCTAACTAATTGTGAAAGAATATATCGTTAAAAGTGAACAGAAAATGTGACACAATTACAACGCTAAGCTCTGCCCCTGGAATAAAGTGCCGAACTTTTAGGGAGTTCTACGATGCAACTCCAGGTAGCATGGGGCTAGCCAAAATAACCAGCACTTTGTATTAGTGGCTATGCTGGCACAATTGTATTTTATATTTTCCACATTCAAGTTAAGGTTAAGATTAGGTTTAGGAACAGGTACCGTACTTTGCTTAAGGTTAGGGCTTTGGGACAGGTTTTCTCACTGGATCTTGCCAAAACCGCGTTAGCTTAACATCTGGTGAACTTAAGTCACTGTACTGCTTTTCTGGAGCAGCACATTTCTCTTGCATTGATAGCATACTTTTACAAAAGACGTTTTATGCAAGTAAAATGAACCAGAAAAGAAAACTTCAAATCACTCTGGTTACTTTTTTCCCCTTCATTTTGTTAACATGACGGTTTGAACAAGAAACCTTGTCCAAAGTTACATCAAGGACACATCAACAACCTTTCTACATATGAATAAATCACTTTCACTTCATTTCAACTAAAATTTGTATTAGTGGTCAACTTTGCTCACAATCATTTAAATGTCTCTATACTTGCATGTAAGCGCATTGACTTGGCCCAATTAGCATTAGCATCAAAGCGTCCTCATTCACACTTTGTAATTTACATTGATGACATTTATCTAATCAAAATGCTGTCAGTAGAGGCTTTTTTTAGTGTTGCCTTTGTAGTCTTTTGCTACTCATCTGCTTCAGTCTGTGGTTTAGTCGACCATGGCCACCTGCTGCTTGCTGCTATAGCTGTTGGCTGCATAAAGCTCTTGTCGTTAGTGCTGTAGCACGTAGAGGGATGTTTTGAGAGATTTTGTGAAAGGGAGATTAAGAAGCTGATGTAAAAATAAGAGCTTCAAAGAGTATGTCAAATGTATGCCTGAAAAACAAGCCGGCAATATTACTGTGCCACCGGGTAATTTGAGTGACTTTTGCGGTATTGAATACAGAGAGGAAGAATGAGTGGTGATTACACGAGACAATGTTGGAAATTGAGAATAAGCCCAAATAAGAAGTGGGGGCTGAGATGTGCAATTTTATTTTGAGTCAAATTATGCATTAGAGACATTAAATACTATGTGTAATATGTGTGATATTTAAGTGGTGTCCCACCTTTTTGTCTCATGTACTACTGGTTACACTTAAATGTGCATAAATGTGGTTTCTCGTATATTAATAATTCTCAATAATAACTCAATAATTACTGATATATTGCTTTAATGATATTGATGTCCATATTATCCAACATAAAACATTGTTACGTACATACATTTTCTTACAGTGGGCATTTTACATTCAAATGATATACTTCACCTTGTTTTTTTAATGTGATTTTATGTCATTCAAGTACCGTCCTTCTCGTAAGTGTTCATGAAACTTTCTCTTCAGTTTCCCAATCTGGAGTGTATAAAAACAACAGCAAAAATAAAATGTGAAGAAAATGGTAGAGAAGTATTGCACAATGTCATTGATAAACATGTGTACACTGGCTAAATTTAAAACCATAATTGAGCATACAAGTGATATCATAAACACAAAGCTCTGTTTTAATTTGCACTTATGTTTTCTGTTTATTTACAAGACAAAATGCATCGACAATCAACATTAAACATTATTGTCTATGCCTTTGTTTTCCTCACTGTGGGAACTGTTGTTAAATAACTAAATAGGCTACATGGAGCAGAAATAGCCCATGTATTTAGAATGTTGATTGATAACTGTATTTTGGTACCAATCAAAGTAATACATTGTTGTACTTGCAATTCAATTTTTGTCTCAAATTGCATGGTATTAGTAAGTATATGTATTCATACAGTACTCTTATTGGACAATGTAATGGAGTACATAAAATACATAGAATGCTTTCAATGCAAGTATCCATTACTGTAACTAAATACATTTTAAAAGCATTCTTCCCACCACTGCTAATTGGTATCTTTTGTGGGACTGTATAATAAGTCAAATGGGGAAGAGAGCTTTGAGAAAAGAGGCTTAACCTTATGCAACCTGCAATAAAAAAGGCAAGGCAAGGCAGTCCATCTAGCATTTTTAGATGCATTTAAAAAAAAAAAGTGACATTTCTATCTGAGTCCTATACTGGACCAAATTTTCTGTAGTGGCGTTGACAAGTGCTGATTTTTGTAGAATTCTACTAGCAGCGCTAACAGTGCAGCTCACCTCAGATCTTCCATTTGTTTGGTTGTTGTTGCCTCTGACTGTTCGTTCAGTGTGCTAACTTCCTATAGCTGCAGGCTACTGAGGGAGAAAGGCCACAGCAAGCAGAAATAAGTCACTTTCATACTCGGAAATAAGACATTGTTAGCCCGAATGTAAGGAAAGTTTCCCAAAAGTATTGACTTGCTTTAGGTGCTTTAGTACACAATTATTTCTGACCTACTCTGGACAAAGATGCTTAGTCAAATTAACCATGGTTTGGGTTAATTATTTGTTTAATATTTACTTAATATTTCAACAAAAAGAATAACAAAATTATTAAATAAGACCACAAATATGCAAGACCAATAACTGATATCTGAGACTATACCAGGACAAATTATTAAATGTAATTGTGAACTGAAAAAAGACCAGGGAACAAAAAAATAAATAAATAAATAAATACCACCAGTTAAATTAAAACATGATCAAAACTACATAAATTAAGGACCGTTTTGAAACTTAGTCTTGATCACAACTACTATGAAGTTTGAAAGTTGGGAAAAGCGTGGCAATGCTAATGGTAAAGCTGACTTGTTACTCACATGATTCCCCCAACTTTTATACAATTGTTGCTACAACACCCCCCTATGTGTAAGGGACAGGAAAATAATATTTCATCCAGCTCATTTAAGGTCACACAGATCAGATGTTGAATCAATGGAGAGAGACCAAAATTTACAAAACAAATAATGTATATAAATATTAAATAGTTGAGTTGGTTCGATTAAAAAATAGTTTATGTGGTTGCATTCTACAAAGAAGATTAAATTAGTTGTTACATTGACCCTATGCGACCCCCTTAGACTACATCACATAAACCATACCTAAATCAAGCTAGTTGCTGAATGCCCTTTAATAGCGAGTGGAGGCTGGATTCCCAGAAGGACACCAAACTGCAAAGACAACTCAATGTAAACCCAAACACAAGAGCAACAGTAGCAGGCAGTATTTATGAGGCTTACCGCTGATGAAGGGCATGATTGACTACGAATTTAAGGACCAACCACAAGCCACCACATCGAGCCTAAAAAAGGACCAATTATCTCCCTATACAGCCATCTTATTTAACATCAAGGGTGAGAGTTCAGGCCTCGTGTAAAGCACCTCCTCATTTCCCCAGTCACTAGACGCACTAGCACATGCTGCATAAGAAATTAGTACTTGATCATGTTTTGGATACATGTTACTGTAAGCAAACCAACAAATACATCCACTTGCAATAGTACCACGACACCACTGGGCCAAACCAGAGTGTTGTGAACTAGAAGGGATAAGTGTGAGCCAGACCAGATAGGTTTTTCTGGCTTTTTGAACCCACAAATCTCACGAGACCTCAGCCGGCTCCACTCAGGTAATAGCAACAAGTCAGGTGTGTGATATTGTCCAATGCCTTTTTGCCAACAAATCCTTCCAAATAGGACATGGTATTATTCATAAATATCAGTAAACAATTGGACAAGTAAAAAACAACCCAGCAAAAATCAGGTGCTGATTTCTGACAACGGGGATGAATCTCAAAAGTACCTGTTATAACACCAGACTAGCAGGACTATATTTTAAGTGACATCGCAAAGCAATTTTTTATGGGCTGTTTTTCATGACAAAGCAGTTCCTCAAATACATTTTTTATTTATATATTTATCTACATTTACCAACTGAGATTTAAAGATACTAAACAGTAATCTTAGCATTTATTCAAAAGTATTCTGACGCTATGGAGAGAAATTATAAGTAAATATTAAATACATTTATAAGTTGTGACCCAGGAGCTTATCAGTTGTTTCCACGGCTCTTGAGTCTTTGGTTTAATTTTTTATATGGCATTTGGCTAATGCTAATCTACATGTCAAAATTTTGCACATGTTGCTAATCCATCTTAATAAGCAATTTGCCATGGGCGCCATCATTATCATTCCAGCTGTATGTTTTTTGCAGTGGGCTGCCGATCCAAGCAAATAGGGCCGCGTAATCCCTCATTCGTCCAGGAGTTCATTGTAGAAAAGGAATCAAGTGTAGTCATCTGGACACTGTTTTGAAAAACAAGACATTTCAGTTTTCATCCAAATGTTATTCTCAATCTGCGCACCTGGTCTGAGAACTCAGATATTTAGTCTACCCTGCGCTGCATTAGCCCTGCCTACCCGGCTCTATGTGCTTGAATGGTCCCACGAGGACAAATAACTTGATATTGATTGATTGATTGATTAATTGATTGTAAAACATCCCAAAACATAGTGGCCATGTGCCACAGGGGCACATTTCTTTGATTGGTTTAGTCCAGGGGGGCCAATTGCGGCCCTCAGACCATTTCACCCTGGAGAGACAAAGAGACCACGAGAATGGACTGTTGAGCAAGCTTTATTCGAGAGTTATTTGGCGCTCAGACCCCGGCGGAAGACGTTGCAATCATGGGCACTCCATGATCTATTTGTATTAGATGTCTCCCCCCGGAGCCTGGAGCCTGGTGGTGGTAGATGTGAAGAGAAGGTAGAGGATGAGGGGAATGCAGAGGAGGAGCTGGGGAGGCGGTGGGTCGCAGTACGGTTTGAGCGGCCGAGCCATCTGCCTGAGGGCTTAAATGCGACCGCCTGGGCGCTGATTGGGAGCAGGGAGGAGTCACTTGAGAGCGTTGATTGGGGATGAGGAGCAGGTGCGAGGGCCATGATGCAGACGCCCCCTGACCTTTCACCCTACTTCTTTGGCCAGGAAAAACTGCATAACCTCTTTGGGATAAGCGCAGAAACCTGGGAGAGTCCATGGTGAAGGAGGGATCTGACTCTCACAGACGGACAGGCGGGCGCCCGCTTGAGTGCGATGATGGCGCTGGGGAGAGGGATCCTTCCATGGAGGCCTTGACGTAGATGGATGGAGTTAGGTCTTCCAGGCTGAATTTACGCAGGCTTCATTTATTTTGGGCACAACAAAGTTGCTAAGTTGGTCCAAACAAATAAAATGTAGTACTTTTTATTGTAAAATTCAAACAATTCAAACATGTTTATGTTATACCCCCTTAATAATAATGTTCCAAGACGTATTAAAGGTGTGGAGGCATCGAAACGATGTCAAAACATTTCGAATGGTTCACTTCATTTTCGGGTTGTCTGTGGCCCTCTGCTCTGTATAAGTTTAAAAATGCGGCCCTCGGTGAAAAAGGTTTGGACACCCCTAGTTTAGTCAATGTCAGTTTGACTATTTCTGGTAGTACTTTGATTACATGCAACTTCAAGATGACATATGGCTGTTCAGGGTAATGTAATGGAACAGTGTCTAAAACTGTGTAATTTTCAATTAATTTCGGCTTTCCATTATCACTTCTTCCCAAACAGTAGCTTATTTCCACTGACCTATCCTTATTGGAACATTTCTGCTCAGTTAGCATGCGTAATGATGTATAAGGCGTCTTTGCATTAAGCGCGTCTGGACGGTTGTTTGTGTGAATGTGTGTAATGGTGTGGATCCTTTAGCTCCTCTGTAACTACCACTGCAGCAGACAGGGAGAGATTTGTGGAGATTTTTGCCTAATGAGCAGGGATCACTTGCATTGTTAGCATTAGCTCAACAATGCAGTAGGTGGTTTAATTAAGGCCCGGAAGCTTTGAAAAGATCAGCACTTATCCACACACACACAAGCACACGTCTATATGCAAAATGGAGTCGCTAACGGCTATATTGATTTTGCCAGAGAGATTTTGCTCTTCTTTTAACTGTAGAGTGCAATGACCTTCTTTATGACAGCGGTTCCTAACTTGTTATAGTCGCATACACACTGTGACTTTTGATCAGTCATGTACCCCATATCCAATGCACAAAATTGCTGAACGCTCACACTGCACACATCGTACAGTATCATACAAACAGTTTGTATATTTTTTTATTCAATTAGAGCATTCAAATGACACTGAATATGTTCAGGGCTTTAGCTAGGGAAATACAAATTATTGCAATTCTTATCAAATAAAGACAAAAAAGCAATGTTCATGTTTTCCCCATAACTTTTTACATACCCTCTAGCAGTGCCATTGCTCCCATTACGCACATAACGTAAGGCCTCAAGTGCTCGAGAGGCACCAGCCTGTCTATTCAGTTTGGATGAATGACATGCAAGGCTATTTGTGCAGCAGCTGCACTGTTCCTTTTACAATGAAACAGTGATCCTGTCGCCTCACTCTCCATAGCGAGTTTGAGATGAGCGGGTGCGGCTACAACAGTTTTGATACGCACACATAGTCTACACCCACCAAACCACAAGGAGCAAAACGGACTTTAGATGATGAAAATTGGACAACTGTAAACCGCGAAGCTGACACAAAGCTGACGCGAAGCTGAAGTGGTACAACTTTACAAATGTCTAAATTTTGTTTTTACGAATGCAAAAGAAAGCATCAATAGTTTTCAGCCTGTAGTGTTTTGTAGTGTGGTAAAGTAATTAAATAGCTTGTTTTATACCTATATGTTCATCAGTTCAAGTCATACGCTGACCTTCCAGTTCGATGGCGACCCACTTAACCAGGCCTGTTTTTTCAATTCAAGTCGACAAGAAATGTAATGTGGTGGAGTTTTGTCTTGGACAGCAGACTAAAATATCTTAATGCCAAGCTAAACTACAAAACATGCTGCGAAATAATATTAGCTTGTCCGTAATTAGTGATTATGTGGAGTCGTGATAGACAGCTCTTCATTTATTCATCATCTGACTGAGTGGGATGTCATGTTAGTGTTTGTGTGTGTGTGTGCGTGTACGTGTGCGTGTGTGTGTGCGTGTGCGTGTGCGTGTGCGTGTGCGTGTGTGTGTGTGTGTGGGCTGTGTGGAGAACTATGAATGCCCCGCTATAATTCAAACAGAGTGAGTGTGCTGATTCACGATCACAGCCGGGACGATGGCAGAGTGGGAGTCGGGAAGTCATGACTACTCCACATTTTTGGATGAGCTCATACCATCGAAGACGAAAAAAAGGAATGGGGGTTTCATGTTATATGGTCTAAATATAGAGTATATATAAAAACGACCCCGAACGTTGTGAAGTTATTTTTTGAAATTCTATCTTTTCTTGCCACTCTATGATTAACAGATGTAGATGTATATATAGTTGGAAAGAATAGTCATTAAATATTTACAGCAGACCCATTTGAACGACATTGAAAATCAAAAACTGACCAAATGTTGTCATGGAAAGTCGTGTCATTCATCGTACAGGGGCAAACACAAGAGTGGAGTTGCAGTGTTGACCTCAAACCGAAAAGCTTTTGAACACACTTTTGAATGTGGGGACAAAAAGGGCAGATATGTGACTGATCTGTGACTGAAAGAGCTGTTAATCACTTTTTATGCTGATATTGTGGACCTGATATTAAATTACCGTAAATACGCATTATGGAACTCATTTGTTGTGCCGTAATTTTGTTTTATTTTATGGATGTCACGCCTTTGTTTTGTTTTTGTATTGATCTATGTGTCATGTTCTATGCATTTCAAATCTGAGAAAAATCAAGAAAATTGAAAGAAAACGGAATTGGCAACTAATAAAAAATGACTGTGAGATGACAAAGGTTGGAGAGCTGTATATTAAATCCATTCTGGACTGACTAAAGGCATGACTTGTACATCAATTAATCATACTAGTACTTCTAAAACAGATATATGTCCTTACACTGATGCCACCTAGAAAACAGAGTACTTATTTGAAAAACCTGCAGATTAAACTCCGCTTCCCTCAAAAAAAAGTGCACTTGGATGCCCAGAAGGAATGCATCTTTTCACACTTTCACACGGATGAGATAACTCAGAGGTGAAACGTGGCTGGAGTTTGTATTTGGTGACAAGCCACCATCGACAAATGTGTGCTTTATTTGTTTACACCATTTTACAGGTGACTGCTTCTGCAACAAAAGCTCGTTGGTTAGTAGACTAAGTAAAAAACACAAACTCTAAAGTAGGATTTCCTTCCGACAGTAAAGAGAAGTCCGGTGAGTAAGTCAGCAACTTGTTTGACTTTGGCTGTGAAGCTATGGCTGTGTCGAGCTAATACAAAGAAATTTGAATTTTTAAAATGCTCTCCTTTGTGTCAATAACTGTTATTACTGGCGGGGGAGCAAGAGGAGGAGCGTGATTCATAGCATCAAAAACAAACATTTTAATACATGGTTTTCTGCGAATACAGCATTATAAAACCAACAAAAGGAAAGACGTGCTCAATATCTGTTATTTGTGAACAATTAATATCCCGTAAAAGAAAGTGTAATACCCCATCTTTGAGTGGCCAAACCATAAGAAAAAAAACCTGACATTTGAAGGGGCGGCTGGGTTCAGATGAGGTAACAGTGAGCAATGTGAAATGGCAACATTAACATCGAAGCCTGGCTTACTTAAGTGACAGATTGCTCAAGACGAAAAAGCCCCTAACCACTTCCCTTAAGCTGCTGTCACTCTATCTCCTTTTTCTCCATCCAGCCCTCTCTCTCCTTTCTGCCTGAGGACGATGGGCCACAGCGTGATAAGAAACCGGCAAAATGATAAGATGGATGGGGACTATGGTGAAGATAAAGTTTGGACACCTCAACCTGATAAAGAGGGATTGTCTATTTCCTCTAAAACTGAAATGTATTCTTAACTGCCTCGGTTGAATAGTTTCTGTCTGAATAATTCTCGCTATGGCTGAGCAGGTGATGGACAGAAGAAAAAAAAGATACAAATATGTTAAGTTTTATGATTTTAGAGCCATCTAAAACGTCGACCCAGACAGTAATTTTAACTGGGACCCAAAGCCAAAAGCCAGGGTGATTTGTCATCATTTTCAACGGTAATTACGCTAAATGATTTGAGGGAAAAATATCACAGCGCGGATTTGTGAGGGAAATTGCAGCTTCATTCGCAACCGCAGCAGTTAGCGTTTACCGCAAGGGACTGATAAATAGAATAAGGGATGCTAATAGAAAAGCCAGGAGAAAAGGATGAGCAGTTATGTCTAGAGGGAAAGGTCGCGCTTCTTCTTGGATGGACACGCGCGTCTCGGTTTCTTCTCCTTAGCGGGAGTGCCGGGACCTGATGGATAGCCCGGGTCAGGAGGGTTGACAAGCAGTTTGACGTAAGAGACAGGGAAGAAGGCGAGACCCAAAGTGCACGTTCTGGCAACAGTTTGTAAAGAAAGAGCTGGCTTTTCATCTTCTTCCGACAATTGGTTTCTCTACTCGGTTTCTCGAGTGACCCTACAGTTTCTTTCTTCATTACTTTGCCAAACTTTAACAATATTTGATTTATACTTAATGAATGACTATTTATGTTAAACAGATACATTTATGTTAGTAGACGTAAGTGATGGGCGGATCGATACCAAATACTGACAGTTATCAAAAAGAGTCAATACTCGTGCAAAATGATTGAATCCTTTTTGTAGTAATTGATCAATGGAGTAAGTGAACTTTTTTATTGTATTAATTGCCATATAATTATTTTATTAGGATCATGTTTACATGGACAAAAGCAGAAAGGAGAACACATGGAGTGAGTTAGCAGATGTTTTTGGACTGTTTAAAGCAGGTCTGGCTGAATTTCACACGGCAAAACCAGAAGCAGGTTTTTAAAAATACTATTATAATAATATTTGATGCACACAGCATGCAGCGGCCTCTGTTTGTCACAAAGTGCTGCTTTTACAATATACTCGTATGTGGTAAACACAAAATGTACTATTTACAAAAAACAACATCATTGGCTAAGCTAGAATGTTCCTTTCTAATAATTTACACAGGTTTTTAACAATTTTGAAAACTTTTGCCAGTTCCACGCCCCCTTTTAGTCAACGCATTGCTGCACAGGGCATGTCAGACTTTATAACAAACACTGTTAGTCCTGAACACTCGCAATACTGTCATATTCATGTGCAATTACTGTCGTGATTCATGTGCAATTACTGTGCAATTCATGTGCAATTTATGTGCAATTACTGTCGTGATCACATGCAATGGTATTTATTTATTTATTTTTACCTTTATTACTTTTCTCCTCCATCCTTTGTTGGGTATTGGGAGGTTTTGTCTATGGGAGTTTTTGTTTATAAGAGATCTTCTATTGAGAGTGTTTTTCAAACTTCCTATAAGTGATCTGTTCTTTTCCTCTGTATCTACCTCTGTATCTACCTGCGTTGCAACAATGAAATTTCCCCAAGTGTGGACAATAAAGGAATATCTTATCTTATCTTTAATAAACAAGAATGGTTAGGGTTGATTACACCTTCATCACCTATGTTTACAGCTTGTTATTGACAATACTGAAATGTGCATACTTTATCCAAGACAACAATAGAGATAATACTATTTGTCAATACTAATACAAACAAGCCTCTTTACTTTGTTCTCTATTCTTATAAAATACACAATTTTAAAATTGAGCTCCCTTAAAAAAAAAGGTTGGGGATCACTGCTTTAGCTCTTTGTTGTATATCCTAAAACTTCATATTGAGACTTCGCTCCTTTGCATTTCAAAACGGCTTCACTTCACATTCGTGCAGAGGGACACATTTCTAAATGGCACTGCTCTAGCGTAAAAGTGTAGTATTTGAGCCTGTGGCAAAAGTGGGTAAATGAGTGATGTTTAGAGAGCAGCTCAGAGAAGCATTGCCCAAGGACAGATTTGGTTCCGCCTAAGGCATAAGTCTGGATCTTTTATTTAGAGACCCCAAACTGAAAACAATTAGTAATAAACATCAATATTAACATCTGATTTTAACAACTCTATTACATTGTCTTGAATTGTGTCAATATACAATTAAATTACAAGTTTGAAGTAATTCAGGAGTTACCGTTTTTGTTTGGGTATGTCTATGAAAGATAAATTAGATTTCAATTTTTTTATGATGGCCATGCTAACTTTTTTTATTTTTAGCACTGAAAAACCATGTTTACATTTTTAAGTGTGTTTTTCTTAGATTGTAAAGTATAAAGAATGAAAAATACACCCTTTAAATATTCAATGCATAGATTTTCAAACCTTTAACTCTAAATTCAGAGTGAAAAAATTGCAATGAAAAATGTCATAGTAAAGATTTAAGATGCCAAGATTGCTCTGCTAAATTTACTGCAAAACTTTACACTCTGGATTCAAACTGTTGGAGTTGAAAGCTTGAAAATCTATGCATTTACATTGTGCATTTTTCATTTAGATTTTTTTGACGTTGAATGAAAAGGTTACGATAAATTCACCAGCATTTAATGTTCAAAACTCTATTGAAAGTAATCATCCTCCACATGATGCTCCTCATTGAAGTCTCCAGTACACATCACGGAGGTAACATCATGATTAACGGTGAATCCATCTCATGATGCTGGGCTTGCATATGTGCAGCTGATTCGACCACCGGGTAGCAGAAAAACCCTTCATTTTCAATTCTTTTAATCACCATTTCTAAAATCATCTATGTGAAGTAAAGTTAATTTGCATTGTACATTTTAGTTGATGTTTTTGAAGCATGGATTGAACTGAAATGATCCGTTTCTTCTTCAACAATTCATATTTTTTTTCTTTCTATGTGACCTGAATACCCTGCGTGACCAGCCAAGACCACACACTTTGAAAATACTTTACACATTTTGGTCTGGAATCATATCCAGCCGTTCCTATTTCCAAACGGCGTGATTGACAGGCGCATTAACCAATCAGAGAAACGCATGTGCCAACAAGCGACGCATTAAACTTGGTAAATCTGAGGTAAATTAAATTAAATGTTTTGTTCTGAATGTTCCCAAAAATATTGAAGGACACGTAACAAAAAAATGTGCAGCATTGGTTGGCCCGTCCCATGCTTTGAGAGTTTTTTTGACGGCCCCTATGGTCCGATTCCAGACCCTTCTGCATCTGAACAGAATGTAGGAGGGACTGGCTGGTCAGACAACTGAATACAGGTAATCATGCTTATCGATTAACCAGCTCATCTTGTCATCCCTGTTCTATAGAATCTATAATTGATTTTTTTATCTGATTCACACTGCACACTATAACCCCAAGTTGTGCTATTTTCTCTCTTTAAATATGCACACATGTCTTTCCAGTTCCATGCCACATTTTACCCCCTGCGGTGCACAACCAAAGACGTCCAATAAAGAAATCCCAACCATATTAACTCCTGATAATAGTCTATTTCCCATCTCTTTACATTCAATTAAAAACATATGAGACAACCACATTCTGCACTCACCTTATGAAACCTGATTACACCTTTACCTCGATTCTAAAGCTCTTCATTTTGCACAATTAACCTTGTGACTGCAGTAATCTCGTGTGTGAAGTCTTCTCAGTGTGTTACAATCTCGAACACCGAGAAGAGCTTTTGATGCACAATTTACAGTATGTACAGCGGCATCTCTGGAGAATCAAAAAGAAAACTATTGATTACCTTAAGGGATACTTTGGGTTGAGTTACTTCATGAAAGAGCAATATTACATCAATGCAGCTTTCATCCTTCACCTCCTCCTGTGTCTCGCTGTGTGTTGATACAAGCTCATGGATGGTTCGAAAACATTCTCATTTTCCTGGGAGGCGTATGACTTAGGGAGTCAATATACAAACATATTCTGGGGATTTTTTAAAGTGGTATTAACTATGCTACAGTCTGGGGAAAAAAAAGGTGAATTTTATCGTTTTAGATATGTTTTTGTGACACAAAACAAGCGTTGCCACCTCTCCTCGGATCTGACTTATAACTTGGCATGGTAATGGATCATTTTAATGCCATAGAGTGGAATATTCTATGTCAGGCAGTAAAATCTCCATGGCAACAGGTAACGGACCCTCCACCAGAAAAGTTACAAAGTGCACCTTGAAATCTATCATCGAAAATCTGGATATTGCTGTTTATGAAATTGCTTGTACTGTTTATTACTTTTATAATGTCACTAACCAACTAATCATATTTGTACACTATGTGACACAACCACAATTCAACATGCAGAAAATTAAAGCTTTTGCTGATGTAATTAATCTTAGCTGTTTAAAAAAAAGGTTAGTTAATGGATAGGGTTGAAGCAAAAGAACTTTCATGTTCTAGTATGTACAATGTAAACATGTTTTAAAGCTACATAAGAGTGTCAAGGATCATATTTCTGCCAATGTTACAAATCAATAAATCACTCTCAAAAATAAATAATATCATTGTGCATGTTTTGTGTTTGTAAGCAGTTACTACATCCTTTGTGCTTATTCTCAATGCAAGGTGATTGTGTGTGTAGGTAGTATTGCTGAAAACATCGGGTGTATGAGTCAGGCAATAAAAGACATTTTGCAGCATAGAGGGAAATGTAATGTTCTTTGTGGTATTACAAATAAGAGGTTGTGGTAGATCTAGTGTAGGCAATTTTTTGTGCCATCTCAAGGTAAAACAACAGAACGTGCAATGGCCTCTCAGCATATAGTAAAGAGGACATCACCTTGAATGGGCCTTCTGACCTTTTAAAATCAGCATTAGACTTGTGGTTTTAGTGATAGTACATGTGTGAGCTAAAAAACTGTGTTGTAGAGGAAAGTTTTTCAATTCATATGAATAAAAAACAGCACCGCCAGCGCCAGGAATATGTTATCCATTGCTTTAAAAGAATATACCACTAACAGTATTTGAGCGCATGTTGGATAAGTAGACTGGAATGAGGACCACTCCTGTTATTGTAGCAGGCATTGGTAAAACCTGACATGGCAGAGGGCGACTGCTGAGCATGCACTGCCTTATTTACAGCCCCCAAGTGCGTAGGCTTGTGTGTGGGCCATTACATACAGGGCTGCGGAACAAAAATGTGGGCAGGTGTGAGTAAATACTGTACCAAGAATGATGCAATACAATAAATGAGAAAATATCTCAGCTTGCACTTGAAACAAACTAAGAAGCAATTATGGGGGGGAAAAAGAAGCTTCTTTTGATGACAAGTTGGGAATGGAACCGAGGACTGAGCTCATGTGGCTATATTTGATACATTTACACACGCGGTAAAGATGTAGTCTACACTTCTGTCCAACTGTTTTTGAAATTGATTATAGGCTAATAAAAGATTATTATTAAAGAACACATATTGTGCTATGCTCAGGTACGTGTAATATACAGGGAAGGTATTGAGCTATAACTTACGGGAAAGTGGAACATCATTTTATATTTTGTATAAACTGAAATATTGATCTGAAATGGCTTTGTAATATAAATGGGTCCATTGACTTCCTGTTCAAAACTACAGAACTGGTAAGCAGTGCCTTTTCACCGTAGCATTTCACCGCAGCAGGCAGCGGCTTGTCCTTTACATGTTTTAGTTATTTAAGTGGCACTTAAATAATTGCAACTAAGTACAAGGATGTGAGTGGTGATAGTGGGTAGGAGAAAACACACATTTTTGAGCTTCAGCTATAGCACAATACAGGATTACTCAAACATTCATTAATCAATCAAAAACTTAAACTAATGATGAGGAAGACACTGTTGTAACAGGATTAAAAGCCCATTAAAGTCGATATTGTCCATTAGGGCTGGGTATTGCCAAGACCCTCGCGATACGATACATATCCCGATACAGGGGTCATGATACGATACGTATCCCGATACTTGTATATTCCGGTACAATTCTCTCATTACGATACGTATCCTGATACATTTTGGAAAAATCGGTCTTTCAAATTTACCAAATGGCTAATTTTTTTACTCTGGATAAGAAAATGTATGAAATTTCATGTTTATCCACAAAGCACTTCTTTATAAATCCATTATTCTCTAATAACTTCATACATCCAACCAACTGATCCAAATAGAAATATATGGAACACATTCTAGTAAAGTATTGCATGTTTCTTGCCGAACAATTCAGTCATGGTCTGAACATGCTGCAGCAGCATCTTCTGCACAGATCAGCTTCTGATCAGGTCCACAGCTCCTTCTCACATTGGCCCAGAGGAGCGCGGCACAAACAGCAGATCAAAAGTACTATTCCACCTCGATTAAAGCCTACGGGCCACAAAAATCTTTTTAAAAAATCGATACTGTGACTCAGTATCGATACGCGTACGCGTATTGAACACAACCCTATCGTCCATTGACAATGCGTTGCTATTGATAAGGTTTTGCCTTTTCTCATCCCTGATAAAGCAGCAGTAGCATTATACACGTCTGCCCATTTACCCAAAGGTTTGTGGTTTAATCTCCAGTAATTTTGTCCCTGGGCAAGATACCGCTCCACCCTGTCTTTATAAATGAGGCGTGATTGATTTGCTGAGTCAGAACTGAAGAAGCAACTTGGATGAGTGGCAAAACGAACTCTTAAAACTTAAGAGTTTTTTTTGGCAATAGAAAGGATCAAAGAATATTGATCACTGAACTGTTTGCTAAAATTGCAAACTCACACATCATTCTTTGCAAAATATTTGTATGTGTGCTTATCAGGAAAATATACAAAACTGCTATTACTATTATTTACTCTACCTCAAGGACAGTAATGAGGGTGGAACAGAATTTCGATTGTGCGTGTGTATGTGTGTGTGTGTGTGTGTGTGTGCTTACGTATTTATAACACAAGGACGGCGGTGCGGAGAGGGCACTGCATACTGACGAGCTCGAGTCGAAGAGAGGCCCTCTGTGTTGGCAGACTGAGGCGAGCAGCGCTAACAACAAGTCATTCACCTCATTTAGGCCGCGCTCACATCCCGGCCCCACTCCCAACTGTTAGGATTCTGCAAACATGAGCAAGCAAATCAAAGAGTGGTTGAATAGTTTAGGGCAAAGGGTTGTCTACACACCAGTTTAAGTGGTTTGAGACATTTCTTGTAAAACGGCATCAAATATATTGGGTCACCGTACAATATGTGGTCAGAAAAACACATTTCTAGGGTAAATACTCAATAATTATGTGATGGAGGTTGGAAAGAATATTTCAAAGGTTTCATTTATGCTCTATGTTGGCATATGAATGCGCATGAAGGCTTCAGTCAGTCTTCTGCATTTGTCATTTGGTCAGTCAGAGTTTGTGGATGTGTAGCAATGGAGCAGTACATGTGCTGACCACTGGGGACAATATAGTCATCACAATGCAACAGTACAAGCAGAATGACTAAAAAAGTACCAGAAGAACGTTTTAAAGTGACAGCACCAGCTACAAAACAGATTTCACCTTTCACCTCATTATCTTGACTCTTTTCATGTAAATGTGATTTGAAAACTGCTGTCGGCGCCTCCATGTTTGTTTTTGTTGTTCTTTTCTTCCGTTTTGGTAAATTCTCTAACTGACTTTAAGCGCCCATTGGTGGTTATTTAACAGAGCACAACCTTGACATTATAAACAGTTGGAAGAATATATTGTAGAGACGGTAACAACACTTAGAATGCATGGTCTGTTGTCCAATGTGTTCATACTGGATCAGGTCCAGCAACTTAAAAAACAAACAAATACTGTATAAATTACCATTTGTATCATAATTCATGCAGATTGTATGTTTATCAGCCATAGGAGGTAAATAAGCTACAAGCTTCTGAGTGACTTCACTGCGATTGCTTCTTCTTGCTTATTATTGAAGATGGCGCCTGTGTTCGGCCACGCCACTGCTCGACTCTTGTTATGCCGCTTATTTGTGACGATCGTTACATCGTATGCAGTTTTATCAGCCCAGACATTAGTCTGTTGTGTGTCTGCTGTGCGGGTTTATGACCGTGGCGCACTTTTCCGCATCAAAGCGACGATGGAGTCGCTTTTCGACACATGGGACAGGTACAAACAAGCCTTTCCGCCACCCCTTGTTTGTCCGCCCAACTCACCTGACTTTATGCTGCTGTCCCGAGGCCCGGGGAAGAGGAGGAAGCAGAGGAGACGAGGCACAAGGTCTGGTGTGCGAGTCAAGTGCAAACGAGCCTTGTGTTCGGGGCACACGAGCCTGGACTTTGGGAGACGTGCTCGGTGCTTGCGCCTGGTCCCGCTCCTCGATGTTTGCGGCTGTTCGCCGTCGCCGTCTTCGCCGCTTGCACGGGCCATCGCGGCTGCTTTCCCGGAGCCTGCCCGTGTCATCGCGGCTGCTTTCCCGGAGCCTGCCCGTGTCATCGCGGCTGCTTTCCCGCTGCCTGCACGGGCCATCGCGGCTGCTTTCCCGGAGCCTGCCCGTGTCATCGCGGCTGCTTTCCCGCTGCCTGTCTGTGTCATCGCGGCTGTTTTCCCGCCGTCTGCACGGCCCATCGGGGCCACACCGGTCCTGGAGCCTGCGCGGGATGTGGCGGCTGTTTTCCTGGAGCCCGCGCGCCGCAGGAATTATGAGCGCAGGGGTCCACCGCCAACGTCCGCTTCCTTGTTTTCGTCGGCTTACCGGCGAAACAGATGGGAATCACGTGACCGTAGCGCGTGCCTTCGACAGGTCCCGCTGCGCTCAGCTGAACCGATGTACGTGACGTCATCCACGGTCCGGCTCGGCTTGTTGAATGCCCGTTCAATTGCCAACAAAGCGTTTTCCTTGAATGAACTTTTTACAAGACAAAACCTTGATTTCATGTGTCTTACGGAGACATGGCAGAGAGAGGGTGAGTTTATTCATCTAAATGAACTCTGCCCACCTGGCTGCTCCGTTTCTGCGATGCCTCGCCCTGGTCGACGTGGAGGAGGTCTGGCAGTTGTGTCCCAGGACCGTTACATGTGTAAAGTCATCGACTCACACACTTTCATTTCCTTTGAATCACAGATGATTAAGGTTGGTTCTTCAAGTCCTTTTTACTGTGTTTTAGTCTACCAGCCCCCTGGTCCTGCTGCTGTCTTTTTAAAGGACTTTAGTGACTATTTATCTTCTATTATAAAGCTGGAAAATGTTTTAATTCTTGGGGATTTTAACATTTGGGTTGATGGCTCATCATGCCCTGCAAAGGATCTTTTAACCTTGACTGAAACATTTAACTTTGAGCAGCATGTTTCAGGTCCCACTCACCAAAAGGGACACACTTTAGACCTGGTGTTTTCACTTGGCCTGAGTGTTGCTAACCTCTGTGTGGAGGATGTCCATATGAGCGATCATAGCTGTGTTTTATTTGAATTGAACTTTTCTCCTGAGCCTGTGCCCTCAAACATCAGGTTTCAGAGGCGCATTATCACTGCAAATACAGCCGTCCAATTTTCTGCTGTATTTGATCCTCATTTGTTTATGAATTGTCTTGATGTGGACAGTTTAATTAATTCCTTTAACAGCCAATGTTTATCCATTTTAGATCAGGTGGCACCTGTAAAATCCACTCTGTCATCACAGAAAAAAGCTTGTCCTTGGATAAATGAAGGTATCCTAAACCTAAAGAGACTATGTCGGAAAACTGAGCGTCTGTGGAAAACCTCTAGTCTTGAGGTCCATAGGTTACACCTCAGAGATCTTGTGTCATCTTACAATGAAATGATGGAAAGTTCCAGATCTGATTACTTCCGTCAGCTAATAACATCCAACAAGAAAAACCCCAAAGTGTTGTTTGACACTATAAATTCTATTGTTTGTCCTTCAGCTGCAGTGACTCCTGTTTCCTGCAAAGCTGACAGCAATGAATTCCTCAGGTTCTTTATCGATAAGATCAAGATGATCAAAGACCAAATCCCAGTCCCATTGTCTGATAAACCTGTTTCTGTGGAGCCTGTTTCCCAAAACTGGTCTTCTTTTAAGCCTGTCACTCTAGAAGACATCTCAGCTCTGGTGACCAAGATGAAACCCTCCTCTTGTTCATCAGATGCCCTTCCCTGCAGGCTCTTCCTCAAAGTGTTTGATGTTATTGGCCCCTGGGTTACCAAAATGGTAAATCTCTCTCTTTCTACTGGTACATGCCATAGTTGAGCCTTTACTGAAAAAAACAAACTTGGACCCGACAGACCCAAAAAGTTTCAGACCTATTTCAAAGCTCCCGATCATGTCCAAGATCCTTGAGAAGGTGGTCTCTGAACAATTGTCAGATTTCCTTTATCAGTCAAACATTCACGACTCTTTTCAATCTGGTTTCCGCAAACATCATTCTACGGAAACCGCATTGTTGAAAGTGTCCAGTGACATTATGATGTCTGCTGATTCTGGGAAATGCACTGTTCTAGTTCTGTTGGATCTGTCTGCAGCCTTTGACACTTGTCGACCATCATATCCTGTTGAACAGACTGAGGGACCTGATTGGACTGACCTGATTGGACTATTTATCCGGTCGGAGCTTTAGTGTTGCTGCAAACCAAATAATGTCTGATTCAGCTGATCTGTTGTGTGGAGTTCCTCAGGGCTCCGTCTTGGGCCCTGTCCTATTTCTGCTTTATATAATTCCCCTGGGAATGATCATTAAAGAGTTTAGTGATGTGTCCTATCACCTGTTCGCTGACGATATTCAGCTCTATTGCTCTTTTAAACCTTCTGAGATCCAGAAGCTGAACTCCTTGGTCAGTTGTTTAGTGCAAATAAAACAATGGCTGAGTCAAAACTCCTTGCAGCTAAATGCTGACAAAACAGAAACTCTGATTATTGCCCCTGATGATGCCATTGCAGAGATAAACCAGTACTTGGGTGTTTTAGGTCAGACTGCTAAACCAAGTCTTAGAAATTTGGGTGTTGTCTTTGACAAAGACATGTCTTTAGAGCACCACTCCAAGCTGTTGACGAGGAACTGTTTCTTTCAGTTGAGGAAAATCTCTAAGCTCAGGAAAATGGTGTCTCAAAATGACCTGGATGTTATAATTCATGCATTTGTGTCTTCACGTTTAGACTACTGTAATAGCTTGTTTTCCTGTCTTAACAAGAAGGAACTCTCTCGTCTGCAGCTGGTCCAGAACTCTGCAGCGAGGATCTTAACCCGCACAAATAGAAGGGCCCACATTTCACCCATTCTTAAAGCCCTTCACTGGCTGCCGGTCTCCTACCGGATACAGTTTAAAATTCTTGTTTTAACTTTTAGAGCTTTAAATGGTCAGGTCCCATCGTACATCAGCGATCTGATTAAACCGTACGCTCCCTCTCGCTCATTAAGGTCCTTGGATCAGAAACTGTTGCTGGTTCCTCGCACCCGTTTTCTGACCAGAGGAGACAGATCCTTCCAAGCTGTTGCCCCCAGACTCTGGAACGGTCTTCCGTGAGTCACTGGACTCAGTTACTGCTTTTAAGGGTCAGCTTAAAACCTTTTTATTTGGCCAAGCCTTTTAAATGCACTTGTTTTAGGGACTGATTTTAATGTATATTGTTGTATATGTATTGTTCACTGTAAGTTTTTTGTGTTTTTATTGTTTTATTCTGTGTTTTGTGAAGCACTTTGTGACCTCTGTCTGTGAAAGGTGCTATATAAATAAAATTTACTTACTTACTTACTTATTCCACCTGTCACTCAGAGCATGGCGGAGGCTGACCAAAAGGAGGCGTTAATGTGACATCACAACATTTTGGAATTCCTATAGTTTAAGACAGCTGGAGGGCAGGTCAAAGTTGAACTAGATTGTGATTTGTTTACCTGGTTTATGGTTTCACGTCCACATGACACAAAAACTGGCACAAAGTTCAACGTCTTGGCTATCATTATAAATAAAGAAATGTTGCATTATAGCAATAGCTTTAAGTCAAGTAAATAAGACTTTAAGTCAGTAAGTAAACTTTATTCGTACAGCTTTTCACATACATAGTCACAAAGTGCTTCACACAGTAGTAAAAAAATACAATTTAAAATACAATAAAATATACAACAATGTGCAGGACTTGAGCTTGGCCAGTGAGGCTAAAATACTTCTTTAGAGTCTTTAGGTGCTTTTTAAAGACATCCACAGAGTCCAAAGAAGAGAGGAAGAGAGGGCGACCATTCCAGAGTCAGGGCGCAGCAGCTTTAAAAGATCGGTCACCTTGAGTTTTATAACTAGTTGGAGGAACCATCACCAAATTCTACCCAGAGGACTTGAAGCTCTTGGACGAGCAACAGGGTTTGATCGGGTCAGTTATATTCATAGGTCCCTGCCCATATATAGAACCCAAAAGGTCAAAACCAAGATTTTGAGGTGGACCCAATTCAAAACAGGGCGCCAATGAGGATTTTTTTAGAACAGCTGTCCGGTTAGTACGAGTCAGGAGCCTTGCAGCCACATTTTGGACGTACTGCAGACAAGCCAACTCTTTCTTGTTGTTGAAGCAGATGAGGAGGCTGTTGGCAAGGAGACAAAAGCATGGATAATCATCATCTTTTTTAGATACTATAGATCTAAGCTTTGAGATGTTGCGCAACTGGGAAAAAACACTTTTTACTGAATCGTTTTGAATGTAGTTCAAGGGATTTATAACCCATGTAACATCACTATGCCATGAGCAATACAGGCAAATCTCCATAGAGGCATGACTGATGCTTTTAGTGGCAAAGAAAATTCCAGTGCCCCAAGAAAAAAAATCAAGAGAATAGGAACAAAACCTATGACCTTTTTGCTGTGAGCATCACCATTGTGTCCAATGATCATGCGTAATTGTTTTGCTTAAGGACACAATGACAGTATCCATTTGTAGTTGGACCAATTGTTTTTATTTCTATGTGTACAGCTTTACCATTTGGCCTTTCCCTCCAGATTAGCCCACAACTTCCAGAGCTAAACAATGTATTTTTCATTGGTGACAATTAAAAAACATGTTGAAAATCAAATTAATAATTGCTCTGACCGACAAATCCCTCACTCCAAAGGTCATTGTGCTCCTTTTGCCTGCATTCATACCAGTCTAAGAACAGTTTTTAAAGGGCATTTTTGTCTTGGGCTTAAGTGCTGCTCCCATCTAACTTTTATTGTAGCCTAATAGGTTTTTCTAATTATCCGCACCGTCATAGTGTAATAGAGATTCCATAACTCCTCATGAGTCAGCAGAGAGGTCATTATGACAAGACGAAGACAGGGTGGAGAGAGGAGAGAGGCAGCCTTTATTCTATATTTGATTCTTCCCTGCTTCTTGCTTAGTAGCTCGATCGATACATCTGCATATTATGGTTAAGGGCAAGAACAAGAAAGTATGGATTCCGAGTAGAGGAGACTAGATTGTGTTTCCGTGTGCACAGGAGGCAGGCAAATGGAGGAAGTGTGAGAACTATGAATTGATGGCAAGAGAGGTGGTCATTAAAGCCTTAAAAACAAAAGGAAAATAAAAAGAACAAAAAATGCAAACGCAAAAGGTGATATAAGGCATGATATCTAGCCTCACAACCTGTACCAAGTGTGGCAATATAGCATTTTGGGCCGTCCTTATGTGAGAGCCCGGACTCTCATTGGCCGTTCATGCCAGCTGCCATTCATAAAAGTGCCCCCCCTGTTTCTTACACTCCCTTTGACCGCTCACTTTGTGCCCGCCCACTGGCGTTTCACTTCCATGTTGTCCAGCGCCTCACGGCAGGTAAGCGGACCTCTCTGTCTCCTTCCAAATTCTGTGAACTGTCTTTAATCTTTGACCCATCTCCATCGCTGATCCATGCAGCGTGCAGATCCAGGTTGCTCACTACTAAAAGTTTAGGTAAGCACCCCACGATTTATTATTCGCAATCGTTCGGTTCGCGCTTAGGCTCTTGTATTTTTTCAGGCTTTGACGCAACTGCCCGCTCTCACCTCTCCCTCATCGGAGCTCTAAGTTACGCTCTTAAGTGTAAGTATGCCTGGGTCAGTGGTGAACGAGCGGTAACAATCTAATCTGTCTTTTATTCCTCCTATTTGTGTAGAAGCTGCCACTTTGCCCATACTAACAGCGCAGGCACGTGTTATTGTGCCTCTACGCTGCCTGCTGCTCTGTGTTTTGCCGTGCCTCCTCCGTACCTCTCCGGTCACCATATATTTTTGCAGAAATACAGTTCAAGATGGTCTATAAAGATTACTTAATGTGTTTCTTCATATGTGCATCTACATAATTTCCCATGAACTGGCACAACATCCCACAACGGCACATGGATACTTTAGTAGAAACAATATTTAGAATATCTACACAGGCTCATTCAATGACGTACAGTCAGTGAAATTGCTGTTGAGAAGATGCACAGAGTTCTTATATGTTACTGTCCTACTTTGACCAGGCACTATCTATTCTCTGGTATTCGCACCGCAAAAGCAAATATTTAACATGCAGTGAAATTACATAGGATTTGCGCTCGCTTTGCTATTAAATAGTGTCTATAGTCGAGAGAAATGGATACAAAGTGTGAGTGGGTATGATGACAAGATAGCAGGCATGTTCAATTAATTTGTACAGAAGGAGAAGCGTGCATGCAGCTGGGTGGGAAAGACAGATAATGCCAGATAAAACAGGGCAAATAAAAAGGGGTACTATGTCAGAATATCCACATGCAAGCACTGTTCTTGGAGGGACTTAACAAGATTTATCAGTGTCCTCTGTACAGTTACCAAGTATCCAAAAGATGACCAGCCATTCTTAACCTTGAATTCAATCATTAGGTTTAATAAACTGTTATTTGGCCAATACTGGGATTTTTTTCTTTTTTTCTCGACTATATACCTTCCCGGTCTATTCAAACCCACCAACAAAAAAATGTGTGATCTATTGTACTCCTTCAGTGTAGTGAAGACTGCAATGAATGAAGTTCAGATCCTGGCAAAGGAGAAGAGTAGGGCTACGTTCACACTGCAGGGTATGATCAGATTGAATCAGATTGTTTTGTTTAAATCAGATTTGTTTTTATTACGTGACAAATCGTTACGTTAGAAAACAATGCAATTGCCGTTTGTGTCTAGTGTGAACGTAATGAAGCTTGATGTGTCCCGCATGCGCACAAATGAACACATCACATGTAGCGCACTGTGTTTACGGAGTAAAAAGCGACCCAGCCATGACCGCTCCTTTTATTCAAGTCCTTAGTTTCTTTAAATTTGGCACAAAGGCTTTTTAATTTTGGCATTGCAGACAGGAGAGCTTAATCCCTCACTCGGCCAACTCCATCGCAAACTCCTCAAATACCGCCCGATTATGGTACAAGCCCTCTATTGTTGCCTGGGTTCATTTGTCACCTTCGTCTCCGCTTTGTCACATTCTAAAGTATGGATACTTATTGCATCTATTACCACAAATTAAAGTGGCCTGGGTTGGATTTGTGCTGTTAACACCGTCCTGAAAAAAATCTGGTACAGGTCACAGGATTTGACCTGCAGTGTGAACGTAGCCAAAGAGGCCATATTCGCAGAT
This sequence comes from Eucyclogobius newberryi, assembly GCF_026437365.1. Classification (NCBI taxonomy): domain Eukaryota; kingdom Metazoa; phylum Chordata; class Actinopteri; order Gobiiformes; family Gobiidae; genus Eucyclogobius; species Eucyclogobius newberryi. The sequence continues at coordinate 13,638,687 of NW_027315724.1, read as the reverse complement.
ACAAGCGGTCCAAATGAGTTTCCTCTACCGGGTGCTCCCTTAGAGATGGGGTGAGATGGGGTGAGTAGCTCAGTCGGTAGGAGCTTGGAGTAGAGCCGCTGCTCCTCCATGTCGAGAGGAACCAGCTGCGGTGGCTCGGGCATCTGTTCCGGATGCCTCCTGGGCGCCTCCCTAGGGAGGTGTTCCAGACATGTCCCACTAGAGGTCTTGGGGAAGACCCAGGACACGCAGGAGGGACTAAGTCTCTCAGCTGGCCTAAGAACGCCTCGGGATCCCTCCAGAGGAAGAGGAAGTGTCTCCCTGCTTAGACTGCTGTCCCCGCAACCTGCCCCCGGATAAGCGGAAGAAGATGGCTGGATGGATGGATGGATAGCTCTTCCCTTCAGACAGATTAAAGGAAGTGACTAACAAGATCCTTGTCAGATAACCTTGTCAGTTTGCCCAGTTGACAGAATTCCATTTTCCTTGGTAGCTAGCTGGACCACTGAGGGATAACACAGACATAGATCAATAGATAAACTTTATTTATTAGTTCCCACAGTAAACCAGTTGTGTTGGATTTATTAATTTAATAATGGATGTCCTTCCTGTTGCAACGAAGCACACATACACTGGTTTAACTGAACAATGTTAGAGAAATGTCTGGTTGTCAAGTGCAATGTCCAGGCTGCACGTCACAGAAGAAGAGCGCCTGACCCTTCTTTTCTGGTCCTAATCCGTCCTCCTGTTAACTGCTGCTGCTGCTGCTGCTGCAAAAAGAAAAATCTCAATGTGCTTAAATTGCCCCTGGGGATAAATAAACTTATATGACTGATTGATTGATGTCTTGCTAATCAAAATATCAAGAATATAGATACAGTCAGCAAAAATTGACCTCTGTGGGGGAAGGAATCCATTCATTTTAATGTGGAAGAGCTGCTCTATCTCACAGTTCATCAACTACAAGAGTAAACACAGGCTTTGGGTGTTATATTGCACCAATTACAGACACAAAGACACGGAGGAGAATAAAGTGATCAAATGCCAAAATGTGTATAGTTATCTTAGAATGCTAATGGTAGCTGTGGGCTATATGCTAGCGCTGTATTTTAACATGTACAGAACAACCTCGCTTTTTGGGGTCACAACATGACTTGAATTTGTTGTGCTTAAAATACACACAACTTACCAGGAAACATCTTAACAGAGAAAGCATTTCCCATTGAATCACCCACGCCAGACCACACCCCCAAAAATGATATGTTGTTTTGGGTGTGTTGGGTGTCATCGCCACTCTGCACTTTTTGGATAACCACCGAAAGAAATGCATTAAAAATGTAAAGCATGGCAACAGGTAAAAAACTGAAACAAATAAAAGGTATATATAGGGTTTAGCATAGACTTTTAATGTAGAGATAACCGTTGACCACACATGGACGCACTTGTTCTGTTGCAGGCTATCTGTACCTAACAAAAGTTCACTCTTGTTGAGTTACCATAGCAACGGGGAGATTGGTTGTTGCTACCCATAAAGCCTGACTCCAGCGCAACAAGAGCTGCCAACTGAACTTGAATCACCATGTTCATCCCTGATGTTTTTCGTGATATGAATATAAAAAGTGTAGTGTTTTTTTGTTATTTTAATTCAATTATTAACAATACATATTCTCTACCTTTATTTATAAAGGGAGGGCCCTTGAGAGCTCTCATTTACAAGAGTGCCCTGTTAACACATTTACACAATAAAAACATATCAAACAAACACAGGATATACTGATGAAATGCCAATAAAATATGAAATAAAAAATGTGGCTGTTTCTTTTCACTGAAAAGCGGAATGACACCTCCACAAATCTGACTCTTCCTTGGCCTAAAGGAGCCGCCACCTGATCGTCTCCATGGAAATGTTGTTCCTTAGGCTATAATTTTCCACAGTATGGCAAAGGGAATGATCTGTTTTCAGAAACCCCCAACAAGTTACATACTGTTAGTTCAAATGTCTAAATACAAAATGAAAATACCTTTTAATAATCATTTAATACATTTCTTATGCTGCCTTTACCAGACAGTAGCAAGTTAAACATTTTACGCATTTTGTATGATCAATAAGCATCACTATCTGAACTAAAAACTGGTCTATTACTCAAGATTTTAACACTGCGTCCCTGTAATTGATTGAACTGTAGCGCGGAGAAGCCTTGACTGTTGCGAGCTGTTCTTATCTGCCTGTTTTACAAGCGGAGGGGGAATGGCATTACTTAGTGTCTACAGAACAAGCGTAGCCCCATAAAATACACAGTGAACATGGAGGAGTCGAGAGCAGTTTCTTCGTGTTTAGGCCCCGCTTTCATCTTCTCCACTTTGAGCGCGGGGAAACAGGGCCAAGTGATCACAGTCTGCTCCGTACAGCAGTGGAGATCACAGAAAGCGCAACGCAACAAGGCAATGACTTAAAGAAAACGTGCTGCTGGTAATGAGATCTGCTGCCAGGAACATCAGAGTAACTGTGTGGAGGAGGGTCAGGTTTGCCCGCGTCCACTACAGCGGTTTGAATGAGAATTTTGTCTTGTATTATTTGTCTATTTTAATTAAGTTTGGTGCTTTAAAATGTGCTTAAGAAACTGGTTTTCACAATGACTGTTTCGCCTCCGTACCGCGTTATCCAAGCTTGGTCCATTCATGTTTGGACTTCGATTACTCTGAAAATATCTTCAAAAATATCTTCAAATATTTCACTCAATTAACGCGACCTGGTAAATATTCGATGCGTTCACGTGACAGCACAAGATTCTACAACTTCTATAGCATTAAATTGAGCTGTTTGACTGTCGGATTGCATATTTGGTGATCTGGTTTATGTCTTCTGTGTCAGTATGAATAAACAAATGTGAAACTTTTTTTTTTTTTCCCACAATGTCCTCAGAAAGTGGTGCCATTATTCAACTCCAAATGCGTGATTGTCGTCAGCTGAAAGGAGTTTAAGCCGCGAGATTCATACGGCAGCTTTGTGGAGTCCATCCCAAACAAATAATGAGAAGGTTCCTTTGTGGATTTCTATTTTGAGCATTTCCTTCAAAAAACAGAGTCACATAGTGCCCACCATCTGAGTTTATGACATGATCAGATGTAAAGTTGTTTACATTCAGTAGAGCAGAATGATCTGCTCATATTGGGTTTTCAGATCCTGTTTGCAATAGAATAGGATCAGCTTTATTGCCCTCAAGAGGCAATTTGTCTTGGGCACAGTGCTGGATAGTTGCTGGAGACAAAGACAACAGAGCAGACAATGATTACACTCAACAACGCCATAATAAACAGTATAATCTGGGAGTAAAGTGCTAATGTGGAAAGGAGCGCTGCTGTTAGAGTTGAGCAGTTTGATAGAGGTTGGGACAAATGACAACTTCAGTCTGCCATTCCAGCTCCGAGGCACTCTCCTCCCTGACGAGGCAGCAGAACATATTCACTGAAAGGACACATGTTATGTAGTATTTGTATTGTTAATGGTCTTTAAACATGCTCTTGAGTATCTTTATCTACTGAAAGCATTCATGACTTTTTATCTGTGAGGCGATCCCTCATCAACTTGCATTAGAACTCCATCTACTGACGGTAGAGGGAATTATAAACTAATTATAAAATTAGTCTTAATGAACGTGATTTGATGGCAGAAATTACTCAGAGGGAGTCTGGCCATGATTTATGGAGAGACCTCTTTAAATCTAAACGGGGAGTTTTTGTGGACTGAAATTGACAAAAAAAATCCAAATCGTTTTTGGCTCTGACATAACAAATAAGTGGATGAAACAAATTGAACCAAGACTCAAGGACATTATAATTGACTTTTGAAGAGAGAAAGTTACAATCGCACTGGATTCAAAAATGTATAAAATTAGACTTTGGTCCAAATAGGACGACTATGCGGGACCATGTTTAGGACACTGCTAACGGTTTGTATGATGTCTCTCTCTGTGTCTTGTTTTTGTCTTGTGTTCCCTATTTTTTCTATTGACTGTATTCTTTAAACAAGCATGAGTGAAGCTAAATACAACTCCAGGTATGTTAACTCCAGTTACTACAGTTATTACTACAGTTGTTTACATTGTTAAATTGTAGAGCACATAAATATTTAATGTTTACTTTACTTCACTGTAGGCTGTAACGATTTCAACTTTTTAGATTTTTTTTACCATTTGTAATGTTTAACTTGCGCACCCGACCAGGGACTGCAGATGAAAACTAGCTTTTTGCATTGCTCTTTTTATAAGATGAATGTGTTTGTACATGGTCAATGACAAATAAATAATAAACCAAACCAAACCCAATTTTGCCTAATCTGTGTCGTTTAAGTGGAGATGTTCAGGGTCAGTGATGATGTTTTTGACTCACTTCTTCACAAATGTCCTTTATGGATTTGTATTGTTCGAGTCAGATTATTTACATGGATATTTTATGGACATGGACAAGTTTCTAAACCAGGTTGGAAGTTTGTGGCTCGGCAGAATATAAGCAGGATGTCGGCTTGTCTCATACAGCCTCAGTTTCCTTTAGAAAATATCCGATCTGCTACAGTCAAGAGCACAGGGAGTCAATGTGTGGGAGGAGGAGGACCAGAAGAGGCCGCTCTTCATGTGTGTCGCCGGGACAGTGCCCCCTGCTGGAAGCTCTCTATGATATATGGCTCTGTATGACAGCTAATGGCATCCCAGGTTTAGGTGTGATTGTATTACAAATTTGAACCATTTAATAATGTAAATAAATAAATAAACAAAATAAGTAATAAAGTTATATTAAGCTGGAAAAGTAAAGTATTAAAGTTTGTGTGGTATCAGATTGGTAAATGTGAAACCCTCTGATTATGCCACAGTCACATGTCTGACCATGAGCAATCTACACAACCTGTAGTCTGAATATTACTGAAGCCTCTCCAAAATATTTCAGGATCAAAACATCAAATGTAGTTACATTAACGTATGATTATTTTTTGTGTCAAGCTGTGTGTTTCCTATCTACAATACCAAGTTGTTCTAATGTATTTAAAAAGCTCTAATTATATGAAAATTACATTTAGTTTTGGTTAAGGTGGCTTATCTTTACCACTAATCTGCCGAGCAACTATTTTTGCATTCATCAGCACATTGGGTTTTAAGATAATTAGCTGTCAGGTTGCATTAGTCTTCATATCTGTGGTGCAGTACGCACAAGGGTTGTTCTTGGGTTAAACAATATTTTATGCACGTACTCACACACTGTCGAAAGATGAGACTTTGCCAGCTCTTCTCTATAGCAGCTACACATATGAAATAATGAAAATTTTATACGCTGCTGCAGACCAAGCACAGCTCAGCGCCAGTAGTAAATTTGAGAACTGAACACATGAAAGGCCAGCATTTTTTTTTCATCAAATTCTGGGGCCGTCTGTAACACACAAGGTTGGCTGCAACTTTGACAACACGTCAAACAATATAAAGGAGTAAGAAAGAACTGTGGACTTATGAAGATATTGTGTGAGTAGTGAGCTTGGTACCTAAACAAAATGGTTCCACCTCCTGCTTGTACTGGAGGTGGTTCCAATCCATGAAAACAAGCTGCTGCACCTGCAAGTTTATACACAAAATTCATGTCGCTGTTATTATGCCAGTGACAATCAGACAATAATAGTGGTTAGTCACTGTGGTTAGTTAAAGTGCATTTGCTCCCAAACCCAGTCGGACCAGTCTTGTCCTGGTCCACAGCAGGTCCGATTAGGTGCTTGCGAGGACTGAGAGATGTTAAAAACTTAAAACTTTGATGTTAAAATTGCCATGAATAACGGCTGTCATAACCACACTTTTGGCAAACATAGATAAGTGATAACTCATTTACATTGAGCATTTGATTTTTAGCCTTGAGGAACTGCATGGCTCGCCGTAGAGCAAATAAATACATTGAAGCGGTGGTAGTTTTTACTTTCACTTCAGAGGAGCGGACCAAAACCCCTGTATTTTGCTGATCTAAAATGAGAGAGTTCACGTTCCAACACGTCTGATATTTTTTTAGTAGTCACTATCACATCAACACATTCACGGTAAGTTTTTCCTCTAGCTAGGTACTCCTGACCAGGATCTTCAAGAACCTCGTTGCTGCACAGCTCTTGACAGTTCACCAAAGCACCAGTGGTTGAATCCAATGCAAACAACAGATTTACAACAGGGCCAACATAGTCTCCTTACCGACCTCGACAAACCACTTTCCCTCTCTAAGCCAACAACACTGACAACAAGTAAAACATAGGAAAGCCTTCAACAAGTCCAGCCAGAGATTGACAGAATTCAGCTTTCTCATTATTCCGTGTGCACTTCTGCGGCTCTCTTTGTGTTCGAAGCAGACTCAGGAACATATTTCCCTGAGGAATGACGCAGCAAAAGCCAGCTCTGCGTGCGTGGCGGTGGCGGGCGTGACTGTTTAAAGACATATGCATTTTCCACTATTCATTCACTTTGCCGTACTTTTCCTTTGGGACGTCTATAACATCTGCGCTTGCGGTAGAACGCTGCATAATGGCCACCTGTATTTCACAACAGAACACAGCGTTTTGTGATAGCGACGCAGGCTTACCGACAATGACTGGTATAATTGCAAGATGACACTGTCCCCCAGGAAGTTAAATGTCTATATCAACATGGACACTCCATTGTTATGCTGCCATTTCCCGGGCTTGATTTATGCCAAGTGCAAAACAAAGATAATCAGTTCCCCAGTGCAAAGCTTTATCTCGTGGCATTTGTTTTACTGTGCCAGGAAGAGGATTTGCTTTCACTGTCCAAAGCGATGTAATGTCGTTAGTGTGACTGTGACATGCTCTGAGAGAAGGGGACAAAAGAAATAACCCTGATAAAAAGTGGGAGAGTAAAATGTATACATTAGTACATCCATAATGTTTCCTTCAAGCACTAACACTATTTATTCATGAAGAGAAACACATAGTCCATTTTTTTTTTTTTTTTTTTAAATAAATTACATATCTTGACCAGAACAGCTTAAACTGACACATAATTTACAAAATGTACTATTCTAAGGCCCAGTTCCAAAGGCTGCCCTCAGAACAATTGTTCTTGGCCTTCAAGCTTCCTGGAGAATTGACCCAAACAGGTAAGTTGTGCATCTTTCAAATTAAGTTTTAAAAATCTACCTTTTATAAAGCCAATATCGGGTCTTTAGGTGTGTCCTAATGAGGTTCTAAACCTGAATAACAGTCTAGTGCAGTGGTTATCGTACCACCAAAGAAAGGATTATGCCTTCCAAGTATCAGATCTAAACCAAGTCTATAATAGTTTTCTATTCCAGGTCTAGGGCTAAATCAAGTTTAAAGTTGGACTACATCATTGCTCCAGTAGTCGGGTTTTTTTTAATATATATATATATTTGTCGGCCCGCAGGCTTTATTAGACATTAGAAAAAATTATAATAAACAATATACACATTTTAACAATTCATCTCAAAGTACAATAACATTAAGTGAGTATTTCTATATCAATATTGATCCAATACCAATGAGATTTGTATTTAAATGCATTGAGCTCCTCAATTATAAAATTATATAAAAATGAATTACATGTGCACATACGTAAACACAAATATAAACAAGTCGGTGTAATCCCTCATTTGTCCAGGAGTGTTCCAGTGTAGAAAAAGATCCCGTTGTCATCTGAATTTTTTTTTGGTTTAAAACAAGACATTTCAACTCTCATCCAAGAGTTGTTTTCTTTCAGCGGACCTGCGGTTTTGTGTCACAGCCACTTTGAAGAGTGCCAAACCGCCTCCTTCAAACATCACACCTGAAGAGAGAAAGGCCCTCTCAGCACTACAAAAGGATCACAGCATTAACATTCTTCCAGCAGACAAGGGACTGTAATCCTCAACACAGCTGATTATGAAGCCAAAGTCCACAGCCTCCTCGAGGACACAAACGTTTGAAAACAGACCCTACCAGTGGCAACAGGAAGAAGGTGATGGACTGTTTGGTACCACACCTTCATTTACCTTAACAAAGCATGAAAAAAGACTTAATTCATAATGACAAAATAGTTTATTAAGCATTATTGGGGCTGAGTAACTATTTAATCAAGGTTAAGTTCAGGTTTAGTGTTAAGAGATAGGTGTCACTTTTAACTACCGGTAAGGCTTTGTTCATGCTTTAGTAAGGCAGGAATGTGTGTAGTTATTCTAAAGTGTAACCGACTGTTTACAGAAGCTTGAGAAGGAGGAGGTTATAGACAGGCTTCTGTATTACAGACTGTATCCTGGGGAAGTTATTCCATGCATTTATGGCTTTCCCAAAATTCACAAAGAGAATGTTCCAGTCAGACCCACTGTCACATACAATGTGGCCAAGCATTTAACAACCATCTTGGCACCATTCAGAACATCATGTGGAAAACACCCAACATTATGGACAAAGTGATGGATAAAAAAATCATTAATTTGACAAGGTTGAACATACACAAGATTCTTGAGAAAATGTACTTGAAACTAAATTATACAGTAAAATGATCCGGCTCTTTTCCACCATCAGAAGCGGTTCAGTTCCCTTCAAAGTTGAACCTGTGACCTGGTGTGTAACTGTGAAACGCTTAGAAACAAAAACATCATAAAGTGCAATATAATCCAGAGCAGTAGATAAGAGCCCCACTACAGCAGCTTGCAATGAGATCTGTTTGCATATCATGATTGCCTCTGTGCTGAGGAATAGAAAATCTGGCAGAGTGAAGGCCAGGTCAGCAATTCTAGTTAGTAACATTGGTATAGGAAGTAATTTATTTGAAAATAGCTCAATTAAAAGTGCTGTATATTAAGAGGGCCTTATAATGTTAGAATCAGTAATGTTAACTTGGATTAGTCCATAGTCAGTGAGAATTTTGATGCTAATTGCTATGCGTTATTTTTGAATAACTGCCCAGGGAGTTCCGGCACAAGATAATCCCATTCTATATCACTTCGCTGTGGACATCACCATAGCGTCAGGTAAAGAAATAACTGATCCCCCGGACAGCAATCTTTTTTTTATATTCAGTAATTGGCTATTGAAGTTTGTGGGACCATGGTATATGCAGATTAAACATTTTTTTGTTAAAACTGTGTAACACATGGCTCCGTTTAGAGTTGTGGGGTTCTAGACTCTGCGACGTGCGTTAAAACAGTGTAACCCAGGGCTGTTTGATTCTTAAACCTCTTGAAAGTAAATGTTGTACATTTCTTTTTGTTTTAACCTTAACCACAATGCATGGCCAGGGTTTCAGTGGTAAGAAAACAATAAACAACTATCTGCCCTAAAGGACAGCTGTTCATATTGATCTGGTTAAATAAAAATTATGAAAGGAAAATCTATTGATTAAATGCAAAATCACACTTTTACTACAATTTTAATTAAATAAGTCAAACAACTATGTTTATGTCTGATTTGTTTTAGAATGACCCTAATAGCAACATAATTGCAAATTGCTTGCAATTCCATTATAAATGACAAAAAGAAGTAAGGAGGTTGTGGGGCTATAGTTGACTCAAGAGATTCTTGGTCAACTTAGATGTACAATAGAAAGTGTGTATTTGTATGTACAAAAGAACATACAAGAAAAACAACAAAAAGTCTCCACGGCAACTGCACATGAACATTAAACATATTACAGGCTGCCATTTCTTCCGCTATTACTTAATTGTAACATATTCGTCATTGGTCAGTTCCAGGAACTAGCTTGCATTGCAGATAATAATTCTCAGTCACGTCGCATGTGTACGTAAGGTCACAGAGAACCCGCAGGCACACGAGCAGAGGAGAGCATCTGCATTTAGAAAGCACATTTGGTTGGCAGCTCTCGACGTTGAGTAGCAATAGGTTCAAAGTGAGTTGGATCAATACAGGGGAGTGAATTGCCAATTTCAGTTTGGTCTATAGAAATGGCCTGGCACTGCAGTCTTTGGGGCCCCGCACCTGAAATTTAAAAGAGACAGGAGGGAGAAGAGAGCTCAATCTTCATGTATTCACCACTTATCGGTAAATTATGTGTATTGTTGTAACACACATTTATTAGTTATTATGCAATGTAAACTTTGGACCCAATAATGCAAGATCTATGACTATTTCAACCTGGAATGACCCACAACTGATCACCATAGCTGCTTTTATTGGAATACATTGGGGAAATGTAATTTAAGTAATTTCAGTCAAACGCAATAATGGGGAGTAAATAATATTATGAAAGAAAGCATAGAAAACGCCACTTTCTGTATTTCATAAACTGATGACTTGACGACCTGTTGAGAAACATGGACACTGTGCTTCGCTGGTGGTTTAGTGGTTAAGGACGTTGTACATGTGCGGTTGCTGCCACTGAACTCAATACCCAATACAGACCTTTTATCACACTGAACCAAAACAAGAGGAGAGTTTTTGTCCTGAGGGCTTCTACTCTCCTCAAACTGCTCTGACACAAGATCATTGACCCTATGATGAGAGTTATTTCTATTATTGTATTTAACTGTCCAATGTGCGTAAATGGCCTCAGGAGGAAAAATAAAGTTTTTTTGATTGATTAAAATCCCTACATTGCTCCATTGCCATTTGCTAGTATCCACATGCATGGATTTCAATGTATTTAAAAAAAAAAAAAACATATTATTTAAATGTACACTAGGGCTGCACAATTAAAAGGGCTTGCAATTAAAATTATTAAATCAAAATTGCAATTTGAATTGGCACAATAATCAAGGCTGCAATCGTTTAAATTTAAAAAAATCTGCCCTAATGACCCATATTTTGCCTTTTCTTGCAATATATTTTTTATGTTCCACTCTATTTGAGCTAAAACATCTCCATTTGTGACCTCGTCAACATGATTTGTAAAGTCCCACGTAACCCATTTGCTTACGTCTATAGTGATAGGGTAAAAAGGCCACAGCACTCATTGTCTTTATTGGCAAACCTCTCCACTCATGTCTCCGGGTAGCAAATATCCCCCGAAATCAATCAGTTGCTTTTGTCCATTGCCTTTTTTGGAAATAAACTGCCTGAAGCCATCACAAAACTGGGCAGTGTTTCCCCCCTCAACAAAAGTCTGACCATGAGGAAAAAAATGTACGTGTACACTTCAAGTTTCTGTGTCCTCTTCATTGCCGTGAGCGAAATCAACAAAAAGAGCGAAGTTTGTTAAGCTGTGTCTTTGAAGCTCGCCCCAGTGCCCATAGCGATGGACTACAGAGGACGACCGGTCATATGGACACTTACAATGCCAAAAATCCCCTCCAAAACGTCAAATCTTCATTAGCTTCTTAGACTTGCCCTTGTCTAGCAAATTACATACGCATCCAGTCATATCTAATGTTGGGGAATACAACATATTTCACTCCAAGGCACAAAGCCAGCTTGCCTTGTTGGTTTTGGATTACATTACACTTGGTCAGATAATAAGGCCTATTTTGCATTAAACTCCTAAACTAAATTCATAGACGTGTAATTCTCTCTCACAGCCCATTGGTCAGACACAGCCACTTAGCTAGCCGATGCAACCTGGACTTAAAATCAAACATTCTTTCACATAAAATTATGCGGTAGAGGATGTTCAGTGTTTCTTCTTACTAGAGCTGGGCTTACTCTGCGGGCCAATTTTGACACGAATAAAAAAAAACACGACAATTTCAAAATTCGTGCCAAACGGCTCCCAAGTGTTGTTTACGATGAACGCACGACTGCTGATCGTACGGTCACAGGGATTTGAAACATGAGTCGTAGGGGCGTAGAGTGAAAGAGGTGCGAACACGGTGAAATACAGCTGCAGGCGGCAGTAAACACCGCTCTAAAAGCTTTTTTTTTTTTTTTTTTATAAACTAATAAACAGAACATAACACAAAACGACCAGAGAGAGTGTAAATCAAAAATAATAACACAAGTAGACATCAACTAAACAAAGAAATACAAGATCATTGCACAATTAAATGAAAATAAAAGTCCCATTTCGTCCAAAGTCTGTCAGATTTGTCCATTTCCAAAATAAGTAATTTTTTGTATTTGTCTGGAACAAAAGGAACAAAAGTAGATTTCAAAGGTTTTCGTTGATTGTGTCCATGACATGGCCTAAACACATAGTTCTAAAATTAAGAGGGATGGCAATGTAAAAAACATTAATTAACTAGTTAAGTTCAGTATATAATAATAATACTAATATTTTTGAGTGACAGAATAGTCCCAAAATATGTGACAGTGGTTTGCCCCCTGGCAACCACATTTTCTCTAACAGTTAGCATTCCCCTGTGAGTAATGGACATTTTGACACAGTGTTATATGAAAAAACCAACAGAATTCCCTCCAAATGTGATTTTATGGCTTTCCACTGAGAAGTATATCTATTTTTCTATTCTTCGTCAGTCAAATTAAAATGACCCTCTCTTTCCCATTTATTATCAATATAATGAGTAGAGTGGCTGCCTAAATCAATACATTTATATAATTGTTATATTATTCCCCTTGAAAACTCTGATTTATAAGCTTTAACAAGTAATTCAATCAAAGTATTATGGTGGACGTTGCTTCTACTCAAATGATTTTTATTGCACTCTTCTCTTTCAAGTCTTAATCTGTTTAGTGATTTTAATGCTTTTTTTCTCTCTTGTGTGAAGCACTTTGAATTGCCTTGTGTATGAATTGTGCTCTATAAATTAACTTGCCTTGCCTTGCTTTGTTTAATTTCTTGGTTATAAAAACGTCTTATTTGGGAATACCTAACAAATGTCCTGTTTCTTTAAGTCAAAGGATTCCTTCAACACTTTTGTTATTCAGACGTTAAATCTAAAATCGGTGCTGTTAGGTGCAAAACTTGGTCATAAGTCTAAGATTTTAACTTCGTTGTTTAGGTTATGTGTTAGGATTAGTTAATTCCATGTTGTAAGCACAGATTTTAGCCCCTCCAAATGACTCAACAGTTTGTCATCTGTCAGTAAGGCCTGTACAGGAATCCCCGGCACAGGAATCCCCGGCACAACATGACTCTCAATATTTTTTCCATTGAGCTTCATATTCTGGATCACAGTACAGCAACGCTCTTATTTGAGCTGAAATAAAGTCATTTTTTAGACAAGGCAAACCCCATCCTCCTTCTCCTTTTAATAGTTATGGAGTTTTGAACCAGATAGGTGTTTTTTTTTTGCCTTGCCATACAAATAGATTTTTTTTATTCCACCAGTCAAACAGCCCATTGGGGATACTGACTGGGAGAGTCTGGAATAGGTAAAGACATCCGGGAAAAACATTTATTTTTATGGTTTCAATCCTTTGACTTAGACTTAAGCATGGGATAAGATCAATGGTCATCTGTCAGGTGGCCATTGATTTTAATTCTTGATGTAGGACCATCATAACGAGCCCCAATAGTTTATACAATGAAGTATTTGAAACGTATTTAAAATAAATAATGCCAGCTATCTGAATCAAAAGCTTTTTCAGCATTAAAATTAATGATCTCATCTTGGTTTTGTAGTTTTTCTATATGGTTCATTGTGTGTATTGTCTATTCTTGTGTCTGTCATCTGTAAATACATCCTGTCTGATGATTATGGATTAAATTTGGGAGTATTTGGTCCGTTCTTTTGGACATAATTGAGGTGTAAATACAATAGTCCACATTCAGAATAGAAATGGGTGTATGAAGCAGTCAAGTCGGTCCTTTCCTTCTTCCTTCTTTAGGTATTAGAGATAAGATGGCTTCTTCACAGCTAGGAGAAGGGTTTCTTTTAGAGCTTTATGCCCAGGTGATGTGTTTCTATTGTGATGGGAGGGACCACAACTCCAGAGCCTGAAATGAGCTCTGTAATCACCTTCTCATGGAAGCTCTCAGTCTCGTCTACCTCCTCATGCCAAATCTGAGATTGTGATCTGGACTCCTAATCCAGGATCTTACTTTTCATATTCTTGTTCTCCGTCTACAGCAGGGGTGCCCACACATTTTCGGCTCATGAGCTACTTTTATATTCGACAAAGCCCGAAGATCTACCTATAGATCTAAATTATACAATAATTTAGATCTACCTATAGATCTAAATTATTGTATAATTTAGTATTATTTTTATTGTCAGTGTTATAAACGTTTTTGTTTTTGTTTAACCATAATTAGGCTATAGAAACACAATGTTGGCTTTTATTAATAGCCTAATATTGTTTATCATATACGAATGTGCAATATAAAAAGGAGAGAGAAAATCTGCAATTTAAATAGACCATTTAATACAGCTGAGTATTTTGAAAATAAAATATACTGGCCACAACTACGCTAATGATAGAAGGTCGAGCTTAACCAGAACTTCCTCTCTCCTCCTTTCTCTGCGCAGCGCGCCCTGGCACTTTTCGGCTTTTTCTGGCACCCTTCGGCACTTTCCGGCGCTTCGGTGGGATCGACTCTCACTGCCTCTGTGATTGACTGGTCGATCATGATCGACGTATTGGCAAAGACCTGAGGTTCCACATATGGGTCGGCGGAACCCTGTTCTGCCGCGAAGGAAGGGCAACAGTCTGGAGCACTGAACCTGTTGGCCATGTTAGCCTCATTAGCCAATGATGCAGGCTGTTTTTCAATGGAACTTTTACCATCAGAAAATGTATTTATCATATAATTTTGTGCACCTTTTTGGAAATGTGAACTGTAGTTGACAAAATGTGAGCTATAGAGGCTCAACATTCTACCATTAAAGAAGACATATGCTGTTGAACTGCAATATAAGTAGATAGTAATTTTACATTTTTGTTTATTGTAAACTACAATATTGATCTAAATTTTTTGGTAATAAAAACAGGTCCATTGACTTCCTGTTAAAAAATGTAGAACAGATAAGTTTTTCATTGTGATGTAACAAGCAGCGGGTTGTCCATTACGAGGTTTTATTGAGTGGCTATGTAACATTTTACAACCCGACATGTACCACTCAGAGATCTGGGCGGGGCAAGGGGGTAGGAGAAAACTAAACAATTAGATCATGAAAACTCTTTTGAGTTTTTTCTTTAATTACAATGGGGTTATAGTCATAAAAAAGACTTAAAAATTATTGTTATATTTTCTGCATCGATTTATAAACCTAAAACAACTTTGTACCACATTTTTATTGGAACGAGCACCTTCATTGTTAACTACCTTGCTAAATTCCAATATCCAGAGGGCAACGTTTATGGGTATTATCCAAATTAATTAAATCTTAAGTAAGCATAATTTGACATTAATGTTAGCCACATAAAATGTTACTCTTTTAGTATGGAGCTTTTGACCTTGATGTCGATTTTTATGCCAATGTAATAAGAAAATACAAAAAAAAAGCTTCTGAATCTGTGTGTGTTTAGACAATATTTGATGTTTTGGGATTTTTTGCTTATTCCTTAACATTGGGGTAAAGAAAAAGAAGAAAAAAATGTATCCATCATTAAGTCCTTATCCTTATAGCTATTATCCAAGTCTGGCCATTTTTTTTTTTAGCTTTAAATATTTACTTTCTGGTTGTAAAATCATGATATCCACCCAGGAACTTCCCTAACTGTTTCCTAGCAACTACGGTGTAGGATGGGCCAAAACTCCCCTAATGTCACATACGTTATCATTGTACAAATATTCATTTTCAACATGTTTTTTTCCCTTTTCTTCTCAAACTGACACTTGATTGGTCTAAAACTACAATTTATATTAACAACAGGTTTTATTCACCCAAACAAAGTCAAAACTAGAAAATCATGAAAACCTGTCATATGGACTTTAATGATTTTTCTTTTAACTATTGTTTGAGTGAGAGTGTATGAAGGTCTGTAAATGAACGCAGTGCCGTTAAGGGTATTACGGGCTAAAGATTACTTCAGTTTGCTGACTCATGGCTAACATAAAACCCAAACTGATCCACAACTTCTTCTACAATTTACTCTCAACCTAAAATCTTCCACGCCCCCACACGAGTAGACACCGGAATGAAACATGATTGATGCAAAACAATGCGATATGAGGATTTTGGGTCGCCTCTTGTTTTCTCTTGCTCTCAATGGTTATCTGACGTTTTACAGCTGTAGGCTCAGTGTTGTGAGATTGTGAAACAGCCCTTGCACGCAGAGGAGTGGTGACAATACTTCCCAGAGGATTTTAGGCTACTATATCTCACTACAACTCAGCAGTCCTTTGACCAGCACATTGCCCCACAAAACACTGCCAAGGTAAGGCTCCATCTTCACACTTACATTTTCTATTGCTAAGATATCGCATTTGAGTTTAAATTTGTAAGCGCCTTAGTATGGAATGCACCAGGAAATTTAAAAATATAGGGTTGTATGTTGCTGTGTACGTTCTGTGAATAGATGACTCTGATTTGAAGCAGCTCAATAGAACATGCAACGTTTTAGGCTACGGTAAAGTTTTTTTTTTTCGAAATACAAAGTAAAGTTTCTAATGTTGTTGAAAATCATTACCATGCTAACTTGTGAGTACAAATTAACTAGAATAAAAGTTGACATGAATGTTACCAAATCCATAATTTTGCATTTGTATTATTAGAGACACATTCGCCCTTATTCGCTCCTGTATGAGCCACAACACAGCACACACACACACACACAAAAATAAAATAAAACAATTCTTCATGGTGTATTTAAAATCTATAGGAAGTAGGAAGTCTATGGATTTACATAAAGGATTACATTGTATCGTAATAAACTAATAAAGCCGATATATACTTACCTAATATACCTAATATACTTACCTAAGTAAGTCAACGTTTTTGAGGAAAATAGGTCAGAAGGATTACTTAAAGACAAGTGTATTTTGCTGTAATAATTGTTCAAAATTTTTGTCTCGTTTTATAACTACACAACTCTTCTTTGCTGTGAACAATTGAAAACATAAAAGAAACCTTTTTCATGTTGTAATTCTTGAGTCAGAATCTAAAGCTGCATGTTAAGTGCCAAGTTTGGGCTGTTGTGAAAGATTAGGAATTGTGGAGAAAATCTCATGGTTCCAAAACATGGGTTGTATGTAGGTCTCACAATGAAACCGGGACAAAGATGAAACTTAAAACCATTATACCACCAAAATACCAAATACAAACATAAAACATACAGATCTTTTTTAGCGCTAACATTGACCCTATAATGTTTTTGCACTGTATTGTACGTCCCAGTTGTAAGCTCTACCTTTTTAAAGTGCTATCAGCCAAAATTAGCAACCAAGATGTGTCTAAAGAAAGCAACACAATGCTTACTTACTTCTTTATTTTACTCAACACCTGAATGTTGTTTATGCTCTATTGTGTTTTATTTGTTTTTGCACGTTCCCCATACAAAATGAGTGCAAATGGGCTGGGCAGGCAGACGTTTGGCTGCGTGTTCGCCCTTGCCCGCTCTTCACAGGACATTAAACAGCACCACTCGGAGCCTCTCATTCTCCCCAATACCCTCCATCAACCCCAGCCGCACTCGCGCACTCACCTTGTTTTGTGTCTTTTAACGGGACTTTGGAGAGAAGCCTAATTACCAGATTCATTTGACGGGTGCCTTTAACATTTGGAATCCCCTTTTGAAATGAAATCTAAAGCAAATGTACCGTTTTCAGCTGTTGTAAATTCAATGTTGAGTAAAATGGTTTTGGAATGTGCGTGTTTGTAAGCCCACTTGATAACAATATAATTATTCAAAAGATAGAGAATAAATTAACACTTAGAAATTATCCAAATTATATCACATACCAACATTAAAATTAAGAATGTAGAGTTGAAAAAAATCAGGTTGATCGTTCCCAGATTGGGCTTTCATGATTGATATGCAATGTGGGGGCCACTCTGTTGTTCGAGATCGAGCCTGAGAAGGAATTTGTTGCAAGTGCAGTGAAAATGAGTCCATGGTGCACTCTTTGCAGACTCATTCCGGTAAATATTTAGGATGGTAGAAACACATTTGGACAACTGTGAACTGTCTAAAATTGAATAAAATTAACTACTTCTATTTTATGTTTTTCAGACATAAGAAAACCAGAATCAGCAAATTTAAATATATGTGCAGCTAAACTAAAAAAGAAAACAGTGTATTTGGAAAAAAAAGAAGAAGAATTGATACAAAAAAAGAGAAATCTTAAAGCCTCATTGTGTAAGGTTGTAGCCAAAAACAGTAGACTAAAATAAAACCATGGTTTTTCATTTATTGCCCTGAAAAATATTTTTTTTTCCATACTGTGAGCAGGCTTTCAAAATGGATTCTAATATTGGAACTGTTGTAGATTTAGATGTAATAAAAATAAAACATATCTATCTCCATAAAGAATGTTCCAAAGTATGCTTTGAACCTTTCTATTATGGAACCATGCAGGTGAAAGTTACATGATGACGCTTAGTAGTAAATATTGGATATTTTTGCATTGCCTAGTCAATATCGATTCAACCTTCTCTACTACTTATCTTTTACTTTTTACAAAAAGCTATTTCACTGTTTACATAAGTAGCCATATTCCTCCAACTCTTTGTTTATGATAAATCAATCAAATTCACCTTACCTTACCTTTAAATGTCAGCTATAGTGTTGTATTTGCTGTGTTTGCTCTAAAGGCAAGAAAAACACATAATACTAACCTTTTATTTCCAAGAACAACCCTTACATGTTACTTGGCCGGTTTCATTTGATTAGCCTTCTTAATCAGCCTTTAATCCAGGAACTGATGACACGCTTTTTTAAATTATTCAGTTAATTTAAAGTTTATGACAGGTTTTTACAATTGTCTAATTTCTAACTTTTTTTGGTGTATTTTAACCTGTTGTGCATGTAAATTATAGTTTTACACCAATCATTGAAAAACCTGTAGATTACAGGAAGTGACATCACACTAGGTACACTGATTCCAGACCAAGTTTCTGCATAATTTACTCAAAAGTTTTTTGTTTTTTTTTTGACATTCTAAACATAATTCAACAAAATAAAGGTCCTCTAATATATTTTCATTCATTTGAAAGTTTGGAGTTTTTTTCCCCAGTGTTTACTGTGTAATTTTCCAGTGTGATGTCATCAATTACAGTTACACAAAAGTTAAATTAAAAACCTAAAAATGTCTGAGATAACGTTTTTATCATTTTTAATTCAATGAATCGTCCAACCTGTCATAGGCACTTTAAGGGTATATAGTAGTAATTTATGTTGCTTTATACATCTGCTTAAGCGTGAGACTCACCTCAACAGTGGGGCTCATTGTTAATGCTTTTGGCCCCTGTGTCCCTTGCGCTGTAGATGGGGGAGCGGCGCTTCTCTGGACTAGAGATGGTCCTCATGGCCATGTTTCTTCTGATGACGGCTACTTCCATCGCCCTCATCGTGCTCGTTGTAACAGGCCAAGGGGTCACCAAAGATGGTAAGTAGGCAACAGGCAGGGGTCCCCAAACTGTTTTGCTCCACGGACGGGAATAATGTAGGTTTTATTTTCACGGACCGGTGTGCCAGTTTATGTCGCGGCCAGGTTAACTTGCGCCGGGCTTAGGCTTCCATTCAGCTCGGAAGACGAAATGTTCTCAAAAGACGCGTTTGTACATTATTAAGTGTACCATACCAAAAGATCCGAATTGGAGTAACATAAGGTACAGTTACACGTGTCCTCACTGTTCGTCTGACTGGTGGAAGCTCATCAGAGAAATATGGCAAAAATAAGTGCATCGAAATTACAACTGACCACAGGCTGAATCAGTGGGGTGCGTGTTTCTGTGCATGAGGTGGTCCCATCGGGAGTGATGGAGACAATGACCCCCGCGGTGTGTTTAAGTCCAGTTCGCTCCGCAGAAAAGCCGCTTCACACAGAGGATGTTGGAAATGGTAGTAAGGTTTTTAGTGCTCTTGTGGCGATGTCAGGATATTTTGGCTTGATTTTCATCCAGAATGTCAGCAGAGTTGTTGCATTCAATCTCCAACAGCTGATCCTCTTGTTGCACATGCTCAATTCGCCCGGTTTAATGGGTCGTGGATCCATTCACGTGCAGTTCATGGATCTTTTGCACGCGGGAAGTAGCGCTCAAACTCTTGTAAAAGTAAAAACGGGTGATCGTGTAGCAGTAGCAGAATGCTGGTCCAGGAGACGTGTCCTCCAAAATCCTCGCTGACTCCTCTTCTGCTCCTCGTCTGCTCCTCACTTTGCCTTGTCCCCTCTGCAAAAATGCTCTCCAAAGACTTTTGTTTTTTACTCATTTTCGCGGCTTGTTGTGGGTGTACTTTTGGGCAGCGCGTTTGATGCGACGCATCCGCGATGACGTATTGCGTATAATGCACGTATCAGAAATTGTATCACGCAGGACAAGAGCAGAGATATAATGTACTTGCCATGATATTTTGGGAGTGTCTACAGAGCCGCGGCGCGCAGCCGAAACTGCCATGTTAATTTGTGTCGCGGCTCCTGAAACTGCGGGGCTATTTGACCGCGCCGCGGCTCTGCAGCCACGGACTTATATTTAATGGATTTCATTGGCAATTTCCTATAAGGGTTTTCATGATATATCCACAGACAAGCTTATTAGTGTGTCATGAGGGACAGGCCAAAGTTACGTCGGAGAAGATAGATTATTTCCATGTGCGGCCCGGTAGCAAACGCATTGCGGACCGGTACCGGTCCCCGGCCCGGTATTTACAAAGGACTCCCCTTTAGGACTCTCAGGCTTGATTCAATTATTTGTATCAAGAGAAAGTCAGTTCAAACCTCAACTGACACAGCATCACCATGTATTGTCAGGGGGCAGGAAACATATTCATATTATTGCAAAACATCATAAATGTTTTTCTTGATTTTATAGCCATATAGCCTCATGGCTAACCCTAACCCGGCGTGGTCAAATAGCCCCGCAGTTTCGGGAGCCGCGGCACGGCCATACAGCCTCATGGCTAACCCTAACCTTAACCCTAACCTTAACCTTAACCCTGACCCTAACCCTAACCCTGACCCTGACCCTAACCCTAACCCTAACCCCAAGACCTAACCCTAACCCAGCGCGGTCTAACCCGGCGCGGTCTAATAGCCCAGCAGTTTCAGGAGCCGCGGCACAAAATAACAATCTCAGTTTCGCGGCTCTGTAGACACTCCCTTTTTTTAAACATACTCCTGGAACCTTTCCACATTTTGTCACTTCACAACAGCAAACTTAAATAGCTCAGGTGGACAGGGAATCTGTGCACAGGACAAGTATTCGTCATGCATTACACAAATCTTGTGTTTATGAAAGAGCGGCAAGAAGAAGCCATTGTAGAAAAACAGAAGTCCTGTTTGCAGTTTGCCAGAAGCCATGTGGGGGACAAATGTGGAAGATGGTCCTCTGGCCAACTGGGCTCACTCCAATGGAATTCTCGTGAATCTATCTGGGAAGACTTGCGCTGTTTGGTTTGAGCCCGGCCACTGTGGGCCTGACCAATCACAATCCCTGATTGTAGTTTAGGTGGAAGTCAAAAGGACAAACCTAAACAAACATGGTGACGCTGACAAACGTACTTTGGCCTGTTTTGGCAGATTTATGGACTATTTTGTTTATTCAAAACGTGTACACAGAAGCACTTTGTGTACTCGAAGTCTGCATTTCTCTGACTGGATTTAGCAATAGTTTGATTTCTCGGCTTTTCCTGTTGCTGTGACACTTTGACCAATTCAAATATTTGTCATGACGTTACGCGTTTTCCCAACTGATTTCGCTGAGAGCCTGTCCAGATTAATATTGTGTGGAACTCAATTCAGAGTGATATAAATATCATTATAGTACAGCCAGGTTAGCTATGATCTAATCAGACCAAAATTTTACTTTTTGGCCTAAATGCAATGTGTGGTGGAAAACTAACACGGCACATCTCCGCCGTCAAACATGGTGGTGCAGCATCATGCTGTTGGGCTGCTTTTCTCCTGCTGGGACAGGGAGCTGCTCAGAGTTGTTGGGAAGATGGATGGAGCCACATACGAGAGAAAAAAGCATCTGCAAAAGACTTGAGACTGGGGTTGTTCACCCTTATCAGGACAATTACCTTAAACATAAAGCCAGAACTACAGTGGAATGGATTTAAAAAAAAGACAAATATACCTGAATGCTTTTTCCATGCTGCACTTTTTTTTTTACTTAAAAAAAATATTTTGCGTGCTGTTTTGCGTGCTTTGTCTAATACAAGGCATTTTTAAAATAAGTGAGTGTGACATGTGTATCTAGTATGTTTATAATTGCTTTGGTGAAAACAAAGGACAATAAAACTTTCATATTCATATTTTCATACTTGTATTTTATGTATTCATATATAATTCAAGCCACTTTCTATACTACAGTACAGCCTACTTTTACACAGAGCTGCATAAACTGCAGAGGTTTTGTGCAGCTCTAAGTGCAAGAACAAACCTCTTGCTTCTTATGAAGAATGACTTGGCCTGTACTGAGCAATGCTGCTAAAGGACAATATTGCAACTTGCAACATACTATAGTTACAATGTTTAGTTGTGGGTTAAAATAACTCACATACCTTTCAAAAATGTAACTGGTAATGTATCTGTTTTTTCTTTGTTTGCAAATGATGATTAAAAAGTCTGGTTATAGCGGTTGCAGTTTGCATCATATTAAGCTAACAGATTAGCAAACTAGCATAACATCTGCAGAGGGTGCAAACTAGCATTAGCATTAGCAAGGCTACAACAAAGTGCAGCAATGATTTGTTTGATGATTGATAATGTTTTAAAACTATTGTGTGAGTGCTAGCCTGTATTTACAATGTGTGTAAACTATTTGGTAGATTTTGGGGTCTGATGCAAAGCATGTGTTGCTCTCTCTTGGCAGAATCTACCGACACATTTGTTCCTCAGTGTCCACACATCCCTCACGCTCAGAGAGTAGACTGCTTCCCTGATGCTGGAGCCTCCAAGGTATGAGCTGTTTTTGCCTGCAATGGCACAACACACGGGAAAATATAATATAATAACCTTAACCTGATGCTTGTTGTTAAAAGGCTATGTTAGCATGCGTGATAATCTGTTGAGCAATTTACTTCTGACTACATGAAACAATGTCTATTTTGGCCAGCATAAAAATATATATATATATATATATATATATATCTTTGGGGTTTACTAATTGGACCAATTTCTGAAGCTATTGTGAATATATATGAGCAAAAAGTGGGCACAAATTTATGGATTCAACAAATTGGAAAAAATTACATTTGGAATCCATTTTAATTTTGACATTCTTGACAGACTTTGGACTAAATGGGACTCATACGCTGGGCAAGATGTGCAATAATTTTAATTAACTGTGTTTCTGTTTAAAAAAAGAAAAGAAAATAACATTATATTGTATATTATATATTTGTTTTGAGGGTTTATTTCCTTTGTGTTATTGAAATGGCTATTGAGTATCAAGTCTTTTCCGTATTATAAAAAACAAGTTTGAAATTAGAATATTGAGACAAACTAGCTACAACTGACAAATTAGATGCACGTATAAAAAACACCTCAAATGCCTTCCAACCCCTTTACGTGCTTTTGTATTAATGTCTTCATACATTCTGACAGCAACAATGCGAGGCGCGTGGCTGCTGCTGGAGCCCCCTGGATGTGAGGAACGTCCCCTGGTGTTTCTTCTCCACAAACCACGGCTACACTGTGGAATCGGTGGATCAATCCAATCCTAATGGTAAACTATTCCCTATTCTGTCTACGGCCCCACTGCTTCGTGCCCAAACTAAAATATTTGACTTCCAGTTAAATGGAATGGAAGGCTATTTTCTAAGTCAAACAAGCATTGTGTTCCATCAATCTTTCTGCCTTCACTTCCATTCTCCCTCGTTCCCTACTTACTTCGCCGTGGGCATAACCTTCTGTGAAATATGACATGGATGGCATATCAGAAAACATGATTGACTTTGCAGCATGCAGGCTTTCCTATTTTCTGCTTGATTTCCCCGCCTTGTGCCAACTCGGTTGTTGTGTAAAGAACAAAGATTCATTGACTTTTTTTTTTCATATATAAACGTTCTCCCGGCATGCCGTGATAGCGTAAAAAAAGTGATTTAAAGGAGAAAATTGTATTGGCGAGGGGTTGTTTTGGTGTGATAAAGGTGGTTAAATTGAAAAATGAGTACTGCTTAGAAGTGAGGAGAGCACTATCAAAGACAATCATTATTTCCCTGTCTTTGTATTCAGCGGAGACCCTCAACCACTAAATGAAAGTCTTATATAATAACTTCAATTGTCTTCAAATATTGTGCATATATCACTTGAGGCAGCAAAGCAAATAAGAACCATCAGAGCCCTTTCTGCCCCTGGACTCTGTAAGCATCAGGCATCCTTTGATCTCATTGGTGAAAGAGACGCACGAGAATATAGATTTCTTCTAAAGGTATTAATCTCATTTCAAGTGTTTGATTTGAAATCCTTGTGGCAAGACTGTTATTGGAAGAATACAGAATTGTAGCATTAGTCGGCTTTGGTTTATGAATGAGATGGATCATTGCGTTATTGCTTTCTTGTGAGAGCCTTTTGGGTTGACAACATATCTAGTGTATTTTATGTAAATTAGAGTTTTTCATTGTTTTCTGTATTCTGTAAATGTTACTTAGTTGAAATAATATTTGAAGTCTAGGTTAAGATAAGAATGTAACATTAACTGACATGTAATGTATTGTCAATTGTCTTACTATAATGTCGTGGGCTCTGACAATTTACTGTATCAAATTATAAGCTCCTTTTCTTAAATGCATTGTTTCTTTGCAGCAGCAGCTAAAAAAAGAAAAAGAAAAACAGAGGGAACCACATAGACTATGATCCTTTGCTCCATTTCACTGCAGACACAATTCTTAATTCTGTATTTTATGAGAATGATTCACACAAGATGTATTAAATGTATTTGTATTGAGCCAAATTTGTTTTTTCTCAGTACAACTATATTGTCAAGGCAGCTCTCAGGGTGAAAATGAGAGTGCTGTGTGCCGTCTGCTTCTAATTACTCCAAAGTGGCTATTCTTTGAGAACCAGGAAGTGCGCTGTTAGCATGCTAGCTGTCGTTAGCTTTACTGTGATGACAAAACTATGCAAAAAATAAATACAAATATGTTATTTATATTGTTAGTTACAGCTTAAGGACATTTGAAAGTGCTGCAGAAAAGATAGTTAAACATTTACTGTCTAAGAAAAGCTCAGGCCTGTGAAAATTGTGCCTATAAACTCATCGTAAGCTACTTGCCAGGACCAGGGGTGAACCATCTCCAAATCTTGGCCAGCAGCACATTGGGTGGATTTTTGATGGGAGGAACCATCCATAAAACCATTTTTATATTTTGCTTGTTTCAGCATTGAAAGCAACTCTAAGAAGAATGGCCTCTCCATCTTTGTTCGGGGCAGATATTCAGGAGCTGGCACTTCATGCAGAAATGCAGACCCCAAGGCGCCTTCATTTCAAGGTAAAAACTTTGTCAAAAAGGGGATAGTATACACAATCCAAACTCATAAATGAAATTAAAAAAAACATGTTCTTTTATGGCACTGCCAGGTGTGGGTGAGTCATTATCTCTCATATTATGCTTGTTTGATAGTTAATATTTTACAGATGAGGAAGAAGTACTGACATTTTACTGCTTTGTTCCAAGTTGCTAATTGCAGATAAAAATATTTGAATAAGCTGTTTGTAACTTATATGTTCATGTCCTATATTCCCTTTGGAGTTTATTTGTTGATCCCATGTATTTAGGATCTTCTATATGCATTTTTTTTTCAAATCAAGATCCAGTTTACAGAGCACGATTTTAATCTATGAAGTGCAAATCTCATACGATGACCACACAATTCATTATATGTTCAGAGGTCTAACAACTGATTTTTGTTGTTGTTGCAGATAACGTTCTATCAATTACCTAAATAACCTAAATATTTCAGCTACCATTGTAATTTGATTTCAAATTGTGGTTTTGATTCAATTGTAATCCAGGGCAGGGCTTACATTTGAGAGATCGATATAATGGACTCAAGACAAAACTAAACCGTGGCACCTATAATCTTTGTACTAATTTGTTTAAGGATAATTAAGTCATAGTTATGAGCCTGCTTTGACACATCACAGTTTGATACTTAACTCCAAAGGTGGAGCTTAGCGTTTTATGATTATTTTTGACAATATATTTTTCCACAATTAGGCTATGGTTAGGATTAGCACCAGGGTTAGGTTTAGGAACAGTTAATTTGGTTAAAATCAAGGTTTTTGCATATGAAGCGCTTGTCCCACCCCACAGCGAACGTTTATGTCAAGCAATTATTTATTCTGAAACAAAACATACATATATGTACAGCCACATTCATTACAATATCCAAACCTCCATAAAGCTGAAGTGCAGCACACAAACACGAGTGTGGCAGTTTGCAGTGCTGAATACGCGTCTGTTTCCTCTCCTCAGATCTACGATGCCCAGAGGCAGAGGTTCGAGGTCCCCCATGAGCACATCAACGGGCTCAACGCTCAGCCATCCAGCCCCATCAGTGACACCATGCAGATCACACACCAGCCCTTTGGCATCTCTGTGCACAGGAGGGAGAACAAAAAAGTCCTGTGAGTAGAGCACGCCACTTCCGCACGCCGGCTCGTGCGCTGTAGGGCTAAACACTGCAACAGAGAATTAAGTGTGCGGAGATAAAACAGACAATAGACGGAATACACAATTATTGTTTAAGTTTAAACACCATCACTGGGTTTAGGGGACACCAAAACATTCTATTTATGAGTTTCATGCAAACAATTTCTTCCCAAAGGATTTTTTGAGGATCCATCCCCATTCAAAAAATATCATATATTGAATTTTGATATTGTTAATATGCATGAATGGGGGCAAGGTTATGTTATGTACTCTTAATTGTGTGGACAATAAAGGAATATCTTAATAAGCCGCAAAAATGGGTCAGATGCAGAGGACAGATTTCTCTATGATGACAATAAAGTAACGTACATTGACAATTTATTTGTCCTTGCTTTTAACTATGTCATAACATTCTCTCATTAAAAAAATATATATTTATGAGTATTTAAAACTTGAGCTTCTTTTAAGTCCATAAATGATCACCAGACTCATTCTAAACATCCCTACCGTCAAACCAGATTAATAACAGATTAATGCTTGTATTAGCATGTCAGGGGAAGCTAGCTTTTTATCCCTTTCTTGTAATTTCCTCTGTGGCCAGTAGATGGAGTTCAAACTAAATTCCTGATGAGGTGGGTACATTATTTTAAGTTGCCAAGAGCATGTTTAAAGGCCAGCAACAAGACAAAAAATAATACATAATATGTTTTTTTTTTAAAGAGTCCAGTGTTAGAACAAATCCAAACAAATCAGGAACATGTACTGCTGTGGTTATTTACTAGACAAAAGCAAACTGCACCATAGTTAGTATAAACTCTCTCTTGAATATGCAGTAACATCAAAGCCACACCACTATGTAGCTCTAAGGTATTCAACATTGACATTATGTATCACAATAGTACGGAAAAACGCAATAGAACAACACATTTGCTTCCTATCAGTGCATGTTCTCACACGGATAGAATGACATGACATATTGCAGAAAGGGTCCATGTTTCTATCACTACATCCATCAAGATAAAATTAAATCCCTGTTCTGTGAGTTCATATTACAGCCCTCTACATATGTTTTTGTGTATCTTGAGCTATTAAGATCGATCTATATAGTCAGAACAGCAAGGACACTCTTTATCTTCAATCAGCAATTTACAGGTTCCATGTTTTGAAATGTACATCTTTTTTTTACTCAACATTCAGCATTACACTGAAATACTGTATAAAGATATTGCAACTGGCAAGTGAGTGAGTTAAGGATAATTTCCTGTGTTTTTTGAATGGCTGCTTCCCTTCATTTCTTTGCAAGAATACTATTAGGACAATAACTTATGAACAGACTTGTATATTTTGTCATGTCTGGTCAGCTGGTTAAACAGATTTTGGCACTGTCATCCACTGCTCTAGAAAGACAGAACTAAAATCTGGAGTACAACTTATACAGAATTGTATCCTAGGTATGAGACAATTGGATCCTAGGTATGAGACAGTTGGTACTCCCCCTTGTCCCGATTTACAGTCTGGTAGGCGCGTTTCTGGATCTCGATGGCCTCCCTGATCCAACAATAATATTTGGACATGTAACAGCAAAATTACGTTGCATTTCTCAAGAAAGCTACACAGTATAGCTGAAACTGTCAAGGAATCATGAAAACAGAAGTCTGCTCATAAATAGTAATAGTACAAATATAAATTAAGGCGTAATGACCGGATTATTGGCTTAAGTAAGGATGATCATCGTTGGTTTGGGGGCGTGGTAGCTCAATTGGTTGTAACCTTTAACCAAAGTTGAGAATTGAATCCCTAATCCTTCAAGCGCTTCAGTGGTGATCTGGGAAAAAGTAGACTTGAAAATGAGAGTAAATGAATAAACCAAACACAGCCACTAATTTCTAGCACGTGTCTCTCAAATATATATATATATATATATATATATATATATATATATATATATATATATATATATATATAATCAGCACTTCACTTGCTGATTCTGCGGAAAACATCTGGATAGTTCCGAGTTATTGAAGTTTATTGTTCTGATTACTCATTACAGTACAATAAAAAAACAGGAAATAGTTTTAATTTTACTATGATTTTTTTGCCCATAAAAATCAAAAAAATAATATTAACAAATATTTTTGTGGCATAATACTATTGTGCCAAATTTTACTAGCATTTTACTTGAAATATATTACATACAGTTACACATAAGTTAAAATTGCATTGCCCAATACTCCATTTTCCATTGCTATTATGACAATGTTTTATGATACAGAGATAAACCCTTAAATAACCCATAAAACTGCTAGCCTTTATAAACTGTTACCGCTATCGTTTCAAATCAGATTTTATTGACACATAAAAACTATACATGTACGCCCTTTGCATAATGAATAAATAATCCTTTGTTCTTTGACCTTATGGACTTATAAACTTGATAGTGTTACCTTTTGTGGTACTGAAGTCACGAGACTGGGCCAAAATTCAACCCAGCCCCACACATCTGCTGCTGTCGAGAACTAACCAAGTATGTCTTGTTTTGAAGCTGGGCGCATTCCTACCCAGAAGGCTTATTACAGCTTGATGAGCCGTTCTATCTCGACAAGCTCTTTTTCCTGTTACAGTTGATCTCCTTCGCACATCTCTGTCTCGCGTTCCCACTTTGCCTCAGCGCTGCTTCTCACTTGAGTTTTTCAAATCCCTCTTTTTCTCTCGCTTTCTCTTCCATGTTCCCAGCACTGACCTGAACACTTGTTTACCTCTTCCTTTTCTGAATATATTTGCAGGTTTGACACTACCATGGCCCCCCTGGTATTTGCAGATCAGTACCTGCAGATATCGGCCAAGCTGCCATCCCATAATATCTACGGCCTGGGGGAGCATGTACACCAGAATTTCCGCCACAGCACCGACTGGAGGACCTGGCCCATTTTCACCAGAGATGCTTTTCCCAATGGGGTGAGATACATAGGATACGTCAATAGCAATAAGGAAAAATGTATCTGTTGCTTTGACTTTGCTTTGAATTTGAATCAGAATCAGAAAAAGGTTTATTAACATTCACAAACTAGGAACTCTCCTTGGTGATAAGATGCAACACAAAACAACACATAGAATAGCAAAATATAAAAAAATAAATACAAAATCTTAAAAAAAATATGTTAACTAAATAGGATGGAAATTAACCAATACTGAATACTTTAACTGAATATATACACACAATGTACATACTCTAGACCAGGAGTGTTGAAAAATATATATTTTTAAAAAGGATTGCAATTCTGTGTCTTGAAGATTCTGGATCGAATTCCAACTTTTCAAAAATCGATTTTAAATGATGAGTTTTCCGCTGTATTCACTGCATCGTCAAGAAACTGGTAAAAGGCCGTTTGTAGCATATAATTTAATAACACGTGTTATGCCGCAACTTCATCAAAACTGCTTGTCTCTCTCTCTGTTGTTGTTGTTGTTGTTGTTGTTGTTGTTGTTGCTAGCAGTGAAGGCTAATGTCCAATTATTCGTAAAATGAAATTAATTAGAAAATATTGATTGATTGATATTAATTGTTAACTTTGACAAATAGTTTAATCTCTGCCATTACAAAACTACAAATACAATTGTTAAACCACAAAGGCTAATACATATAAAGCCAGAATAAAACGTTACATTTAATCGAGATCCCTAAAATCAAAATCGAATGAAATTGCCAGGAACATAAAGATCCACACTTCTACTCTAGACCAGAGAACGAATGGAGGAAGACCGTAGCACAACTTCGAGAAGCAGCGTGTCCTGGAGCAAACGCTGAAATAGGCCAAAAAACCGACAGAGTAATAAAAGAATCACATGTGTTTGAAACGATATGGTAAGCAGGTTTTAAGCAGAATAAGCAGGATTTGTTGTTTGTGGAGGAAATCATTCTAAAGTCTTTGCTAAGTGTGTCCATTTAAATTGTGATTTAAATTTGATTGCGATTGATCTTGCACACGATGTCCATTCACAAAAACGACAAACATCCTGCTGTGTTGAAACGCACGATGCAAGATGACACTTTTCTGGTCGAGGGTTTGCCACCTGCTTGTCTCCATGGAGATGTTGTATCTTTGCCAGAAATGGTCCATGGTATGACATTATGTTTATTTTATTTGTGGTGTTTTATTGAGCAGAAATCATTTGAAAAAACATGCATTCTTACTGTGTGGGTGTGTGGTGTCGCCTCTTCACAGATCGGACCTGTAACTTGTCATGGTAACGTCACCTGCATTAACAGCACTTACCATGGATTTCAGGCATAATAATTCCTTCCTGATTTGAACGTTTTGTCATAGGAACCGTTGTCTAAGCATAGTGCAATTCAAAACAAAATACTAGAATGTCTTTTGAATAAGTCCAGGAATAGACTTTGATTTCGATTCAACTATTTATTAAATCAATAGTAAGTACAAAAGTAATTATTGTGACAGGTCTAATTTTTAAAGGGACACTCTTCTCAAGTGTTTTTGTGAAGACATTTTTGTGAATAAATTAATACATTAAAGATAGAGATGTAAATACCATACTGTGGAACATTCCTGGCAAAGCAATAATATATTCAGAGACAAGCAGATTATGGACCTGCACCAGAAAACTTTCTTGAACTAAACCCTCCGACTTCCCATTCACACGATTCTCTCCACTGACGCTAGTTTGAATTCATGTTGAGACATTCGAATTTTTGTCGCCAAAGCCCAATTCTAAGCTCCAGAGACGTATCAAACTGTTGGGACACACTGGACCAATCGACCGCCATCGGCCTGTTTGGACAGTCTGTGAGTCGGTCTGCATTGTTGGCTGCACTGCCTGTCAGCATATGATTGGTGCTGCCCCAATTCAATCTGTCATATAAATCCAAATTTTTTTGACCAATTTCACAACCTGTACGTGGGAAAAGGTGCAATATTTGTGAGCTAAAACGTTTTATCTCACTATCGACTTGGCAGGAGAGAACATTATATGCTAATCCTGAATTGCATCAATCACAACATCAGAATAAAAAAAATAAATGTTCCCATAAAAGTTAAGATTATAAACATACAAACCTCCACACTAAGATAGGAGACAATGTAAGAACAAGCCACTTGACAATAATATGTATAGTATTTCATTGAGGCTTTAAAGGTGCACTGTGCAACTTTTCTGATAGTGGGGCCTGTGGTTGTCTCTATGCAGCATAAATGTAGCAGGTTTGCCTTTCCACAGATCTGACGTGACCTAGTGTCTCCATTGAGGTAGATAAGTTTTACGCATAAGTTTAAGACAAGCAGGTGGCAGACCTTCCACCAGAAAAGATACAAAATGCTCCTTTAATATCTGATTGTTAATATTATGTAAAAAGGACAAACAAGCCCAAAATGATTGTTGTTTTTCCTTTCTTACATTTTGTCATGATTGCTAAAATAAATCCACCCGTACATGGCTGCCTTGATTTTTTTAGCATTATAGCCACCAATCATCCCAAAAAAAACACCACCTCTCCAGGCTCTTTCCTTCCCTCTCCTTTGTGACCAGCACCTCTCCCTCTCATCCTTTCATCCTTTCATCCTTTCATCCCTCTGACGCACCTCTCTCTGCCGCAGGGAACACACAACCTCTACGGACATTATCCCTTCTTCCTCTGTCTGGAAGATGAGAGCGGGAAGTCATTTGGGGTCTTCCTCTTAAACAGCAATGCTATGGGTAAGTGTGACACAAGTAAGCATGACGATATGCAGGCTTTTACATACAAATGCCTGTTGGTAGTATGTCTACTTCAAAGACTGGATGTGACATTCCTACTGTAAAAATATGAATACACGCTCTGAGTATATGTAATGGTTTTTATTTATTTTTTTCAAGTGCAATGCTCTCATCCACTGCAGCAAAGGACAATATTTCAAGGAAAAGACTTGTGGAAAACACTTTAGAAACTAGAACTACAAAGGAAAACAATGAAAAAATATATAAAGGTCATGTGAATGCTGCGCTAATAGACCTACTACTTTGTGTCCATTGTTATGCGCAAGTTTGGATATTTACCTGTGACTCAAAAATCTAGTGAAAATTCAAAATGAGGGCGCTCAGAGAAAATGACCTCATAAACAGGATATGAAGATATTAAAGTGTTTTCGATGAAGAGACAACAATACGACATGGTTCAAAGCTTATAAAAGTAAACGTTATACAACTGTATTATTTGTAATCTGTGCATACAGCGTTTTCCAATTGAGGGCAAACAGTTTGAATACAGCCAACAAAAACAATGATATTAGCAAAACATTGTTTGTGGTGAATGCAGATTTAGAGGAGAATTTAAAAGAGAAAGGATTACCACCTGATGACATCAGCCTGAATGCAGGGTTTCTCAAACATGTCCCACTAACACAACACTAGGTATGATTTTTTTTAACGAGGGAACAAGATTAAAACGTGTTTACCGGGCCAAAGTTCTATAAGTTTCGTATAATATAAACCTTCAACATGTTACAATTGTTCAAGGACATATCAAACATTGGAGACTCTCCATCTCTGAAGCATAAATAGATCTGCTTTTGCCTCAATCAAAACTGTGCTGACAAATCAAAGGGAATATTGCATGGCTCTTTTACCCAGCGGAGGATGAGTGAGAGCACTGGGAATGTGTGCTGACACGTCGCTTTCACATGAGGACGGGCGTCTTACAAAGCAAATTTACACTTTATTTTATAAACTTATCGCACATATTGACCAGCCCACAAGTGCTTAGAAAGCACTTTTAGGTTTGGATGTTTCAGTGGTATAAAAACGTGTGGATTTTCAATTGTTTTTATTTGATGTAGTTTGGCTTTGCCGCTGTTCTGGTGACTCAAACTGTTTGCAGAGGAATCTTGTAGAAATAAAGAAAAAAAGAGATGATTTGGTTATAGAGTGGATTAGAGGGAACAACCTTTGAATATGTTTTAGTTATATTTATGGCTGAAGAAAAAAAAAAAAAAAAAAAAAAAAGATATATATATATATATATATATATATATATATATATATATATATAAACTAACACAAATTACAATAGAAAATACCCAAAACATTGTAATTATGTAATATACCATAGACTAGATAAGATTAAAATTCTGGTAGAGAGGCAAAAGTGAAGTGGAACATACTGTGATTTCAGTGGATGAACTGAGATTGCCTTCAAGAACATTACAAAATGTGAAAAATCAAGATGGTTTTATTGCAAATGTAAGGCTACATGTAAGTAAAATCAGACAAAATGTTTGCAAATAATTTTATTTGTTCAATTACCGGTAATAGGTGGAAGTAAAAAATGTTGCTCAATAATATAAAAAAAACATAATTAGTATTTAATCTGTTTTTGGTCACCTTCATTCTGATATTTTGAACATTCTAATGACATACAGTAGCATATGAAGAAGACACAACCTTTAGTCCCAATGTCACCTTTTAAGGAAGATGATTGTTTTAATTTTCATTTCTGACACTGCATATGTAAGGAATTTTATATTTCATTTTATTTTTTATGCGGACTCAAATTCAGTTTGATTAAATTTTGTAAAGCCCACTTTGAAAATAGCGGTCACCTCTCATGGTTTTAGAAATTGTTGTTTTAATTTAACAATGGCACACACAAACAAATTCATAAATCATACGGCATCCTCTGTCCTTAAACCCTCCTTCTCATGTCAAAATGATATATTCAGATACCTTTAAAACAGGATTAGCTCAGACTTAGATTTGAATTGTCTTTGCTTCTTTGTGCTTCCAGAGGTGACTTTGCAACCGGCCCCGGCGGTGACCTACAGGACCATCGGAGGAGTGCTGGACTTCTACATCCTCTTTGGAGACACACCAGAACAAGTGGTGCAAGAGTTCCTTGAAGTGAGCCTCTTCAGATTTCACAAATGCCAATAATGTAGAGGCTGGCAAATGGAAGAGCTTGAGTTCTGGTGCCAGTGCAAATGCATTAACCGTATGTGTAATTATGTTGTCCAGCTCATTGGCAGGCCTGTCATCCCCGCCTACTGGTCACTGGGCTTCCAGCTCTCACGCTGGGACTATGGCAGCCTGAGTGAAGTCAAAGCCACCGTGGAGAGGAACCGTGCTGTGCAGATTCCATATGTAAGAGCTGACCCTCATATGACACGGTATTTTTAGAAACACTGCCAGCGAGACACAGGCTCGTGGTCAAATATAGGAAACACACACATTATGTTTTCAGTTGTCTTACTTGATAGTCATTATTAATATGTCTGCAATTCTCAATTATTTTGGTTGTTGACAAGTCAGCAATTTACTATTACATAAGTCGACTTTGAACGATTATTTCTATTGTACATTGAGACTTTGCAAATACATTATAAACCAAATAAAGGAAATATGCTGACTGAAGGCTTTTAGATACTTAGGTAGAATATATATATATATATATATATATATATATATATATATATATATATATATATATATATATATATATATATATATATATATAAAATATAAAATACAAAATACAAAGTATTATTGATGAAAATCCTCCTCACACCAAGATGTAATGTATATGTATGTATGTATGGTTAGTCCCAGAGAATATTATTCTCTGGGACTAACCATTGCATTGTGGACAACATGTGTAGGATTTTAGGTAGTTAATGTTCATATTTATATTTAAAAACGGCACCGTCTGAAGC
Source organism: Eucyclogobius newberryi (assembly GCF_026437365.1). NCBI lineage: Eukaryota > Metazoa > Chordata > Actinopteri > Gobiiformes > Gobiidae > Eucyclogobius > Eucyclogobius newberryi. The sequence continues at coordinate 13,603,425 of NW_027315724.1, read as the reverse complement.
TTGTTCAGCAAAACATTAATACCTACTCAGTCTCATTCTCTGAAAGGGAGTACACGATTCATTGAATGACAATTATAACTCTAAAGATCAATTTAAAGGGTCTATATTAAACCACACAAAAGCATTGTGGTTCAGTGTGGATTAATAAACAAAAATATCAAAGCAATTAATTACACATTTTGTGAGACAGGCTTAAAATAAATTCTGGTATTAGGAATTAAGTTTTGATTAATTCTGTATAATAATCCAAGGGAACCTGACTTTAATGCCACTCTGCAAGTATCAGCCAGGTCTTGTGTGTCCGAGGGAAGGCTCAGATGTGGATCAAGACCTCCTCTGAGCGCTTTTGGTCCTTAGACCCCGTGGCGCTACGGTTATTTTCTTATAGTTGACTTAGAATGAGTTAATCGTCCCTAATCATTAAGACGGAAATAATAACATGTGATTATGAGTGCCCAAAAATATGTATACAACTGTATTTAAAGGCAAAATATGAAATTGAAATGCATATATACAAATAATGTAAGATATTCTATAAAAGAATGCTGAGCTTTTTTTTTTCAATCCAAAAACCCTCCAACTTTCATCAAGCGTTTGAAAAGTGTAGGATCGCTTTAACCTGCCCTCAACATTGGCCTTTCCACCTCCCCTCCATCCTTGATCTTCCATACCCACATATTTTATTTGTTCCTCTTCATTTCTGGATATACCTCGGTGTATGTCATCATCATGGCCAGTTCATGCCCAGTTCCACCTGTTCATAACATATTGAGCGATCACGCACACCATATACTCAGCGGGGTCTTGGAGCTGTATAGCGGGGGGGTCCGGGGCTGCTGGGGTCGATCGATGCTTCACCTCACGCACCCCCTGTTAAATCTAAAGTACTCATGCACTGCTGCTACTGCAACTGGCCTTAACCACTACACCATCTGTCTGGACGTGATATGAAAGCTGAAACGGTAGAGTTGGACAGTCAATCGGAGTGATAGGGGTGGCCTTTTGCTTAGACGGGCTAGTCCAGCTTCCTGTCAAATAATGTTGCTGTTCTGTCTCTCCGGGATGTCCAAAATGTTAAAAAAAAAAAGTTCAATGTCTGTTAAAGACAGTTAAATATATGTCACGATATTGCGTACGATTACCTGTACTGAAAAAATAAAAATAAAAAAGATTCCTGTTGTCCCATGTTACTATTTGTCAAGTTTGTGAAATGAAATGAAACATCCTGAATTACAAAATTAAGTAAATGTCAGATAAAAAGTACATCACATTTAGATGCAATTTTCTGGAGAATATGGATTAAATTAATAAACGGAAACAATTTAGCTTTTACAATGGTCACGTTTTTCATACAGTGAGTCCTTTTAAACTAAAATGCAAATGTATATGACTTAATGTACAAGTCAAACTCAACAGAGACTCAACCAAGACCAAAACAAGGCTGAAGGACTGAATAAAGAAATTTGGCAAAACCCACACATACAAAAATAAACCCGTACATAACATAAACGCAACATAAAAAAATACCAATATAATTTGGTATAACATTTATACACACATACTAAACAATCTTAAAGCATGTATCAAAACAGGATACTTCTTTGAACAAGTAAAACATAGAAAGGACCAAATTAGACCTATCTTGATTAGTTCTAATAATGAATGGGCTTGATCTTCATTAGAGCTAGTTTAAAGATGCACTATGCAACTTTTCTGTTTGGGAGGTCCACCTTGTCTAAATGGAAACGTAATTTATTTGCACGGAATGTTCCACCCTATAGCATTAAGCATATATATAGAATAGATTTTGTTACAGGTGTTTTTATTGCGCAAAAAGTGTCATGCTTGTCCCCATTGTGATTGATGGGTTTAATACCCTCATGTGGAACATTCTAGTCAAAGCAATAACTTCTCTATAGAGACAAGCAGGTGGCAAACTCTTCACCAGAAATGTTACACAGTGCACCATTAACACCATTATGTTTGAAATTTAGATTATATTTCTTTGAAAAACAACAAAAAAACATTTAAATCATTGTGGTTTCAAAATAGTATTGAGCCTTTTCCTCAGTGTTGAAACTGCGCTTGAAATGATAGTGTCGTGGGGACACTGGTTCAATCCACTATTTTATATATATTTTTGTGCCAATTGACTGACTACCCTTTCATTATCTCAATTCTCCTGCACTGAATGTTTAAAAAAAAAATCTTCCTCTTCCACTGTTACACCAGATAAATAACAGTTCTGCTTGACATTTTCGTGGAAATGAGCTCTGGGCTTATCTTAGGTGCAAGGCCTGAAGCGTTAACTTTCACACAAAGATAGTTTGAGATACCAGGGCATCGCTTTTATGGTGCAAAGTTTGAGTCAGACTTTTTATTTGATGCCACAATGTTGGTGTCAGGCAGCAATAAAAGGGCCCAATCAAGGACAAAGGTTTTGGTCTTGTCTAATCTAAAGATCAAATCGGGATAAGTTCTCAAAGAATAACTTGGCAATCTGCAGACTAAAGAGAAACTCCATGAACAGAAATAACTGGCCTGAACTGGACTGAACTGGACTGAACTGGCTGGTGGCTGCTCTTACAGGATTTTTAGCAACATTTGCACGTCGTCATGTGTGGATTATTTTTATTACAGCATCCACAAGCAATTATGGAGTTTTGAGCATGTCTTGCCCTCCTCCTGGTTCAGTCTATTCAGTCTACGCTGGGTTTGACCTGGTGTTGTTCAGATAACTCTAGACTATGTGGACTGTAAAGTGCAGGTTCAGGTTTATAGCTGTCACTGCTCTGGAGTGCCGTCCAGAACACCACTTAAGGCCAGGGTTTAGGAGCTTGTATTGCTCCTAGGGCGTGCACCCTGTCTCATTGTCTCCACCTATCCGAATATCCAACGCTAGGCCTTAGCTGGCACTTCCCCGCTGACACTTTAGGCTACAAACACCGCCCAATCAGTTACGGTGCCCCCACAATGCGTAACATTTATGAAGTTCTCGCAAGCCCGTACGACTCTCTGGGATTTATCCTACCACCTGGGCCAAAATAGATTGGGTGATTGGTTTAGGAGCTTGTATTACTCCGAGGGCGTGCACTCTATCTCCTCATTGTTTCCACCTCAGACAGGTCTGGACAAGCACATGGTTTAAACATGGAGGAGATGTAGAAAGGCTCCCAGTACGCAGTGAGGCCTCCCTGGATGAAGCCCGTGAGCACATCCATGGGTGGTGCCAGTAGTTGGAGATGCAGCTCAGAACAGTGTGCTGGTGATCATTACCAACAGGAACTGGATCAGCGGCGGCAACAGTCAAGCTCCTCGCCATGACAACCGAGCTTGTAGATACAATGGTAGATACATGGCAAACAAGGCATGCCCCGAAAAGAATGGCTTCCTCCACCAGCTTGGCGTTGCGCTGCTGACAGGGGGCCACATGTCTCCCAGGAGTGCAGTTTATGGACGAGTAGGTGATGTTGCACACTGACAGAAAGTTTGGTCGCAGTCTCCCTGCGCACAGCGTAGCCATGTTTGTGAGAATCAGCGCTGATGCTTAAGGCTCATGTTGTGTGAGAAGGAGATACTCGCGTCTTCACAGAAGAATCTGTGTCTGTACAGAGTCACTGCTTTCAGCTCACAAGCAAAGAATGGGATGGAGGAAACACAAAGACAGATGACATCTAGGCCCACTAGGACTCGGCTTTTGGTGCACAGAGGAGTCTACTCAGCTACTGGCTCAGAAAGTGTTTTCCAGCCCCGTTCTTCTTGCTCCCCCTCGAGGTTCTGCCATCCGCCATCCGCCAGCCGCAGCTGGAGGTCCGCGTCCCGGGGCAGCGTGTCACAGCCTCTGGGACAGTGCAGAATTGGTGCTTCAATGCGGTAAATACGGCATTCAAGCAGAAAACGCACTTGGGTTACTTCTCATCACTTTTAGCACTGCAGGTCAACAACCTTCACACACAGACTGCTTTCTGTGTGGTGCTTCTTCTTCTGTAACTTTTAAAGGCATTTGACAGCCAACTAAAAAGGTGCATTTACCACCACCTACTGGATTGAGTGTGGACAGGAGATCAACGGAAGTGGTGCGTTGTTGTTCTGTTGCTTTTAATGGCGGCAAAGGTGCATTTATCGCCTCCTACTGTAGTTGTACGTCTTCATGTGTATGTATTTTACACTATACCGTAAAAAATTAAAAAACGGAGAGAGAGAAAGAGGGATGGAATGCATGTGACAATATAAAGCATAATGTAAAAGGCTGGAGCGCCTTCTACTGGACACTCCACAAACTACACATGAATGTATAGGTAAAATGTAAAGGAAATACAGAAACTATGGGGCCTTTTTTACACCTGGATTAGTGCGGGCTTTGTCTTGGTTTAAAGATGAGTCTATTGTAGGATAGTTCCGTCCAAGTGAAGAGGGAAGCACCGCTTTCAACAGCTAGCCAGGGCCATCATCAGCCCTGCTGAGTCAGAGGTGCCGCCTCAGACATGGATCACCCTCTGCCTCTCACTGCTCGGTCTTGGGGTAAACCAGTCACACACATGCACCCCCAGAGCCCTGAACCCCTCATCGGCTTTGCCACTGTGCTGTCCCCGGAGGCAGGGCCGGCCCAGCCTATAAGCGAACTAAGCAGCCGCGTAGGGCCCCGAGGCGTTAATAGGGCCCCAATCTGGCAACCCGTCTTATGCGAAGTGCAAGCGCAGCGTGCGTGACTAGTGTAGTAGCGCTGCTGGCGCGGCAGCGCACACAGCGGTAACATATAACGCACAAACCGCATTTATTTGTAATGACAATCTGGCAACCAAGACACCAGACCTGCGCTGATTGGGCAACTTCATTGTGCGCGAGGAGATCGAGAGCAAAACATAAACACAACAGAACGGGGGGATATGTCCAGAGGAATATATCTCCCCGATGCCGAAAAACGAAAGAAGAAACTTCTTGACGATGTAAAGAAACTGCAAACTCAACAACACTCTCCAGGTATTGAACTTCTCTTACAAAGAGACGGTTAATCCTGCTGTTTGAAACAACGCGATTCTGTCACGTTAGTTCGCTCAGGCTGGAGCCGACGAGAGCTCTGCCCCGCGCACAATAATATGTCTGAATGAAAGATAATAAGTTTAACATTTACACCAGCCCCGTAGTGTCAGCTGCAGGTGAGGCCGGTGAGGGGCGTCTATGCCCCGGTCACTAAGAGGCGGAGATCCGGTCCGGACGAGCGCCGTCTCGTCCAGAACCTCTGACGTGAGACTTTGGAGTGAACAGTGTCCGGGCCCCTGTGCAGCCTCAGTTAGAGTTGAGCTGGTTTGAGTTTGCGTCCCCTCTCTCACATCACCATGTGTGAGATCAGTCGTGACTCGTGATGTCTGTTTTACTTTGACTTCTTAACTTGCAATAAGAGGAACGTAAAGGTTTATGCACGTCAGGTCCATCAGCCAATCACATCGCAGCATTGTTTCATGCAGGAGTCCAGTGTGTGATGTTCTGATCAGAACAAACATTTATATTGTAATTCACTTTTAATAGAGCAATAAAACATTTTGATTTATTTAAAAAGCATCATTAGACTATTTGTTATAAATTATAATAAATTGATAGTGAAAAATAACCAGACATATTATGATTACGTCTGTTATAGAATAATACTATATGTGTCTGACCGTGGCTAATCCAGTTACAAGTCTACCCGGAGACATTTTGAGTTATTCACAGATTCTGAAAGTGTGAATTCAAAGCTTTCCAATGATGTCTCACTCATGTAGATCTGATAATATTTGAGTAAGTTGTGGTCATTTGAATGTATACAACTCTGAAACCCATTCACTGAGAAAACGGCTTCCAAAGTTTTTCACCGGAGTGAGCCCAGAGTCACAGGGGGGCTCATTTGCATCTCATTGTGATAAACCCTCCCCCCTGTCACACTGACACCACCTTCCCCCTACAGCTGTCACTAAAGACTCAAGAGGAGTGTTGTTATTGATGGTAACTGGACTTGAATCAGAATTAGAAGTTACTATATTAAAATGGAAATACTTGGATTACAAAAGGCCCTGAATAGAATCAAAGAATCAGAATGAGAATAGGGTTCATTGCATTTGTCGATAAACATAATTCACAGGTGATTCATTCAACACAAACAACAAAAGATAAGATAATATAGCCTTTAATGTTACAACGCAGTAGATACAGGGGGAAAGGACAGTAACTTATAGGAAGTTTAAAAAACACTCTTAATAGAAGAACTCTTATAAACAGATGCCAGGGCCAGGTATACGAACTGCAACGGGTCCATGGCTTTGAATATATGAGATATGAGATAATAGATATGATATGTACACCACCAGAGTCCAATTACATCAGAGATCACATCCTCATCCTCTTCTTTGTCTGTGCACTCTTCTGTGCTGTGACTCTCGGCTCTTGGCATCAAAGCTGTAAACAAATAACAGGACATTTAAGAAATGGCTAACTATTTCACATAAAACACTCATTAACTATTTTTTTTTTTTAACACAATGTGAGTTTCAATATACATACCTGAAGTGCTGATAACTCTTGATCTTTGGAAGCCGTCTGAAGAAGGGACTCAGATGCTTCTGCCAGTCCAAGTTCTTGACAAACACTTTGCCATCCGCCGTTCCAACAAGCTGTGGGATATTGAGGTGAGACTCAGGAGAGCTGTTTAACACTACCTGACGACAAGGGCGACAATGTAAAAAAATGAGAACAGAAGAAACATATCTTAAGCAGAACAGAGAGCAGCACTGAAGTTTTGCCAGGCTAATGTTTACACATTACAATAGTCAAATAATATAAACTAACCTCAGCGATGTCTTCCAAAGTGTCAACCCTGGTCTTCATGTATGCTCGCTTGATAAGTCCAAAGCCGCAATCAGGGGAGAATTTGGTGTGGCCAGCAATGAGGAAGTGGATGTCCATTGTGTAGTGAAGCTTGGCCCCGTCTGCAGAGGGTAGTAGACAGAGAGAGAAAAGGAGATTAGATTAATACATATGACATTTGATTAAGACGTATATGTCTCTATAATTGCTATTCTGCATTTGCACTATTATTAGTACCTGCTGTGCAAAGTCAAAGCTGTAATGCATCCTGATGTCTTTGCTTGCTGGCGGTGAGGGTCCGAAAGACAGCACATTAGATTCTGTTGTAGAGATCTGTGCGTGGCCTGCAGCTTCTGATGTGTGGGAGAAGCTGTTTCCACAGTGATCTGAAGCTTGATGTACAAACTGCAGGCTCACCTGAAAAACAGATGTTGCTTATGGTTAATTATACTCTAATCATTAAAACATGAAAATCACCAAAATAATGTTTTACACTTACCACGCTCCTTAGCAGACTTCACGTAGAGACAGGTCATGTCAGTCAGGGTGTCTTTGCCAATTCTGAAAAGGGGGATAAAAGGATTAGGGTTAACAGTAATATGGGAATAACACGCTTCACAGATAACAGTTCACATTGTGACGTTAACGGTGTATTTAAGATGCAAAACGCGGAGATATTGGGACATCTGCCCTCGGCTAGCGGGGCTGGCTAGCTCACTTGAGATAACACTGCTCGTAAAAGCAGAACACTTGCAGAACAGCACACCAGAACATACACTCGAGTTTAAAACCGGCGCACATTAAAGTGATTAAAAGCGGGTGTTTTAGTCGCAAAGCTTACCTGGTTCAGCCGTCCTGTTGTCTCTCCCAACACCGTGCACAGAGAGACACACAGGAAGCTGATAATGGCCAGGCAAGGTGTGATTGGTTTGAGTGACGCAGTGGGTGCGTGACGTGAAACGTGCGTAAGCCACGTGACCAGAAGTGGTATCGGGAGTTGTAGTTATTTTCTCTTCCCACGCCGAAAAATTACCCGATAACATAGCAAAGTTTAGCTTACAACTTAGCTCTGAATAGCTGCGTTTAGCTCCGGGCTGTGGGGGTAACAGCCGGTTTAGCACCATAAAACAGACACAAAGCACGACCCACACAACCCACGGGCCAACCCACGCCGAAAAATAACCCGATAACATGGTGATAACAGCAAGTAGTCACATTAAGCCCGTATTGCAGAGTGCACTGAAGCAACATGTTAGCTTAGCATTAGCTCTACCGGAGCAGACAAGTAAGATTCTAAAGTGATCACGAGACTGCCTTAAAACACAGCGTTAAAGCAATAATTTAGTAGTAAAGTAAAAGTGTACCTGAGTAAACAGTTCTGTTGCAATGTAGTCCAGGAAATGTAAGCTCTGAAGACTGTGCTCTGCAGACGGTCTGGAGTAATGAGAGGAAAACACGGAGCACGCAGCTGTAGCCATGCGGATCACAGCTGATTGGTGGAAAATGTAAACAATACGTTGGCTAGAAAAAGGTGACGCCCCCCAGGAGAGCAGGAAAAAGACCCGAAAACTCCACATTTTTAACAGCTTAATGTATACGTTTAAGACAACCAATAGTGTTATCTGACGCACACAGGGGCTTATTCATAACTTCAACTAGCACATTCTGCAAAAAAATTAAAATCACAAATTTGGGGAAAAAAAAGTAAAATGCTGTTTTTCTCAGTTTCACCGAGGCCGACATGGTCCGACAATTGCCGTGGCGAGTCACATATATTTTTATATAAAAGTGGCAAAGTTGCAGAAACTCAGTCGCTTCACAATAGCGAGGTTTGGACCTTCACTTCTAGTTCTGTCTAGTTTTATCAGTGTTAATTGTTAATCAAGCAATGCTTATGCCATTTGTTTAATTTAATATAACTTGTTTTGTCACTTTGGCAAGAAGGAACAGTTGGGAGCTGTAAAAGATAAATTAGTAAGGATAACTATTACTTTTACATTTTCAGTTAAAATGAATCAATTTGATCATAATTATTTTTCATAGCCAATATTGTATTGAGTAATTAAGTACCATAATGTATTAATAACTGGCTTTAATCATTTTCTCCTGGCACAGTTTCATCACATCATCATTTTATAGCATTACAACCTCAACATTTTACTCTTACTTTAGCGGCTGGACCACATTAAAATGCAGCAGAAGACCCAAAAAAGGTCTGAAAATCTCTGGGGTAAAGCCCCCAGACCCCCCTGTTCATTAGTTTAAACTGCTAATGTGCTAATGTGGCTGTCGACCCTTAACGCCCACAAATACGCCCCAAAAACATATCTGGGACGTGTGTTATTTGTACAGGGAGTAGAGGTGATGTCAGCGGAATACCAAGTTGCATTGTGGGATTTAAGTTATCAATATTTGAGCTTGTGTGGTGTTGAGAATAAACTAACTGGCAAACAGATGCCCTGGCGTTTTGGTGCGCTTTGTTTGCGTTGAAGAAAGTTCCCATATGTGAATTGTTTACTGACAATGGCAATAAAACTGATTCTGATGACGTGGTGAGGGGCCCCCAAAAATGTTTTCGCTTAGGGCCCCCTGAAGGCTTGGGCCGGCCCTGCCCGGAGGCACAACCTCTGACTCCGGGGAACTAAGAGATTTGCTGGGCACTTGACACAGAGCTTTATTTACAGTGTACAATCAAATAATGACTCGTTTTCCATTTTCTGGTTTAAAAACAAAAAAACAAGTTACCAAATTTCCTATTTCGTTTTAAGATCAGAGAACAATAATTTTCCGATTTCCCATTTCAAAATCAAAATCAAATGGCCAGCAGGTACATGGACCCATTGTAGTAGCATTTAGCCCGCAGCTACTGTTAGCATTCATGGGTATATATACAAATGTGGGTCTTTTGACCACTTTATTTCTGTACTTTTAAAATCCCCATGTTTGATCTTGCAGTTGTTGAAAAGTAGAGGATTTGAGCAGCTCTTCTACATTAAAATGAATGGATCGTTTATCCTCACAGAGGTGTTCCAACCTCAAGTTGGTGAACGTTTCCTTGGACAAAAAAACAACAAAGAAACACAGGAGTAGTATTTTCATATGCGCTACAAAGAAGTTGGCAAACCATACAAGCAATTTTATGGTAATTAGTGAAAAATAAATAGTATAATACTTTGGCTTTGAAAAGGCTTTGTCTTTATTATATTTGAAGCATGTTTGAAGACCCATTTCCCCCTCGATAGGTATTTTAAGTATATAATTGCTACTGATACATTTTTCCAGATATTAACAACATAAAACCCATATAACTGGACACAAAGAAGAATTTAGACTTGTATTGTCCCCAAGGGGAAATTATTTACAATTAAATAAATTTTATTTATATTTATTATTTTCACAAACACAGAACTTGTTGTCAGATACAAGAACATCAGAAATATTACAATAAAGTACACTCAGCGGGATCTGTTGTTCAGAAATGTAATGGCCGAGGGGATCAGGCTTCTTCCAAAGCGGGCCCTAATGAAGTTTTTGCAGCTGCATTCTCTTCCTGCTACTCTGCGCACCGTGCCCCGTGTTAGTTCCTAAAGTATTAGAACTTTAACCAATCTAAATATTTCACTTGGCTAATCTCTGTATCGTACCCAAAGACATTAGCAGCTGCCTCTCTCCCGTTGTACTCGGGGACATATTTGATAACCATTAGATAGACCACAGAGGGCATTATCACATTCTCCCTAATACGTCTGGAGCTGATTACCATTAGAGCCAAGATCTGGCACAGCCTTCACAACCATCTGCTCCATCCATATGAAGGAGGTTCTGGCACTGCTACTGCTGCATGGTGAGGAAAGACAAAATAAAATCAAAAATGTGTTTCCATAGTCCTCCCAAGTTTTCGTGGCATGCTATTGCTGCTGTTTGGCTGCAGCTCGGGCAGGTCAACAAGACAAACTAGCAATTAAAAAGTTTTTGCTTTTCATCAGCGCTGATGCTTAAGGCTGTGTGGATTAGCATTTGCTTTGTTAATGTGCTGTACAAGCAGGCTGCAGATAGCATAAACACGATGTAGAGTACATAATATTAGTTATAAGAAATTAAAGTGGCTGTAAGTTGAGCAAAATGTATTGTAAAATCAGGTCTTGGACCACTGCAAATCTTTTAAAATGAACTAAGGCTGTTTATCACAGTTTTAAATGTTCTGTACTGAACAAAAACTGAAAAAGAAAGTGCATTTTTAACTCTTTCTGCTCACTTAACGCAGTCTAAACGTTCTAAATATTCACAGGAAAAATAGGAGCCACTTTGGTGGTCATACCAGATACTGAGCCCCCACCACCGGATCCGTTCATTGTGGCCAGCCTAAGGCACACCTGTGCAATATTCATGCGGTCTCATCAGAATCTTGATATGCCACACATGTGAGGTGGAATGGATTATTGAGATGAATTGCTCAGTATGACAGATTTTGACAAATTTGTGAACAACATTATAATAACAACAACAATATAAGTATTTTGTGTTGCATTTATGTTTTTCAGTGTACTTGCAGATTTAATCTTAGAACTAGCTACAACAATTAATCAACTAATTGTGACTAGTCAACTATACAAATTAATTGTCATATTTCGATGATCATAATTGTCATCTGGATTCTAAAGCACATACAAAATGACCTGTTCATAACAAAGACAGCAGCATAATTAAATCCAAATGTCAAAAAAGAATAAAAAAATTGTGATTTTCATCAATAATACACTTTACTCGGCAATATTCCCACTGTTTATTATTTAGTTACAGAGTTGCAGCCCTGAATACAACAACAGTTTTTATTTTTTTTATTTTAACAAATAGTTGTGGAATTGTTAGTACTTAAGAATACATCTCCTTTCCCACTGCAAGACTGAACCCTTCCAGCTTTGAATTTCATAAACCTCTGCTCAATGCAAATGTGATTTTTTCTTACATGTAAGTGGTTCATGCCCGCCAATTCAGATTCCCTATTTAGACTCTGAATATCTAATAACATCCAATCTGTCTGATTTAAAGCGGTGAAGTGAACTACGTAATTTAATATGCATAACTCTGTGTCTGTGTATTGTGCAGGACATCCAGTACACCGACATTGACTACATGGAGGACAAGAAGGACTTTACGTACGACAAGGTGAAGTTTGCCGAGCTGCCCCAGTTCTACGACTACCTCCACGATAAAGGACAGCGATACATCCTCATCCTGGTAAGACAGCCATTCATATGCACAGTCTTATTCATGTATGTCAGCCCAGTTTATAGCGTTATTAGCGTTTACAAGGAATGCTCACTGTTGGCTAGTATATGGCACAGTGTATTGAAACAGGCCAAATGCTGACGTTTTAGATGGATGGAGCTTGGCTGGGCAATTTTTAAAAATCGCATCGTGATCTGAACCTGAGACAATTTGCTATTTGGTCGAGATCATCACATCGCTAAAAAACTGTGATATGATTTTTTCCCTCCTGTTTTTAGACCTTGAAATTACCCCTATAACTCGGCAAACGGTAGGTTGAGATAAGAGGAAAAGGACATTTGAAGGTGTATTTTTTATTAATCTGATAGGAAAGGGTTTTTCACTTTATCCAGTGGAGGTCAACAATGGCTTGACACAATTTTAATTTTTTTCATATAGAAATAATGCGGGTGACATTCAGAATTTTAGTAGTAAGTGGCAAAATTGTATTAGTGCCAATGGATTTTTCTTTATAACTAAAATGTGAAAGAGCTGTCAGTCTAATAACAAATATACAAGACCAGATAAACAATGGGAACACTGCAGCTAAACTCACATTTGTCACTGATACAGACTTTGGAATTTATGTCCTTAAATAGGATGTAAGAATAAGATGAGTTTTTGTGTTGGAAATGAATTGTTGTAAGGCAAGTTGATGTGTCCTTTATCTCCCCCTAACATTAGCTAACAATCTAGCTAAGCTCTGCGCATTCGGAGCAATAGAGAAACTACTTTTAGGTTCCATTTTACTGTAGGAAGTTAAACTGAGCTAAACAAAAGCTCCACAGACAAAAATCAGGCAAAGAAGATAGCTAAGAAACGCATTTTGCCAGTTCTGCCACTTTGCGATGATGGGCATGACAGGTTAGATGTGTATTAGGTGAGCTCTGGTGGAGCAGTGGACGTAGGTGGGATGGAGTTAGGTATTCCAGGCTGAATTTACGCTTGACTCCAGTTAAAATGATAACCTCTATACCAGACACATAATGTAATACTGTATTAGATGTTTAAAAGTGTTATGGTGGCTATACATTTTGCATTATATTGAGGTGAATATGGTAAATAATCCAGCTATGGTTATTAGTTACTGCATAGCTGATCATTCTCTGTCATGCCTTTTAAACTTATTACATTCCTTTTTCAAATGTTTTATACATGTTTTATGGGAAAAGGGTACTTTAGTTAAGTTCTAATTTTCTTTTGTAAACCCAAAATAACAGTGTTTGCGTCGCAGAGCTTTACAAAAGTTAATTCAGTCAGTAAAAGACAAACAGAATGACCAACATTCATAGAAAACATGCAAATAAGTAAACAAAAAATGTAAAAAGTTAGAAAAAGAGAAAATTGTGATCCACACAGGCTGTAGCTGTGACCAGGACTGACTGATGCACATCCATTTGTGGACAGACGCTTGTAAAGGTCCACTCAAGACAGCTGACGAACTAAAACTAATATATAGTCAAATCAAATCAAATCAAATCAATTTATTTTTGTAAGGCCCAAAATCACAACAACAGTTGCCTCTGAGGGCCACAGGGAGAAATGAATCAACAATGTCTGTGGTGGCGATGGAGTCAGACAATGTCTGTGGTGGCGATGAAGTCAGACAATGTCTGTGGTGGCGAGGGACGATGTCCCAGGGTCCTCTGTCCTTAGACTCTCCTTCTCGGCCAGGAAAAACTACAAAAAAAACCTCTTTGGGAAAAAAGCGTAGAAACCTGGAGGAGTTCCAGTGAAGGAGAGATCCGACTCTCACAGACGGACAGACGGACACAAGGAGACTGGAGCTGGACCCACTCTTCAGGCAGAAGAGGGACCGTCTGAGTCGAGCTGGACCCACTCTTCAGGCAGAAGAGGGACCGTCGGAGGCGAGCTGGACCCACTCTTCAGGCAGAAGAGGGACCGTCGGAGGCGAGCTGGACCCACTCTTCAGGCAGAAGAGGGACCGACTGAGGCGAACTGGAGCCACTCTTCAGGCAGATGAGGGACCGTCCACACAGGGCAGGGACCACTTCACCAGGGGAGGGGCATCTGGGTCCACAGGTCCTCAGGAGTGAGAGAAAGAAAAGAAGGCGGTGAACAGTTTGCAAGTGGAATCAAAAAATAAATATTGTTTGATAGCATAAGTAGTCAGAAGAAGAAGAGGATAGTGCTCAAGCTTCCCCCAGCACAGTTACTCCTAGGGCAGCGTAGCTGAAGCTGTGGGTTTATCTTTCTGTTCCTAACTACTCTGACCATAAGCGATTTCGAAGAGGAACGTTTTAAGCCTGGACTTAAATGAAGAGACTGTGTCAGCATATTTAACATGGGTCGGGAGCTGATTCCATAACACAGGAGCTTGGTAGCTAAACGCTCTACCTCCTACAGTACTTTTAGAGACTCTTGGCACCACCAGAAGGCCGGCATTCTGAGAGCGAAGAGCTCTGTTTGGATGATATGGTTCTATAGCATCTTTGAGGTAGGATGGGGCCATGTCATTTATGGCTTTGTAGGTCAAGAGTAGAATTTTGAATTTGATTCTGGACTCGACGGGGAGCCAGTGAAGAGACTTCAGCACTGGCGTAATGTGCTCTCTTCTTTTTGTTCCTGTTAGTAATCTTGCTGCTGCATTTTGAACCAGTTGAAAGCTTTTTATGGAGCTTTTAGGACACGCTGCAAGCAGGGAGTTACAGTAGTCTAATCTAGTCGTTACAAATGCATGGATAAGTTTTTCGGCATCACTTTTAGGCAGGATTCTTCTGATTTTGGCGATGTTGCGCAAATGGAAATAGGCTGTTTTACAAGCTTGATTTATATGAGCTTTAAATGAGAGCTCCTGGTCAAATAAGACTCCAAGGTTTCTTACAGTAGAACTGGAGGCTACACTGACATTGTCCAGTGTGACTATCTGCTCAGATAGAGCGTCTCGTAGATGCTTAGGGCCAAGCACAATGACCTCGGTTTTTTCAGGGTTAAGAAGCAGGTAGTTTAGTGTCATCCAGGTTTTTATCTCCTTCACACAAGTACTAAGTCTGTCTACTTGATCGCTCTGATCAGGTTTCATTGATAAATACAGCTGAGTGTCGTCTGCATAGCAGTGGAAGTTAATGTCATGCTTTCTGATAATGTTGCCTAATGGTAGCATATAAAGAGTAAACAGAATTGGACCGAGTACCGAACCCTGTGGCACACCGTAAATTACTTTAGAGCTTGGTGAGGAGCTCTGGTTTACATTAACAAATTGGAACCTATCAGATAGATAGGATTTAAACCAGCTGAGGGCTGTTCCTCCAACACCTACATCACATTCTAACCTCTGCAGTAGAATGTTGTGGTCAATGGTGTCAAACGCTGCGCTGAGGTCCAACAGAACCAGGATTGAGACCAGTCCATCGTCAGCGGCTAATAACAAATCATTTGTGACTTTAACTAGTGCAGTTTCAGTGCTGTGGTGGGCTCTGAACCCTGACTGGAAAACTTCAAATAAGTTATTGTCCTGCAGGTGGCGACAAAGCTGTTTTACTACAACTTTTTCAAGGATTTTAGAGACGAAGGGAAGATTTGAAATAGGTCTGTAGTTTACCAATAGGTCGGGATCTAGATTAGGCTTTTTCAGAAGAGGTTTAATGACTGCATGTTTGAAGGACTGTGGAACATAGCCACTTTCGAGTGAAGTATTTATTATATTAAGAATAGGGTCTATAATTAGGGGGAGAATGTCTTTGAGGAGTCTGCTTGGAATGGGGTCTAGGACACAAGTTGAGCTTTTAGAGGACATAATGGCTGAAGTTATCTCTGCTTGATCAACAGCTGTGAACCTTTCTAGGTTTACAGGTGGATTTATATGGGACGTTAGATTTACAGCTTGGGCTAGTTCAGGGCTAATAGCGGGGGTAATTTCATCTAATTTATCTCTGATTGTTTTTATTTTATTATTAAAAAATAGGAGGAAATCATCAGAGCTAAGTGTAGCTGGGATTGAGGGCTCTACTGCACTGTGACAGTTTGTTAGCCTAGCTACAGTGCTGAAAAGGAATTTAGTGTTACTTTTGTTGACTTCTATTAGATTTGAATAATATCTGGTTTGGGCCTTACGCAGAGCCTGCTTATAGGACAGCAGGCAACTTTTCCATGCTTTTAGGGATTCTTCGGTGTGAGAGCGACGAAATAATCCCTCTAACTTTCTAACCCTTTGTTTATGTGAACGCAGTTCTTGGTTGTACCATGGGGAGGCGCGCTTTGGCCTAATGACCTTCTGTTTTAACGGCGCGACAACGTCAAGAGCAGACTTCAGAGAATTCATGGTCAAGTCGACACATTGATCACTTAAACTGGGACTAAAACTGTTCTCAGCAGGATCACATGACATGTCACTGAATATTGGCTCTATTATTTCTTTGAATTTTGAGATAGATTTTTCAGATATTGTCCTTTTCATTATAACTTTATTTTGTGGGACTGGATGATCTTTAAGAATAAACTGAAAGGTAATTAGGAAATGATCTGACAATATAGGGTTTTGAGGGAGGACACTGAGGTCACTAATCTCTGTTCCATACGTTAGGACAAGATCCAGAGTGTTCTTGTGATTATGAGTCGGTTTATTTACATTCTGAGTGAAACCAATGCTGTCTAACAAGGCGCTGAAGGCATTACTGAGAGCGTCATCACTCATGTTCACGTGGATATTAAAGTCTCCAACTATAACTATTTTATCCCAGGCTAACACTAAGTTTGATATAAAGTCAGAAAACTCTGTTAAAAACTCTGAGTAGGGACCAGGAGGTCGGTAGATAACTATGAACAAAACTCCTTTTTGGTTTTTCATATTTGGACATGTGATTGACAGCATAAGGCTTTCAAATGAGTGAAATGCATTGTTAGTTTTAGGGCTCATGAGTAGGCTTGAGTGGGAGATCACTGCCACACCACCACCTCGGCCTGTGCTCCTGGCAGTCTGAAAGTTAACATGGCTGGGTGGGGTGGACTCATTTAGTCTGACGTAGTCGTCTTGTTGAAGCCACGTTTCAGTTAGAGCTAGAAGATCTATGTTATAGTCACTAATTAATTCATTAACTAAGAGCGATTTGGAGGAAATTGCTCTAATGTTTAGCAGTCCACATTTTACGTGTTTATTCATTTGTGTATTTGTGATTGTTATTTTCCTTAAGTTATTTGGTCTGACGCCCTATTTTTTCTGAGATGTGACTTTTTGGCATTATTTGTACGAGGGACACGAGGGACACGAGGGACACACACAGTCTCTATCTGTCTTGAATCTGAACACTTCACATGTAACAGAACGGGCGAGAGTTCAGCGACAGAGGAGCGTCTTGAACTGCTGCTCTGCACCTGGGGCTCATCCCTAGATGGTCACTTAACACGACTAAGACTATCGGTCAAATTCCGAACTAATAGGGATGTACCCTATTAGTCAAACCTTATTTGTCAAAACCCATTTTTCTATTGCTGTCTTTTGTGTTCAACTGATGCACTCCTTCCTTCCAGATCCTTCCATCACGTCAGGTCTCATGTATTCATCTTTGCTGAGTCTTTCTTATTTTGTGTTCAAAGCTGCATTTACTTGTTCTGTATCACCATCTATTCATCTCTGTGAATGTAATCTTTTCATTTAAGGATCCTGCCGTAGCCACCAGTAGGAGGGTCGGAAACACATCATATGATGCGTACGACCGAGGAACAGCCAAAAACGCCTGGGTCTTTGAAGCCGATGGGAAAACTCCTCTTTTGGGAGAGGTAAGGTGCATTTGTTAGTTTATTTCACACTTAAGTCTTGGCAAAATATACATACAATTAGATTTATTAACAGCTATGATGCCAAGATGGGGTTGTCCAACTCCAATTCTATTTTTTCACAGCTACAGCCGCTAACACAGATATTAGTTTTTTTTTATTACATGATTACAAAATCATTTTCACCACTATGTGCAGTTTATGCTGAGTATGTCGGTTCAATCCTCAATCTTTACCTTTAAAACGCGATTACAAACCAGAATGTTCAAAATTCTAAAATTAAAGCAACTGGAGAAAAAATGAAGTAGACCACATAATACATCTGAAATGATGAGCTAAAGCTTTGAAGGATTTTTTTATTTTTTTTAAGTAACAATGTTGAATTCCCGTGGTAGAAATTTACACTGCATTTCCATTACAAAGAAGAGAAACAAAAGTAAAAAGCGCTAATCTAAAAAATCTATTTGAGTTTCACGTAAAGTACAATTTAGTAGTTGAATAAAGTCTGTAAAATATCTCCAGATAAAATGAAATCAATGGTGGGAACAACATTTCTGTAAGTAAATGTTTATTATGTAACCAGTGTTATTACATACGCTGCATAAACAAATATAAATACAATATAAAATACAATAAACTTGCTGGCTAGCTCATTTTGTCTCACAAATTATGCTGACTTTTATTCAATCGTAAAATATAACGTAAACAACCAGTTCAATTTGAAGTACAGTCCACCCCATTGTGTCATTTTTGTGATTAATCCCAATTTTGCCATTGAAATCACATTTTGTTCCACTTGAGTTTTGTCTTGAATTTACAAACTATAGAGCCGAATTAATTGTTGATAGGTCTGGAACATTCTTACAGTAGTAGACTCAAACCCATGTAACATGTGTCACAACAATTTGACCTTAGACAGTTGCAAGTTCAATTCCCGTACCACGCTGAACCATGAATGGACTATTATGTTGTGTAAGTATAAAGCCACCATCATATTTCATGTTCTTGCGCATCATACACAGCCCATTAGCCCTTATTACTGCCTGTATGTATTCGCTTCTCCGCACCATAACCGTCATTTATCGAAATCCCATATATATTATTTTCATCTCCTCCATCTCTTAGGATTCTTAAGTCTCTCCCCCGCTGTGAGGGTTATGACGAGGGGCAAAAGTCAGCTTTTTTTAATGTTATTTTTACGGTTCTGCTTCCGATTACGCACATGATTAAGCCCGGGCCCGGGTGTTAATCGCTTTCTCACGGCGATTCTAACAGGTCAAACACATGCATTGATTCCGCATTAGCGTTTAATCTTAAGAAATGTTCTGCGTGGCTAGCGTCAGATATATAATAGAAACTAGGCAGAGCATGAAGCCGCATGTGCATCCAATCTGAAATGAGAAGCTATTCCTGGATGTTTACGCTATGTGTCTGTTCACGCATGTGTGTTATTATAATTGATTCCCCTCCATATGAATGTGAGCATGCCAGTAGCCAAAACAGTGGGGTCTTTGTAAACGCAACCTTTGTAGCGCTGTGTCAGTGATGAAGGAGGAACTTGCGTGACACCGGTATTTTCTTCCTGCTTTTAAGGCGGCTAATTGCTTCTGTAGATAAGGATAATAGCTTCTCCTGCTGCTCGGGATGTTTGGACTAACCTTCAACCTGCCTCTGAAATAGTTGTTTTCGCTATGCATTTCAAGGCTTTAATAAATTATATAAATTTTCTGTTCTACTGTATTAGTTAAACGTGACCGAGGATTTACACACAGGAGCTTAAATCGGGTTCAACAAAATCTGCGGTATATTCCAACTGTTCAAATTATGGATAGTGATTGATATTGGTTTAACAAGGGTGAATGTCAATTTTGTAATGTCATTATTTTACATATAGATATTAAATTGGGTTTGTTTTTTCACATATTTGCCCATCACTGCGGTCACAGTAGTGCAGTACAACAAAACACACTGTGATTTTCATCTCATTATTGTTAATAATACTCCATAAGGTAATTTGTTTTCTTTTTGATACCATCTTCTATACATAGGGATGGAATAATAATGTTATTGCACTAAAATAGATTTGGATTTTGATAACACAAAGACAAAGAGTAAATCGTAAGCCGTCAACATCTTTTTCAAATATCACTGTTATTTTACAAATTCACTCTTCAATTGTACATCCAAACACATGTTACTGGACAGAATGCAACTAAGAACCAACATAAGCACCCTGTTACCATAAGGCACAGTACTTTATCTAACTTTCTGGAGGTGGCACGTTACTTGCATGATTCTGTGGATACTGTGGAATATTATAACTAAAAAAAATGACTTTTCATGAAAACAAGCAGGAGGAGACTCGTCCAGGCCCATGTATGTTTTAGTCTATTTTTGGCAAAAAAGTCACATACTGTACCTTTAAGTCCCTTGCCAAAATAGATGATCATTTTACATTTGTTCATAGTAAACAAAATGTTTCGATTCAAAATGGCTTAGTAATAAAAAACAGGTTTATTGACGTCCTGTTCAAAACTGCTTCATAGTGACATTTCACTAGTGGAAATGTTTTTATTTATGAAAAGTGGCTACGTGACATTTTAGAACCCCACATGTATTACAAGTATAACATTTTCAAATAATCACAATTATGAACGAGAATGTGGGCGGGGATAGGGAGTAGGTGAAAACAGCCCTCGAGCCTCAGCTGCAGGACAATACAGAATTACTCAGATATGCATCAATCAATCAATCAATCAATCGATCAATCAAAAAACAGCTTTGAATTAACGAATGATGAGGAAACACTGTTGTAACATGAATAAAAGCTCATTCAAGTTTATTTAGCATCAAATGCACCTTTGATAAGTGTACAACACAGAAATGTATAATGAATTTAAAAGTATCTCAATAACTTATACCAGTACACATATTACCAAGAACTCTGTTCACAATATATTGCTGTATCGATATGTTCAATTCAACACTAATTTTAACACAATTGTTGCAGTATAAATAATAATGGTGGGCTATAATAGTCTTTTTTGTTAAAGGGGAACACTGCATATTACTAAAAGAAGTACACATTTGCATTCAATACTTTGTTACTTGCAAAAAAAACAAAAAACTATACAAATAAATAAATAAATACCACTCCTCACTTGGTGCCGTACGGAACAGTCAATGCTTGTAAACAAAGCGCTGGGAGTGAGAAATCCATGAGGACCTGCAGGTAGGATTGACAGAGACATGAGCGCGGCTGAGGAGAGTACAGCAGACGAACAAACACAAATAATACATTAGATACAAATGTACAGACAGACGCTTTTATTGAGTGGTACGGCGCCGCCAGGAAGTCAACCCAATTGACATGACCAAAGGCTTATAGGAGACAGTTTATCAGGGAAAACGCTAAAGACGCCGAGATATTCTGTGGCAAATGAAAGCGGAGGGAAACGCGTAGAGATAGGGCTGGCAGACAGGCGTCGAAAGATCGGTAAGCAGACAGCAGGAGGGATATGAGCACAATAAAATCACAGCAGGCATAAGGGAAGTTTGTCTTATTATTATTACATATAGGGACGTCAAGATGTTCGGTTTATACATTTTTCACGTCACAATATAATCATCAATACAATTATCAAGAACTAAAGAAAAGTACAATTATGACCATTTTAAAAGCAAATGATAATAATGATAAATAATCAAATCTAAATGTAAAGTGCAATTCTGTTCCGGCTGTGTGTTATAAGGATTTTACTTTATCATTCAGAAAGTTGGACGATCTATTAGACAGAGCAGGACCGCACCAAGCTCCAATCACGCATAAAAGGATAATAATACAACATGGCGATAACATGGGGACCTGGCAATTGCGACATAAATATTTGATACTGTGACATCCCTAATCTATATGCATCAAGCGCTTTGAGTGTCGCGAAATGAAGTTTTCAGTTGACCACTTTGTTGGCCTATAATTATTCATTGTATAGAAGGATTTTAAAAACAATCATCACATTCCAGGTGTGATATGAGCTCATGGACATTATCACTGTATCATTTAGGACAAAAAAAATATTACTTAATTAAAACTGATCAATTATTGAAATAATCATAAACTTATTTATTAATTGAATAATTGTTGTCTGAACCATGAACACAGGCTCCACATACTGTGTGCTGAACGAAGATGTTACATGTCTCAGTCAAACAGGAATTACATCAAAATCACACAGGAAATGTGTTTGTTTTTTTTCCCAATAGAAAGCCTAGTGGCATCCATCTGGATCCAATATAGTAGAAATCTAATTTTGCTACAACAGATTGATTAATCAAAAGAATACTTGCTAAAATAATTGATTGGCAAATTAGTTGCACCCCTCGTGACACAAAACAAACAAGTACCACAATCAAAGACTAAATCAACCGGGGTAAAGTGGGGATACAGCATCTATCTATCCATCTATCTATCCATCCATCCATCCATCCATCTATCTATCTATATATCTATCTATCCATAAGATAGATAGGTATATGTATAATAGATAAATAGATGGATAGGTTTTTGGTAATAAGCTAAATTCAGTTTTTTTACCAAAAGCCAGTTATCTTAATTCATAATCATAAATCATGTAATTCACAATTCTTTAAGTGTCTTAACATCATTCTTATAAGCAGTAATAAGGAGTTTATCAATGATAAAGCGTCTGTGTAATCCTCTCATTTCCTCCTCTCACAGTTGCACCAAGATGTAATGTTTATTCTCTGCGACTAGCCATTACATTGTGTAATGTGTAGGATTGTAGGTAGTTAATGTTCATTTTTAAAAAGGGCACCATCTGAAGCTTGTTCAGCAAAACATGAATAACTACTTGGGGAGTACTCGATTCATTGAGTGACAATTATACAACTAAAAGATCAATAAAAAGGTCTACACCAGAAATACTGGTATTAAGAATTAAGTTTTGATGAATTCTCATAGAATAATCCAAGGGAACCTAACTTTAATGCCACTCTGCAAATATCATTCACTCTCAGGTCTTACGTGTTCAAGGAAAGGCTCAGATGTGGATCAAGGCCTCCTCAGAGCGCTTTGGGTCCTGAGAGCTCTTTGGGTCCTGAGAACTGTCTGTGGCACTGATCCTTGTGCAGGGTTTAGCGTTCGAAGATTTTTGAGTCCAAGATCCGTTAACTTGCATTCTTTACTGATCAAGATGTCTGCTCCAGCCATTGCTGGAAAACAGAGTTTTGGAGACAAGGGAACCCTCTCCCTGAAGGAGAGGGGCCCCTGAAGTCTACCACCTGGTGTGTCTTGGTAGAGGTTCAGATCAAGAGCCGAAGAGAAAAGAAAGATAAGAGGCTTGATGGTCTTTTTGGAGGTGTGGCCTTGAGTGGAAGTGACTTTACTTAGTCAAACGTATTCCTAATTTGGACACATTTAACTTAAACCAGCAAAATCCCTTGTAACCATAACAAAATACTGCAACATGATTTAGTTACAAGTTTAAATCACACAGTAAGCATTAAGTCAGTTTGAAATTGAAATATAGTCATTGAGGCCTTATTCCTGAGAAACTCCTCTCGTTCTGCTGGATTCCATCCAGCAGAACGAGAGGATTTTGTTAGAGTGGACGTTTCCACAGGGGTCAGGTCCTTGGACCCATTGGGTGTCATCTGGGTGTCATTTTCAGAGGTGTTGACCCAATCAGAATCAGAATCAGAAAGGGTTTATTGCCAGTGAACAAAATTACACACATAGGAACTTGTCTTGGTGATTCGGTGCAACATGAAACAATGAACAATGAATAAGTCAAAAGAGGAACAATTTAGTTCTACTATGGGATAAGAATAACAATAAGCTATAAGATTAAAAAAAATAATACAAATTAAAATAAAGGTTTCCGCACTATAAGGCACACTTAAAAGCCTTTCATTTTCTCAAAAAAACAACAATGCACCTTATAATCCAGTGCGCCTTATATATGGATTAATTCTGGTTGTGCTTACTGACCTCGAAGCGATTTTGTGTGGTACACGTTTTGTTTCGCTTACTGCGCCTTATAGTCCAGTGCGCCTTATATTTGAAAAATGAATATAGTGTGGAAAATACGGTAATACACAAATTTACTGTTGAGTTTACATATGTAGTGCAGAAAGTGAACAGTGCAGTGAGTGATTAAATTATGGTTAAAGTGACAGTGTTTAAGAAGTGTTCAGAGGGAAAGAAACTGTTCTTGTAGCGAGAGGTTCTGGTCCGGATGGACTGTGGCCTCCTGCCTGAGGGGAGTGGCTCAAATAGTCCATGTCCAGGATGAGAAGGGTCGGCTGTGATCCGACCTACACGTCCCAGAGCCCTGGAGACAGGTCCTGCAGAGATGGAAGTCTGCAGCCGATCACCTTCTCAGCAGAGTGCACAATACGCTGTAGTCTCTGTTTGTCCCTGGCTGTGGCTCCAGCGTACCACACGGTGATGGAGGAGGTGAGAATGTACTCAATAATGGCCGTGTAGAACTGCACCATAATCTGCGCTGGCAGCTTGGCTTTCCTCATCTGCTACATCTACATCCTCTGCTGGGCCTTCTTGATGAGGGAGCTGATGGTGGTCTCCCACTTGAGGTCCCGGGTGATGGTGGTGCAGAGAAAGCGGCGGGAGTCTACGGTGGTGATGGAGGAGTCTGTGATGGTGTGGCTGTGTTTTTCCTGAAGTCCACGATCATCTCCACTGTCTTCTGGGCATTGAGCTCTAGGTTGTTACAGCTGCACCAGGACACCAGCCGGTCCACCTCCCTCTTGTAGACAGACTCATCCCCGTCCGAGATAAACCCGATGAGGGCGGTGTCGTCCACAAACTGATTCATTTTACGGAGTCATGGCTGGAGGTGCAGCAGTTTGTGTCCAGGGAGAAGAGCAGGGGGGAAAGCACACAGCCCTGGGTGGAGTGGAATGCCAGGTTGATGGTGTCGTCCACAGACCTGTTTGCTCTGTAATCAAACTGCAGGGGGTCCAGCAGGCGGGGTGAAGTATTTAAGGTGGGGAAGGACCAGGCGCTTAAATGACTTCATGACTACAGACATCAGCGCCACAGGTCTATAGTCATTAAGTCCAGTGATCCGGGGCCCAAAAGGGGAAGGGAGGTCTGGTGAAGACAGTGTTGCTGGGGATGGGTAACATTCCTCAATCTATCCAACATTTTGCTTTGCTTTCTGCAACAGTGTCTTGAATTATGAAAAGGTACTGTCTTTTACAGTACATCCAGCGTTCTGGATGTACTGCAGCGGTTTTACAGCTCGTTTGGAGAGGCCAGTGAGCAGGCCGTTACAGTAGTCTAATCTACTGGAGACAAACGCATGGATAAGTCTCTTCAAATCTGGTTTAAAAAGCTGCTGATATTATTGATTTGACGTGGCTGTTAAAAGTCAAGTCCGACTCCATTATTACCCCGACATTTCTAACTTGGTTTGTAGGTTTTAGAGTGAGACTCTGGAGGTGACTGCTAACACTTTCTCTTTGTTTCTGTGGGCCAAAGACGATGATTTCAGTTTTGTTTGAGTTCAACAACTGTTGGATGCAGTGACAGGGTGAATCCACTGATCCATATTCACCTGTCGACAGTGAAACAGAGATCTGAGGGTCGTCTACATAATTGTGACAGGACACTTTTCCGCTGCGTATCAACTGACCCAACGACAGCATGTATAGGTTGAACATGATTTTAACAAAGTTCTTCCTGTCTTCCAGATGGGACCTTAACCAATTTAGGGCAGTGCCAGTGATGCCCACCCAGTCCTCTAGTCTCTGTAAGAGGATCCCATGACCGACAGTGTCAAAAGCAGCACTCAGATCTAACATATTTAAGACTGAGGCTTTGCCCGTGTCAGTGGTTGATATTTGTCACCTTGACAAGAACATACAAACATACATACAGACATACATACCTTACTCATTTACTAGTACTAAACCTAATGTGCCCCAATGTACAAAATAGTATTTTTTTATAGAGAGAGTGGCATACTGGGTTGAGCAATTGCACACCAAACCTAGCCTTTTGTTGTGTTCATGGGCAAAACACTTTACTCACATTGTCTACGCCAGTCAAATCATTTACAAGCAGTGGGAGATGTCAGGCCATACAAAATAAAATAAATGAATTGAATTAACCTCAGAACAAATGAGCAACATAGTCAGCAACAGGACTATCAATAAGCCCTGACCTTGAATTTCTGACCAGCTGCCAAGAAACTGCGGATAAATCTAATTGCACCCTCATACGTGATTCAAGTCTTTGCAGCGAGATATAATGTTATTGGCAGTGGAAGTGAAAGT
This sequence comes from Eucyclogobius newberryi, assembly GCF_026437365.1. NCBI lineage: Eukaryota > Metazoa > Chordata > Actinopteri > Gobiiformes > Gobiidae > Eucyclogobius > Eucyclogobius newberryi. Next base: position 13,577,262 of record NW_027315724.1, on the reverse strand, counting down.
AAAATATAGCAACCTTGGATTTTAATATCTACTGATTTCATGCACTGCTAGCACACCGGCGCGCACATAAACACAAAAACTCAAGTCTTTTCTGCCAGGATTCATTTTCTTCTTCTTTTTTCAATACGTGCCATTAAGGGCGACCCCTAACACATGGCACGTCGGCTGATTGCTATTGTGTTATCGATCAGCCTCTCCTCGGTTCTCCGCCTGCTCCGTTCGCGCTCTCCATCCTACTCTTTCCATCGTCCTCTTTATCCCCCTCTCTTCTCATCAATACAGCTCACACACTTAATTTTGTCGGCATGATTTCCTCAATAGAGCCCCTCTGTCAGGCACATAGACCTGTCTGTTTCGGTTATTTATTGTAGATAAAATGCAAACCACGCACTTCTCGTTAATAACCATGCATGGGCTGTTGTAGAAAATCTGCTGGTTGGAGTTAACAGAAGACTCCAAATAACACATCAGGCCATTAAAGCACATTTTCTTGTAGAAGGGTACATTTATTTTTTGTGTAGCTCTTTGGGACAAAATAGGATCACTGCACTAGGCCTGTCACAATAAAGACTATAGCCACTTATCATTCAATAAATAATAAATGGAACAATATTTGTTGACCTCAATATTTATCATGTGTACATTGTCTTTGCACTAGATGATTATTGTTGTTATTTTTAAGTAGCATGAAATCTGAGCTTTCAAGAGTAAAATACGTACTAATAAATAATTCTAATTATTAATTAAGTGTTTCATTTGGCTTTGTTTCTGTTGCAGCTCATGTTTTTCAAAGCCATTGTGCGTTTATAAAAATCTGCACTGGGAGTCTGCGGCTTTAGAAAGTAGTTTCAAGAATTTTTCAAAACATTAAGATTCGAGGCGTTTTGATTAGTATCTCAAAGATCAACATCTTGATTTTCAACCAGTGGGCCAGGGAACACTAATGTGCCTTGAGGGATGTCTTGATATCCAATTTGAGTTCACTAATTCACACTAAGGCTGCAACTAATGATCATTCTGCCAATCAATTAGTCTAGCAATTATACTTTCATTTATTCATTTCCTTGTTTAGAAAGTAAAACTCTTTTCATCATGCGACTTTTGCAAAGATTAACCCAGATGAAGCTGAAGTGTTACAGATTGTATCACCCTGAATTGAGTTCTACACAATATCAATCTGGACAGGCTCTCACCAAAAGCAGTCGGGAAAAGCGTAACGTTATGGCAAAAATTTTAATCTGGTTGGTCAAAGCGTCACAACAGCAGAACAAGTCAAATAAATCAAACTGTTGTTAAAGAAAAGCACAGACTTCTTCCCTCCTTAAATACCATGAGTAGGGATGCGTACCGCTACGACGAACCGGATCTGGACTTGTAAAAACGTTTCGGTTCAGGTCTAAAAAAAACGAAACCCCGGTGATTCGGTTCTGGACTCATATAAAATATAGCACTCAAATACTATATCCTTTTTGTTCTAGAATCTAGACCATCTTAAACCTTCCATTGATCGCGAAATTCGCGCTGGAAACGACGTAAACACTGCCATGCGCCGCCGTCAATAGCGCACACGGGCCCTAATTAGCGATGCCTTAGCGACGTCTGCCAGGCATAAGTTGAAGCCGGCGAAATAAATTTAAAGATGCGAGAGACGGGAGCGCCTCATACGTGTCGAGCTGCAGAACCGTGTATCCACATGTGAACATTGAAGCGGCAGCTTCAAGATCGCTGGCTTTATTTGAACTGTTTTAAGCTGTGGCCACCGCGTGCGATGTTGTGATTGTTAATGTGCTGCGGGCGTGTTAAAGGGGCGGGGTCAGCGTGGTTTCTTGTCTGGGTCTTTGGTCTGGGTGTAAATATGAATGAAATAACTTAAGTGTTATGTTGTGGTGTGATGTATTTGGCATTAAGTAAATACAAAGTAAAGTCAAAGTAATGTTGCTTAGTTGCTGCATTCATTAATTGGAGTTTATATTTTGTAATAGTATTTTGTATTTGTATTCTAGAGTTGTTAAATATGGTCTGGTGTTTAATGCTGCTAATATGATGTATTATTTTGATTTGTTGTGTAAAATATTTTCATATTCTACTTTTGATACTGCTAAGTTGATTGCTTTATAGTGATTCAAGTTGACTTTTATGCTAGTTTTTGTAACTCTGTTATTTTACACTGTTACTTAATGATTTACACTGGTGTATTGTCTTTTTGAAGGTTTTTACCTGACTTTTGATGCCAATGGATCTGCAACATTAAAGAGTGGAAATGTGTCTAAAGGCAAACATTGTATCAGATGAAACAGCTGCTTTGACCCTTGACCCAGACTGACCCTGTCAACAATACTCAACATGCTCTAGTTGTTGAGTTGAGTCTTGAGTTGTTCCTCAAGTAAAACACATGAATGTGTGTTAACTGTTAAGCTATAGTTTAGCTGCTAGCTAGTAGCTTGTGATTTGTAAGTTGTATCTTCTGTTAAAAAACAGTGAATAAAGCAGACAAGTTGAGTTTATTTCACTCTGCAGTTAAGCCTTGTGTTTGATAGTCGTCCTTGTTCAAGTGTCTTCAACTTAATTTAGCGAAGTAGTGAAGGGGTTTAAGGATCTTGTGCCCTTCTGCGTTTTCATGCATCGGAGAGAGATAACCAGGAGAAACGACTGTTTCCAAGTAGAAAGGTTTATTGCCTTATACAGAGGTTTCAAGAAAATGTGCAATGACAGATATCTGGGTTTTGCCGAGGTCAGCTGAGCACACCAGACGTGTGTCTTGCCAGCTGAAGCCAAGAGCAAGACAAAGGATTAATAAGACTATACAGTGTTATTTCATGGGGAAGGAGGCGTGGTTCTTCTCCGAACAGGCGGGAAGGATGAGTCAGGAACTGGTTACAATCCCAGCTCCGGATGTGTCCCGTATATGGAGTTGTTCCGCCGTCCACGGTGAACCAACCTGCACAGATAAGACAAGGAGAGAAGGCCTCCCCCGTGCCTCCCTCCGCGTGGGACGGTGTGGTACCGAGCTGTGGAATCAAGGCCGTGTGTGTGTGCCTTAAGTGTGTATGTATATGAGTGTGTGTGAGTGTGTGTGTTTAAGTGTGTGTGTGTTAGTGTGTGTTGGTGTATGTGTGTTAGTGTGTGTATGTATATGTGTGTGTGTGTGTGTGTGTGTTTAAGTGTGAGTGTGTTAGTGCCTTCAGTAGCTTGTGTTACGCTGTTGTAACATTATGCAAATATGGCATGGTTTAGGTCCAGACCTAATGGGTCCGGACCTGAACCTGAACGCGGGTTTAGGTATGCATCCCTAACCATGAGTGTGGTTATATGTGTGCTTGCTGTTTTTATTAGAAATTATAGATAGCTTTCTTGCTAAAGCCAAATTACAAGGTGCATCTGAACGTCTCTTGCACCCCCCGTTCACACCTAATTGTTTGGGAGACAAAGATGAATAGAGTTTTTTTTTTGCGCACTTAGATTTCTCTGTGCATGTCAATACAGTGAGTGTCTACATCTATGGTAATTAAAAAAAGCCTTTAATTCTTAATCCAATTGGAAAGAAGGAGCCATATGCGTTGCTATATTATGCTTTGGGATGAGAGCCGATTGCCTGTGCTATGATGACTCTTCTTCTTCACCTTCTTATCTGGAAAAAAGTTGTGCAGACATGCGTGCAAAAAAACATGCATGTGAAAAATAGCAGAAAAAGCAGATGGACGTGTTTTAATGGTTGTAGATATAAAAATTGAGCATTCTGGGAACACTGTTTTAGGATACATTTAACATCTAACTAGCTGTTAATATGCACACATGTAAGCGGTTAATAGGGGCTGACTAAATACTAATTAATATCAAATTAAAAACTAACATGCAGATTAGCCGCTACTTAGATGTTTAATAGTGTACTCTAAAATAAAGTGTTGCTAACACATTTTGTCGACACATATGCAACGCTTGAAACACATACTTGCAGTTGTATTTCGTTTCATTAATTCTCAAATTCAGGGTTTGCAAGTGCCAGTTATGATTCAAACAATGAAAAAAACCCTTGCTAGGGAATCTGTTGCATTTATCCGTCCATATTATGAGTTCACTTTGGGAGATTCAATATGTCTGCGTAGGAGCAGACATATAATGCGCTTGGACGCTTATTTCGAGAAAATGTCTAAGAAACTGAACAAGAAAATCATTTGCCAGCTAGCTCTGCGGCGATGTCCCCTGCCACCGGCTGCACTAGGTCCTAGCGGGGCGTCGCTACGGAGGAGACCAGGATTGGGATGGACCCAGTAATTATGGCGGCTCTGCCGAAGATAAGATAACATTACAAAGGTATTAGACGGACGCAAAGATAGATGTGGCCCTGGCGGAACCGAACTTGACAGCTGAGCCACAGCAGCTGAAAATTAAATCTCTGGTTTGAAAGACACAGTCTTGCAAGCCAACGTGGCAGATTTGACCAACCAGATACGTGTGACTGAGCAAGTGGACGACCTGGAGAACCGTAATCGCAGAGTTAATCTGCAGCTTGTCAGTCTTCCAGAGGACACTGAAGGAAAAAGTCAAGTTTATGGAGGCTTGGATCCAAGCTTGACCATGCACATCGCTCCCTGGCTCTCAAGCCGACCCTGAACCAGCGCCAGATCTATTAAACTGAAGTTCCGTAACTTCAGTTATAAACAGCGTGTCATGGCTGCATCTTGACGTTTCCAAATCTCATTCTTCAATGACTACGCTGAGAGAGTGGTCAAGAAACACAATGTATTTGATCAAGGGAAGTCTCGCCTGAGACAGAAGAAAGTGGATTACGCTCTGCTTTATCACGCATTGCTGAGGCTCAACGTGAATGGAAAAATATAACGATTTAACACACCGGCGGAGGCATCAGATTTGCAGATATGCCGCCAGATGCCTAAGCAATTCCCACACTTTTCCTTTTATTTCAATGAAAGGGACCTGGACTTTATTGGAGACGTGAGAATTTGTCAGATGTGGGCCAGTGTTTTCCAAGTTTAATTTGTAAATACCCAGGTGACAATGTTATATCAACCGTACTGGAGGCCCTTTTTTGTTTTTTACCTAGAAAATTGATTTATCTCCATCACTTTTTGCATCAGTCTGTGTGCTCTTTTTTTCCCCAGTGTGTTTGTCATTATTATTATGTTCTGTTGTTGTGGTTCACGTTATTATGTTGTGCTTGACCACAGAGTTGACAAAAATGATTTCAATATGGTAATACAACAGTATCTGGAAGAAAAAAGTGTTGTGATTGGAGATATAAGAAATAAAAGAATAACAAAAGCACACTTAATGCCTAGTTTGTGAAAAACAGTGGCCTTGACATTTGCAAAAGACACACAAAGTTGGCAAAGCTTCATGTCCATAATATCTGGGACATCAATTTAATCAATTAAGTTATGTGATTGATTAAAGGGGAATTAATTTAGGCTTACTAGAGATTGTATTGTATGTTCAGAATGTTTTGACATTCCTTGGCAAATTCTTTGTAAGACCCACACTGAATATCTATATCCATATAACACTGGATATCTATATCCATATAATAGAGAAAAGCTGTAGAAAAAACAGTGAATGATCAGGAGTTGGATAACAAAAAAACTACCAACAACTATTGGGTGAAACTGAGCCACAATCAATTTGAATGCGCACAACTTTGCTTTGCTGTATCATTTTTACCTGGCCCGGACCCAATCCAATTCCGACAGTGCGGATCAGATAACTGTAAAACCATAATGTTTTGTCCAAAGTCTATCGGATTTATTGTTGTAAACACATTTTACTCTTTATCTTGCGCTCAGGTGTGGCCTGGAGAGACTGTGTTTCCTGACTACACCAGCCAGGCCTGCATCGACTGGTGGGTTGATGAGTACGAGAGGTTTTCCCGCGAGATCAAGCACGATGCCCTTTGGATTGTAAGCGGTTCACAAGTCTTAACAAACACTCATTAACTCGTATTACAACCAAGTACTCTGAGCTTGATTGCTAGTTATTTTTCTCTTCACTGTAGCATGAATAAAGGGTCAATAAGCAACACAAAAAAAAAATTGCTAGGATTTGTTTTGGTTTTGCTTTGGTGAATTTGAATAGCTCATTATCCACAGTTTTTGTAACGGTGGACACCATTTTACAGCTTAAACACCTCAGTTAAAATATCATATTTGTTTATCATATACAGAATAGTTGTTGGAAAGAATGAATTTGTTTTCTTAGTAGCAAGAAAACATGCTGGATAATATGTTCTGTAAAAAGGTAATTTGTCAAACAACTGCTTTTAGATTTCTTAAATGGAGTGTTTTGATGCCTTGAATCTTGTACTTGCCAAAACATATTTACCTTTATTTTGTGATAATAAAATGTGATAAAAGATTTGTTGCTGATCATTACAGCTCAAATGGTTGTAAAGCACAGATTGTAGTTGCCAATACGTTTTACATTTTGAAGCATGACAAAAACAGTGTTATTCCCCGTTACGTTGTATCTTCAAATGTATGTATTTTTGGCGTTTGCAGGACATGAATGAAGTTGCAAATTTCAAGCAAGGATCAGTCAAAGGCTGTCAAGACAACAACCTCAACTATCCTCCGTACACACCAAGTAAGATATATTTTTTCAATGAATTTTGCGGCCACCCTTATTTGTTTCTTTGTTTTTTTTTTACAAACAAACATGACAACATACTCATACAGCCAGCATGAACGTAGATACAATTCCAAGAAATATGCTTTTATTTTACAAATAATATATAAGTTGCATTTAGAGCAATTCATTTGTGAGTATTTTTGTCTGCTGCATTCATTATGCCTTTGCTTTTTTTCCAACAAATATCAGATTACTTATTTTATTTTTTTCCGTTGTATAACAATATTCAAATCATTTACAATCTAAAATAATATCTTAACTTACACTATATAGCAGTCAAAAGCATAATATGTCTTTAAAGTTTTTTCACTTTTAGTTTTGTTTTTTAACTTATCTAATATGACTAATTGCTTGTCCTCAGGGTCTTAACTTATAAGCAATAAAAATGCACAATGGACAAGGACAAAAAACATAAATGGGAAAAAAAAAGGATGAAAACGTTAAGTTATTTGTACTTTTAAGCAAAGCCAACTGCAACTTATTTTACATTGAGGAATAATTTAGTGTTTAAAGTGAAGTAAACTTATGAAGTATTTGTTTTAGTTTATTCCAAGTTTATTTCAATGAGAAAAAGTCCTGACCTGACCTAGCTACATCATATTTTTAAGACATACATATTCAAATTCAAGAGTTCAAGCAATAAAACCATGGACCCAAATGATTCACAACAAACCCAGAACTTCCTAAAGTATTTCTGAGTGGAAACTCATCTAAAAACTCCCTCTGGTGCAATTCCCCCAGACACCTCCTCTGTCATGTTTTTGATTGCGCCTTTGTGCCAGCTCGGACAACCCTAAATGTAACCGGACAAGGCACTATTTTTTTATTACACTCTTCCTTCGTCGCCAACGTCTTCCATTGCTCTCTCTCTGCCTCCTGTTTTCTCATTGAACGCTTGTCCAATTGCAGAATTCATCACCTCCCTTCCTCTTCTTTCTGTTCTCTCCCTCTTCTTCTCTCATCACTCACATGTCCTCAGACTCTGGCATTTGAATTCAGCCCCTGCTCACCTCCTTCACCTCATACCACCCTGTTTTTTTCTCAGTAGTGTTTGTTTGTTTCCGTAGGAGTTCTGGACGAGGTGATGTACAGTAAGACCCTGTGTATGGACGCCAAACAGGCCTGGGGGAACCACTACGATGTCCACAGTCTGTATGGGTACTCCATGGTGTTGGCCACGGAGAAGTAAGTACCATGAATTTTAGGACTTTGTGTCGCTAATTTTTTCCCACTCTGCGGCCAATAGAACGGTGCAGCTGATTTATAGATTTTTACTGGCTCACGGCCCCTGGAGGGCACTCTAGCAGGAAGTGTTAGAAATGGGGGATGCAAGAGAAGGGAGGACATGCAGTAAATTGTCGGAGACTTTCTTAGCCCGCCAAAACCTGAACCACAGGTAACCCACAGGTAACTCGCAGAAGAGGAAAACATTTCATTACATTTAGAGATTGCCATCTTGAGGACGAAACCTGCATGCTCACTGTGGGCTATGCTAACAAAAAATCTCAAAACAAAAGATTCCTCTTCTGTAACATCCCCAAAGACCTGTTTGTCCAGAAATGTATTTCTGTCAGAAGGGACCAGTGGACTTAAAAAAATCAATGAGCTGTTTGTTTTCAGTTAGTTAGCAGCTGGCTAATGCTAGTTTACATATTATTGTGTGGCTGTGCTAATCGATGTAGCCTACTTGCAGACTGATCCTAAAATATACCGCATGGACAGTTGGAAATTAGGCTTATTAAAACAGACAGGCACACAAAGTCTTTTGAAAGTTTGGAGGGCTTGACCGGTGCAGAGGGCTTGTGGACGAGGAAGCTTAGATGTCCACAAACGTTTGTTGTGACATGTTGTCGCTGCTTTTGAGTGTCAACGACTTGCTGCTGTAAATAAGGATCAAAGCCTTTTTGTATCAAGTAGTATTAACCTTTTTTCATTTTCAATTTGATGCGCCGTTTTTCCACTACTATCTATCAGAGAGGCAACGGCATATTTTTGATAAATACAGTAAATCTGAAAACAATTCTTGCTTCATTTTGTTGCCATATTGAATACAAAAACATTTATGGAGGGGACATTTGGAAGTAGATCTTACTGAATATGAGTGTGAAAATTTTATGAAATTAAGAAACAAATTAAATATTTAAAAATCCTTGTTGAATTAAATATAATTGTTGAATTATGTTCTTGTTAATTACAAGCTTGTTAAATTTGGTGTGTGCTACTTTAAGAGCTGATCTGTCTCTATGTTTCAAAAATGCATTTTCAGAAAACAAACTTTGAACTTACGTACCAAGTTGATTAAATGAAATAGAAAAACATCTTTTGGTGCATACTGGACACTGTTGTTATGTCCAGGTGAACGCTTTTATGCATGTTGAGAGAGAGAACTGGCCTGAAAAAAAAGTTAAAAAATCAAAACATTTGTCTTCCCAAAGTTATGATTATTTCAAACCCATTGTGCTGTAGAAACAAGGACCAGATTTTGCAAAGATAACCTTCTCTTTAGCATCTTCATTTGAAACCAGTGTGTCTTGACATATTCACATATGGGTTTAATTAAATAATTTACCAATTTTGAGGAGGAAAGCAAAACCATCCAAACAGACAGTGGCACCACAGACATTAATCTCCATATTATATACCACATTTTACGTTGCGTGCCTCTCCATCGTTTCAAACAAAAAAGTGACTCAAACGCACTGCTACAACTCACTAGACATGAGATTGATGGTGAAAAATATAATTTTCAGATTAAGGTAATTGGGTAAATATAGGTGATAACACGTTTCTGTACTTTCAGCTTACATCTTCTGATGTTCCACGTTAAGTTTGGGATTTATAAAAAGACATTCTGACACGGGATTGTGCGGTTGTGTCCACAAACTCTGCACCCTGCATACAGTTTTCAGAGGTGAGGCAGAAGGTGATCTGCGCTCAGAGAGGAGAGAAGGAGCCCGTTTGAGGAAGTGTGTTTAGTGCGTAATGCATTTAGATCCCTTTACTTAATATGTGCAAGACATAAAATAATAGCATATTATTCATTTATCACAACTGCTTATGTGGGGAATTACCTGGGTGTTTTAGATTAATGTTGATGTTTTGATCATCGCCTGCGTGTTGAGGAGCTAGCTCATTTTGTTTTACAGTATTTAAGGGGAAGCTGGATATTACGTTTTTCTAAGGTAAGCATCCATGCATCAAAACGCTGCTGTCATAGGCACTGACCTCTGCCCGCCACACGCACAGATCACGAGTCCCCTTCGCACGTACACACCGCATCTGTCCCCCATTGTCACACACACAATATTTGTCCACTACTTTATTGTTTTGTTCAAATGTTTGATGACATGTCAGAGTTTTGACTAAAGATCATGGGCCTGTGTCTCAGCTGCAGCGACTCTCTGCCCCTCCCTCTTGATCTCCGTGTGTCGCTAGTTATCGGCACACGTTTAGGTAAATCTCGGTCATAGCTCCATAGTGGAGTAGAGTGGAGGAGGCGTGACGTGATTTCTGCTCCAGGTGTGATCCGTGAGGAGGAAATGACCAGCTGGAGTGCGTACAGAGGGTTTTATAAATCTGAATATATTTCAATTGACTTTTGTCCCCACATACTATTTTATTCAGAGTTCTATGTTCTGTTTAAGAATGATACATCTGACCTGTAACTTGGCCTCCTGCTTTAATACCATATGAAACATACCAGGCATTGCAAAAACATTATCCACCAGAAAAGTTACATAGTGTACCTTTAAGCAATAACATGACATGCAGGTTTTTGTTATATATTAACACAACATTTGAGATCACTTGAGATATACAATTTTAATCAAACAATCTACCAGTAACCTGCACTTCAACTATTTAACTTTGACATTTAAAATCGTTTGTCACCCAAAACCGCCTTTGGTCTTCTGTCACACCCAGGGCCAGCTGACACTTCCACTACCTCAGAATTACCAGTGGCAGCCTCCAAACACAATGTTAAAATAACCCGACGCACAGAATCAGTGTCGGACAGCGCACCCTTTTGAGTAATGGCCGTTGGATAGATTTGTGGAGCTGACTTGCAAATGTGAGACGCAAAAACCCACTCTGTTCCACTGCTGCCTGGTGACTAATAACCTTTTTTTTTAATTATATAATGACTGCCGCAGACCAATAGTGTGGGTTATACCATGTGATAAGTGCAGAAATATGTTTTAATGAGCACGGCTAGCGGGCAGAGTGAATGAATTTCTCATCTGGGCCGGCCACTAAAACAGTGTAAGGGCCCATTACTTAAAGAGAAATCAACCTAAGTATAGCATAAAACAGTTGATATATGGTAAAACCGGGTCGCAGTTATGTAAATGTATGGGTATCCATCACCAGCTGTAGAAAAGTTAGGATAGCTGTAGTCCATTTCAAGAAATAGATGGATATTTTCTCATTCTCATATGCTTATAGTTGTAATCGCTTTCCATCAGCTCATGAGGTCAGGTTCTTTGTTCAGATGGTTTAAGTGCATAAGAAGAGAAGTGAAAATGTGATTAAAAATTAACTAATAATTTACAAATATACATTTTGGTGAAGCTTTCGCGAATTTTCAGACTGAAATGGGGTCAGCCCTATGTTCCTCGGTACCGCTATTTCCCGGGGAACAGCGGTACCTCCAATCGTGAATGGTAGCGATGTTCCCCCTGGCTCCAGGCTACTGTGGTCTGTCCAGAAAGACAATATGATTACTTATTGTGCCAACACTGCGATGGCTCAATGACTCAAAATATCCACAAGAATCCAAGGGATTGTCCACACGTGTTGTTCAGTCCCACTGTACTTCACGAGGCAGCAGCCGATCTGGACGTGTCACTACGAGGGGAAGCGCAACACTAAACTCACTCAGAGTCAAAGGATTTCCTAAATGATTTCATTAGGCATACAATATCATAATATTTCAGAATATGTTAGACTAATATAAGCAGCTTAAAAGGGGTTAAACTCCTTTGATCTGTTAGCATCTATGCGTAAAGGTGCGTGTAGGTGACGACTCTCACCTGTCTCCTGCAGTCAAAGCGTGTGCAGCGTGGCGCTTTAATCCAACAAACTCGAGGCAACACGTGCGTGGACCGGACTCCAGCACACAGTCTCAATGGAACGTTCTGTGAATGCTGCTTGTGGATCGTTCGAAAACCCTATGCACAATGAAACTTTCTGGAATAAGTGATAAGTGCAAGAGTGTGGATGAATAAATGCGGAAATGCACAGTTTGTGCCTGTGTGTCGATTGCCAACGGGACCTGCACCGTGACTGGATATGCTGCTCTTATGTTATGCTGTAAAACCATACATTTATGCACAACTATTGGATGAGGAACCGTTTATGTGGGATTCAAGACAACAAGCCAACACTCAACAACATGCATGGATTAAGACGCACAACTGAAACGGCTCTGGTTGAGGTTTTTAAATATGAATGCCTCTCATTTGCATTAAACAACTGAACAAATACAGCCCATGGCCAGTTTTACTGTTGTAACGATGTTCCTCTTTTCTCCGGTGTGGGGGAATCCTGGGATCTTTTTAAAATATCAGGAATCGTTGTTTCCCGGTACCATAGTTCCCCTGTCCAAAGAAAATGGGGAACATTGATACCAAGGAATATAGGTACGCACCAGACTGAAATACAACCCCCGTATTTACTGCGTTTATTTAACTTCTCTGCCTCTACATCTCTTTATGCATTAATCCTTAAATTGTTCTTGCAACTCGACTGTTGAGGAAATTTGGTATTACAAGTGACTAGTTATACTACACAATACTACACGTTTTATTTATTATTTACCATCCAATTGTATTTACTTGACGATTGCGTATATCCTTTTTTTCTGATGTGGCAATGCTTTAAAGGAAAATGCATGTAATTGCCACAACTACAAGTTAGTTACTTGGAATGTAGCTGCATAGTTTCATACAAAACCTTGATTTCTACATTCTTTACACGAGCATTCAATGACTGTGGTCTCAATGGTATAGCAATTTACACAAAGCAAAATCAGCTCTGACTTTCAAGGCTTTCTAATATGCTCCAACGATGATGGTAAATTAAATCAATTAGTTATCGGCATGCACCTGCACTAATGGGGTTTTGGCTAATGGGAAATAAAAAACAAACACTGCTAATGCAATACAGACAATATAGCTCAACCTTCCTTGCAGATCATTGTTTCACATGATCAATATACATTTTGTACATAAAGTAATGACAATGACACTAGCGAGACCAAAAAAGGCATCAAAGATAATTAATTTGAATAAAGAATTGTCCCATTGACTGTTAAATGAACAGGACCACAAATACAATTAAAAGCAAAACTAAAAGTAAAGGGAGGCGAAACATTTAGAGAAATATTGCAATTAAATTAATGCATAAAGTGATGTATTTGTTTATTCAACTAAAACTTCAATCCCAAATTGTATATTTTTAGGTGGCCCTTATGAGAGAATAGAATTGATTGTGCGAACGACATCCTATGTATGGATGTATGCATTGTATACATTCTTACTGTGAGCTTGAATGTATAGTGAATTGACATTAGATTAACAGCTCTCTATGGTAATGTTAAAAATTTAGGGTTAGGATTGTTTTTCCATTTGAAACAAAGGCCTGTGGCCTTTAGTACTGTGGATGTGGGTACTTTTAGCCAAAAGAAAGAACTAGGCAGACAGGCTATACTTAAATGAGCTGTACCTGGTGTTTTAACTTCTTAAAAACATGAAAAACAGAGCTACCAAAAGTTAAACGTAAAAATAAGCTTTTCACAACTTTCAGAGAAGATTTTTCCGTAACAATAAAGCTAAAAACAACTAGCATGCTAACGCCGCACTTCCAGTGTCAAGGAGAATAAAATGCTCTTTACTTTGTTGCAGATAACAGAGTGAGGAGCGAGAAGTATGCTGTTAACAATCCCATCGAGATAAATAAAGTTATATTTATTTTTGTTTTGTTAATGGACGACACAAATTAATAAACATTATGCATTTAGATATGTAAAGATTCTAGCCAACCTGGGTAATCTTCAATCCTTTGGCACGTGTCTAAAATATCTACAGGACGAATAAAAACAGCAACAATCACATTAAGGCAAAAGTTACACACTAGCATAATTACTACACATACAGATGAGAGAACAGTCCCTATATTCCCCAGTTCCTATGTTCCCCCTTTTCTATGAACAAGGGGTACTACGGTACCTTATAGTTAAAAAGGTCCCGGTATTCCCCAGTGCATCCATTCCATGCTTGTTGTTGACCACATAACCGTATATTATACGGTTCCACATTCCCAGTAGTTGTGCATAAATGTATGGTTTTACAGCATTGCATAACAGCAGCATATCCAGCCACGGTGCAGGTCCCGGGGAATATAGGTACCGGGGAACATAGGGCTGACCACCTCAGAAAGAAATAAAAATGACTTTGCAAGGTTTGACTAGGCCTTGAGGCGAGGCATAAATAAAAGTTTGCTGACAAAACATTGCTCAGATTATCAGCCATGTGCGGGAATGTGGTAGTTCCATGTATTCCATGTCTGACATGCTCGATAAGCAAACAATAGTTGTCCAAAAGCGCTTTTTTTCTAAACGGCAGAGAACAATCACCTCTACAGCCTACTGTGGAACACTCCAGGCAAAGTAACATCTCCATGGACAAAAAACAGATGGTGTACCCCCCAACAAAAGTGACACCTTATGGTGTAGCTTTAAGTGTTTTTTGAGGGAAAAACAAACACAAAATAAAAGCACGGTATAATATAAACTAAATGTACAACTATTGCATATTCCCTGTTTTTAAAGTTTACCACCTGAAAATAGACACATTTAAAAAAACACTGGATAAAATGGGACAATTAATCTGAACTTAACATGCTTTCATTCTTTTTTTTTTTTCATTTTCTTTGTTTGACGCCCCTCCCTTATTTTCTACTTTTTCACTTTCCTTACCTTATGTTCTCCCTGGTCGTTCTTTGTGTTTTTAAAAAAAAAATTGTTTGTGTTTAAGTTTTCTGTTTTTACTTTCATTTTTTTTCATTTTTTTCTGTTGTTGTTCTATGTTCTAATAAAAAATATATATATTTAAAGGTTACCACCAAAAGGTTAAAGGTCTCATTGACATTTAGACTTGAAGCGTTCTATAGGTCAACCCAAGCAGGTGCATGGATCGTAGCTATTGAGCAGCGACTAAGACGTATGTTGCGTGGAATTTGGCATGTAATATATGCCCTTGTGCAGACCTGTTTTCTCTTCAGTGACGAAATCATTTATACTCGCGCAGAAGTCTGTGGACTGGACGCTGCAGTAAGGTCACACACGTACATTGTAAAAGCCCTTTGAGGTCGTCTCTGCTGACTCACTGCTTCAATAAGGCCAGCTGCTCCTCTCGCGTCAACTAATTAAAATGTATTATTGGCAGGAGACACTTTTTGTGAACATCACCCGGGCCTTGTATTGTCATGGAAATCAATGCTACTTCGATTCTCCTCATTAAGCAAAATAATAATGTACAATAGAGTTTGGAAAGTAGCGCCGACTTTGACTTTCTCTTTTCAGAGGTTTTTACAACAATGCATTTATTATCCGGTATATGCGCAGTCTTTGTTAATGATGTGCAACGCTTTTCAAAAAGTAATTGCTCTAGTACAATGGCATGATTTACTAAAAATGCATGTTTTATTCTACTTGTCTCGTGTAATGAATATAGGACTGATATTTTATTGCCATTGGAACCTTTTGGCTGATTTGCCAAAGCACGTTTTTATAGTTCAAGCTTAGTCACTTTCACGGTTTGCAACATGTTTTTTTTTGTTTCTTTTTTAAAACTTGGATTAGGTTCACAACGTTTTTAAAGTCAAGTTGCTCAAAGTTAATTTAAAAAAAAAAATAAGTCAAGATGGCTCTTTGGCCAACTAAAATACAATCCAAAGCAAAGGCATTTTAAATATAAAATACTTTTTATTCCATGTTTCTTTGTTGAAAACAATTAATCTATATATACTATAATGAGTCTAAAACCTAATATTACAAACAGAGCTGCATTAGTCAATAAACATTTCAAAAATATATCTAAAATTTCATGAATAAATATCTAGAAGCCTTCAGTCACCATATTTAAATCTTTATTTGGATAAACGTTTATTTAACATGTCTCAGCACAATAGATATAATTGTTTGACTAGAATTGAAAGAATAATTGCTGACTATTCGACCACAATAATAATCGCTAGTTGCAGCCCTAGTGGACAGTGGCTTCCAGTATCATTTTTGTATCTTTTATCAAATATTTGCAATCTTTTTTGTTGTTTGTTTAACCAATAGGCCATATGCTCGCATTGTAGAATAAGATGTGACATTTTTACAAAGATGTACTTTCCACTGCGCTGCCTTTTACACAGGGCTCACATTTCTTGCGCCTGTTTCCCCGCAGGGCGCTCCAGCGAGTGTTTGGAGGGAACCGGACCCTGATGCTGACCCGCTCCTCCTTCCCAGGTGTGGGCAAGTACTCGGGTCACTGGCTGGGAGACAACGCTGCCAACTGGAATGACATCAAGTGGGCCATCCCCGGCATGCTGGAGTTTAGCCTTTTCGGAGTTCCTTATGTAAGTAAAGAAAAATACTGTGTCCATATTGTGTACGGTACAGCAACTTTCAAATACAAGTAATGTGTCCAGGGCAAAGATATATGTTTTTAGGCATGAGAATCTGATTTACTTTTATTCATCTCTAAGGCAACAGCAGCCAACCAGCAGAAGAAATAGTAATTTGCGCAAATCAAAGTAAAGAAACTAAAATCAATATCACAGTATGAATAATATACAATAAATCTGTCTTTTTATTTGCCAAATATGCAGCAATAATAGAATAAACTTTACATTTTCAGAACTCCGTGTACATAGTATATTTTACGAACAACTTTACAACAGGGGGGAAAATGAGGCAGGAGCAGGGCTACACGATATTGGAAATTATTGCGATATGGTGTTAAATATATGGGATAAGTATTGCAATATCGATATATTTGTGATATACACTATGATTGTACTTTTTGACAGAATCATTTCAGTTATTAACAAATATGATCATGTTCATAACGTATTAGTCAACGTCTATCAAAATAAAAACTTAAAGGCGCAATGGACGATTTTTCGGCGATTTGAGAACGCAGGCGGAAGTGCGCATGCCACTCCCCCGTGCGGACTGATACAACACACACGTGCGTTTGTTTATTAGCGCAACGGATCACATCGCCTCTCTCGTCTCCCGTAGATTTCCGTCCACTTCTGCGTCAGCTCGAACTGTCTTTCTCCGTCTTCATTTTGCCCCGTACACTGAGGGAACTATATTATGATAGATCCATGCGCTTAGGCACGCGGAAACGTGGGGACGAGCCTGACGCGGCTGCAGGTGAGCGGTAGGTGCGTTTTATGATTGATACGTGGCAGGACTAATTGGCAGTCCACGCCACGAGGAAATAGAGAGAGACTTAGATTTGTGCCCAAAAAATTGTCCATTCAACCTTTAACAGAGACAAAACTGAGTTTAAATCCAGGCTAAATTAACTAAATAAGGAACTTGTTCAACATTTTAATTTTAAAAACAGTACTTTTTGTCAGATTAAGGACATTGGTGTTATTGCAATAGATTTAGCTTATTGAAATAATTATTGATTATTGCTTTAACAAATATTTAAATTGTATTATATACGTTTTATCTCCAAATATAGATCCAATTCCATACAGCATCATCTTTGTTCAGATGATGAGGAAAATGCCATGATGCTGTTGTGTTTTTGTTAATTTGCTAAGCAACAGTTTGTAGCCAGCAGCTAGTTACTTGCAAATGAGCTAAAGAGCTATCAGCTTTCTCTACCCACTCAGTGAGAGCTTGATTCTGCAAGCCACTGCTAAAATATTCTTGTTTGCTCAAAATTTCTCATTTGTGGTGGCAAATGACCATTTGAATGCACCGTGGTTTACTTGCTACTGATAAAATGTGCCAACATTTGCAACCAATATTTTCATTCCCATTTTCTGCCAGGCTTTGATCTCATCGGGTACCACTGTTTGAAAATTTAAAGTAGTGCCAAGTACATCTGTTAATGCTTGTTCCAGAATAGTTAACACACTGCTCTGAATTGTAAACTTCTCCTGTGTTTTTTCAACTCCCTTTAATGTAGATTCAAGCGCTAATTGAGAGTTATATTAAGACATGAGCTCAACGATACCGGGGCCGGCAAGTGGAAAGTGTGTCTGTAAGAAGATGCATTAGGATGGCTGAGAGAGCACCAGTTCACCTTGCGCTACAATGTTAAAAAATAAAAGGAAAACAACATGGGAGAAGTGCAGAGCTCAACAGTATCCAAAGGCACTGTGGACTGTGTGTTTATTATGAGGCAGTGTGGCACAACAGGGGGTCAGACGGACTCTTCCCCTGCTGTGCGCATCAGGTGGGCTTCTAGATACCAACTAAAACCCAGTCAGACTGTGTCAAGCAGATTTGGAAGCATTTTGGGTTTCACAAACACAACAAATAAAAGAACACCTCAAATTTAAAGTAGTCTACAAGAAACGTCTGTGGTGCTGTCCCATGTTACTTGTCACAACTCTTGGCAGTGATTCTTTTGAAAAAATATTTTTTTAAAAAGATGTTACTGTTTTTTTTTTTTTTTTTAATATTCAAGGCAAAGCAACAGTACTTCAGTTCACTACTACAGTAAAAGTATAAACATCTAAAATATGACTACAAATGTAAACCAATTAAAAGCACACATTTGACAGGACTGTGTTAAAATGTTTTAATACATTGAATTGTGGGCCTTATAATGAATTAATCCGCTTAATTTATTGACACAGTAAAAAGGTTTACCACCACATTTGAACTTGTTAAAAATCAAAGCCTGCTAGCATTTCCTCTCTCTCTCTCTCTCTCTCTCTCTCTCTCTCTCTCTCTCTCTCTCTCTCTCTCTCTCTCTCTCTCTCTCTCTCTCTCTCTCTCTCTCTCTCTCTCTCTCTCTCTCTCTCTCTCTCTCTCTCTCTCTCTCTCTCTCTCTCTCTCTCTCTCTCTATCTCTATCTCTATCTCTATCTATCTCGCCACAATCAGTTTCCAAGCCCCAGCAGGCTGTAGTTTACCTAATGCCCTCCCATCATGCTCTACCTTTAACACATCACTTACATCTCCCAGAGTCTCAGCACCAAAGTCTATCCATTCTACACCATACTTTCTTTCATGTGTGTCCCTGGTTGAAATAAGAATGGGGAGTGTTCTTGAGTAGTTCCTGACTCGATTCAAGCATAGCCCATGGTAAAATGCAGGCCTTTTTCTTGGACTGCTTGGTGCAATTAATGTAAATAAAGATCGCCGACCACATCCACCGACTGCCAATAACAATCAGGACGACAGAGGGAGCATCAAGGTAGACATTTTAAGAGAGATTTTCTGGCTGGGTATTCTCCTGGTGTCACTGTTTTGCTATGGCAGGGGAATTTGTTGACTGAAGTTTCAATATGGGTTTTTAAAAGAGTCTGCAATGGCTATTAAATAACATGACATAGAGAGAGAGTGTGAAAGTCAATATTGTTTCAAGGGAGGCTAAAATATGACACAGGAAGCAGTGTTTTGTCACAAAGAAAAGGGCAAGACCTTTAAGGAATGAGAACTGGGCAAAAACAAAGACTAAATGCTATACGCAATAAAAAAGAAAAAATATGAGAACAGTTTTCCAATGCAATCTTCATCCATGACTAATTTAAGTTCACTGGTTAGAAGAAGAATCAAACGGCTTTTTTTTTACAGGACAGCTGAGCATGAAATGGGGATGAGGGAGAAGGGAGGACATGCACTAGATGTCAAACTCACAGCACTGCGGCCGGCTGCACATGTAGCCTGGCATGTGTGCTGCCGCCTTAACCACTGGACCACCAGGCAGCACAAGGACTGTGCTTTTCTGAACACTGAATTTAGCACAATTAATATTTTTCTGCTTCTGCCGCTGTTACGACTGCTTTCGGCGAAAGACTTCCCAGATTGATTCATGTGAAGAACTCAGAGTGAGCCTCAGATCAATCTGGTGTGAGCCAGTTTAATATCTCTGTGTCATGTTCAATGCTCAGTGTTTTTCATTTTAGATTTAGTTATTCACTGTACAAATAATAATGATAATTTAACATGACATTTTTGAACACTACATGTATGACCCTAACCCTTTTTTTTTTTTTTTAATAATCACAACTAAGTACAAATAAGCGCTAATAATGAGGAGAGTATAAGTTAATTTTAGTCCCCTTAAAAAGGTTACTTTATCCTACCTCTGCTTCAAAACATCCAATATCTAAATCATAAGTAAACGTTGATGCTGACTGAATAGACTGAATATCAAATTAATGATATTTAGGCTGAGCAAAATAATGTCTGTTTACCGTAACCCGACCGACCCGCTATGAAACTAGCCGACTGGAAAAAAAATTCAGCATTTTGTTGAAAAAACGTCAAAATCTTTTATTTTTCAATTATTTTGCCTGGTCTTTCCTGAGCCACCGTGTCAAATATTTGTATCATGCTAATTGACCTGACTTTCATCTCAAAGGACTGAAAATATACTGCGCAACACATGTGCGTCTTCATTTTGAGTCCTCCACGTGCTTCTGTTACAACACAGATCGCCCGAAGGAGCCATCACATTGCCTATAACCAATTAGTTTGCCTCTGTCGGCGCCACTGTCATGTCCAGAGTAATGCCAGGCTCTGTCAGGGTGTGAAATTTGACTTACGCAAATGCATTCTGGGATTTAAACACGCCCAGCAGCGTCATCACAACAAACATGGCGGCCCCCGTGTCCCCCGCATGTTCCCCCCGCTCGCCTTCGCTACCAAAATAAAGGATAGCGGCGTACAAAAGGTCGATTGAAATCGTGAGATTTAGTCTCCTGATCGGGTTGATAGAGACGTTTTCCGTCATTGACTGTTGAAGCCCGACTCAAAAAATGACAAAATTTGGATCTTTTTTTTTTGCCTTCAAAGTAAAAAAAAATAAGAATTTGCCTACAGTCCGACCCAGATGAAAAATGTTGACTCGGGTTACAGCAAACAGACAATTTATTTCGGGTAGCCTTATCTTTTGTCAAAAGTCAAAGTAGCAGTACCATCTCGCACATCACACATCCATCACAAAAACATCATTCCTGTGGCCTGCGTTTCAGATCGGGGCCGACATCTGCGGGTTCTTTGACGACTCCAGTGAAGAGCTGTGTCGCCGCTGGATGCAGGTGGGAGCCTTCTACCCATTTTCCAGGAACCACAACGCTCAGGGCTACAGGGTAAGGACTTTCTCTTCTACACTTGCTCTATAGTCTGTCATGTTCAGATTTATACATCACACGTTTGGACCAAAGTGCTGCGGGGCTTGTAACATTGTAGAGGTGATTTCAACTGTGTGTAGTTTTCCAAAATAGAGGGATCCTTCGAGGCCTTTGTCATGTTAGAGTATAGTGGTGCACGAAGAGAGCTGTGGGACTTTGGTTTTATGGGTTAGTTTGAGGAAGCAGAGTTGTTCGAAATGATTATAGTTGCTTTGGGAATGGAGGCACTTGACTGGACTTAAAAAGTACTTTGCAGAAACACACTATGAAGTTCAAATGCAGCATGGATAAATCTTAACAGTATGTAAGCGTATGGAGGTAGTAAAAGGGTTAGATGTAGTGTGGACCTTTCCAAGTAAAACACACAATTACATGTTATTATGGATGTGAACAAACCTTGGCCGAGCAGTATTCTTGAATGTCCTTGTCAGGGCCGTGTGTGTCGCTTGTTTGTTTGCCCCACCCATAGGAACAGTTGCATTAATAAGCAGGCTACTTAGATGTAGGAATAATGTATTGGGGCATTTTTAGTCCAGAATCCTGAATCTTGATTTAAAGAATACATATTTTGCATAATTTGTACTGTCACTGACCTGCTCTTGAGTACTTTCTCATATTGTTATTATTTATTTGTGCGTGTTAATCAACATACATGATACACATGCTGTAAACACACTGCAGACATGGACACATTTCCATCCATTGTTCAGCATTCACTCTCACAAACTCATTCTTACACCAGCATACGTGGACACTGGAGGCAAGGTGTGTGAAGTGTCTTGCCTAAGGACACAACGACAGTGTACACTACCGCCCACCTGTGGCACCTGGCGTTCCAGAAGTTTCTTAGCTAGGTGCTTAGCTTCTGAGATCAGACAAAAGCTAGCTTTCCCCGACTTGTCATCATAAGCATGCAGTTGTGATGAAATGCTCAAAACGAGTCTGGTGATGATTTATGACTTAAAAACTGTGCAAAAGATCTCTGAGCTTCATGACATCACAAAAGTATTTGATTTGTATTCTGAGGCTCAGTGGACTAACTGAACATGAGTCATCAAATAAGCATGAATATATCTTAACACAACTCCATGTTAATTATGCACAATATGAATTCTTTAAGTAAAATAAATCACAAATCTAATTGCAATACTAAACTGTAACTACTTCTGAAACAGCATTTAATCCAGATTAAATCCAGTTATAAAGGTACACTATGTACATTTTCTACCTAATTATCTGCATGGAGATATTATGGCTTTTCATTGAAAGTACCACATTATGGCATCAAACCAATTGACTTCCTTGGACAATATTGAGTAATGTCACCAGGGCAAGTTGCAGGTCAGAGATGAGAGGGAATGGACCCATACTGTAATAAAAATGCAGTTTTTTCCATGTATTTCTTTAGCAGTAAAAAAACTGTAATTTGGGTTGGCCCATTACATATCATTGGTGATATATTGTGATTTAGATAGGGATGATATTATGTTTGGGATATCATATTTGCAAATTTGGATTGCATTCCCTGCAACAGATTTTCCTATGAGAAGAGGCAGACATGTGTCTATTTACTACTGCTAATGACTAGAATGACTTATGCACTAATTGTGGAGGCTCTGCAGAGGCTAAAAACTCTAATTATGAAAGACTTTATAGCTTGAAATTACAAAACAAGTAAGTTGTTAACTGCCTTAGAAGTTATATTGTTGGCGCTGCGACAAGTTGGCCACTGTCCAGGATGTACCCCTAAGGCCCAATGTCACTGGGATAGGCTCCAGTCACCCGCGACCCCTAACGGGAACAAGCGGTAGAAAATGAATGAATGAATGAATTGTTAACACAATGTAAAGGGTTAGGGTTGTGAAAATTTTTAAAATTGTATGTTGTGACAATATTTGCAAGCTCTATCGCCCTTCAACTATTTAGTTTAGTTTGATTAACATTAAGTAACATTCAATTACGTATCAACATTCCGGGTAAAGCAATAGTATTTCCGTGGAGATGAGCAGAAGGCACCCATCAGAAAAGTTGCACCTTTAAGCAGAACTGTAAATCATGATCAAATGAGGCAAGCACTTAAACCAGATATAAACTAGATATAAATCATTAAAAACAAGATTATATATAGTCCAACCCAGACACCAGAAGTGTACAATTCTATGCAACACCCTCGATTGCTGGACCACCATTTGAGACGTTCCGTGCATAGTGAACAAGAACATGCTGATGATGAATTTGAAGTGTGGCTAATGTTTGACCTTTGCTTTGCCCTAATCATGGCTTTCATCACAAGGCAATGCAAGCCCAATACGCACACTCACGCACACACGCGCACATGTAGCCTAGCCGTCTCATCACCAGAACATTCTCCCGGGGTATAAATGATTAGCACGATGAGAGGAGCACGGCCTGTTAGCAGCTAATCACCCTCTTACTCGGCACGATCATGGAAATTAAATCATACTTTTCGGTTTTGGTCGCTCACTTTTTCCATTTTTTTTTTCAATCGCTCAACTTCTCCTCTCATAAAATCCCATTCCAAAGTGTTCTATAACAATTTACCGCTAATGATTATTAATGTCATTAAGGCCCACTGATTTAGAACAGGTCGTGCTGATGAGTCTGGCATTGTGGACCTGTCTCATTGCTTTGTAGTGATGCATTGTAAGGCTTTTTTAGATTTAATTGTACTTTGTTTCCTTAAGTTTCCTTTACAAAAAAACTCAAAAACAATGTTGATAAAGATGGGTACAATACTGGTCAAATCAGGTCCGATCCAAAATATATACTACTTGGGTATCGTTTTCTGGATTTTAATCGGGGTTAGGTAGTATATCGACTATTTACTGGCAGTTGTTGGTGCATAATAATGTGTACATTGTTACTAATATAGCTTTTTTTTCGTTAATGAATTTAGATGCAGTGGTGGTTATTTTTTTATGATCCACCCTAACCCACCCTACATAGAGCAATTATGTGTGTCTAAAATTAGAATGATTTGTACTCAACAAGAATAAACATAGAGGTCAATCTGCAGCTAGTTTTAATATTGTTGGATATATTGTATGCATGTATGTCTCATAATCTTTGCCATTTGTGTCAGTATGAATATTATAAAATTAATTAAATAAATATTAAATTTAAAAATGTCTTCGATCCATCCACATTTCACCCCTTTCTTACCTTACCATCTGTACCTCAGGAGCTGACACCTCCCCTCCTCCCCTCCTCTTCTCCATCCCTTTACCTTCTAATTAACTATATCACTGTACTGAAAGTGGAGACAAATGGTTATTTTCTCTGCCTCTTCCTCTCTCTCAATTGCCTGGCCTGAATCTCTCATCTGTCTTCCTGTCCCCCAGCCCCAGGATCCTGCTTGGTACGGGGCAGATTCCACCCTGGTGAGGAGCTCCAAGCACTACCTGACCATCCGCTACACACTGCTGCCTTACCTGTACACACTCTTCTACAAGGCCCACACCGCGGGGGAGACGGTGGTGCGGCCCATGATGCACGAGTAAGTCAGCCAACACGGTGCCCTTTAGGATTCTGATGAAAGATCCTATGTTATGGATGTATTTGTTACCTTACTTATGGACAATGTTCATATTGGTAAGTTCATTTTCCTGTTACATTCACAAGTAATTATTTGATTAAATTATACTTTTTGTGCTGGGGATGTCCTCCCGCCTCTCTAATCCCCCTTTAGCGCTCATCTGTCCGGTCTAATGAAGCCTAGAGGCCAAAAATCCTTTAATGAAATAAATAAACTACACTTTTCATAGTTGTTTTCTGACACCATACTTTTTACTTGAGTAATATTATTGGGTTACATGTACTTGAGTTCCCATACATACTGACTTTATAGGGTGAAGAGAGTCTGTCCAGTCAGAGAACCTGGGTTACAACGTAACCATCAGTTCATTTTTAAACGCTGCAGTGATACAAATGTATTGCTCACTTAGCGTATGCCCTCCTAGCCTCCAAGTTAACGAGTTTGTGAGTGATTTTCACAACATTCAGAGCCCAGAGTAGATTTTACTGTCATGGTGAAGCTAACAGCCACCACATGCTAACAGCACACTTGCTGCTTAGCAGAGGATAATACACTGTATAATTTGATACAGACAGCATACAGTACTCTCTTTTTTACCTTACTGCTTTTACAATGTCTCTGTACTAGGACAAAATAGATTTTAATTTATTCGATGACAGAAATTGCATATATAATCTCTTTATATTAAGGCCGTGGCCGCAGAGCCGCGGCCCACGGTCAAATGGCTGCGCAGTTTCAGGAACCGCGGGACTTCTCTTATAGCGTCATTGCTAACCCTTACCCTAACCCTAACCCTAACCTTAACCCTAACCCTAACCTTAACCCGGCACGGTCTAAAACGGCGCTAAAACGTGGTCAAATAGCGGCGCAGTTTCAGGAGTCGCGGAGCGTGGCCGGCACAAAAATAACATGGCAGTTTCGGCCGCGCGCCACGGCACTGCAGACACTCAATCAATTATATTAATGCAAGTTTGTATATTGAAAGATTTCCTCAAAAATGTCTAGGACTCTATTTACTAGAGTAGTGAACATGAGGCTTAAAACCAGTTGGTTAGCTGCGTAGTTAAGACAATTTGAGCTTCAGTTGAAGATGTATAGACTTTAAAAACATGGAGGAGCACCTAAGGTAATATCAAGGAGCTGTAAGGATATATTCAAGCTCTGCAGAGGGAGATAAACTAAATAAGCAGAATTACTCTAACATGGGTGGATGAAACAAAACTCAAGTTCAGACATGAACATCTAACCACAGTCAGTGCAGATATTTAGTTTGATTTGTAGTATGTTTTAAGTTTGGTAACAAATGTGAATGAACTAAATCTTATGCAAAGTAATTGTGGATGTAGTCCTACCAACTAAAGTAAATCAGAGTGTTCTTGCCTGTCCATGAAATCCCTGCTGCTGAGGTAATATCTCTGTAAAAATCCATTTCAATGAGACAACATATGCAGAAAGTTATTAAAGTGCAAAAATAACGCAATAAATATGGATGAGAGGAAGATTGATATGTCTCTGCTGGCTGTAAAAATAGAAAAATAGGGCGTGTTCTTGCATATTTTTCATATTTGGTTTAGAATTTTTCCAACATGCAGATGGACTTTAAAGAGCTTTCGCAAAGTGTTTAGTTATTAAAGAGCGAAGACATTAAATAACAAAACATATGTACGAGTCCGCGACCCCGAAAGGGAACAAGCGGTAGAAGATGGATGGATGGATGGATGTACGAGTATTAAGATCATTACATAAATAGACATTTACAAAATATTCAGACTTTGAACCATGATTTATTCATATTATTTGAAACCATTACCAAACAACAGTGAAATCCTTAATATCCTTCACATTGTGAACGGAACGGTCCCTCATCTGCCTTGGACGGTCCCTCATCTGCCTGAAGAGTGGGTCCAGCTCGACTCCGACTGTCCCTCTTCTGCCTGAAGAGTGGGTCCAGCTCGACTCAGACTGTCCCTCATCTGCCTGAAGAGTGGGTCCAGCTCGACTCCGACTGTCCCTCATCTGCCTGAAGAGTGGGTCCAGCTCGACTCCGACTGTCCCTCATCTGCCTGAAGAGTGGGTCCAGCTCGACTCCGACTGTCCCTCATCTGCCTGAAGAGTGGGTCCAGCTCGACTCCGACTGTCCCTCATCTGCCTGAAGAGTGGGTGCAGCTCGACTCCGACTGTCCCTCATCTGCCTGAAGAGTGGGTCCAGCTCGACTCCGACTGTCCCTCATCTGCCTGAAGAGTGGGTCCAGCTCGACTCCGACGGTCCCTCATCTGCCTGAAGAGTGGGTCCAGCTCGACTCCGACGGTCCCTCATCTGCCTGAAGAGTGGGTCCAGTCTCCCTCGCGTCCGTCTGTCCGTCTGTGAGAGTCAGATCTCTCCTTCACTCTGGAACTCCTCCAGGTTTCTACCATTTCCCAAGGAGGTTTTTTGTAGTTTTTCCGGGCCGAGAAGGAGGGTCTAAGGACAGGGGACTCTGGAACTTTGTCCCTCGCCATCACAGAC
Organism: Eucyclogobius newberryi; assembly: GCF_026437365.1. NCBI lineage: Eukaryota > Metazoa > Chordata > Actinopteri > Gobiiformes > Gobiidae > Eucyclogobius > Eucyclogobius newberryi. The sequence continues at coordinate 13,550,174 of NW_027315724.1, read as the reverse complement.
ATTGCTTGATTCATTTTTCACTGTCGCCCTCAGAGGCTTGTTGTTGTTGTGATTTTGGGCGTTACAAAATGACATTTAATTGAATTGAATTGTGTAGTTCACCATGTCTCTAGTATGTAACCAGCTTTATAAAACCAAACATTTGAAAGAGAAAGATAACGTGACAGAAACAGCCAGATAAAATAGCCTTGAATGTTTAGCATAACTTTTTTTTTTGAGTGAATGGACAGAAATTACTTATTTTTTTTCCTTGGAAAATTCTTACAATTAATCATTGCTAGTTCTTACTATTATACTATTGTAATCTGAACAATCACAATTATCAATCTACTGAAAAATTGCAATTTTCTTAATGGAGTACTTTACAGCACTAGTCAAGCCTTTAGCAACTACTTTGGGATTCAACTGTTGGAATACAATAATGCAACATTCATCACAATTATTAGTATACCAAATTAACACCCATTTATCACATAACACTTGCTATGGCTTCATTTTTCATGAACTGGGGTAAAACATGAAAGGACAAACACATTTGCCTTACTTCACAATTAGAATATGCATGAGTCTGCTCTTGTTTTCAATTGAAAAACAAATATACTTTGTCCAAAAATGAGAACAGAACAAAAAGACTGTTTAAATATTTTGTTTGAGAAACTGGAGCAATGAAAAGTTGTTTGTTCTCCATCAATAATGAGACTCTTCTGTTTGGAGTAAGCAAACAAACCAGCACGGCCGCTGCATTTGCTGGTCATTCTACTCAAATTAAAATAATGTCCATGAGTTTTTCTGGAGGCTTTGTTAGATACAGTTGACTTATTTTATATAAATAATTAAAGGCGCACAGCTTGTCTTCATTAAACTTATCTATATGTATGGGAACAAGCAAGTGACAGGTCTGTACAGAGTTGACTCCACACAGGAATTTGTAGATCTTTATTTAACCAGGAAAGTCCCACTGAGATTTAGAACATCTTATCCAATACAATAATTCAGCTTCGACACCAGAATTTGTTCTGATTTAAGTATGTATATGCAGGATAGTTTCTCCAGCAGTTAACATTTCCTTGGGAATAATGAGCACTTTGACATGGTGTTATAAAAAAAACATTTTCCCAGCAAAATTCCCTCCAGACATGGGATTTTGGGGTCCTCCACTTTTCCCCCTCTTTGTGTGTCAAAACAAGGTTACCTTCTGTTTCCCATTTGTTTTTAATTAGTACAGTAGCTGGTCAGCTTATTAATGCATTAATATAATTTTGATATTATTCACCTTGGAAGTTCTGATTTTATAAGCCTTCTTACACATTTTTTGATTATGTTTTACAAACTGGTGAAAAATCTTTTTACCTTGAATGTCAGGTCGTGCTATTTGGAGCAAAGCCTTGATCAAAAGCTAACCAGTTTAATATTCTAACATCTTTATATGTTTTGATTAGCTCCTTCCATGTTGTAAGTACACCGGAATTATTAAGTTCCTCCAAATGACTTAACAGTTTGTCATCTGCCAGTAAGGCCTGCACAGGAACTTCTGGCATCACATTACACTCTTTTTCCATTGAGCTTCATATTCTGGGTCACAATATTGCAACAACACGCTGATTTGAGAATAACTAATGTAATTTTGAATTGGATTCAAGGTTTTTTCCCTTGCCATAAAAATGCAAAGTGCACCGTTATACAATCTTTCAGCTAATTTTACTCAAATACATAGATGTATATATATTTGTAATTTAGATAACCGGTACTTTTATTTTATTTTACCTTCGCTCCAGTAACAAAATTAAGTAGTAAATGTAGGTAAACATACATTATTGATGTAATTTTTTGTTTGTGCAGGTTCTACTCAGATAGTGCTACATGGACAGTGGACCGACAGTTCCTGTGGGGAAAGTCTCTTCTCATCACCCCTGTCCTGGACCCGGTGAGCCTGACAGACATGTTAACCTACACAGCACGTACAAACTCAGAACAACTTATCACTTGTTTCAAATTACAACTAGTAGTGTTTTGTTGAGATGGCATCCTTGTATTGCGGCCTCATGGGGGCCAGGCTAATGGGGAATGTTTTACCAAATAGCAAATAATTTTGGTATGAGCAGCTTTTACAGCATAATCGTAAAATCATTTAGATTTAGGCTCAAAACGTGACTTGAGTTGACGTTCACTTTAAAGTATTCTGATATTTGACACTTTAGATACAGTGTGCAATGCGTCATATTAGGGGGCATGGTCTCCGTTTAATCAAGAAATCATGTGCATTTTAAACACAACAAATTCAAGTCATCTCACAATTGAGCATTGTGGTTGCATTTATGTAGATCAATGCTACCGTGAGCATTCTTGGATATTCATACCAATGTGGGCCATTCTTCTATTCTTTTACATGTCTTTGTGTTTGGATTTATAGCTTGTAGAAGTAATTTGCAGTTGTTGAACAGTGGGTGATAGAGCAGCTCTTCTACATTAAAATGTATTATTACTTCCCACATGAATGTCCATTATTGGGCGTTCCCTTGGATGCCGACTGTATATAGTATAGTTTATAGCATTACAGTATATTACACGTATTGAGCATCCATCCATCCATCTTCTTCCGCTTTATCCGAGGCCGGGTCGCGGGGGCAGCAGTCTAAGCAGGGACTCCCAGACTTCCTCCTCCCCAGACACTTCTTCCAACTCCTCCGGGGGGATCCCGAGGAGTTCCCAGGCCAGCTGAGAGTCATAGTCCCTCCAGCGTGTCCTGGGTCTTCCCTGGGGCCTTTTCCCTCGCCCAGGAAGCATCCGGAACAGATGCCCGAGCCACCTCTCTACTCTACTCCGAGCTCCCCCCGTGTGGCCGACTTCCTCACCTATCTATAAGGGAGTGCCTAGCCACCCGGCGGAGGAAACTCATTTTGACCGCTTGTATCTGCAATCTTATTACCCAAAGCTCATGACCATACGTGAGTGTAGGACCATAGATTGACCGGTAAATCGAGAGCTTTGCCTTTCGACGGAGCCTCCAGGACAGCATCGTCTGCAAAGAGCAGAGATGAGATCCTGTGGTCCCCAAACCGGACACCCTCCGACCCCTGACTGTGCCTAGAAATTCTGTCCATAAAAACTATGAACAGAACCGGTGACAAAGGGCAGCCCTGGCGGAGTCCAACATGCACTGGGAACAGGTCTGACTTTCTGCCGACAATGTGAACACAGCCCCTGCTCCGGTCATACAGGGACCGGACAGCCCTGAGCCAAAGGCCCCCGAACCCCGTACTCCCGGTGCAACCCCCCAAAAGACACCCCGAGGGACACGGTTGAAAACCTTCTCCAGATCCACAAAGCACATGTGGACTGGTTGGGCAAACTCCCATGAACCCTCGAGCACCCGATGGAGGGTATAGAGCTGGTCCAGTGTTCCACGACCGGGACGAAAACCACTTTGCTCCTCCTGAATCCAAGGTTCGACTATCGGTCGGATTCTCCTCTCCAGTACCCTGGAATCGACCTTACCGGGGAGGCTGAAGAGTGTGATCCCTCTGTAGTTGGAACACACCCTCCGGTCCCCCTTCTCGAACAGAGGGACCACCACCCCGGTCTGCCAGTCCAGAGGCACGGTCCCCGACCGCCGCGCGATGTTGTAGAGACGTGTCAACCAAGACAGTCCTACAACATCCAGATACTTTAGGTACTCAGGACAGATCTCATCGACCCCCGGAGCACTGCCACTGAGGAGTTTGCGAACAACCTCAGTGACTTCAGCTTGGGTGATGGACGAGCCAGCCTCCGAGTCCCCGGACTCTGTTTCCTCTTCGGAAGACATGACAGTGGGATTAAGGATCAAAGTATTCCTTCCACCGTCCGACGACATCCCCAGTCGAGGTCAGCAGGTCTCCACCCGCACCGTAAATGGTGTTGGTGAAGCACTGCTTCCCCCTTCTGAGGCGCCGGACGGTTTGCCAGAATTTCTTTGGGGCCGACCGTATTGAGCAATAAAGAGTTAATTGAAGAGTCAAAAATCCATGAGCAGTGGGAAGAAATTGTCATACTAACTGAAGTTTTATCAGATATATTTTCAGGCTTAGTCTAAATTCATGAAAAGTATACCATATTATTGATACAGGTTTCTTCTCCCATCTCTGACATCACATCCTAGATCCTGCAATATGCTCCACTTTTTTCCAGCGCCCCCTCACAACAAACACAAGCCTCTCTTGAATTCCTACTCCATAACATGCAACACCATTCCATATGAAAAGCAGTGTAAATGTCTGCTGGATCACTTACAGCTCAATAACACACCATGTAGGCGAATGGTGTGACCTCCGCTGGGAGACACGACATGTGATCCTCTTTGTTCCTCTCTTCTCCTCCGCTCTCTCTATCTCTCTCACTCTCTCTAGCTCTCTCTCTTGTGTGAGCCCTAATGAGAGCTCTGACCTCATTAGCAGCAGATTAGAAGTGCAGATAGTGGTGTGTGTGTGTGTGTGTGTGCGTGCGCTTGTGCTCGTCCCTGTTTTGTCGGTGTTTGCGTGGCTATGAACGTGCCACTTTCCCATAGATTGCGGTCATGTTAAAGTGGCCTTATTAATAAGCAATTTAGCGCGGCCCCTTGTGATTTACTTGGAATAGAGGAAAGCGAATTGGATTCACAGAGGTGCAGGGCAATGAAGTAACTTTGTGCAAGTGTGATTGAGGTAAACTTTCAAGCAGTGGAGGAACAGAGGGAAAATGCTGGTTCAGAATGAAAGAAGTTGGCACCAAGTTTTGTTGAAAGGTACAATACTGTTGTTTTGGAATGTTCTGGAATGTTCCATAGAGTGATATAAAACTTCCAATTTCCATGGAGACAAGCACACAACATCAGTTTGTAAATTCCAGCCAAAGCAAAAACATTTTCATTAAAAAAAAAGGTGGAAAACTTACATGGTGTACCTTTACTTAGACAGTTTGTACATATTCCTTAGAATAGTTTTGATTATTTATTTATGTATTTATTATTTAAATCTTGAATTTTATAATTTGGTTAATGTGTAGACTATACTTTATTTTGTACAATATTTATTCATTTCTTTATCAATTGGATGTATAAATTGCACACTTAACCCAGTTTCACAAGTAGATTTGTGCGTTGTAACAGTCCTAAGCCTAGATAAAAGAGAATGTAGAATAGGATTTTCTTTTGTGACCAGGTTTAGAGGGAATTAAACTATTTCTGATGAGTGCATTTTGGTTAAGACTTTGTCAATGGTCCATTTGCTTCACACATACACAAAAGTCTGGCATTGAAAATATACAGTCTGTTTTCTATTGACAGGAAACATACACAGTGCCATATGTTTAATTTAAAGGGCATTTTTTATTTTGTATTGGCCGTTAAACCTGGCTCTTGAGTACCTTTACTTGGGCATCACCTGTTTTCCAACTTAAAATAATGCCTAGAAAATACACATTGAGTTGCATCCGTGCTTCCTAGTCTTGGATTAGCCAGCTTGCTAATATAAGGAACACAGTTGTAATAAATGCCATTTGACGACAAAAATAGTGAGAACCAGTCTGACAATGATTTCTGGACTTAAAATCAGTTATCCAGATTCCTATTTCCTACCTTTTGAAATAAAAAAAAATTAAATGGAGTTTTCTGAGGCTCAGAGGGAGAGAACAGAATAAATTAAAGCCGCAAGCGGCATCCAACGGCCCTCGCGGGCCGCCGGCCTTCCGACTCTGCGCTTTCGACTTGATAAAGATGGCGCCCTTATTGTGTTTTGAATTAAAAAAGAACTTGACAGACGGCGACACATTGGACATGGCCAATCCAGTGCAAATCAACACAAGTGTCAGTCAAATTTGCTGCGCCGCCGCACAGAGACCGTAGCACTTGGAATAAAAATATGGATAACTTTTGATGCCCCGCTTGTGTAGATGATTTTTCCCAAAGTAAAGCTTGATCGAGCTATTGCCCACGGAGGAGTTTGTTAAAGTGTGAAGCGTAAATGTGAACATTTCAAAGATTTGGCGTTTTCCCATTTGTGACAGTATATTTGCAGCTCCACGGCACAGAGACCGTACCACTTAATATCAAAATATGACTAATTTTTGATGCCCCGCTTGTGTAGATGATTTTCCCCAAATATGAGCTTGATCGGGCAATCGCCCTAGGAGGAGTTTGTTAAAGTTTGAAGCGTAAAAATGTGGTGATTTGAGCAATTCTACGATTTTCCCATAAGGATAACATGGGATGTTTCTGTCATCGCTATGGTTACGCCGTACAAAATATGACTTTGGCTGTCATACTTTTATGATCAGGATGGCAAATTAGAATTTAGTGCAAAATGTCATGTTATTTGGAAAATCTTTATTGTTTATAGGCCACTCTGAAGGCCAAATAGTCCAAATTCTGGGTAAAGTTTGTGGCTCCGTCGCACAGAAACCGTAAAAGTTATCCTTAAAATTTGGATAACTTTAGATGCCCCACATGTCTAGAGGACTTACACCGATTTAGAAGTCGGTGGGCAAAACGCACTAGGAGGAGTTTGTTAAAGTGTAAAACATAAAAATGTGGTAATTTGAGAGATTTTGCTGTTTTCCCATTTGTGACATATATTTGCGGGTCAGCCACACAGAGACCGTAGCACTTAGAATCAAAATATGGATAACTTTTGATGCCTCGCTTGTGTAGATGATTTTCCCGAAATATGAGTTTGATCGGACAATCGCCCTAGGAGGAGTTTGTCAAAGTGTGAAGCGTAAAAATGTGGTGATTTGAGCGATTTTGCGATTTTCCCATAAGGATAACATGGGATGTTTCTGTCATCGCTACGGTTACGCCGTACAAAATATGACTTTGGCTTTCATACTTGTATGATCAGGATGGCAAATTAGAATTTAGTGCAAAATGTCATGTCATTTGGAAAAACTCTATTGTTTATAGGCCACTCAGAAGGCCAAATAGTCAGAATTCTGGGAAACGTTTGCGGCTCCGTCGCACAGAGACCGTAAAAGTTATCCTTAAAATTTGGATAACTTTAGATGCACCACTTGTCTAGAGGACGTACACCGATTTTGAGGTTGGTGGGCAAAACGCACTAGGAGGAGTTCGTTAAAGTGTGAAACATAAAAATGTGGTAATTTGAGAGATTTTGTGGTTTTCCCATAGGGATAACATGGGAGGTTTCTGTCATCGCTATGACTACGCTGTAAAAATTTAGGCATTTTTGTGATTGGCTTTTGTGATCGGGACGGCAAAATAGAATTTTGGGTAAAGTTTAGACAATTTTGGTAAAACAAATGTTTGACCTTCAATGTTAATTTAAAGGTCACTCTGTAGGGGGCGCTATCGCGGCCATTTCAATTTTGTCAGCCTAAACTGGTCCAAACTAGAAAGTTTAACAACTGATTCAAATTTGGTCCTAATCGGACTGGTTTTGATCAAATGGGAGCAATTTTTAGATCTGCAATATTCCAAAATAAGTTGTCCAACTTTGCGGCTGCGCCGCACACAGACCGTAAAAGGTATCTCAAAAAATTGGATAACTTTAGATGCCCCACTTGTCCAGAGGACGTACGCCGATTTTGAAGTCGGTGGGCAAAACGCCCTAGGAGGAGTTCGTCAAAGTTTGACGTAAACAAAATGGCTAACTCAGCTTGTTTTCATTTTCAAAGGAAGATGGCGGCCATAGGGTAAGTCTGGGGGCGTGGCCACAATAATATTTTTTTTTGTCCTCACGAGAGGAATGCGTGTCCCGAATTTCGTAGCTTTACGCCAAAGTTGACCTCGGGGCGTCTCCCATAGGCGCAATGTATTTTGACTTTTGTTGGTGGCAAATTTGGATAACTTTAGATGCACCACTTGTCTAGAGGACGTACACCGATTTTGAGGTTGGTGGGCAAAACGCACTAGGAGGACTTCGTTAAAGTGTAAAACATAAAAATGTGGTAATTTGAGAGATTTTGTGGTTTTCCCATAGGGATAACATGGGAGGTTTATTATAAAAATAATAATATTTTTAGCAAAAACAATATAGCCGTTTCCACTATAACAACAAATTATACATCGTTTGAAAGCTCTAAGCCTTCCCGATGCCGCCATGGGGTGGAATCATCATTACGAGCGCTTACGCGCTCGTCACTCCCTATTCCGTCGGGATGCCCCGCCCACTCCCCATAGACTTCCATTGATTTGAGCAGATACAAGCATGGCCCATGCCTGCGGCATGGACTCTCGCGTACAGGACGATGCCAGGAGGGTTTTTGGAGGAATGCAGCGTTTCGCGCTGCTGTTGTCAACAATGAGTGAATGGGCTACGCCCATTCACTCATTGTTGACTATTTCTGTCATAGCAGGAGTACGTATGCATGATCCATGCCTTCGGCATGGGCTAGATCACTGTACTTGCCAGGGGCGACGGGGTACCAAACATTGCGGGAGAAATAGGCCCTCTGCCCTGCTGGGGCTCGGGCCTAATTAAACAAGTGAAGCTAAAGACAAATCCAGGTATGTTTTTGATGAAGGAACATTGTTGGGTTAAAGCTCAATTTAGCATAATACTGTATGTGTCCATTAAGAACATAAACATTTGAGGTAAAAACTGAATTCTGGATCATTAAATTGTATATTTTTTAGTTTGAAACCCACATTTAAGATTAGCTATTTGAAGATCAAAAGGACAACCACCTTTTTCTTTCTCAAGATGTCTTTGATCCACTCATTGCTTAAAGATGGATACACAGGCCAGGCTCGTGGATTTAAAAAAAAAACAGCGTGCACCATCAGTTACACAGGCATCAGACTGTGACTGCCCACATAAAGCCCCACGCTTATCTGTTTGGGAAGGGTCACGCACCGATCTTAAACAAGCCCCCAAATCCTTCCTCCCTCTCTCCTCTCCCTACTCTCTCTCCTCTCTCCATCCTCTCTCTGCGGCTCTCTTACCCTCTTTGATGATCCTGGAGCGCTGTCATTCACATCAGTCCAACTCTAACCTTCATCTCTCTGATAAACTGAATCTTCTGCCCCTCTAGTCCTCGCCCTCATCTCTCTGGCCCGTCACACTCTTTCCTTTCATCAGACCTTCCCTCAGTTATCTAATCTGCATTCTCTTAATCAGCGCCTGTCAACTCGCCCCTTGTGATCCCCTTTTATTTCATCTGCACTCCCCTTTCGCCCCTGCACTACCTGCCTCTTCCCCTGTCGCTTCAAGGTACCATCTGATCCCTCTGCCAGCGTAAATCTGGAGCCCACCTGATCAAATCTTAGCACCAAATGAGGATGTAGGCCTCGTGGCTTGTCCTTCTCAATCATAGTTAGCAACCATGCTAACTCCTCCAGTCCCATTGCATTAGACAGTGTGCTGTGTGATAGGCGCCGCGAGCAAATCAGACACCAGAAAGGAGAGGATTTCCCCGCACTGTCATCTCAGCAGCTGGACAGCAGCTTTGATTTGCCATCAGGGATCTGGCCTTAAGAAAAGGACAGTTGGTAGTCAAGATTTAGGCACTTTATTATATATCATTTAGAATTCCCTTAATGCAATTAGAGACAGTTTACAATTGCTTAAACAGTAGGATATCAAAAAAAAAAAAAAAATCGTAATTGTCCAAACTGTGCAAAAACAATAAAAAGTAATGATCTTTTGGCTCTATTGCCCAGCCCTAAAAACTTGATGTAGGCAGAGAACATGAAACCAATAGCTCCAACATTCCAGACTTTTCTGTGTTAGTGGTAGTCAAGTGTGAAACAGTCACTGTACAAAGTCAATTGCAATGTATCTACTTAAAGCCCCACCATGTAAGATTTTTAATGGATGTTTTTGTTGCCATAAAAGCATATAGCATATGTGTGGGCGGGCTTGTATCACCTTAAACCTGACTCTTTGGCTTCCTCTCGCTTGTTTCCATGGAATGGGTGATCCTTTGGCTATAGGCCTAATATTCTACAGTGTGGCATAACATTTAGCTAATCCCATGAAGACGGTTCCAAAGTAGGGTTTTAGCTTTCTGTTTTCATGGAATCATGCATGTGACTCTCCAGCTCCAGAAAAGTTACATGGTGGCAATTTATGCTTATGTTTGAGAATCAGAATCAGAAGAATCCGAAAACGTTTATTGGTATTTGCGAATAAAAACACAAAGAGCAAAATAAATGTCAGAAATCTCTGGATATGCTATTTTTTGTCATGGTTGATGGCTTTTTCGACATTTGACCATTTGTTTGAGCCCTCCTCTGTAGATGATTTTGCCGGAATTCTACTCATTGACTAGCAGATCGCCTACTCTACTTTTGGACATACTCCTTGTTGTTGATATGTTTGAAGACACCGTCTGGGAGCGTTCTACTGCTCCTCTTATCCACCTGATATTTTTTAGGTGGGAAAATGACTGGGATTTCTGCTCCTAAGCCCTCCTCATCAGTATGGGTTAAGTTTACTGGACTGTTTCTCAGAAGTGGAGCTCCACAGATGGCTGACTCCTCATATGCACTTTCAGACATGTCGGCAGATTGGAAAAATATTGGGCTTTCTGTTCTTAAGTCCTTTTCTGTAGATGAAAAATTGCAGGACGTCTACTCATTGAGTGCCTCTTTGCTGACTGGAATTTCTCTTCCCAAGCTCCCCTCTTTAGTTTTCTCTTCAGGTCCAGTTTACGATTTGTTTGCTCTGTCTACTAAATGTCGACAAATTGGTGAAATATTGGCCGTTTTGGTTCATTGTAATAAATTGGTGCTTTGGAGCTTCTACAAAATCCCTCTTGTCCGTCAATTCAAATCCAGATAGCTTTGGATAATAATATAGGACATCATCTTCTAGAGTGGTAGTTTCTTCTAAAACATTCTTTCCAATTGTTGTGTTTTCATACTCACTTGGAGTTGTCAGTCTCTATTGGGAATCTTCCTGGATAAAGAAATCTGTTCCATGTTTAGCCTGTATAATCAGATGACCATAAGGTACCCCCCCTCTCAAAAAAGTAGGATTTATTTTTTCTTCAGATTGCCATAAAAGGAGTGGTTATTAAAAGGGAAGAACCTCAGATAACACTGCAGGAGGAAGCAACAAGACTCCACATGGCCACAGCCTCAGATACCGGTAGCCTACGGTGACGTCTGGGGCAATGTGGTGGAATACAATACCAGTGGTTGAATGCTCATCCCAATTTTTGCATCCTTTTTACAGATGTCAAGTCCAAAGTAAATTAATTTGATCTTGAATGGTTTCTTGTCCGATTTAATATAATCATACATGATCCCGAGCCCCCGCAGACCATTCAACGCAACCAGGAGCTTCATAGCCATCTGACGTATTTCCCGCAAAGAAAATGTCAACTTCTGCATGATCAAGTGCAGACGTTGACACTCTGGTCAAGCATTCAAAATTACATGAAGTTGTGTCCTGCTCAGGATTTGAAATATTTGTTGAACTTGACTTCACTTGGAGCATGAAAAGCTCTTGCCGTAGCACAATGTTTGTGTCATTGGCATTTTTACCTGCTTTACTGTCACAATTCATCCCGATTCTTTATTTCGCATTTCCTAACGTCTTCTTCCATAACTGTTCATACTTATCCAATGGGTCTGGTCTCAAGATGTTTTTCAAAAAGATTAATTTTATTGAACCACATGGGAAATTACTACTATAAAACAGTATTAAGATTTTAAATCACTATTTTACACACTCACATGCACAATTACCAATTCCTACTCCAACTAATTCCTCCTCTTCATTGTGAGTAATTATTACACATGATGAGTTGTATCAAGTGTGACTCACTTTATCACGTACTGTTCAACAACTACAGAACAAACATGTTGTAAATATTTAAGAACGCGAAAAGGCTCAATTATTACTCGATATGGTTGGAATACACATGATACACCTGGAAGCCTCTAAAAACGGGGAAAAGTTGTGTTCCCCATTGAATTAATTGTGACTTATTGCCAACTGAATTTTTGTATACGTTTTCCTTTTTTTTCCTACATACTTGTATTACCACATATTACACATATTTTCCAGTTTTCACAACGACATTTTTGTCCAATGACTGCTGTTAAGGCTGTTATTGCTTTACCCTCCAAAAGGATCTTAAAGACATTTCTTAGTTGAGTTTGAAAATAACTCTTAAAATCTGTGAGGGGCAATTACCTTTCGACATTACAAAGCCTTTATTTTGAGCAACAATGATCTGTCCACTCCAATGAAGCTGGTAGGAAATCTACAGTAACATATTTACTCCTTGCGTTACGCGTTTCATGCTCCCTTTGGCCCGTTCTCTGCCCTTTTTCTCGTTCCTAATGACTTTCCACACAGGATAATAAAATGGGACACACTGCTGAAGAGAAATGTTGGAAACAAGGTGCCATCAGCGCCTGTGACAAGTGGACTAAAATCTTACCATGTTTATTTGAGTGCCACTTCTTTTTGTACATTACAATCCTTAATTAGTACTCCAACTGCTTACCGGTAGTACTCTATTAATGCTACTACTACTACTACTACTACTACCACCACTGCTTTTACTGGTACTAAAGAAGTGGAACTTGCGGCTTCATTCATATTTCTGACTTTCAACTTGCTACTACTGTTATTACCACTTGTTGTAGTACTACTGTTACTACTACTGCTTCTGCTGCTGCTATTACTACTACTAACAAAGTATAGGACAGCTTCTCGTGCCTCAAGATGGTTACAATTGACTTGGGTCGCCTCACTGTCGCGAGGCGTTCCCAGGCAACAGACAGTCTCTCTATCGTGTCCTGGGCCTACTAAAGTATTTTATCTATGCCTCTATCCTAAACTTATTGTTTGTGGGTCACAAATGCCAAAAGTTGTTTTTTGGGGGTCACGACTAAGGGAGAGCCCAGTCATCCTGCAGAGGGATCTCATTTTAAAAGCTCATGACCATAGGTGAAAGTAAGAACATAGATTGATGGTAAATTGAGAGCTTTGCCTTTCGACTCAGCCCCTTTTCCGCCACAACAATCCAATATAGTCGCTGCGGTGATTCACCTGTCAATCTCACGCTCCATCTTTTAGTCACTCGTGAACAAGACCCAAAGATACTTGAACTCCTCTAATTGGGGCAAGGACTCCGTACACACTGGGTCGTGAACCATGGCCTCAGATTTGGCTGCAAACCGTCACAGTGCATGTTGAAGTTCCTTATTTGATGAAGCCAAGACAATGTCCCAAACTGGACTCCCTCTGACCCCTGACTGTGCCTAGAAGGTCTGATTTAATTCCTCCAATACATGCACAGCTAATGCAAAGGCCTTCTCCAGAAAGCACATCTGGACTGGTTGGGCAAATTCCTGGGAACTCTCGTGCACCAGATGGAGAGTAAAGAGCTGGTCCAGTGAAACAGAACTGCACTTTTAGTTGTTTCGTAAATTGTGTTAAAATCTTGTCTTGTCTCGTTCTCGTGAACCCATTCTTTTGTCTCGTCCCACCCCTCCTTACTAATACTACAAGCTTCTGCTAACTCTACTCCTGCATCTGTCCCCGCCTCTTTATTCTCCCTGTGTCTGCGTCTCATTCCGCCGCTGTCAGAGAGAGCACAAAATTGACAGTGCTATCAAAGGCGAGCCCCTCCAACTATTGATTACTCCTGTCTGTCCAGCACCTTAAGTCACCGGAGCCTGTCACCTATCAGTCGGCGCTTGATGCTGTCTGTTCCATCATCTCTTGCATCATAAAGGCGCCGTCTCAAATGTCACCAAGCTTTTTGTGGGAAACTTTATATCAGATAAAAGCCAGTCTTTTTTTTTTATACGTTTCTGAATAGTCCCATTTTATCTTGATATGGGTTTCACAAGGAGGGGTTGTGTCTATTTTAGGTTGAGCAGTACTGGTAGTTGAGCTGTAAATTTTAAGTCACACAAAAAAAGTTGTAGAAGTGCATACTAGGGATCATCTCATAATGGGTTGAAGCTGAAAAAGGGGGGGGGGGACCATGTGGATTGACTAAACGAACATGCACAACAGGTGACATTATTTGGAGAATTCATAACTTCTAAGGTGAGCAGGGTCTATCAAGCTACTATCGTTTTATCAACGCGTTAACATTTTATGTGAAGCCAGTCTTTTGAGGGGGGGGAGGGGGTCCAGAGAGAGACGAAAAAAATTACTTCTTTTCAGCTTCAACCCATTTTGAGAAGATCCCTTAATAGATTTTGAACAATTTGGTCATTTGTTTTTAGCACCTTTGCAAGGCCATTCATCTCTGTCTGGGCATTATGAGTCTGGTCTCCTCACTCTTTACCCCATTGTGTATGAGTCCTGTAGTATAACCCAAAAAACAAAATTGTTCTCTTAATTTTTTGTTTTGTTACATATTTTTTGGCTTCCAAGATATAAAATGCAACTTCTTCTGTTCCATGACCTCTACATGGGAAATGTGTTTTGCGATTTTAGGTTCTAAAACCATTAAATCAATGTTTGTGCCTAATTGTTTACTAGATTCAACCTCTTCACTTTGAAATAATAAATTACAATATATCTAAAAACTCACAACACAATCTCAGCTAAGAAAATTATACTAAATTGTGTGCGTTAGATTAAGAAAAACTGCAATATTATGTAATTTATAATTGTGTATATGACAGGTTAGACTACACACTACCCAAAAAACATCTGAAATTCTTGCATGTATTTTGCTAGTTTAACTATTAAAGTTTATGGGTTTAAGTATTTCCTTACAGCACAAGTGACATGTATGAAAATAATTCCATAACCGTCACCATACTGTAAACGAGGGCAACTACTGCAAACTACATTTGACAAATAAACTGCCCCTTTACTGATGTTTACCAAGGGTACTAATCCACTAAACAAAGTAATAGCTAGAAAAAACATCAAAAACATTCAAATCATATGCTCGTTAAGCCCTTTCTTAATTCTTTTGAATTGGATGTTAAATCAGGTCCTTTTGTTTTGCGTTGTATTTAGCCTTGTTTGTGCCAGTGTTAGTGTCGAAAACGCATGTTCTTGCCTGGAAAACACAAATCAAACAAAGACATGCTTTTACACCGCGTTTGATGTCGACGCACATAAATGAAAGGCACATAATCACATACAGTATTTAATAGTGAAAACATCCAGATCAGTGTGACGACGACTGTAAAATAATGTCTTTGTTCTTTTTTTCTGCAGGGTGCAGATACAGTTCGGGCATACGTCCCAGATGCAGTGTGGTACGATTATGAGACGGTAAGAAAACCAAAGAACCTACATTCATTTGTAATCTTTGGGCCACAGGAGACATCATTATCATCGTTGCTTATTGTGATCAGAGTTTTACTTCTGTTTGGATCTGTTTAGTTTAGATCCAGTTTGACTGTGTTCTATCAAAAACAGAACGTTTAACAAGGCTTAGATTTGTTTATGTTTTAGTTTAAAAGCAAATGATGGTAGTTACAGGGAAACTTGAGGCCTCAAAACCTATATATACTGTATATCAATCTGAAACTTGTTAAAGACAAAGTATGAAATGTGTTTCAAGTTTTCAATATTCCTTTGATTGGAAAATATTGAAAACTTGCTACAGTTAAATGCTTTATGACCAGTAAGCCTCTGTTCTGTCTTTAAACTAACATAACGTATATAATACATGATCACATATCCTACTAAAGTTGAGAAATAACTGAATACATGTACTGAAAATGCATACACACACATTGTCAACAGATTTTCTTTCATTTGGTGGTGTTCACAATAAAATTACTTTTCTAAAATCAGAATTCGTCACAGTATTTGAACATACAATTTAGGCTTCAGACTTCAAAAATAGACAGTGAAGCTTGTCTAATGAGTGCGTGCGTGCGTGTGCGTTTTCTTCTCTACTCTATTTATAAAAGTTATCTTATAATTAAATGCAGAAAAAATGGTGAAACAAAACCAAATAGCATTTTTAGTCAATGTTGTGTTTTTACACTACCATATGATACAGGGGTCTCCAACCGTTTGGCCCCTGTGAGATACTTTCACTCGAACAAAACAATCAAAACATTTGATAGCTTATTTTTGCCAATACAAAGTGTAATTTCTATTGTCTGAACATTTATCTCATACGTAATACAAACTAATCTCTAGAACATGGTTCAACATTCAAGTTATCTGCTTACAGGCAGAGAGTGGGTCTGAAGTCGACTCACAGAAAACTCATGAGTGATTTCCTGTATTCTGGTGAATTTTAGGGTCACTGCCCTCTCACTTGGCAGGATGATCTGATTTTATTCAATTTTTAGTTACCCCCGGGCCTTGAGTTTTGCTACACAGCCCATGGCCCTTCACATCTTCACCTCTTTTTTCTCCTTCCCTTTGGACACTCAAGCTGCAAACGGACTGTTAAACTTATTTTTATGTATGGAAAATGTCTAACCTTTGTCTTTTGCAAGAGCAGGTTTGACTTCCATGTGTCTCTGTCTGTGCTTTGGCGTCAGTTTGCACTTCCATTCATTCACTCGTGTACACCTTTCTCCATGAATATGAGGCGGATTAACATGAAATAAAACACTTTGTAACTTGACACCAGCAGAACAAGGCTCTGTGGCTGTCGTCTTTCCCAGTGGTCCTCATCCACCCGCACATGTGTATTTTTCCGAGTCTGATCCTAAACCTAACCAAGCCCACTGCCTTGACATTTGTGAATAAAAAGTCTTTGCAGCTCTCATGCTGCTGCACGCATGGATGAGAGAGCAGCGCAATCGTTTGACGGCTATTTGACAAACAATATGTTTTGAACAGGAAGCGGGCGGGCCAACAGTAGATTTGATAGGGCAAATGCTTGTAATGCATTTAGAAAGTGACAAATCAAAAACAGCAAAAAATTCAGTTATGTTTTGGAAATCCATTCGTTCCAACTTTCAAATAAGGATATAAGGTGATATTCCTGCACTATTTTTGCCCGTAGGCTTTATTAGACAGGAAAGAACAGTGTGAAATGGGGGTTGAGAGAGAAGGGAGGACATGCCGTACATTGTCAGAGTTTGGATTCAAACTCACAACACTGCGGCCGGTTGCACTTGAAGCCTGGCATACGTGTGCTGTGACTTAAGGCAAGGCAAGGCAAGTTTATTTGTAGAGCACATTTCATACACAAGGCAATTCAAAGTGCTTCACAGCAGGAAAAATGCATTAAAATCACAAAGAAATTACAGAAACAGAAATACAATAAAAGTAACTAAATTAAAAATTATCAATCCAACTGATAGTCTAAACTAATAAAATCACAAACAAAAGAGAAGAGTGCAAAGAAAAAATCCTTTCAGTCATATGCGCAGCTAAACAAAACTGTTTTTAGCTTAGATTTGAACATTGTCAGAGTAGAAGCCTGTCTCACATCTTCAGGAAGACTGTTCCAGATTTTAGCTGCATAAAACTGAAACGCAGATTCCCCATGTTTTGTCCTGACTTTAACCACTCCACCACCGGGCAGCACAATATTTCTGCACTTTTGTGATTGAATTGAAAGATATTTCACTTTTTTCTGTTAATTAAACTTCAACTAATACAATTTAAGACACATTTTAACACATTCTGTTGGACTGGCATATTGTCTGGATACTCAAAAAAATAAAAAAACTGTTCCGAAACCACTTGACATCCAATAAAATGAACAATGAGATGAGTCCTAATTGATTGTAAGACTAGATGTTTTCTTTCTTCCAACCACAATTTCAAAAGACCTTATCAGTCCTATATTACATCAGGGGCAGTAACATACAGAGCCAACACGTATCACATGAAAGCCTTTGCCTGGAGTTTCTTGTTGTTGTTTCAAACGAGATAAGACTGAGGCTAGAGTGAGGACAAAGCCCTGGCGAATGGAGGGACAGGAGAAAGAAGAGTGGAGAGGGAGCGGGAGAGAGAGAGGAAGAAACTATCTCACTAACAGAGAGATAAAGCAAATGGCGACTTCCTCCTGGGACCTTATTTGGGCGTCACAGTGGCAATGTAAAGCGCCCGCTGATCAGATGAGCGATTAGATTGTCTGTCTTGCCGCCGGGCCCCTTGTCCTGGTTGGTCCCCTGTGATTATGTGGGAGAACAAACGCAGGCAGTGAAGGACGACGGGAGAACTGATGTGCAGAAAATGACCATGAAAAAGCCAATAAGAATGAAAAAAAAAAAAAGATGGCATAAGAATAAAACGTATTGAATGTGAGTTGACATTCTTACAGTGAGACGGGTCACCGCTCCACTGATCGTTACTGTAACTTGGCCTGCTGGCTATACCTTCTTGTCTTCATGGAGATAAGTTTAACGCCACAGTGTTATGTGTCCACGGGAATGAAACTTCCCCCTCGGTCAGCATTGGTTTGTGCTGACAGAAAGGGCATAGTTTATTGTTAAAGGTGCCATAACTTGCTTTTTTCACGTTTCGTAGTCTATCCTAAGTGTATAATTGATAATATTTAGGGTTATGCAACACCCTTAACACAATAGTTAAGAAATATCACCCAGACCTTGGACCCCCTCACCAACCCGGAAATGCAGGAAATGGAGGGGGAGGGGGATGGTGACGCGTGCCTGTGGTTATGACGCGGTCTTGCACCCACCGCCCGTCAGTTTGGAGATTCGAGGAAAGGAGATAGTCTGTAATATTGCTAAACACTGCGGGAATCAATCAAAAAAACACTCTGGGTACATATATGAAGCACAAATAGCAATGTAAGAAGGTTAAAAGCTCTGAAAAGTCGATTTTGCATGTTATGGGACCTTCAAATATTGATAAATCATAGAGCAAATCAAAAACACAAAGTCAATTTCACAATATTTCTACACATAATATTTTATTAATTTACACACACAGACAGAATAAAAAAAAAAAGATCCATATTTTTTAAACTAATGTATTGCTGCCTTTTTATTCAAAACTAACATTATCATATACTGTATCCATTTATTTGTCATTAAGATACCATATAAAAATAGAACAAAGTGTCAAATTGATCTGCAAAACAATGCTACTTTTATATAATCATATATGCGACAAATTCTTTATGTATCATCATATTTCATTGTATTCAAATATGTGCACTGTAGAATTTATTCCAATTAGGTATTGCTCTAAATGTTTTGAGTTGCTTTGCTGTAAGATAGAAAATAATGAAACCGGGAGCGAGGAGGGTGTTACCAAAATAGACTTGAGCTGAAGGAGAAAAATAGAAGCTTTAAATACACAATAGATTGCAGGGCAGGTGGATTAGACGGGAGGGGAAACCGAATGACTTTTACGGCATAGGAAGTGTGTGGGATTGGCCAGCGGGGATGAAGAAGAACCTCCTTAAAGCAGACAATGAGTGGATGATAAGATCTGAAATTGCTTATAGACGCTCCACTAACTCCAGCGGCCCACACACATGTCCATACTACTGTACTGCACAGAAGTACGCACACACACACACACACACACGCACACACACGCCACCTCAGCCGGAACGAAGGCAAAGAATTAGAGCACCACTGGAGAGAATAGCTTGGCTCAGAGAAGGAACCCTGCAAAAGAGAAGGGAAAGAAAGCAAGGGGAGTTGGAGAAAAGGGAGTTTGAAATTGTTTTAGGCCGGTCCGAGGTTTGTGTGCCCACGAGAGCACAAATTAACTTCACTCCATCTAGGCCCCTCGGAGAAATGAGGTAGATGGAGGCAGAGAAAAAGGACTGGAGACGGGCTGTACAGCTGCGTGAGAATAGGGAAGAGAGGTGAATGCAGGTAGAGCTAAAATGATGAGTTTGTGCAGACAATTAGATTTTTATTCCAAGGAGCATTGTCAGTGGAAATGAGAAGATTTATGGCATGCATACACAGGGTATTACAACAGTATAATAAGAGTGTGAAGTGTGAAAAGGGAAGTCAATTTTAGGATTGGTTGGCTATTCATCAATACATACTGGTGAGCTCAGGTACACCGTTATTATCAATTTGCCAAATAATACATAAAGTTGCACCATGTAATTTTTATGATGGGGATTCGGCACCTGCTTGTAACCATGGATATGTTTTTGCTTTGGTTAGACTGTTGCACAGTATGGCTTAAACTTGTGTATCTTCATAGAGACAAGCTGGTAACACCTCAAGGCTAGGTTACAGGTCAGATCTGTGGCGAGGTGATTTTCAGCTTTAAAAAATCACCTGTAATTGAAACATTTCCAAATAGATTAGTTTAATACCATACTGCGGATCACAGACAAAAAAAATGCCATCTCCATAGACACAAAGACAAAAGTTATATTGAGCCTAAATCAATATAATACAGTATGTCATTCATCCAGGCCATGGTTGAAAAGGTTTCAAAGATATTCATCTAGACATTGTTTTAGAAATAAAGATGTTTGGCCTTCCATCTGAAAGTCATTTTCAGGCAGATGGAAATGGTTTGAGCAGCCGCATTTATACTGTTCCAGAAAAAGGGGGAGTTGTAACTGAAATTGACCTTGCCCTTGTTTACAATTCTGACAATTTCAATCTTACAGCGCTTGGATCACAAAGGCCTATTGAGGTCTGGCCACCTCTACCTCAGAGCTGCCAAGCACCTCAAAAGCATTTAACTGGTTTAATTTCTTCCAAGGTCTTATGAGGTTTTGTAGACTGAGGGGAGATTGCATGTTAAACCCCCCCATGAACAGGGGTGTTAAACTAATTTTGGGTTGCGGGCAAATTGTTGGTGCTCAGGCTGGGTCGAACATAATGTAATAAATAAATGAAAAAAATATTAAAAAACGAAATAGCTTTATATAGCCTAATCATAGTTATTTGTGGACACTGTTGCACAAATCTGCAGCAGGTGAAAGACCGAGTCCATATTCATGCATTAGCAGAAGGAACAGGAATATGGACTTGTTATCCGTTGCTGCTCAAACTCAATATGAGCTTATTATTTTATAGTTTAAGCTTAGTAAGAGTAAACTCTTCATATAGTGAATCAAATGAATGCATTCTGTTTGTATTCACTCAGTGTCCAGCTCTTCAGTTACATTAGTATAGACAGTATTCTGAGCTGTCAGAGCTCACAGCAGCTTCACTCTGTCATGTTAATACTTTATTACACTGCAGTGAGACCTGGCCTGTGGCTCCTGATCGGTCCAGGTTTGCACTGGTTTGGATGTTTTCCACACAGAGCTGTCAGCACGTGTCATCACGTGTCATTACGTGTCATCACGTGTTTTCTTGTTGTTAGCTCCACATTAGCGCCGCTTTTAGCCCAGCTCTAACGTCCACAAATCGGCCCACGGGCCCTGTCATTGAAGAAGGAAGTCAAAACCGATAAATACCTTTAAAAATGTTCTACCATTGAGCTTAATTCAACACATTTGATCGCTACTAGTACATTTAGTATAGATAAAGCAATTTTACAGAGACCCTTAAAATCCAAACATTCTGTGCCATTTGAGCTGTACACATATTCTTTAAATTTCTTCTTTTATGTTACAAAGGTACAATTATCAATGGCTTTAGGTTAAAATGGACAATGGTATAAATCCTGCAATAACCAAACAACTTTACACATACACAGTGGACTTATCCTCCAGTTTGCACTGCCAGCAGCACTGCCTGTTGTTTGTTTAGAAGGCTCTCATTGGTCATTTATTAACCGAGTATGTTGAATATCAGATCAAGTATTAACCGACTGAGATCTCAGGACAGCTTTATATTACAGTCGCACCGTGTCAACACAGAATCGGGTAAAAAGGCCTTCAGCAAATTTGCTCCCAGTCTGTGAAACAAAGCAGAGGCAATTTAATTAGATAATGCCATGCCTTTCAATGCATGCACTACCCACAATGCAAAGTGTTCCATATTGTGTGTGTTTTAATAAACATGTTTATTGATCACTTTATTGACATTTGGACATCCTGTTACTGTTTGTTTTATGTGTTTTGCCTTCAGCAGGGTACTCCTAAAGAAAGAGTTTCTCTCATTGAGTTCTTTTCTCTCATGGTTTTAGTTCAAACCTTAGGGAACTAGAGAGGTAGAAATAACTAGGCATTTGCCAAGTGAGTGTTCCTGTATTTTTAACTGAAGGTGACTAATCCCTCTCATCCTACTGTGGAGCATGTGAACACCATATCAAAGCCTCCTCATGTTTACTAATCACAGAGTCCACTTCAGGCAGGCCCCTTTGCACCCCGGACACCTGCACCTACATGGACCAAAATAGCAACTGCTCTCCAAGGCACCTACACAGTCTGCCAGCTCACGACCAGCCACTCTGCTCAACAGCACGACCATTGCCTCAGATCAGCACGAAACAATGCTACTAGATTTTCTATTAACGATTTTTTTATCACATTGTTGTTGTTTTTTCAATTTTAAACACAAACACATAGAGAACTAAAAAAAGCACAAGAAGTGACCCAATACAAATATTGTCTGGCAAAATTTGTCCAAAGACTGTCAAATAAGTACTTTTTAAAATCCAATCCAAACGTAATTCTTTCCATTTTTCAAATCTCAGTTTTGATGTCGGCTCAGTCGTTGTTTCAGTTTGTATCATCCATCTCTTTGTTGTGGCATTTTTCCCTGTCACCAAAAGTATGTACATTTTTGTGTCCATGGCAGTAGTTTTGAGGCCAAAATAAATAATTCTGAAGTCCAGTGGGATGCCAGTGTTGCAAACAATCTGCAGTACTTTATTAAACTCTGATCTGATATTTCTGAACAGGAAGTCAGTCCTAAATTACATAACAATGGTGAGCCACGGGGCAACCGCCCTTTCTCCAGCAACTACCATAGTATTTCCACCGGAAATATTCACACTTTGACATGGTTTTATATAAAAGCAATACATTTTTTTTCAACAGAATTCTTTCGAAACATGTGAGTTTGTGGTCCTCCATTAAGAAGCATATATATTTATATGTTCCCATTCTTCATCTGTCAAAACAAAATTGCCTTCTCTTTCCCACATGTTTTGAATATATTTATTTTCCAGATTATTAATTCATTTAGATAGATTAGATAGTATCCCCCCTTGAAAGCCCTGATTTTTGTGTTAATACAGATTTCATTCAGAGGGTTATAGTGGTCAGCGTTGCTTTGTTTAATGTCTTTAGTTATAATGAATCCTTGTTTGTATTGTACTTTTCAGATGGAGAGACAAGCACCACGCAGACAGTTTATTAACATGTACATCCCTGGAGACAAACTGGGCTTACACATCAGAGGAGGAGCCATTCTTCCCACACAGCAGCCAGCAGTCACCACTACATACAGGTACATGCTGCAGGGTTATCTAATATAGGCATGTGATACGACCAGCATGATACGGTCACTTTAGTCATGTATAAGGGCCTGAATGTGTCAACAAATAGCAAAAACTGTAATTGAATTCAGGCAGGGAAATATACATGCCTGCAGGTTTGTGCAGTCAAATAGAGTATGTGGAAAGTGTTATAATAATACAAATGACAAAGGAAATACATAATTCAGTTTCATACATTCAGGAAGCCATATGACTAAAGCTATGACTAAATTTCACCAAAATCAGTTATTTTGTATATTTTTTTTTATAGTGTGATTGTGGTATTGAAATCTAAAACTCCATTTTGATACCAAGGAATATACCTGGTACAGATACAAAATTTTTTAACACAAAATGATTACATTTCTAAACATAAAAAAACGCTACAATTAGGACTGCAACAATTAATCAATTTATGATAAGCCGACTATAAGAACTGTCACCTCACGCTCCGCGGGTGGTCCCCTTTCAAGGGGTCCTCTATCGTATTATTGATTAGTATCTGATTATTAATTAGTATCTGATTATTGATACTTTTGAAAACCTTAATATAAACCTAATAATTGTGATTTGTGAGAAATGTCAATTGAGAAGTATACAAAAAATAATAATAAAAACTGCTGTGACCCTTCTGACAGTTTTTGTGCTGCCAAGCTTCATAATAACTAATAATAACAGCACATGTTTGTAATCTGGTCTCACACGATGTTGGAAATTAAAATGATTAGGTAGTAATGAAACAACCTGATTTAACCACCTTGCTATTCCAGTATTAACAGTGAGCGAGTTGTCAACACGTGTCTGTGATATGCATGTGTCTGTTTCCTCGCAGTCGCATGAACCCCATGGGCCTGATCGTGGCTCTTGACGACAATAGCCAGGCGACAGGGGAGCTATTCTGGGACGACGGAGACACACGCGGTACTCTTCCACCCTTCTCACGTTTTGCCCCTGCTCCCCAGTGTTCGCAAATCCACTCCATCTTGTTCAAATCACTCATTAGCTGGATTCTTTTAAAGCTCTTGTGTTTTTGATTTTTTTGGCCCAAAGTATCTCATGAGTCAGCTGCGATCCTGCTTGCGTTTCACACTTGCTAGCGCACGCAAATTAGCAAGCCAAGGTCACAGTGGGAATGTTTACCAGCTTTTGTTTGTGCTCATCTCTTTGCAGAAACCGTTGAAACTGGCAAACACATCCACTACCAGTTTACAGTTTTCTATGTAAGTTCTTGTACTGTCTTTCATTCGTACGATGTTCTTATCTGGACTTTAACTCCCATTCAAAGCACTATAGCGAGATAAAACTTTTCCCTCGGTGCCCGGAACAGCGATAATGATTGATCCATGTTCTTCTGCGGGAGCTTTGTTGGCTCTTGTAGCCAGAGAGCTGCTCACATGTTAATAATGCAGCCCAGAGCTCGGACTCCTGTAGATTTTCTTATTACAGACGATGCCCTGGCTTAACCTCTGTAAAGCCACGAAGGCTTGGGTCTTTGTACTGGAATTTATTGGGCAAAGTTCAATCATGTTTGACGTACTTAAATTTCCATTTGAATCCATAGTATTCATCTATTTCTCTATCAAGAATAACTAAAGGGAAATGTATAGATATTTGCTACAGAAATGATAAGCACCTACAATATTTCTAATTTAGGTTCACACAATAATCACATAGACCCTTTCAAAATACATGAACAGAATATCACGAAATATGGACATCACGATGGTTTTGGTAAATGAAACCCACTCAGTACTGTAAGTGAGTAAGTTGCTTTAAAGACATTTACAGTTGTATTGTACAATAGTTGTTTATTTAACTAGGAGATTATTATAGCATTTCTGATGTAGCATTTTGTAACATTTTATGTTTTACTGGACAAATATTTAGAGAAACGTTAACCCCACTTTCATTTTACAACAAAACATAATTTTGTGAAGCTCAATACAATTTAGATTTTTTCTGTTATAAATACTTGAAATAGTTACCATTTAACTCTGATACCAGTTAATCAGTGAAAACGCATTAAAGCCTACTTAATTTTTCTGAAAAAAAAATCTGTAATTTTGAACATTGTGATGACAGTGTTTTAATAGGTCTATAGTAAACAATACTTCTTTTTCTTGAACCGACTTAACCATCTACTTCGTTCAACTGTCTCTCAGAGGGACGGATTTCACCATTTATCTTCTTTTCTAGGGACTGCTCACACTTCAGGCCACCCATGTTGGCTACACAGACCCAAACAATCTGAAATTTGACGACATCACCATCCTGGGTGTACCACTGGCTCCATCGATTGTCACTGTGAGAAATACTGGTACTGGAGAGCTCACAAATGTGCCCACCGCCAACATCCAGCATGACACTACCAAAAATGTAAGCATACAATTATACAGTTATTACTTTATGTATTTTAAGATTACTTTAGAAAATTAGTTCTTAATTTGTTGCCTTCTGAGAGATCATTGACTTCTTAATTTACTTGTAACCTTTACTTCTAACGTAGCATTTGGCAGTAAAGTATCACTGAGCAGGAATTTGAATCAGATCTGATCCAAAAGGCAGTTTTAAAGCATATATATATACTGCACAATTGACTATTTTGAGCTTTTAATCAAGCTGGTGTTGTTTTTAGCTTAATTCACTCTTGTTTCACCAATTCTGTTTATGAGGTTGTCTTCTATGAGCGCTCATGAATCATGCCGATTGAATTTTTCTAAAATAGTTGCGTCACAAGTTAAAATTCACAAGTTAAAGTTCACAAACGATCAAACGACCTGTTCTGCGGTCACATTTTGAATGCACAGCTCTATTAGCATATCATTCACGTTGCCTTGGGCTTCCTTTATTTCTTCAATATTATTTGTTCACGGTTCATTCCCATTGCTGTAAGTCCCCATTGGAAAGGAGGTGTTTTAAGTTAAAACATTTGAAATACGTAGCCATTATTGACCAAAAGCATATTTAAAAAAGCCCATTAGACCCTGAAGAATTCATAAAATGTCTACTTTAAGGCTGCATTCACACATCCGAAGTACAAACATACATCAAAACTAGGACTAAATTAGGCCTAGACCGATACTAAGGGTGAGAAGAGAACCAAATCGATGACACAAAATGGCGACTATATGCCCCTTAAAAACAGCTTTGTTGTTTTAGCAGCTTTTCCTCCTTTAAATCAGTTTTATGAGGAAAACCTTGCGTGTACATGGCTGGGGAGAAGCAGTGTGGATGACTTTGGAGTGAGAATACTCTGGTTCCATTTATTTGAATCAAACCAGCAAGAAACTATTACCGCCTGGTCCAAGGTTGGCCTCTAAGTGTAAGAAATGATAACTGTTAGCGTCATGTGTGTAAAATGTCAAGTGGCACAGTTTAAAGGATAACCGCCGTCTTCTTTATTGCTGCTAGTTTGCACACGGCGCTGACACCCATATGTATCCATGCGTGTTGGAATGTGATTGTTTATATGTCGGCACTCAAGGTCTCCACGCAGTTTTATCAAAAGATTCTCAGCGGTAATCATTTCCTCAGGGTGAAGGGTAACTGTGCTGTTAAGTCTAACCTGATTTGTCATGTCCATCAGTCTTTGCACGCTTGAACTGACCGGACCTTGAGAGAAGCAGCAAGCCGACAAAATGCATTTAGGTCAATAAACAGGTGCAACAAAATGGCAGTTCTCAGCAGAGTTTGGTGAAGTTTTGCAAGGGCCTTCGTTTCAGCATGAGCAATGACGATTGATAGTTTTCACGGGATTTTCAAACGGACAATCAAGCTATCATAAAACTCCTGCCATGGACACAATCAACGGCTATCTCTGGAGCATACTCTAGGCAGCAGGGGAAAAAGGCCCTCACAAATAAATGGATGACGATCAAGGTCTGGACTGAGATTACTATGGATGTTCGCAAAATGGAAAAAAAATACTTTCAAACTTAATTTGAAAATGGACAAATTCAACTGAACATAGAGGACACAATATTATATATATATATATATATATATATAAAGCTTTTTCTAGTAACACTAGATCAAAATTGTCAAATAACATAGACATACTGACACTGAAGTCTTCACTATCAACCCCAGTATGGATTGACCAATATCTTTTTTTTTTTCATGGCCAATACTGATTGTTTAGAATCTAGAGAAACCTTTACTATAATTATACTCTGCTGATATAATATCAGTGGCCAATATGTACGGCCAAGTTAGATCATTTTCTCGATGTTCATTTTGTTTGACCAAAAACCTATAAGAGAGCAGTGTTGTCTCGCTTTGTGCAGTTCTTTCTGTACACTAGAGTGTTAAAATAAAGCTTTTTGTGTGTTCAGGCAGCAAGTCGGTCAAAATAATGTAATGCTGGACTTGTTTCTGGGTGTCGCTTCATCATCTTATGTACTTATGTAACAAGGCATGACACTATTCAAATGCAGTGGTAAATGTTGATGCGGTGGTTTAAAGGTGCTCCACGTAACCTTTTTTTGGCGGCGATTAGCATTTATTTCATCGTGTCAGTTTTTATGATATATCATGCATCCCTTCGCTGAGCGTTTCGCCTCTCCACAGATGGACCCGCTCGACCTGGTAGCGTCACCTGCTTTTGTCCTCGATGATAGATACATTTCATGCCAAATCCACATGGCTTTCGCTTTGTAATTTAACCAAATTGCTGGATAATTGCCGTCGGAATTGGCACATGAGCAGATTGAGCGGAGAAGACGATCTGTGCAGCCCCAGATTACTCAGATGGTGAATGTAGTGGCTGGAGTAAATGGGGCTTCCTCAGAAGGCTAGGAAGAGTGAGTCATAATTCCCACCAGAGCTTGTTGAAACAGCAAGGGAAATTAACAGCTGTGTCCTAATTGATGGCACATGCAACTGAAGAACCGCCACTGAATCTCACAGGCCCGAATCTGCTCCTAGGGCATGATGGGAAGTGCTGAGGGTGTAAGTGAATCCAAATCAGCATGTCACTGTTGTCAGTTCAAAAGAGCAGTTATGTTTCCTGTTCTAAAAAGGAGCGGTATTTTGTTTATGCACGTTTATGTAATTACAGCAGAAAAATCCACATCACCTCCTGAAAGAAAAACACTCTCAGTAGAAGATCTCTTATAAACAATTTAAAATTGCTTTAATTCATCATTTCAAGTAGATTTAACTAAGATAAGATAAGATAATCCTTTATTGTCCACACATGGGGAAATTTCATACTAGTTCACCTAGTTTATTGAGTTTGATTTTCCTTACTTGAAGTGGTATTTTTTTTGTTCTGCTCTCATGTCATGTGTAATGTGACTTGCTCAATTTAAACTATTCAAGATTGTAATATACTTATTTATTTGTGTATTTTTCATTTTGGCTATACAGTACAGCAGAATCATAGTGGTTCCCCGCACTTTAAAGTGTCATGTGTCGCTTACAAAAGAAAAAAGGCCAATCTTACAAAGCTTAAGAAAAGTTCCACCTGAACGATTTCAAAATAATTGTAAGCGTTCCTTTGTCATTTTCCTTTGAAAGGTTTTGTTCTTGCGCCGCCTGTCCCTGACGCTGGGCGATTCCTATACTGTCCAGTGGAACCAACTCCAGCCCGAGTTCCAACGCTTCGACTGTTATCCGGATGAGAATGCAGATGAGACCAAGTGCAAGGCCCGAGGCTGCATCTGGGAGGTGAGGATGCACGCACACTTACGTATCATTGTATTGTATTTTGTAATATAATGTAACTCTGTTTTATTTTGTGGATGTATTATTTGGTGCATCATCACTTGTCATCATAAAACTGATGCAAATAAGTAAAGAAAGAAAGAACAAAAAGCTAATATGGCACACCAACATCCCATTCTTGGTTGAAAAAAAAAAGACAGACACATTAAATGGATACCTTTGGAGCATATTTTTGGCGGCAGGGAAATAGGCAATCACAGGGAAATGGATGACACAAACCTCACCGACCATCACGACTGACATTGTAGTAAACATCAGACAAATGGAAATAATGACATTCAGACTTAATTTGGAAATGGACAAATTTGAAACACTTTGTACTAAATGGCACTTGATTGTTGGATGTGCTGTGCCCACATTTCATGTATACATTTATTATTTTACATATTTTCTTATATTATTATTTTTTTTGTCCTGCTCTCTGGTCCTGTTTCTTGTTTCGATATGTATACGTTTCAAAATAAGACAAAAAAAAATAAAAATAATAAGAGAAAAGAATAAATCCATACAAAACCAACGTTTATCCAAAGTATTTCTAATACAACCCATATTATATTGAAAGAGCATTAATTGTGTTTTGTTTTATTTACTTCAGCCTACGAATCTTGAAAGGGTTCCGTGGTGCTACTATCCCGGCGACTATGGATACTCTTACACAACTATTACTCAAACAAATTCAGGCATAACACTTGACATCAAGAGAAATGCAAAGCACAGAAGCACAAACCGGCCAGGCTCCCCGGACATTGAAAACCTCAGAGTCCAGGTCTTTTACCGCTCCAGTGACATGCTGCAGTTTAAGGTATTCAAGAGTTACATGTGAATTGCTCAAGACTATTTCTGTGAATAATATCAATGTGTTTGTTCTAGATTTGGGATCCAAGCACAGAGCGCTATGAAGTCCCTGTGCCTCTGAATGTCCCGGCTACACCAGAGACTGATGAGAACAAGAGACATTATAAAGTTGAACTCACCAATAATCCATTTGGCATTCAAGTCATCAGGAAGAAAACAGGAACCGTGATGTGAGTTTCTCTTATTGTTTTCAAATCATTGATATTGTCGGTTGCAAAATCTGGATATCAAGAGATATCAAGAGTATCAAATGGTGAGTGGTGGGCACAAGCAAGTGGTGTCACAAGGTTTAGTTATAGGTCAGATCTGTGGAGAAGTGACCTTGCTTGCAGTAAGAATGCCTGATTTTGAGCAATAAAAATGCCCAGAGTGAAATAAATGCAAGACATATTCTGCACTGTGGAACATTCTATGCAAAAAACACAATGACATCTCCATGGAGACAAGCATGTGGCAGAGCCCCCAGCAGAGAGCAGCATAAGGACATTTTATGCTTTTTCTCCATTCTGCCTGTATTAAACAATAGCGTATGTTTTACATGACATTATTTTACATTTCTTCTTAAAACCACAAACCACAATACTGATCTAGAACAGCCTGGTAATAGAAACAGGTCCATTTACTTCATGTTCAAAACACCGGTGCTGATAAGCCCCGCCTCTTCAGTGACATTTTACAGTAGAAACTTTATTTCCATGTTTTTATTACTGAAAAATGTCTAAATGACATTTTTGGAACCTACATGTATAACCCAGAGGATGTTTTTTTTTTAATGTAATCACAAGTACAGGGCTATAGGGGGAAGGTAAAAATATTTTCTGAGCACGCATCTTGACAATACAGAATTACACAAATGCATGCATCAACCTAAGTATAATGCTGTGTGAGTGAATGAAAGCGTGAACAATATTATAATGTGGTTAAAAGCTCATAAACCTCATTCTGACATAGTCCCCATGAAGAATGAATGTTTACTTAAATAAATGTATCATGTCACCTCTTTCACTATTATGGTATATATATTTTAATAGAAAAATACATATTTTCAGAGGGTCCATTCCAATCTTTCACCTGCAGGACTATGCTCACAAGACATCCACCTAGCCTGCCAGAGATTTTTTTTTCTTTTAAATTTGTTTCAGTTTTAGAATGTATATGAAGAAAACAACAACAAAAGAACACAGAACTTGACACAGAAAGAGGGATAAAGGATATAGGAGGGAAAGACAACAACAACAGCAACAATAACCCCTTACATCTCGTGATATACAGCAGTTCTTAGGATGGAGAGCTCCATCTTTGTTAGGCAACGGTTGAGCAAAAGCAAGCGTTAAAAGAGACAACTGGTTAAAAAGACATAAAATATAAATACAAAAATATAAAACTAACATCAACATTTTTATATTTATCTTCCATCTCAAAACAGTATCATATTAAAGCAAACTCTTAATATCTTTTTGACATTTGAAATTATATCTCATCTCCAAATATAGTAAACTCGGTTGCCATAGTGCATCCTGAAAACCATTAGATAACCATATAATTAATAATGATCACTACTTTCATGAGTATTTTCAGGCTAATTGCACACAAAGTTTCTTCTCCTCAGTGACTTTATTTTAAGACCCTGCAGTTGCTGTTGTTAACAAAAAATAAAAACTGTTGATAAGGTGCTGTTTGATTTTATTTTAAGAGCAAAAGCTTTGGGGATTAAAGCTGAAATGCTGACTCAGCCCCGTGGCGCTGGGTGTACCTCATCAGATATGCCCAGGGAAGAGGAAAACCTGCGGTAGCTTCTTCTTGTTCTGCACTCACAATGTGCATCACCAAGTCTCTTTAAAATAATGTGTTAAGCCAAGCTCGCAGTATTCTGTCGTTGAGCTACTGTTTGTTTTGAACTGCCAGTCTGCCACAGTTAATTTTGCAGATCTGAAAACGAGTTTAAAATAAGAATACGTTTTTATTCAACCTTGATGATGAAATAGCTGTTTTTTTACCCTGTTTTTTTTTTTTTTTTAAACAAATAGCAAAAGTACCAATTCAACCTAGTTTTAAGGCATTTATTTTACTTAAAAATAGTGATTATGGGAACTTAAAGGTGCTTTTATGGTGCTATTGCTCCTTGTTTGTCTCCATCATGGTGTTATTGCTTAGCCTGGAATGTTCCACAGTCTCCATCTCCACTGAGACAAGCAGGTGATACCACCAGGCAAAGTTACAAGTCAGATCTATGGAGAGGCTCGACCACTCTCAGCATAAGAATACAATGTCTTTCAAGGTATATTTGAGGTATATTTTTTCATTCTCATTATAATTCATTTTTTATATAATACAAAAACCAGACCAGAGAGCGAAAAGATAAACTCAAAAGGAAATAGAGTAGTCCAAAAAACAAACAAAACATGAACATATTTAAAGATAAAAGTCATTTTCATTTTGGTTAGTTTATTTGTCATTTATAGTTTGGAAACCACATTGAAAAAGCTCAGAGTGCACAGTAAAACATTCTAGAAACATTTTGACACTGTGAATTAAGCGCTCAAAAAGGTTAAGTTGCAGTTGGAACGTTCCAGGCAAAGCAAAGAAATCTCCATGGAGACTCAAGCAGATAGTGGGCCCTACAAGAGAACACCTTTAAATATAGTACACCTTTAAATGTCTGTTATTCTCTCCTACTGTCCTGTGCTGCTTCCACTATCAAGTCAAGCAAACTCTAATTTAGCACCATGTTTTCCCCCCTAGCTGGGACTCGTCGGTGCCTGGATTCACCTTCTCGGACATGTTCATCCAGGTGTCCACCAAGCTGTCTTCTGAGTTCGTTTATGGTTTTGGAGAGACAGAACATCCGACGTACAGACACAACTTCAACTACCACACCTGGGGCATGTTCTCTAAAGACCAGCCCCCCGGCGTAAGTACCAGATCACTACTCGCTACCACCAACTTTCAATACACAGACCGTTGCAATAATAATATTAATAAGGGCTTGTTTTCTGATTGTACAATTGATTAGATTCATCCACAAATGTTGAATCTGATCGTTTGTATAGCAAGGTTCATTATCAAAACTATTATCCAAAACTATACATATTAGCAATTGTAATTTTACTTGACCCAATCTCAATTTAACACTTTGAATAGATATGCAATTAAGAATATTTATTATTTTGATATTTGAAAATAAACTATATTTTTTTCACAATAATTTCTGTATCAACACAGAAAGCACTCAAATTCTGGTTTACTTTTGCCTATGCATCTTCATCTAAAAGTCACAAATCACATGTTTAAAGACAGTGAGGTAAACATGTTTAGCAAAGAGAAAGGATGGTTTGAAAAAGGAGGCGAGATGCAACTTCCCCTCAGTCTACAATCACATCATAAGACCATGGCAGCAATCAAACAACGAGCTATTGATGATTTACTGGCCAGAATTTAATAGGCCTTGACAACCCAACAACCAGTGAGAGTGAAATTGTCAGACTTGTAAAGAAGGGCAGGGCAAGTTTCAGTCATAACTCCTCCCCTAGGGCAGGACCAATCAGAGCTCAAGAAGAATGCTTAAACCATTTCATCAAATGACTTTTGGCTGGAAGTTGATTGATTTCTAAAACAGTGTCCAGATGAAGACTTTTCTACCAATTTCTGTTATATTAAATTAGATCTTCACTTACGCGGAATTTTAGCAAAGTTGGGCCTGGTTATTACTGGGATCGGAGACCGCTGGGAATACCGATTTTCAGAAATGCCGACACAAAGCTAACATAAATTACTCCATACAATAGATTCCTTAAAATTCTCTGTCAACAGTATATTTAAAATTCCAGAACGGAGGCAAAATTAAGTCGACTATAACACAATTTCAATGATTAACTGATACCAAAGCTAAATGTCTTTAAAACCAAAATAATTCAACAGCAATGTTGAATTTGCAGGGAAAAAGTGTCTGTTTGTTTGCTTTTCAGTTTATGCTTTCTCTCAGTACGAAGGATTGAAAAGCAAAACATATATATTTTTTAGTAAATGATGTAATAGCCGTAGGTAAAATGTTAAACTAGTAGGCGCAACATTTTTGTAAGTAAAACCCAAAAAATCGGAATGTTGCCTGAAATAAAATAGCTAAATCTCTTGTATAATCCCCTTTTAATTAAACAAATAATGTAATATACAACTATAAGTCTCTAAACCCAGCTGTGACATCACTCACATGTACCTGAGTAGTTTTCATTCGCCAACACCACCTTGATTTGATTTCTTTGTTATATTCTGAGTTTAATCGCAGTTTACCCATTTAAATCACATTACGCTTCACCTTTCCCGGGATCATATATAGAATAAGTTAAAATAATTTTGAAGTTTGAAGTTGCATGCTATAACTAACACAAGGGACTGAAATCAACTGCACTTTTTACCATCGACATTCTCCATGTAACACTCCTCCAGCGCTGGGACGGCCTCTCTGGACTTGCTGAGGTGACTTGTAAATAACCTGGATGTAAACGTCATGTCCGTGTCACTTTGATGTGGCGATGGCGTTGATATGAGCTGCGGTTATTGAGTGTCATCATGTTTTTCTCGAACGCGTATCAAGGCCGCGTTCCTGCCCGCGTCAGCGCTATCGGCCCTAATTGCTGAGCTGTCAGGAGCGGCTCCACGGGGATCAGACAAATGTTACAGGCCCTCGCGGAGAGCAGCGGAGAGGTGCGAATGCAAAAGGGCCAAAGAATGTCACAGTCCAGAGCAGTGCGGGTTGGATTGAGAGGAGAAATGTGTGGTTTTCGGCCAGATTGAGAGTACTGGTGTATTATCCACATTTACATTGAATTGTTGAGTTGAGCAGTGCAGATTTTAAGTGCTCATTCCTTCGTACTAGCTTCATATTGATTTAATTTTAGGAATACTGTAATATACGGCCATAGTCTCATCTGATCTCAGAAGCTAAGCAGGGTTGAGCCTGGTTAATTCTTGGCTGGGAGACCGCTGGGTACAGCAGGTGCCACAGTGAGGCTGCAGTGGGTCTAGTGCAGGGGTCTCAAACTCAAAAGGAGCTGCGGCCGAAGTAATGTTTGGATAAAGGGTTTTACTAAAAGGCTCAGTCTAAATCCTACATGTGCCTCTGTGTTGCTTTAAGTTGGTCTAATCCTCAACCAGCGCTACATGTGACAAATGCATATCATTAATATCCATAGGATGCAATGCTATTAAAATAGGTCTTTAATTTAGTTTCAAAGTGTTTGGATTAATTTAAACTCAAACCTGAAAAAGTTCTATTGATATTATATCCAACAATTGAAATGTGAAATATAATATGTATATATAATTTATGTATTACCAATACAAGACAAAACAGTATTTCATCCATCTATCTTTTACCTTTACACTTCTCATATTCTTTGGAACTTTGCAGTCCTGCCCTTGTTTACAATGACAAACTCCCTGTCTACTGCAAAAACAAAGTGTCAAAGCAAAATGGAGCACTACTAACATGAGTACCACTCATGAAACACACCACCTTTTATTTATTTATGTATTGTGTCTCCATTGTTCACCTGTGCTTCCCTGCCCTTTGCTGCAGTACAAGATGAACTGCTATGGAGTGCACCCCTTCTATATGGGCCTGGAGAACACAGCCGACGCTCACGGTGTGCTGCTCCTCAACAGTAACGCCATGGGTGAGAAAACACACACGTCATACTCAGAATCACATGCATAATTAGAAAGTGTATTTAAAACTGGGAGAGATTTTCACAGAAAGGACACATATTATGCAAATTTGACTTTCTTGACCTTTCAGCCATGTTGTAAAATTGTTCCCTCATTAAAGATATACCTGGAGTTGTATTGTATCTTGCACCGAATCACCAAAGCAAGTTCCTATGTTTTCTGATTCAGATTCTTCATTTACACTCTGATACCTTCTGTCTACTGTCTTTATGTCCTTAAATCTGCGTTAGCTTGTCCAGGGATGAGCCAGTTTTTTTTTTTTTATCTCCCCTTTGTAAATCCCTCTGCTGCCAGTAGATGGAGTTCTAACACACATCCTGATTTTTTATTTTTTTTGGGAGGGATCAATAACAATACACAAAATGCATTATATGTGGGGTTTTTATGTTTAATGTGTCAATTAGAGAAAGGTATTTCACAAAATGAGTACCATTTTGTTTTTTTCTTCATACAATATGTCTAATTTGTACTGAAAAACGTTCCTCAATGAGTTACTCAAAAACGTTAGGAACCATAGGGTGGTTGGTTTTATTCTAAAAGCTGTTTTAGTGTGCAGATATGACATTAACAATTTCAGTATGTGGCAGTTAAACAGGGATTGAAAGCCTGTCGTTTTCACCACATACCTTTCACAAAGTCTTGTTTTATATTTTATAACTGTAAGAACGTTCTCCATTCTCTGCTGAAATCAACTCCTTCACTCCACGTAATATAAATCTTAAATGACTAATGTCTAATTTCTTTTATGCGTGTCTAGATGTGACTTTCCAACCCACGCCTGCAATAACTTATCGAACCCTGGGGGGAATTCTGGACTTCTACATGGTCCTGGGCCCCACTCCGGAGCTGGTGGTGCAGGAGTACACTGCGGTAAGTTCCCTCTGAGTGTGCAGCCTAGTTTTAGTGAAGTGACTCTGTGTGAGTGTGAGTGCTGGTGCAAAACCGTGTGTGTATTTTGTGTCTGGCCAAGGGCTGCCGTTGATGGACTGCAGCAGCTGGGAGTTCCTTGCTTCATTGCTCGCTCTCATTTAGCCAATCTAAACACACTCGCTGAAAAAAGGAAAAGGGAATCAAACAAACACTTCATGGAGGCCGGCCCATTTCACCACCACAGAACTTTCTGCCCTAACTTCCTTGTTTGTCTTTCTTCTTAACAGCTGATTGGACGGCCCGTTCTGCCTGCCTATTGGTCTCTTGGGTTCCAGCTTTGTCGCTATGGTTACGCCAATGACACAGAGATTAAAGATCTGTACAATGACATGAAAGCTGCTGGAATACCATATGTAAGTACACAAGCATTTTGGTATCAGCAAACAAACTAGATTCCAATTGTTATACATTATGCAAAGATCCCATAACTGACCAGGCCAGAAATCTTTGAATATTTTATATTAATCATTGTAAGTATATGTCGAATAGAATGAATAAAGATTCAGAGAGGTCTCCCTCCCCATTCACGAGGGCAAAGTCCATGCTTGTTAGGATTTTAAAGTCAGTTTGCACAGACCGGTTTTAAATATATCACAGAAATATTGACTTGAACTCAAATGAAATACAATAGTTTTGGCCCTGCGACGAGTTGGCCACTGTCCAGGGTGTACCCCGCCTAAGGCCCAAAGTCACTGGGATAGGCTCCAGTCACCCGCGACCCCGAAAGGGATCGCGGGTGCAGTAGAAAATGAATGAATGAATGAAATACAATAAAATACCACATCAGTAGATAATAATACAAGAGAATATTTGAACCAAATGTGGCCTCTGATTACAATTGTGCACTTTTTCCCTGGGCTTAAAGGTTTAATGGCCAATTTCTTTGGCCCAAATCTGAGTCTTATTTCCTCGTGGCATGGACTACCGATTAGTCCTGCCACGTATCAATCATAAAACGCACCTACCGCTCACCTGCAGCCGCGTCAGGCTCGTCCCCACGAGCAGCACGTTTCCGCGTGTCTAAGCGCATGGATCTATCATAATATAGTTCCCTCAGTGTACGGGACAAAATTAAGACAGAGAAAGACAGTTCGAGCTGACTCAGAAGGAGAGGGAAATCTACGGGAGACGAGAGATGCGATGCGATCCGTCGCGCTAATAAACAAACGCACGTGTGTGTTGTATCAGTCCACACAGGGGAGTGGCATGCGCACTTCCGCCTGCGTTCTCAAATCACCGTCCATTACGCCTTTTACATACCGTTTATAAATCGTAAAACTTTAAATGTGATTAGTAGAAAGATTCTTATCAATAATATAAATACAAAAAAGAAAAACTTCCAAACCTGTTGACATATAGACCAGATTGGTCTATACTACACTTTATGCCAGTGTAATGTTAGCATTTGAGAGTACTAATAGACTGCAGTGATTTATATGTCGTTTTTGTTTTTTGAGGCAAGATAAGAGAACCTTTATTTGAAACACAACGGGGAAATTCCAGTGTTGCAACGCAGATTTCAATAACATCGGGAGTCCAGAGACATGCATTTTTTTCTTTGTTCCCCTGTATTTTAGGATGTGCAATATGCCGACATCGACTACATGGAACGCCAGTTGAACTTTATCTTAGACAAAGAGAATTTCAAAGGACTCCCTGCATTAGTTAATTCAATGAGAGCGGAGGGCATGAGGTTCATCTTCATTCTGGTGAGACAACATCTTTATTACTTCACTACACTGTATACACTATATCTGATGAATGCATTTTTATCATCACAGATGAATAAGGGGAAAGGATATATAGACTTGTATTATAAAGGCTAAAATGTTCTTTCTGTGTGCATTAAATTCATATAATTATAAAATGGCACATAATATGAGTTACAATTACATCATATGTCTTCATTTCCAGGATCCAGCCATTTCTGGCAATGAAACTCAGCCGTATCCTGCCTTTACAGATGGCCTAGCAAAGGATGTTTTTATCAAGTGGCCACAAAACATCAGTGATGACATTGTATGGGGAAAGGTAAGACACTTTAATTGCTTTTGAACAACAAAGAACAACATGTTTTTGATACAATACTTCTGCATCTGAAGGTATGGCCAGATATACCCAATGTCACTGTAGATAACTCTTTAGACTGGGACACACAAGTTGAGGTATAGTACATTGACCATATGCTGTTATTTGCTGATTGCTTTGGTATGATTTGTAATGTGAACTTCATATTCAGTTGTACAGAGCCTACGCAGCCTTCCCCGACTTCTTCCGCTCTTCGACGGCCGAGTGGTGGCAAAAAGAAATTTCAGATTTTTACACCAACGTCGTGAAGTTTGATGGACTCTGGATTGTGAGTGAATAGATTATTGATTCGCTGTACTGCTATTTCTACTGCATTGGTATTCAATTTAAACATCACATCGTTCCATGCACAGGACATGAATGAACCAGCCAGTTTTGTCCACGGCACAGTTGATGGAAAGTGTCTTGGTGACCCCCTCCTGGAGAATCCACCATATATGCCACGTAAGATGAAACTCTTCACCTTTATCTTTTCTTAATGTTAAATGTATTCATGTTCTCTTTGCTCTTTCATAAGCTCTGGAGTCTAAACATATGGGCCTGAACCACAAGACACTGTGCATGAACAGTGAGCAGATCCTTCCCAATGGGAAACGAGTCAGACATTACGACGTGCACAACCTCTACGGGTGGTCCCACACCAAACCCACCTATGAGTAGGTTCCATAATGTATACATTATATAATTTTAAACTGATATATTATGGCTCAGTAATTAGTAGATTTTAAATGGTCTATTCCTTCTGTGAAACCATTTACTGAGACTGAGACGGATTCAGTAATTACAATCTAAATGCTATACATTCAAGGATATGTATTACCGGTATACGTTTGTATTGGCGCTTTCACTTGTAATATAAAAAAAAAAATGCCTGAGTGGTTATAGTTCCCATGCTACTGCTTTCATTTGCACCTTCAGGCTGCCAGACTGGTGTGTGAAAATTGCTATTCACAGAATGACCTGCGTCAGTGTTTAGATTTTAGGATCACGTTTCCGGCCTGTAACATCATTCCTCCCATATGTCCAACAAAGCAAAGTGTAGAAAATTACCTTTATTCACATAAAGACAGCCTGTGGTCATAATCACCAGTGCACTTGTATTGGTCCGAGTGGTCAGATTGTCCTCTTATCACTGCCAGATTGCAGAATTATCCACAGAAGGGCCAGGAGACACTGGGCTCTGAGCCCAGACTTGAAGCAACAGTTTCATTGAGAAAATGTACTGTCATTAAGAGTTTTGCTGTGTAGGGCCTAATGAAATAGATATATCTTTGTGACAGTTAAGACAAATGACTGCATGTCTTTTGTTTATACAGTGCCCTGAAGGCCATCACAAAAAAAAGAGGTATCGTGGTCACTCGCTCCACCTACCCCTCCAGTGGCCAGTGGGCTGGACACTGGCTGGGAGACAACTTCGCCAGCTGGGACCAGCTCTATAAATCCATCATAGGTACTTGTCATGCTGTGTAGTCTATAAGAACAGATCAGTGAGGTTGTGACTGTGTACAGTGCTACAC
The DNA here is from genome assembly GCF_026437365.1 of Eucyclogobius newberryi. Taxonomy (NCBI): domain Eukaryota; kingdom Metazoa; phylum Chordata; class Actinopteri; order Gobiiformes; family Gobiidae; genus Eucyclogobius; species Eucyclogobius newberryi. The sequence goes on along the minus strand of NW_027315724.1, from coordinate 13,510,123 downwards.
ACCTATGAGGACGTGATAATAGGATGGGTCACACCTACAGTCTGTGACAAAGCATCTCTCATCCCTGCTGCTCTCTCTCTCTTTCTTCAGGCATGATGGAGTTCAGTCTGTTTGGCATCCCTTATGTAAGTAACATCCACTGATCTTTTTTGACAAGCCATAATCTTATTGACGTGACCTTGTCCTTTGTAAGTAGATTACAACAGCCTGTGTGATGTTATTTTGTTTGCCACCCCCTTGATCAAAGGACAGCTTGTGATACAGTCATTCAGACTATCATTATAAGCCCTCTCTTGTCACGAGCCTGTTTCTCTGTCTCCCTCTCACTTCTGCTGCTGTTGGTAAACCATGTCTTCACACGCATATGACCCTGTGTTTCAGACCGGAGCAGACATCTGTGGATTCTTCAACCCTTCAGAATATGAACTGTGCCTGCGCTGGATGCAGCTTGGTGCCTTCTACCCATATTCACGCAACCACAATGGATTGAATAACCCGGTGAGTTACATGGAGAAGACGACATAAACATAAACCATGTTTCAACTGGTGCACTTTGGAGCAGATGGAAACGGTCTGAAGGTGTCACCACACTTGTAAGTGAGCTGTACCCGTCTATTTATCTAAAGGGGGCTGTGAGTGGAACTAGCTTTCAGTCTGGCTCGCTTTTAATGCTTTTGAGCAAGAACTGTAGTGGAAATTGCATGGGGGTATGAGGTCATGAAGGGCACACTCCTAAGCCAGGAGCTGGATCACAAATGCATGCATAGACCAAATAGCCAAACCTCGTCTTTGTAGGTGGCTATGTTCGACTGAGCACATTCTGAACCTTTTAGATGTGGATCCAGAACAGCCCTATTTTGGCACAGATGTGAGCAAGTTGCACATAAAAAATAACAGAATAATGCACACAGTGGTTAACCCTGCGACAAGCTGGCTCCTTTCCAGGGTGTACCCCGCCTAAGGCCCAAAGTCACTGGGAAAGGCTCCAGTTACCTGTGACCCCAAATGGGAACAAACGAAAATGAGTGAATGCGTTCAGTGTTAGGAGCGGCTAAAATGTAGGCTATGACCTAAAGCAGCTGCAATATTTGTTCTCTCTATTTGACAAACATTGTGTGTGTTATAGTCTATTTCTTACCTATATGAAACACAGGCCTGTTGCACGTGCACTCCAATGTGCTTCCATTGTCCACTAATTCCACAGTTATTTTGGTCCAAACTCCAGGTGTTCGCACAGGATTGTTCATAAGCTAGTCCTTCGTTCGTTTCCTCCATTTAGATCTTTTGTCCGTGTGCGTGCCGCTGTTGCTGCCGCATGCTACGCAAGGTCCATCTTGGTCCTTCACGTGCGGCCATGCGCGCTCGGCTCCTGCAAAGTGAAGCAGCGCCCGGCCTTGTCTGGCCTCTCTGTCTCTGTGCGCACCCGGTGCATCTGTCCACTGCACTGGCTCGGACACCTACTGTCACTTCACACGCGCTAAACCCCAGCTATATTTTCCTCTGGACCAGGCAGTCTGGGATTGTGTCATGTTTTGAATAGTTGTAGATTACATCCTGTGTTCCTCACCATCATTTAAGTGATTGATTTGGTGTTGTTACGCTAAGGCCTATAGGAAAACATGCTTCATTCATAATTAGATGGGCCATATTGTCTATGAATTCACCATTTTTATTCATAATTTCACTTTTAAAAACTATTTAGCTTTAAAAAAGACAAAATTAAATCCAAATTATAAATGACATATAAGCAAATATAAATAGAAAATAATAATTTATCCACTAACGCTGACTTGATCTTATGATGAACTAGGATATTTCCAGTGAAGGTAATTTTATTTGTTGAGCCGACAGACTTAACAAAACAACGCTAGCGCACATTAGCATCAGCTGTTATTTCCAATGCATAATGCATTGGACATTATCCAAACCCAACGTATTACAAGACATGTGAAAACATATTTTTCATTAATTGCTGGGATCAACCTTGTGAAGAAAAAGAATAATTCATGTAAAATTTTGATTTTAATTATTAGGAATTTCTGATCACGTCTGCTGCTCACGTAGCAGACCCCTGCATTCCAAGACCCCTCAAAGTCAGTCAATGTGGCTATATTGACTAATATACTACGACATACAGGTATACGTTTGTATATGTATATATTTTTTAATTTCCTACATTTATTTCGGCATATATATATATATATATATATATATACATACATACATACATACACACACACACACACACACACACACACACACACACACACACACACACACACACACGCACAAATCACTGCACAGTAGATTAGAAAATTAAAATCTGTGCTGTTTTTCACCCTGTACTATTTTACTTTCAGGTTTGGAAGTGGAAA